>NC_135783.1:80063946-81263946 GCF_051106095.1 Pogona vitticeps | reverse complement strand
AATAATTTATTTACCCAGTAGAAAAGAATTACCAACTGCTAGCTGTCAGAGGCTGGAAGATATGTGTTGCTTTGGAAAGATTTACTAAATTGTTCCAATGCTGTGGATTTGTCTTCTCTCTTTAGAACACAGGTGAGCAACATAGCCCTCCAGATGTTGTTATACTGCAGTTTCCATCAACAATTTACAGCAAAGCCAGCAGTAAGGGCTAATCGGATAGCAGTCTAGTAACATCTGGAGGACCACCATTTGCTCTGCTTTAGAAGTATTTGAGTTTGGTGACTTCTGGAAGTAACTCAGACTAAAATACAAAAAAACAATGGATCAAATTAAGTGTCTTTGGTAGCCATTTTTTAGCCTCTGCACAGATGCCTTACTGATGATCGTGATACAGTATATCCTGTCAGTGCTACGCAAACCTCAGCCTTCTTGGCTCAGCTATCTGCCACCACTGGGATTGTTGTAGAAAAGGAAAATAGTGTTGCTTGGATTTTGTTTCTTTGTTTCTTTGTTTGCATCCACCTTC
Source organism: Pogona vitticeps (assembly GCF_051106095.1). Lineage (NCBI taxonomy): Eukaryota > Metazoa > Chordata > Lepidosauria > Squamata > Agamidae > Pogona > Pogona vitticeps. The sequence goes on along the minus strand of NC_135783.1, from coordinate 81,263,420 downwards.
CTCATCAAGAGAACCTAAGGGCTTTGCTGCTGAAACAGAGTTTCAGCTCTTTCAGAAGATTGGTGCTTTATGTTGTTAGAGTAGCAGTACTGAACTACTCATGATCCAGCTACTGCAGGTCAAACAACATAGCGTTGCCAGAAGCTGAAGGCATGTTAATATTCTAGCAGTGCTGTTCCCTTTCCTTTATGGCTGAGCAGTCAGACTTGCAAAAGAACCCCATAATAACCAATTACAGAACAAAGGAAGACAATTTACAATTTTAGGGAAGTAAGAAAAGTTTATAATATGACTACCAAATGGCTTTCAGCACTGAAGGGATTTTCACTTCCAATGAGGAGATTGCATAATTTAGTTTGATCCAGTGTACGTAAGTCCTTCTGAATGCTTAAAGCCAGCTTTGTAGAACAAAGGATGGAAGAGGTTTGATAGCCAGCTTTCTCAAGCATATGTAGAAAGTATAACTCTACGAAGATATTAGGCCTTAGGGGACCTTCATGGAGCAGCAATATCTCCCTCCCTTTTTCTCCCAACAATCATATGTTGTAAATAGCATTTTTGCTGTGATTCACCAGCTCTGGAGATGATACTTTGTGTCACCTTGCCATGTGACAGCTTTCATTTTACAGTGGTGCCTCACATAGCAACGTTAATCCATGCAGCAAAAATCACTGCAAAGCGATTTCGTCGCTATGCGATTTTAAAAAGCCCATAGAAATGAATTGAAACTCCTTCAATACGTTCCTATGGGCTTAAAACTCACCTTAAAGCGAAAATCCTCCATACAGCGGCCATTTTTGCTGCCCAGTAAGTGAGGAATCCATCCCTAAACACAGTGGACGACCATTTTTTTTACCCGGCAGCCATTTTGGAAGCGCCGATCAGCTGTTGGAAAATCATCGCTATGCGATAATCGGTAAGTGAAACAGTGAACCAACCGATCATCGCAAAGCGATTTTTCCCCATAGGGAGCATCGCTTTGTGATTGCAAAAACTTAATCGCTATGTGGTTTTGTCAAACGGGGCGCCCGTTAAGCGAGGCACCACTGTATATTTTTCACTGTTGCACTGTACAGTATGGAATGAAATGAAGGTAGTAACAATAAGATGCTCCTTGTAAAGATTGTTCTGTATAGGATGAGGCAAAAAGGTCATCTTGGAGAAACGTCATGCATTTTGTGCCATTTTGACTGGTGTGTCCTGTAAGAAACAGAACAAAGTCTTGTGCATCGTACACATAAAAAGATTCCAGACTGTAATGTAGTTTGAGTAAACATTGGTATGGGATAGGAGGGGCTCGTTAGCCATGGAAGGCAGCCCATCTAGGAGAAGGAAAACTCTGATTTCAAACTTCCACTGCCTTGTAGCTATATCCACTGATGGAAAAGGCTTCAGGAGTAAACCCCAAGGCAAAATCCGGAGGCAGTTCGTGTCGTTCTGGCAACTCCTGTGACGTTGCTGGAACCAGTTGTATTGGCCCTTTCCTTACCATTGGACTATTTCAGCGATGTGGGGGGGGGGGTTTGCCTATCTTGCGTAGGCTTTGTGCTCTGGAGAGGACGCTCATACAGAGCGCGTTACCATGGTCTTTTGAGACTGAAGGATGCCTAAGAAGAAACATTGGCAGGTTGTACTTTTGAAAATAGTTTTAATGCTTAATCCACATAATCTACAAGTATAAGTATCAACACCAGATTTAGAAGCAGTCACTTGCCCACAACAAATAAGAAGGATTGTCTCAGGGCAAATATTTTTTTCTAGGCTGTTTTAAGACTGTAAGTGGTTAATGTGTGAGAAGGCATTTACAGGCTAATAATTTCTCTATGCTGCTTCATGAGACTGATCAAAGCCATGTTCATCTGATACAGAATCAAAATGGTGTAGTAGTTAACAGTTAAACTGGGACCTTGTTACAGTTTCTGCTGAGCTGTACAGCTCACTGGATGACCTTGTGTCAGACCGAGAAATTAGATGCTTGACCCTTCCCTTCTCTCAAGTCCTAAGGAAATTCCATAGAATTTAAGGGAAAAATCAGAAGCCTGTGTTCCTCAGAGCTGGCATTTATCGCAGTAAAGCGTTAATCCCAAAATGAAACCAGTCACATATTCATCTTAATATCAAAGTATAAGTCTCTTTACTGTTGCAATAATTTTTGGGCAACTTGATGTTAAAAGTAAAATTATATTATAATAAAATACATTATTTAACTTCGAAGCATGTTATTAGATGAGAAATATTTGCTCACCCAGCCACAACAATTTGAGGAAGTTCCGTTTTGATTTTCTTTTGTCTTTGTGTTCTGCTGCTCTGCTAAATACCTGTATTGTTGATGTCCAATGTATGTATTGTAATGTGAAGCTGTCTTGTAATGAATGAAAGCCTCATTTTTATGCCTCCTTTCTCCCCATCCTGATCTCCCGAGGGAGAGCATTCCATAGCCTGGGAGCTGCCACAGAGAAGGCCCTCTCCTGTGTCCCCATCAGCTGTGCTTGTGCTGGCAATGGGACCGAGAGGAAGGCCTCGTCTGCTGATCTTAATTGCTAAGAAGGCACATATAGGGAGATACAGTCCTTCAGGTAGCCTGGACCCAAGCTGTATAGGGCTTTATAGGTAATGACCAGTACTTTGAATTGGGCTCGGAAACAGATGGTAGCCAGTGCAGTTGTTGTAACAAGTATGTTATATGCTCCCTGTAGCTGGCTCCAGCCAGTAGTCTGGCTGCAGAGTTTTGCACCATCTGAAGTTTCTGAACTGTCTTCAAAGGCAACCCCACATAGAGTGTATTACAGTAATCCAAACAGGATGTAACTAAGGCATGTGTCACTGTAGCCAGATGAAACATCTCAAGGAACGGGCGCAGCTGCCACACCAGCTTTAGCTGTGCAAGTGCACTCCTGGGCACTGCTGAAACCTGGACATCCAAGCTTTAGGGATGAATCCAGGAGTACACCCAAGCTGTGGATCTGAGTTTTCAGGGGGAGTGTAACCCCATCCAGCACAGGTAGTATCCCTATTCCCTCATCTGCCTTCCGACTAACCAGGAGCACCTCTGTCTTTTCTGCAATAAGTTTCAGTTTGTTTGCCCTCATCCAGCCCATTACTGATGCCAAGCATTGGTTTAGAGTCAAGACAGCTTCCCTAGAATGAGGTGGAAAGGAGAGAGAGAGAGAGCTGAGTGTCATCTGCATACTGGTGACACTGAACCCCAAAACTCTGGACAACCTCTCCCATGTAGATGACAAAGGAGAACCCTGAGGAATGCCACAGGCCAATGGCCAGGGTGTTGAGTAGGAGTCATCCAGCACCACCTTCTGAGTTCTCCCCTCCAGGAAGGACTGGAGCCACTGTAAAAGTGCTTCTGAGTCCCATCCCAGAGAGATGGCCCAGAAGTATACCATGGTCAGTGGTATTGAAAGCTGCTGAGAGGTTCAGCAGAACCAACTCCCCCTGTCCAGTTCCCGTCGTAGGTCATCCACCAAGGTGGCCAAAGCTGTCTCTGTCCCATAGCCAGGCCTGAAACCAGATTGAAATGGGTCTAGATAATCTGCTTCCTCCAGGAATCCCTGGAGCTGAGAAACCACCACACACTCCAATACCTTGCTCAGGAATGGGATGTTTGAGACTGGGCCGGTAGTTATCCAATACACTGGGATCCAGGGATGGCTTCTTCAGTAGCAATCTTATGACTGCCTCCTTTAAGCAAGCAGGGATCCTAGCCTGCTGCAAGGAGGCATTTGCCACTCCCCATACCCAATTGGCTATTCCTCTTTTGGCTGCTTTTATAAGCCAGGAAGGGCAAAGGTCCAGCACACATGTGGTGGCATTTACCTCTCCAAGAATCCTGTGCACATAATCAGGCCGCACCAACTGAAAAATATCCATTAAAACAAGACAAGCCGGGGCCAAAGTTACATCCACTGGGTCTGTATCAATTACAGCATCCAAGTCAGAGCGGATCCGAGTGACTTTATCTGCAAAGTGTCATGCAAATTCCTCACAGTGGGTTGTGGAGTGGTCAATATTTTGTTCTTTTGTTGGGGCATGTAGTAAGCTTGAAACAACTCCGCTAGATGACTTTGTGCAGATGCAGTGGCAGCAGCAAAGAATCTTTTCTTTGCTGCAGCCACTGCCATGGAATAGGACTTCAAATGGACTCTAGCTCGTGTTCGGTTGGATTCACTCTGAGTTTTCTGCCATAGTTGCTCTAGTCTCTGTCCCACTCTTTTCATCACTGCCAGCTCCCTGATGAACAATTTTACAATTGCCTCCCTGTTTTACAATTGGCAATTAGTAAAATAAACAAATTCATTTTCAAATGCTATTTTCCTTCATTCACCTACCACGTGTATTTCTTTCAAAAGAGGGTTATTTAAAATGTGTCTCAAGCTGCATTTTAAAACTGCAGTCATTTTTCTCTTCTAACTTCTTCAGTATGTTTACCTTTTATGTCATTAAAAACTTGTTTACTTCTACATTAAAATTGGCATATGATGAAATTCTTTAAAGTATTATCATTAGCCTTGTTCCCAAGCTCCACTATGAAGCAGCAGATTGTTTTGGAAAGCAGCAGAATATTTTGAAAACAACTATAATGAATATATACTTTTAAGTGTACTTTTGCTTTCAAAGCACTATCCCCCCATAATCATTTCAAGACCTTATAAACACAGTTTTTTAAAAAAGTTTTGACACTTGGAAGACTCACACATGATCTGAGATACCTTAGATCCGTGGTTCCCAATCTTGGGTCCCCAGATGTTTGTGGACAAAAACTCACAGAAGAAGCCTTTACCAGTAGCTGTGCTGGCCAGGATTGTTGGAACTTGTCCAAGAACTTTTGGGGAGCCAGGGTTGGGAACCTGTCTTAGAGAACTGTTGTGAGGGTAGAATGGAGAGAAGGAGTAGGAATCACATATACTCCCTCAAGCTCATAGGAATGGTGAGATATAGATTGATTGATTGATTGATTGATTGATTTTATTTTATTTTATTTTATTTTATTTTATTTATTTCATTTCATTTCATTTCTATCCCGCCTATCTGGTCTTATTCGATATGGGAATTGGCGAACTTAGGATGAGTCATGCAACTGTTTTAAAAGTGTTAATGTGGATACTTCATACTTGTATGGCACATGTGATGCAGATGCCACCTGACCAGAAGGACTGATTCTGTGTATCCCATCACAGTTAGCATGTGGCAAATAGTAAATGCTAAGTGTTTGCTCAATAGTTCTGTTTCATCTTCTGAATCATTCTTTTGAGGTCAATGTTTTGCAAGTCTGGGTAGATTGGCAAGTCTGCTGCAGAACTGTACCGTTCAGCCTGGTTGCCTGATAAAATAGCTATATTTAGACATGGGGAGATGCTGGTTGTATCTTTCTTTACAGTTCTGTCCATGGCTTCTCAGTATCCATTTTAGCTTATTTAAATGGTGATGTTTTCTGTACTAAACTAAAATTCATCCATTATGTGTAGGTGTACAGTGTTGATTGGAGCCAGACTAGAGGAGAACAGCTAATCATATCTGGGTCATGGGATCAAACTGTGAAATTGGTATGTTTGCACTTTTTGTTATTTCATTTGTATGTCAGTTTAACATTTTCCAATTAGGTACTTTTCTAAGTCTGCTTAAAGGTGAAGGACAAATAAAATAAGTGGGGGAGCTGTGTTTTTCTGTTTGGTGTAGCAAGGCATGAAAATTGACATTCCTACAGATGCTGTTTCAGAGGTCTGGAACTTATTAGCTCTTACAATAAGAGTTGATCAAGATGAAAACTAATTATTTCTATAGAAAGAATATTAGGCCTGGTATAAATATAGAGTAGAATCAGAGCTTGGAAATATGTTTTTGTGTGAACAATGACTTTCAGAATCTCCTAGCCCATATGCCCAGTGTAGTCCAGAACTGTAATATCTTGAAGCTGTAAGCATAATGAGGTAGTAGATGGTTTCCCTTTTAGCTATAGAAGGATGGCAGTGGCTCTCTTTCAGTGCTTCTCCATATAAATTTTTTAAAGTTGGTTGTGTTACTCTGTAGACTACTGAAACAAAAGCAGCAAAGAATCTTGTGACATGTTGAAGTCTGTTATGATTTATTTGACATAAACTCTTGTGGATTATAACTCATTCATTACTTTATGCATATATAGGCATCCACAAATGATGTTCAAGCAACTCTTAATGACTGACCATTAAGATATTTTACCTCCCAAGAACTATTAAGGAACTGTAAGAACAACCTTAAGATCATGACCATGCTGCATCTTTTGCATTGAATTACATATCACATTTTCCCCCTCTTCATGTTTGTGTAAGTGGCAACCTATAGAGGTTGGATCCCATCCACCTGAAGGAGTAGTCTATAATATACAGAAGTTTATCCCAAATAAAATTTGTTAAAGACTTTTCATTACAGCACCACAGGATTTTTTATTATATGCACCCAAAAGCATTTAGGAAAGCTACTTGGAATCTTTAATGGTTTGGTCTATTTTACCACTCTTATATAATTGTCAGTGAATTTTGTGATATATGTTGTAGAGAACAAGAACAAGAAGGTGGCTTACCAGTATTTTTGAATAATTTACATTTCTTAGTATTTGTTGACTGAAATCCAGTAATAAATAGTGACTAGAATGGGCCTGTTGAATCAGTGGAGATTTGGTGAGTGAACATCTATTTAAATTTCATTGATTCAATGGACCTACTCTGGTTGTAACTTACTACTAGATTTCACCCATTGTGTTCTAACCCATTGCAAGCACTTTGCCATAAGTTCACTAATGTATAAATTCTAGTTACTAGAATCTAGTAGCTAACTGTGTCTGTTTGAGAGAGTAGGGTAGGAGCTGTGTTTCTTTCTTGGCTAGTTCTATTAAGAAGCTTAGACAAAATACAGTCAAGATTCACAGTTTTGATTACTTATGGGGTTTTGATTATGAGTGGTTGCAGACGTTAGCTACAGCCAGCTGTGCATGTAGGAGGTCGGCCTCTTAGTCACAGAGCTGCCTATGTTCTATTTCCTTCAGAGGGAATAGATTCAAGTAACATGCTGTGATATATTCCAATTAAAAAGCTCAAGTGAGAAAGAAAGACAGAACTTTAAAGCCTGCTCTCCTAAATGTTGGGAAAGGGTTTTTATAACTCAAACTGAGCAAGATGATGACTGAGTTGATCTTCTGGATGATGGTGTAGGAAAGGTCAAGCAGAATTTTTCAAGATAACAGAATGGACTTAAACTTGTTTTATAGGTGCTCATTCTTGGCATGTTTTAGTATCACACTCCTACATTGAGAAGTTATTCCAATGGAAGATGGCACCTGTTACCTTTCCTTCTCCCCCCCACCCCCCGGAAGCTGTCCCTACCTAGTTCTTCTTTGCCCCCCCCCCCCCGGTGCTTGGTCCATATTCTTTTGTCTTCAAACTGACTTGTTCTTGAGAAGAGTATGGAAATATTTAAAATGTTAAATTTGACCTAGTAAATCCCAGTAATTTATTAGGGGTTATTCTTAAGTAAACGTTCTTGGTTGATAGAGCTGCATTTAAAATAAAAGCTGAATTTTGATCAAACATAAATTTATTCCACTTTCTTCCATTCTGCCTTATGTAGAAGCACCTGTTTAGACTTACTTACAACAGCTATAATGTGTGCAATTTAGACATGCATATTTCTCTGATCAAGACTGTTTTTTAACTGTGAGTAAAAACAATTTTGTGTCTTCAGCTACTGCAGTGTCCACAGAGCTGTCTGTTTCTCTTTTATCTAGTGGGATCCTGCAGTGGCACAGTCTCTATGCACTTTTAAAGGCCATGAAGGTGTCATTTATAGCACTATATGGTCTCCGCACATCCCAAGCTGTTTTGCATCGGTGTCAGGTAAATGTTACATTTTAGTAGTACTGTACTGAGAAAAGTGAAATAATTCCATTTCATTTGTTTTGTTATTCTGTCCAGCAGGTGGTGGTAGAAATGTATACAGAAGAAAGAAGTAGAAATGATAAATGTGTTGCTGTAACTGAAGTGGTGGTTCAGTACTTTTTAAACATCCACTGACTTATTCTTTCTGCATGGATCAGCAGTAGTCTCCCTTGAGTGAATGGGTGGGAGTTTTTCAAATTGATATTTTCACCATTGGCAACCTCTCAACTTCTTTTTCTTTATTGGCCTGTATAGCAGTCCAAGCACTTGGTCGTAAACCTCTGCTTTTACCCATATAAACAAAGTGCAAGTCAGTCCCTGAAAAACATAGCTTGATGGCCTTTGGTACTATATATATTGCACTATAAATTGCGGCATGAGGTCAGAATATGGGAAACCAGTAATTACTGTGGAGCTTGGTGAAGTTACTTTTTCAGACTGTGGTTCCAGAATCCCTTAGTCAGTTTGGCAGCTGTTGGCTAGAGAATGCTGGGAGTTGTAGTGCAAAAAAGAACTTTTCTAAGGTCTCTAATTACATTCTTTCAGCTCATGCTTATTTTTGGATATCTTTCTGATAAAGGTTTGGTGTTTCATCACTGGATCTTTTTCAGTAACTTAAAATCTCCAGGATCATTTGAGAAGCAGTTTAGGACTATTGTAGGGACATGGTGGTGCTGTGGGCTAAGCCGCAGAGGCCTGTGCTGCAGGGTCAGAAGACCAAGCAGTTGTGAGATTGAACCCACGCGACGGAGTGAGCGCCCGTCACTTGTCCCAGCTCCCGCCAACCTAGCGGTTCGAAAGCATGCAAATGCAAGTAGATAAATAGGGACCACCTCAGTGGGAAGGTAACAGCGTTCCGTGTCTAAGTCGCCCTGGCCATGTGACCACAGAAGATTGTCTTCGGACAAAACGCTGGCTCTATGGCTTGGAAACGGGGATGAGCACCGCCCCCTAGAGTCGAACACGACTGGACAAAAATTGTCAAGGGGAACCTTTACCTTTACCTTTTTTAGGACCATTGTGCAACAGTTTGCACTACAACAAAGTTCTCTTGTTTTTGATTTTTTTAAAGTCTGGCTGCATAAACTCACCTTAATGTGGACTAGTCAGCAGTTTGGTTTCCTTCACTTTAGTAAGCTGGTGGTTCCAAACTCAGGCAGAGCAGAGTAATAACGATTAACATTGGTGTGATGCTTTTGAATGTCCAAAACATTTCTTATGTGTTGTCTTGCTTTAATTTCAAAGGTGATGGTGGTGGTGGTGGTGGGTTAGTATTATTTGCCTCATATTGCAATGACTTGGTACAGAGTACAAACTTAAGGAACCATGGTTTGTGCTATCCAGAATATGTGGTATTTTTGACTGCCAACATGTTGATACTAGTCAGCCTGGTTAGTAGAGCTGATGGAAATTGGAACTCAACAACATATGATGAGCCCTGACTCATTAGTTAGTCAACAAACCAAATATCGGACATCAGTTTTGTCCTGACATATTCCAATTTCTTTTGTGAGCACAGATTGATGCAGAACTCAGAACTGTACTTCATTCTGAAGAAAAGTGGAAGCTCACTTTCCTGCTCTGAAGAAGCACACAAGTCCTTTTTAGCTAATTGATCAGTGTGTTTGGTATTTTTAACCTTAAAGTAATAAACATATATCAAAGTCAAGGTTGCATTTCAGGGGAAGATTCCAGATTGCCTGTGTGTGGGAGGGTTTTATTTATTTTTTTGAAGTTCAGTGTGCACAGAACCTTTTTACAGACTGAAGTAACATAATGAATCTGTCTATTTGATTAGTAGCAGCATGACCATTTCTCTTCTTTGTACCAAATGGATAGGTCAGCCTGGTTTGTATTTCAAGTGAAATGCCATTTAACACATTGAAGTAATGCTGCTGCTTCTCTGCTTCTGAACATGTGCATTGGGAAGGGAGTATCACTGATTATTTTCATTGGAAAGGCTAAAAAGCTTGTTTGGGTACTGATCCTTATACAACTACTTAATTTGTTGTCTTTCTGGAAAGATACTTGAACTGTACAATAACCACTTGCTGTTGCAATTCACTGTGTTCTTGTCTTTTATTAGTTTCCCCATCTGCTTAGTGACCATTCCTGTTAAGAACAAATAAGAGATTTTGGAGATACATTTCTCACATAAATATGTATGCTTTTGATGGACTACCTTGGCACTTTCCAGGCATATTGGACTGCAGGTCCTGATAGCAGGGAATGATGGAACAGTAGTCCAAAATATCTGATAGGCTCTAGCTTGAGTAAGGCTGCTTAAGACAGCAATACTGGATTAATAACTTTAGATATACAGTATCCAGAATTTAACTTATGAAATGGGTGCAGTGAACTAAGCTCTTCATTCCTTTCAACAGGCTTTTGAAGGTATTTTTAACCAGATATTTTCTCAGTCTTTGATTAATGAAACACATTATAGAAAGAACAGGTTCAGGATATAACTGCGGATCACTGGCATCTCATAAGTGGTGCTTTAAAAGATTTTTGTCCTCTTCTGACCTTGGTATTCTAGGCCAGCCTTTGCTGCAGTTGCTGTAGATTTTTGGAAAGGTGTGCTTTAAGCTCTGCTAAACTACAAAGGGTCTAATACCTGGCTGTTCAAAATGGTTCACATTTTCTGAGTTCTGGAGATTTGACTGATACAGCAACACAACTGTAACTGTCATAGTCCTTGTTTTGAAAATGGCACAAATATGTTTCGGAGGAAATTTCTCAGAGATTTATGGTTGTGCAGAAATTAGAACAATAAAAATTCACTTCACCCAATCACGTTGCTCATCAGAATGGCTAATTTTTGAGACAGATAAACTAAAGAAAGGAGTGGAGACTGACTCTTTCAAACACAGCATCACTGACTAGTGCCTACTAGAAAAGGACAAAATGTATTTTCTGTCTCTGATCTTTATTTTTAAGAACACACATCATAGGTCAGAACACGGAGACATTGATCTGGAACTGTATGTGGTCAGAGATGTTGACAGTGGCTGAGAACCAAAGAGCTACTTAATGCATACCTACAGTGATTTTTTAGAAAATTTATTTTTACTTTCAGGCACAAGTTCTTGTATGCATCTCAGAATGCTTTGTAATCTCACGTCAGTTTCAAAAGGGCTATATTATTCATCATGAGGGGTTGCTGATTAGAACACATATGCCTAAAGCTTCCTACTTTTCTCCTAGCCAGTACCAGCAATGGACTTTTAGGTAGTAAGTATTTAAATTAGATCATGCTGTCTTGAGCTTTCTGAAGTCCTAAATTTGTGTGTTTCTATGAAAATACATATACACCTACTTAAATGGGATATACGCATGAATGAATAAAATCTAAACTCCAGAATGACTGATATAAATAAAATGTACACTGACAGCTATAAGCAGTTTGTGCAATGTTTTCAGTTTACTGCAGCAGGTACTTAATCAAATTGTCAATAAAAGTATGATCTCTTTATTTATGATCTTAGCAGTAGAAAGAAAATGAATAAAGAGGATTAAATATTTAAGGATCTGCAGTTGTGCACATTATACTCATAAGCACTGATGTGAAGAAAAATAGATTACGCTGTATGGAAAAAGTATCCCTGCCCAAATGCCATTTCAATTAATGTGTATTCATCAGTAAATACATTTACCATTTGGAAAGGTCCAGAGCACTTTGTAGAGCTGTTAATGTTGCTTTCAGTCATTTGTTCTCCAATGAGTGCTTACCAAGTTACCCCAACACTTGTTTCAAACAGGCCAAGATAAAAACTCTGAGTTATGAGAACTGTATATTCTGTTCTGTTCCATTCTGATGTCCATACTCATTCTTCAACTGATAAAAAGGAGCTGAGACATCAGGTAGAAGGGACTAGTCTGGCTCAGGAGCCTGATAAACAGTCTGTCTTGACAACAAAAGGCTCTCTGTGTGGAAAATGTGATTAAATAAATTACATAAATAACAAAGGTGCCTGATGGCTAAATAAATGGCTTTAATGAGTCATTGTGCCAATTGCCCAAAAGGCCTCTTTCTCCCAGAACCTGAAGCACAAACTTGCATAACAGGATAAAGAAGATTCAAATGGACTCCATAATCATGAGCAGCCAAACATAATCAACTCTGTCTTGGCCATTCACCCTGCAAAGCTAAAGAGTGTGGTTGATTTTCCAGTTGACTCTGAAAGCATGCTAGATAATTTAAACATTTATTGTGTATTCAGTTGATCAGTAAGAAGTTATTGGTATTATATGCTTACTTGCAAGAAGCACTCAAGCATCTAGACAAGGAAACTGTTAGAGTTCCTTCTGTAGTGGGTAAGGAGTTGTAACACTTAGAGTGATAACTGGCTATTACTTCAACTGCAAGGCCTGTGGTTTTATTGCTTCATTCACTAAGGTCTTTAATGTGGCTATTACATTTATTAGAGTAAATAAAAGTTGAACTTGTGCCAACATTTTCAGACACCAGGAAAAGAAAATGTAGTCTTGTATCATGGTGGAATTTAGTCACACCTGTATTTTTCATTTATCCTAATTAAGCTTGGCTTTTTTCAGTTTTCCCAGAACTGCAGTAGATCCTTCCCCCTTTTTTGCATTGCATACCAGACTATCAGCACAGAAATGGAAAAATATTGCAAGCTATTTAGCTTTTGAATAAATTAAAATCCTTTTTCATATTGAGCACTTAACATTTTATGTTCAAGAATTTGACAGCAATGTTAATGACCACAGTGCATTATGGGAAAATAATTTACACTTAAAGAGTCTGGTGCTGCAGATAATGCAAGATGTTGGCAGTCTCATAAGCATCCTGAGAACTTAAAATTGTTAGGGGAAAAAGTCAGCAGGGCTTTACTTGACCTTCTTTGAGAATGGGTCTCGAGTGCTGCTTCTGTGTCAATTCAGATTGTCTTGAGCACTTGTGTTCCTTTTAGGACAAGAATGTCATTCTTTGAAAATGGAAAAAAGTAAGTCTGGTAATTGTAAGCATGAACAATTAAAGATATGTAGAAAATTATATTTTAAAAAAGTAAGTGGATCCATAAAGAATAGACTAAATAGTTGCCTACCTCTAAGATAGGCAGTGCTGACAGAAAATACCTAGGCTGGAGAATATTGGCTATTTTTCAAGCATATCATAAAATATGGCAATAGGCCAGCATTGCAGGTATAATAGTTCAAATAATTGTAGACAGTTGCACCAGAATGTTCCTTTAGAAGTAGCTGTTTGGATTTCCATGTGAAACTCGATGTAGCATCTTTGGTATCAGAAGTGACTGAAATGTGATGTAAATGCCCCAGCTTCTGTTTGTTTGTTTGTTGTTGTTTTTTAAGACAAGAACCTATGAGGACTCCTATGTAAATTTTTGTTTTATGCTTGACTTATGAACATTGATGCACATTTTAGTGGTTGAACTTCCTAGCCAGGACAAACAGATGGCTGTCAGCATATTCCAGAATAAATAAGCAAGGTCAGGTTTCCCAATCTGAGACAGTGGGTTGAGATGCCAGTTTGTGGCGATAGAAGTTTAAGTTAAATTAATAAAGAGGATCAAACATTGTTATTTTTATATTTTTATGTTGTAGAATCTCCTTTTAGCATCATTGAGAACTAAAGTGATTTGAATAGGTTTATAGGTCCAAGGTTACAAAGGGATTGGCTTCTGGATCAGCTTTGGTGAGTAGTGGTATCATGTGTGGCATACTCAGGAAGGTGTCCCTTCTTACTCTGTAATGAGTTACGCACTCCCGAGCAGCCAAAAGGCACCTCTCTAGTCCCTTCACCTTAATACCTAGCCACCTCTTCTTGATACCACTAGGTTAGGCATTAGCTCAAAGGACCCCCAGAACTGTCCAAAGTGTCTGAGGTTGCCATTTTATTTATGCCAATCAGACTGTGGAAGTTGGGATTAAAATTAATCCATTTCCAACTGAGAAGATTTCTTGTATTTTGTTGTCGTCCTGTTCATATCTTAATATTGTATTGCCTAAATTGATGTGGGTGTTACACTCTCTGCTCTCATGGCCTTCTAATATTTTTCAAATATTATTTGTGAATAAATAAGGATGAGAGTTTTTCTAAGCATCAGACAAAAGGACTTTATTATGGAAATACAGATATCAGGATAGAAAGGAAAGTTAATTTATCAGGTAGTCTTGAGATGAAATGAAAAACCTACTTATATTGTGAAATGAGGCAGATACTTCATTTGGAATGGATCATCTCAAATCTTGTCACCTTGTAATCTGAGTCTGTGGGGTGCTATAATTAAGCTTTAGTCAGTGAATCCTCCTTTGACAGTATATCTGGAATATTACACAAGAAATTAGTTTACCCATTTCTGGCAGTCGTCTGCTACAGGAAAGACTCTTAACAGCACACGTCTGTCTCAGTAGCATTTCAGATAATACTATTTTGTCAGTAATATAGTTGGATTTTAAAAAAGCCATGCCTGTCTAGTTCAACATGTGTAACAAAAAGAAATCTGTGGGCTCCTTAAACCCTAACAGATTTCTTTAAGCCTGAGTGGATTCGTCAGATAGAAGGAGCAAAAGTTTAAGGCTATAGGTTTACATATTTAGTATCTGTGAGTGTGAGAGGTGGCTGAGTGGGTCCTCACTTCAACAACCAGACACCTTGAGTAAATAAACTTGCAGCCTAAATATTTTATACTACATGGATAGATTTATACTACATGGATAGCCGCCTAGAGTGGTCGTTCGACTAGATAGGTGGGGTATAAATGCAATCAATCAATCAATCAATCAATCAATCAATCAATCAATCAATCAATCAATCAATCAATCAATCAATCAATCAATCAATCAATCAATCAATCAATCAATCAATCAATCAATCAATAGTAAAATGTGTGAAGTAGCTCATACTGAAATATATCTACAGTACTGGTCTTAAAGGTGCCGCCATAATTCCCATTTAGCTGAATGTGCCTCAGATTGTAGAGGTGCCTGTTTGTAGTGTCATCTGGACTGGATTCCAAGTTTTCATTTTTTGAAAAAGTAAGTCTCTAGTCCTTATAGAACTGGAGATAGAAGACAAAACTTGCAGTCAGTGCTTTGACGAGTTGTTCGTGGGAAATAAACTTTTCCAGGTGCTGAGCCAATGACTGAATTCATCTATAATTGCACATGGTAAATGATAGTTTTGAGAACTCATTTTCCCTCTGCAGATAGCTGAAAAATGTTTTCAGAAATCTGTTTCCAGAGGTATCTGACTGTTTCTACACAAGCAGTGCAAGGAAAGTGATTGACCCATAGCAGTGAATACTCACTGGGGGGTTATGGGACCCTTAGTCACTTAATATGGTGTAGTGCAGACATTCTCTACAGAGCCACTGGCACATGTGAAGGGAGTCACAGACTGGGAACAACTCTTCACACACCAACTTAAAGTTTTGTTATGAGACTTACACAGTTGTGATTCAGGCTGTATTTCATATTGTGTTTATGGCTGTGACCAAAAAAAGGTTGAGAATGGCTGGTGTACTGGACAGAGTGATGGACTAGGATTTGTGACACCTGGGTTTAAATCCTGTTCAGCTGTTCATGGCGGGAAATCTGGAAATAGTAAAACCACTCCTTAAATATCTTGCCTACCTTGAAAGTGATATTAGAGTTGTTATAAGTCAATTCCAGCTTGACAGCACATAACATGTCCAAACAAAGTACTTTTCAAGTTCTGACATTATGCAATTTACTGCACTTCCTGCTTTGAAAGGGAGTTAAATGCAGGGCCCTTTGAGATTGCTTCCATTTTGCCTACATTAGCTGAAATCCAGTAGTAAGTTGCAAATAGAGGAGGCCTATTGAATCAATATGTGAGTCAACACATACTGCGAGTTTCAATGATTTGGTGATTCTCCTCTAATTCTGGCTTTCTACTGAATTTCAGTCTTTAAGTTCTGGTTCATTTTTTGTGAACTTAGCTAGGAGCTATCATGAGAAAATGTACAGTTGCAAAATAAAGAGAGGATGGAAGAATATAAATTATTAGAAAGTTCTACTTATTGTTCTTAAGTTTTTTTCTTAACTTATGGGTGATGTGAATTTTTAATTTCAGGAAGGAGGTTTTAGGTGTTGAGAAGAAACCTGTTCAACATGCATTTGTTTTGTTATGTTTCTTGAGTTGCTTACTTAGATACATGTACCACTAAATTAAATGAAACTTACAGTAAATGTATGCTTAGGAAATTGATATATCTACATTCATTGTGAAGCAGATTTTTGCCTTTTGAATCTCTTGCTGAAAGTTCTTGGACTACAGTTCTTAGAATCTTGCAGCCAAGTTATTCTAGTGATGGATGTACTTTTATATATTGAAAATCCATTCATGCTCTGCTATGAGCATGGATGGATTTTTCATTCCACAGGTAAAGAGGATGGGTATTAGGAAGCAGGTGGCATTTGCTGTGTGTGTGTGTGTGTGTGTGTGTGTGAGAGAGAGAGAGAGAGAGAGAGAGTTTTTACCATGGTTTCTGCAGCTTGTCTTCACTTCTCACACATTTTTTCCTGCAGATCAATCAATAGTGTGTCACCTGTGAATATTCCTGTGTATTCTCACAGGTCTGTAAGTTGCTTTTTTGCCATTAGTAAGCACTGATGGCAAAAAAATAACAGCCGTCTAATGAGAATATTACCAGAAGTTCAGTTTGCATGGCAGAGTTACCATGTAAGGAAGGCTTGTCTGGAAGGTAGTGACTGACCCAAGGATGGCAAGTAAACTATGTGGTTCAGCAGAAATTTAAACTTGCACCTCCCTCTCCCAAGTATAACACTGTAACTATTATACTGTACTGACTCCTTCATATCAAAGGTTATTGTATAAATGATTCCAAGGTTAAGATACATTGGTACAAAAATAATGCAATAATTAGCATGTTTTTAATTTGCATAATATGAAAAATCCACATTAGCGTATTATGCAAACTGCTGGATAGCTCAGTGGTTTGGGCATCTGGCTGTGGAGCCAGAGTTCGAGCGCTCAGTTACCCTCTGTGCCTCCCGGACAGGCTTGGGACTCAGTGATCCATAGCTCTGCAGTTCTAAGATTATCATATTAAGATTAAATTTGCACACGCTACACGTTGGCCTGTCTGATTTGCGTAGCTATACCTATGAGGCTGCCCATATTTGGAGATCTGGAATATGGCACCCCTGTTCATAAGTATAAAAAAGCTGCAGCAATATAATGCAAACATGAATTTTGTATATGGGCTTCACATGGACGGGCTTGCATTGAGACCTGGGAATGTGAAAGGTGTGCATTAATTTATATTCTGATATCAAAATAAGACATACAGTTGAAGAATTATGGTCATGGAAGCATGTGGGTCTAAGTCTAAATCTTCAATTTCTCATGTAATGTTTGTACAGTCAGGTGTTCTGTGTAAGGGTCTTCCGCCCATAAATCACTCTAACAGAATAATGCCTGCTAGCTGTACTTGCTTCTCAGCTTTTGGGTCCTAGCTGAGTGGCCCTAGGAGATAACTGGGTGTACAAGATATGAAAGGAGAGGGAAGAACCTGCTTATACATCAGGGTAGGTAATGGGCAAGGCTTTCCTTCTTAACATTCAGTAGCGAAGGTAAAGAGGCTTAAATAGTTCATAACGGGAGTTTGCTGGCTGAACAGCAAAACTTTTATTGGAATGTGAGGAACACAGTCTTGCTTGGGCTTGTGCCATAGATTTTTTTCCTGTTTTCCTTTTGCCTTTACTTTGCCATTTTATGGAACTAACTTTATGCCAGATATCCAAGGTGATGTGGAGGCTACCCTTTGAGAAGTAGGAAAGGAGACCTTCCTTAGATCCACTCAGCTAGTTGCAAGATTCTTTGGATCTTGGCCTTAATATATATGATTTGCTGAATCTTATTCTTTAACAAAAGGTCATTGATAGGTCTTCCTTGGGGCACTGCATTATATTATGATCTTCTGACAGCAAACATAAACTGCAGGGTTGGTTTGAAAAGCCACTGTTCCGGGACTAAGAATGCAAGAGGCTGTAAGGGGTTCCTTCTTGAGATGGGCACTGACCATGGTTTGGCTATTCAGTGTGGTTTAGAGGATTAGGCCCACTGGTGTTGTGTGGATGCCCCAGGTTCCTCCTGTGGGCAGCCTGTCAGAAGCGGCACCACAGGCTTCCCTCCCCTTCCTCTTCCTCTGGATGGGCACCTGCAGGTGGAGGCAGGGTGTGGAATCCTGTAGGTCCAGTCCGCTGAACTGCATTGAAGTGCAGTAAGTGCCCATCTCTAGTTCCTTCAGGTTGTTACAAATCAAACTTCTCTTCCTCCAGGGAAAGATGCCATGAATGTTTCGCTGAAGGACAATCATATATATTAAGGCTAAGGTCCAAAGTAAATGTTGGTTCCGTTTCCTCCATGGTCCCTTACAGCAGTGGTTCTTAACCTTTGTTACTCGGATGCTTTTGAACTGCAACTCCCAGAAACCCCAGTCAGGACAGCTGGTGGTGAAGGCTTCTGGGAGTTGCAGTCCAAAACCCCTGAGTAACCCAAGGTTAAGAACCAGTGCCTTACAGTATACACTTATACACTAATCTAAGGCTGTGTTATCAACAACAGGAATTTAAAAAATTCTACTGGGGAAAAAAGTATTTTGTGCTTATTCTTCAGACAACATTGCGTCATGAGTATCTAATATTTATCATTTCTTGTACCATTAAATAAGGTAGGGGTGTGTGTGTGTGTGTGTGTTGCTGATTGTTACATATTGGGGACAGTGGCATCAGACTGCATTGTCTGTGACAAAAGTCTATCAAATATAAAATTATTTTTGCCTCACATTAAAGCTGGTGCTGCTACAGTAGTAGACATCCTGCTGATAGGATATAAATTGGTTCGCTTTTCCATGTGTCCGACTTACTTTGCATTGTTCTGTGCTTTTATGGTGCTTCTCACATTCTTGCTCCAGATAAGCTCACCAGCCGCTGCAGCTCTCTCATTTTCCAGCTCATGCCTTTTGAGTCTCTTGCTGAGCTGTGGCTGAAACAACCTCCCACTTCCATCTGCCAGTCTCACTTCTTTCAACCTTGCTCAGGCCTTGTTCGCAAAACTGTTCACCAGCCTTATTTTTCCTAACAGTTCTGCCACCAATTAATTGTATTCTTAAATTAGTCTTTTCTTGTTTTAAATTTTTGATCATTATTATTTATTTTAGAGCCGTTGTGACTACTATAACATAGATGTTGTCTGAGGATGTATTTTTTGTGCCACGTTCTGTGTCTCACTTTTTGGCACAAAAGAAAATGCAACAGGAGTACTGTAATTGCAATACAGTAAGATCCAAGAACTTGACTGGTTTGGTTCTGCTTTAGAGAAATCATAGCATTATTTTCACTAGGATTAACTGAAAGCACAAGAGATAACAAATCCGGTTGGAAAAAGTTGCATTAGTTTGGGGCCATGGAGTCTACAGCAGAGAGAATGCAGTTCTACAAAGTGTTATGAAAGCAGGTCACTAAGATTTAGTAAAATTTTGGATAGGTAATTCTTGTCTTCTTGTTGATGACATCATAAAGCCAAACAAAGGTTGGAGGTTTTAACTGGATTAGATTCCAGTTGTCTTGTACAGTTTTTAAAAAATGTTTATAGTAAAAAATGTTTCTTGAAGGTAGCACACTAAAAAAAGCTATGTGCCCATTCTCCCTTTTCACTTTAGTGGGTGAGAGAAAGTTCTTTCTGTTTCATTAGTTTGGATTACGGGCAGGATCCAGTGACCTCCACCTGGCATAACAGCAGAATGTAGTGGGATCAGGAGAGGAGCAGTGTCCCCTCACCAGCCTCTCACATCTCTAGAATCAGTTGTGGAAAGCTGAGAAAGTTCCAGAGCTCATTCTTGGGCACATATTTGGTGGGGGGGAGATTAAGCAAAGTTAAGAGCACACGAACTTCTTTCTGCATGACAGATGGTCTCTGGAGCTAAGCGTTGAATGATACATTTTCAACAATGAAAAATATAGACACATCTAGCCATGTGAGACAGGCAGGATTCGCCTTTTAGAAGCAAAAAGCATGTATGGAAAACAGTAAAGGCAAATGGGGAGAAGAGTAGCTGAATTTTGATGTAGGAGAGTCTCAACACACATTACAGTGGCTATTTTTGTTGCTAAGTCTTCCTATTATTTATTTTATTTTTCATATGGTGTTTGCATTTTTTGTAATTGAATTTCCCAGGCCTTTGTATTACAATGAAATGGGATTTTCATTTCACAAATAAGATTTGTTATAAATAGGAAAAAAAACTTATAGAATTTGACCAAGTTGTCCCTCTGTTTCAGGTGATCAAACTTTAAGAATCTGGGATGCAAAAGCACCAAGACTCCCAGTGATAATCCCTGCTCACCAGGCAGAGATTTTAAGTTGTGATTGGTGCAAGTATGATCAGGTATGGTAGATAAAAATAAAGAATTTCTGAACCCTGAAAAAAACTACCTAGTAAAAAGTAGTGACATCTGTGCATATAGATGCAGATAACAATTAATGTCACAATGTGCCAAAATTAAGTTCCTGGAATAGATTTTGTTGTTGTTGTGTCCCATCATGCCCCTCCGAATTTACGGTGAATCCATGAATTAGTGATCTCCAAAATGTTATGTCCTCAGCAGCCCTTCTCAGCTCTTGCAAACTCAAGCCTGTGGCTTAATTTAGGGAGTCAGTTCATCTTAATATTTGTCCTTCCTCTTTTTCTGCTGCCTTCAACCTTTCCCAACATTATTGTCTTTTCCAGAGAATCCTATCTTCTCATGATGTGCCCAAAGTAGGACAACCTCAGTTTCAACATATTTGTCAGGCCTGAATTGCCTTGAAATCTAGGACTCAACTTGTTCATCTTTCTGGCAGTCCCAGGGTATCTGCAGTGCTCTCCTCCCGCACCACATTTCAAATGAATCAATTTTCTCTCTCTTTTTTTTCCCTCAGAAGGAGTGATATAAGCCCTTCCTTAACTTTGGCAGGAACTACACATTTCACATACTTGGCAATAAGTTTTTTTACTTGGGTTATCTGAAAACAGGCATGAAATGGCCTGTTTCACATGGAGCAGTCCTCAGGCTGATCAGTGCTGGGACACTTCCTGCTGCTATTAACAGCGCCTGCCATGTGAGGAAAAAGGAGCAGCTGGAGCTGCCCCACTCCACCCCTACAAAAATTGTCACCAGCCAGCCAGTGTTAAGGTGGCCGGGAAGCCTTCCAGCACCGACTGGGCAGCATTGCTGATATCTTGCCTGAGGGGCAGCTCCAGCAGGTCCATTTTTACTGCACAAGGAGCCCTGACCGCGGTGCCATCAGTAGGTGGGAAACCTGCCAGCACTTGCTGACGGGGACAGAAGCCTTGATATGGTTTTAAAAGGGTGCGGGTTTGCACTTCTGAAAAACATACCAGGGCTTGTGTCATGTGAAGCAACTGAAGTCATGCAAAGCAACTTCAGTCCTTTCTGAAAGTGTAGTTATAGCCATACAGTACTTAACTTTGGCTGGATTCTCTCCCCCCCCACACACTTTTTAGTCTCTTAAAGATTGCAAACCATTGCCAGACTTCTTTTACAAAATGCATTTTTTTAATGTAGTAAATCATTACTTCTCCTGCTTGCTTAAAAGGCTTGTGCCTCTGGGAGGGCACTGTTGTTTTCATTTTTGCTCTTCCAGTAGATGAAGGGGAATATATTCATTTGGGTTCTAGTTTGAATTTTGCTATTTCATTAGCACTTGTCTGGATGACACTGTGTTTGTACAGAAGCAGCTGTGTTCTCAGATAATCAATCAATCAATCAATAGCTTTTCTCCTAGCACTGGGACTCAACCGTTTAAAAAGGTTAATTGTTGTGTCTACCAGCATGCCTTTCTTGTTAATCATCATTACTAGCAATCAGAGATGTTTCACGTTCGACTTTTTGTATCCTAGAACAAAATAGACATGTTTCATGAAAAATGGAATACTTGTATGTGAGAGTTCCTACATAACACTCTTGTGTTATGAGTTTGAGCTGCAACAGTCTCCATGAATGGTGACGGAGGCAGCTTCTCTGCCAGCGCAGAAGTTAGGAAGGTTCTGTTTTTTGTTGATCCATAGCCTAGTGTGTGTTGTCTGAATGCAAACCTATGGATTGCTCCTACAAACCAACTTCATATCCCATGGTTTCAACTTGACTTGTTTTGACAAACTGTAGTTAAGATTCAGACACAGTTTGTTGGGTTAAGTGACACAATTGACAAAGAGGACAGTAAAAACAAGACTCCTTTTGGCCAGATCAAAAGAGAAGGGGAAAGTTAAAGATTTACTGTAGCTTATTTTTATAACACTGAACTATAATTGTTACACTGATACTGACAGAATTAAGGGAAGGAGAGAGACAGTTTGGATAAAGGACAGGGAAAAGAAAAAGGCATGTTGATTTAAAATAGTTGTCTGAATTTTTAGCACTGGGTCTATTCTATTTAAAATGTTCTCATGCTTTTTCTTAATCATGTATGTTGTCTTGAACATTTTATTAATTGATTAGAACTTGCTCGTAACGGGTGCTGTTGACTGCAGTTTGAAAGGCTGGGATTTAAGAAACATCCGTCAACCAGTGTTCAGCCTCCTTGGACATACTTATGCTGTAAGAAGAGTAAAAGTAAGTATGAATTTTTCTTTATGGTTACACCTGCAGATTTCTATAGGCTTAATAATATGAGTTAATGAGTATCATTTTTTAAATGAAATATTAAAGTCAAATATTATCTGGGAATAATTTTCAGTTACTAAGATCACGCTAAACAATAGTTCATTATTGGCTTCTGATAATTTCCTTAATTTATTTAAAATTATAAGTAAATTCTAATGTATGACTCAAAAGTGAGCCTCCTCAGCATCGGCATCAGGTGGGCCTCCTCTATACAAACTACATTAGATTAAATTTTACCTCATGTGCTGCCTTCCTATAAAGGCAGTTTATTACAGGGGGCAGACAGTATGCAAGGTTAAGAAACAGTGCATTGATTTATAAAAAAATGAACATTTTAACAATAACAATATATTTCAAATAGAGTGTAATATAAGTATCTCATAATCTCAGTAACGATTCATAAGAAACATTTTTAATCAAACCAAAATCATTGCATAGATGTTAAAATATAACTACTAGTAAACATCAGCAGCAATTGTATTTTCTCAGTTTGTTGTATGTCATCCAGAATGAGTTTCTCCCCTTTACAGGCCTTTCCAAAACCAACTTCTCTTACCTCCTAGAGTTGAAGTAAAGCAGCTGGTAGCAGCTTTGATAGCTGCAACAGTGTGTGTCTTTTGGGTACAACTTCTGTGCCACATGGCTTTTGCATTCCTAAGTAATCTGGGAGCAGCTCCCATGCGAATTTTCAGTATTCTAAGATGCTCATTTTAAATATGTGCTGGTGGGTTGTCTTTTTCCTCTCATTTTTGGGATAAAGTGGCCTTTTTGTCTTTTGTAGTACTTCTGATAATATGTGGAAGTGGCCATTAGGATGAAATATGGGGTTATTTCATCTGTCTGTCAGATATGTGCAGCTTGAGAGAGGGGGGGAGAGATAAAAAAAACCCAGAATTTTCAGGACTATAACCCTTTCTGGTAGCAGAGTTGTTGTTTTTCGTTGCTAATGTGCTTCAGATGAGTTCAGATGTAATTTTCCAAGAGCCAGAAATAAGGTTGACAAGAGTTTGGCACATGCCTCCCATCTTTGCCGCAGCCTTTGTTCATCTCTACAGTGGATGCCAAACACTATAATAATATATCTCCTTTCTGTTATGGGTGAAATGATGAGAAACGTTTGTGCTGCTGCCAGGTTTCAGGCTTGAATCCAGTTACTTCAACAATAGTAATTAAATTAAAAGAGCGCCATGGGAGAAAGTAGGGCCTTGGTGCTAGCAGAATAACATATTTCTGTCTCTTAAATATTCTGTGGGTATTATACAGTTTTAGAGGAATACGGCTGATGAGAATCAGGCAAGTGTTTGAATTATTTCAACAATACTGTTTTTATTTAAGGTTGATTTTTTTGGAGAGTGAGAATTCATGTTCAGTTGGTAGCCCAAAGAAAAATGTACTAGCCACCTTGGGTGATTACCTGAGTTCAAATCTTGAGTTATAATAAGGCTGCTGGGTGCTGCTATAATGAAATCGAAACTAGCAATTTCGTCACATTGAGTGACATTTCCCTTTGGAGCCTTTATATTCTTACTTAATAAAACATTGTTTTTAGTAAGCATTTCTGTTAATTCTCCTCTACCCATGTATTTCGTGCCAGTAATATTTGGGTGTTTTTCCCCCCGTCTCTGTGCAGTTTTCACCATTTCATCCTACTCTCCTGGCGTCCTGCTCCTACGACTTTACTGTGAGGTACAGTAATTAATTTTTACAGCATACACATACATCTGACTTACACTTTAGGAAGCATATGCCAGATTTTGTGCTCAGTCCATGGGAGCAGTATTTCTAGGGGAAGGTGCTTTGCAAAGATTCTGTGTGATGTAATTTGATTCTAACTTAGACAGCCATGAGCTAAAGGTAGATTCTGCCCTCAGGAAAGATGCTCTGTCCAGGAAAAGGTCTTCTGCTTTTACTGCAGAAAGTAGCCTTGTAATTTCACCATCTGGTTCTGTTAGTGAAAGCATGACAGAGAAAACTGTTACTATCTCAGATTCCCCCCTCCCCAATCAGCTTGATACATTTTGGGTCTAACAGATGGTTTTCTTATTGTGGTATCTTTACACCCTTGTGTTGGTAAATCTGCAAAGAGCATATGCCATGTGCGAATAAAGGAAGTGAAAAGGTTGTGTGCAAATGTGCAGACTGTAGGAAATCAATAGGTGTACCTACAGAAACATATGCAGATACAAGATGCATAAGGTGCTTTTGGGGGAGGCTTTTGTGGGAGGAAAAGTGCCGAATCAGTGCACCTGCCACTTGCCATTTGCACATGAACTGCAAGTGACTGTGCTCTTTGATACTAGATGAAATGTCTTTAACTTAAACTGGTACACAGCCATCAATAGTAGTTGCAAACCAGTATGCTTTTTCTTTGTATAGCGTCTCTCTGTTTTTCGTCCTGGTTTGTAATACCCTTCCATTTAGAAATATCTCAAGCCTAGTTTTCACAAATAACAAGTGAGGTGATAAACATCCTTCTCCGCTTTGGCCTAAACTGCACCATCCTTTTGATATTTGGCTAAGCCAGTGCTCTTTTCTTCCTCAGAAGTAAGCACAGGGACCAGGTCTGGATAAGGATCTTGGTAGTAGAGGGCTTGAACCCTTTATGCCTCATTGTAACTGTGATCTAGATCCCCGCCTTCCTTTAGTTTTCTGTAGGGGTGAACCTACCATTGAAGCAAAAGTGGGTTTCCATTGCAGGTATGACACCTACTTTGTAACCACAGCACAGAGAAAAGGTTTAAGGACCCAAATCCAGATTGGTTTCAGTATACATATCTTTAAAGGTAGAAAAAGCATTGGTATAGGTGAACAAAGCATATGGATAATAAATATAATTTGGTTCTATATTACATTAGTTAGCAGATGATGGCTGTTGTGAATGGATCTTTCCATATAGGCAAGGCCAGATTAAGGTGATGAGGGCCATAGAACAGCCCCCGTTCCCATGCTGTCCATGTGCAAGCTATTCTAGGAGCTATTGGTGGCCAGAATCCTGTTGCTGATTTAAACTTACACACGTTGAATTGTGTAACTCACCATGGCAAATCACTGCTAACTTAAAAGGTACCAGACATGTCAAGAAGTATGTACTCAACTGGGCAAGGGACATGCATCTAGTAATGCAACTGGCAGAACTGGTACCTCCTTAGTTAGCAGGTGTTTATTGTGGTGAATTGTGCAGTTCATGTGGGCATTTCTAAATGATACTATGATTTTCACCAATAAATAATTAAAAAACACACACACTAAAGGACAGCAACCAAGGTTCCCTTTAAGCACAACTCTGCTTCCCTGCATTTTAGTTCACTGATGCCCAGGATGTCGATGTTTATTCTTGCCATCACCTGTTTGACCACCTCCAGCTTCCCAAGGTTCATAGATCTTACGTTCCAGGTTCCTATGCAGTATTTTTCTTTGCAGCATTGGACTTTCCTTTCACTTCCAGGCGCGTCCACAGCTGAGCGTCCTTTCAGCTTTGGCCCAACCACTTCATTAGCTCTGGAGCTACTTGTACTTGTCCTCCACTATTCCTCAGTAGCATGTTGGACGCCTTCTGACCTGAGGGGCTCATCTTCCAGCGTCATATCTTTTAACCTTTTGTTTCTGATCATGGGGCATTCTTGGCAAAGATACTGGAGTGGCATTGCCAGTTCCTACTCCAGGTGGATTGCGTTTAGTCGGAACTCTCCACTATGTCCTGTCCATCTTGGGTGTCCCTGCACGGCATAGCCCATAAACTAAGATCATGGCCACTGGCCCCATCACCTCCTGGGAAATAGAAGGGGAAGATATGGAGGCAGTGACAGAGTTTATTTTCCTAGGCTCCATGATCACTGCAGATGGAGACAGCAGCCACGAAATTAAAAGACGCCTGCTTCTTGGGAGGAAAGCAATGACAGATCTTGACAGCATCTTAAAAAGCAGAGACATCACCTTGCCAACAAAAGTCCGAATAGTCAAAGCTATGGTTTTTCCTGTCGTGATGTATGGAAGTGAGAGCTGGACCATAAAGAAAGCAGACCGCTGAAGAATTGATGCCTTTGGATTGTGGTGCTGGAGGAGACTCTTGAGAATCGCCTGGACTGCAAGGAGAACAAACCTATCAATTCTAAAGGAAATCAACCCTGAGTGCTCACTGGAAGGACAGATCCTGAAGCTGAGGCTCCAGTACTTTGGCCATCTAATGAGAAGAAAAGACTCCCTGGAAAAGACCCTGATGCTGGGAAAGTGTGAAGGCAAGAGGAGAAGGGGACGACCAAGGATGAGATGGCTGGACAGTGTCTGCGAAGCAACCAACATGAATTTGACACAACTCCGGGAGACAGTAGAAGATAGGAGGGCCTGTCGTGCTCTGGTCCATGGGGTCACGAAGAGTCGGACATGACTAAACGACTAAATGACGACGGCTTCCCTGCATGCAGTGCTCCTCCTCTTCTGTGCACCCACAGCAATTGTTTTCAGCCCCTTTGCTTCCATCTCAACAGAACCCTGCCCGGGGGGGGGGGGGGGGCTGGGATTCCCTGCACAGGAGGTGAAGTCACACACGCTTGGTGGTTAACCATTTCATGAGAATAAGCTTTGGATCCTACACAGGTGCAGGAGATCCTAATGAATCCTTTAATGCTGTGCAGAGGGAGCAATCATTTTCAGTGCTCTGCCTTGGCTGTGGTCTCTTCTACCTGTGGTTGCTGAGCCGAAACTATGAGTCATGCTTTGCAGTCCCTCAACTAGCTTTAGAAGACTTAGAAAACTCAGAAAGTGGCAGGGGAAGAAGAGAAATCAAGATTTACTCCTGTTCTTCAGCACTGGGCCACTTGGCCATGGAGGGGTTCTGCATACAGGAACAAACTCCTTCTACTTAGGAGGCTAAATGTTAGGATGAAGGGTGGTAGCCTAGCATCAACCTTTCCTTTTCAAAGCATAGAAATTATGAGCAGAGCACAGAGTGCTGTCCTCTGAAGATGCCGGCCACAGAGACTGGTGAAACGTTAGGAAGAACAACCTTCAGAACACGGCCAAAGAGCCCGAAAAAACCATAACCACCATAGAAATTATGCTTTGTGGAGAACCATCACCTGTAGTTTTAAGTGGTGCAGCCTAGCCTGATCACTTCATTTGTTAATGACATGTAGTCTTAAAAAGAGAGATAACATTTGTTATTTAATCCTGCAGATTTGTTTTTTCAAGTGGTAACTAAAAATATGTGGCTTCTTGCTGTTTAAAGACTAATGGCGGGTGGGGGGGGGGAGTACTGGCCATCTGCCATGACAGATGCTCTTGATAAAAAAGCTGTTCAGTTAACCACTATCCTGGAGTCAATACGACAGCTTTTTTCATAAGTGGAATATACCAGAAATAACTTCGTTAGAACTCTGAATGATATCATGCTGTTTTGCGTCAAACTGGGTGAGAGCAATTTAGATCTCTTTCTTCCCATTTGGAGAAGGCCAGCCTTGTGTCTTTTCCACAGCTTTCCAGTATTCCATCTACACCTGAGTAGGGTCAGCTCATTGACCTTCTGTCTTCAGCATCATGATTTGCAAAAAAAGCACCATGGGTCAGTTTTTGTCACAATATGCTATTGTGGCTGCTACAGAAGTACCCCAGTGGCAAAAAGCAGTAGATATGTTAGGATGTTTCTGTTCCAGATGTTTTTGAGAGTTAAAGGCAGTACATTTAGCCCTCTCAGTAATCACAGCATAAAGTTTCTATTTATTCTTCCAAACCAGCTGTGGTGTTTATATTAGATGTTTGATATATACATTTTTAAAAGTTAAGGGTTTTCTGGTCATTTGAATTTCTACACATGAGGCACAGAAGCAGAGATGACATACTGGCTGGCAAACTGAAAATCTTGTTGAGAATTAGCTTTTTACATCTGGAATATATCTAGGTTTCAATGCTCTAGATATATTGAAATAGCAGAAAGCATTTTAAAGAATAAGTTGTATTTGGCAAGACTATAATTGTCTATAGCCCAGTCCATCAAGTGGATGGATTGTTGTCTCAGATGATATTATTGTAGCAGGTGTGGGTGTCTAACTGGGTGGTTTGTAATCTTTAAGGCCAGAGGAAATTAACATGCAAATAGTACCATTTGAATTTCAGTTCCCTGGCCCATTGAAGATCCCCACTAATTTATTTATGTATATTAAAATCTGCAAATATGGTGTACAACGGTTGAAGTGGGGTGTAGTGAAGCCTTTCTCTTCCAAGAGGCTTTCCCTTAGTTATTCGCTATCTGAAAAAAGTTTTTAAATGCAATGTTATGCCATGTTGTTTCAAATCTGTCTTTGGTGTTAATTTTGTTGATTTAGTGTGGTATTTGTCTGATTCTTTTTAATATTTGTGTACTTGCTGTTTTTAGCATTTAGAAATTGTTGTTTAACGATACAGGCCACTTTGGGTTCTTTTTGGAAAGACTGGTGGGGTAAAAACATTTTAAATAAAAAGAAAAAATAATCCAGGAAAGGTATGTCAAATAAAACTAGAGCATTCTTCACAGTAACACATTTTTAATTTTTTAATTTTTTTTTGCTGTAACAGTCTAACATGCAGTTTGCCTAGAAATGGCACATCTTTTAAAATATCTGTTCAGTGTGAGAGAGGATGAAACTTGGGAAGTAATGATTTCTTGTTCCTGCTGTGTGTGTGTGTATGTGCATTTATTCATATGTAGATCAAAGAACAGATCATTCCTTCAGCAAAATGTGCCCCTGTCCAAAACCTTCATAAAACCCTGCATTGCTAATGTGCTAAGACTTGCCAAACTAGAAAGGGAATGCTGTGCAGCGGAGAACTCTTTCCTTCTCAGGTCACTGGCCTTGATCCACCTCAGAGTGGCATTTGCCAGCTCATTAAAGCAGCATTTCAAAAATTGCCTCCTGCTTAAACATACAGTAATTGAGACACATACAGTACTGAAAAAAATGAAATCGGGTTTTATATCATTGGCTGAAACAATTTTCTGGTTTTTGCTTAGACTAATGGCTATGTGCATCTCTCGCTGGTGGAACCATATGGCACGGACAATTTCTTCAAAAGGGAGTGGTTAAATATTTTTTTCCTGAATAGATGGTGATCTCTTAGAGGGAGTAGGAAGATACTCTGGGATGTCAAGAGGAGGTTTGGTGCAGCATCATACCCATGTTATGCCCCTCAATTCCATTTTACAGTCTCTTTTGCCACTCCATACCAATATGTGATCTCTTATCTGTAGAATCATGTTGCTGTTCTACCAGTGTAGACCTCAGATTAAGGATGTAGGTTATTTTTACCCATATACAACTATACCTGCTTTATGAATTCTCTCATAATAGTTGGGATGGTTTACAATAATTTTATGTGCCAAGTCAATTCTGACTTAATGTTACCCTTTCCGAGGTGTCCTAGGTAGAGAGTACTCGGAAGTGGTTGCAGGGAGTCCTGTAGCAGCTCAAGGCCACATAGGGTGACTCTTCTCCTGGGGCACACAGCAGGGAGTTGAGCTTCCAACCTCTGACTCTGCAGCCAGATACCTAACTCACTGAGTTAGATGTTATTTTGTAGTTACAAAATACCTTACAGACATCCAATACAGAAAGTTGTAATGCATGTGACTTAGACGAGTATAAATGTCAGTAGCAAGAAAATTCCACATTGCAGCTTCTTGTAGAATCTGGCAGATGGCAAAATGTGCAATAATATAATTGCTATGCAGAGAATTTTGAAGACATTTGGTGCAGCAAGTGGATAATGCAATGCAATGTTATATAATCCCTGACAGTCAAACAATATAAGCCATATACATAGAAAAACACATCTTCTTTTAAAGTCATCATTATAGACTTTTTTATAGACCAGATGGTTCCAACCCAGAAGCTTTCTTGGAAGTTTTGAAACATAAAGTTTTCAGCACTCTTAAAGCATCCTCGTCTGTTTTTACTCTCTGTTTGGGACTATAAATACCATCCATCCTTCTTAGCCAGCATGGTTGATAGTTCAGCACATCTTAAGGACAAAGGGTTTAGGAAGGCTAAACTTAATAAGAAGGACAAATTAAATATGTTACCAGGAAAACAGCAGTTGCAAGGTTGCTTTATCTGAATCTTACTGCCTAAACTTAAAGTAAGATTGGAAAACCTTTTTCAGTCTGTGAGGTGAATTCATTTTCAGAGTGATTCTTCAATGCTGCATACCAGTGGTGAGGGTTTGAGTACTTCTGAGTACTTTATACCTAGAAAATCATGGAAAGGGTCAAGGTTGCAGTGGACTTGAAGGCGTACATTTGAGCTCAAAACCCCTACTGACAGAAATTAAGACTTAAAAAGAGTCATTCTAATCTTTTATGTGGGGAAAAAACATAAGCTGAGAAACCATGATTAGATGGTGTTATGGGGAAAAGGATGTGTCTATCTGAGATCAGGCATGAAAATCTCCACCATTACCCTAAAGGAGTGCCTTCTTATAATTTAAATATTATGATTCTGATTTTTCACTAAAGTAACTTACATAATTTCTGGCATATAATTAGCTCTTAAATAGATAAAAAATATGCTTAGTGCTGTGTTTTCTGCTTGGTATGCCTAAGAATGAGCAAAATTTAGATCCTTACCCTTGCCTTTTTAGACCAGTGACCCTCTGAGTAGTTTACAATAAACATAAGCATATAAAATTTAAACTGAAAATAACAAAATCAATAATATATATGTTAAAATCTTTATCAAATTTTAAAACAACCCCTCACATGGACATTATCATTATAACAAAAGCTCTATAGCTCTAAAATACTTTGCAGCAAAGAGAAATGTTTTTATCAACAAAATGGATAGATTATGGAGTGTATTCTAAAGTATTGGGCACTGCCATAGCAAAAGCTTTTTTCATTGTAAAGGGCAGCTTCGTTCTTGACATCAGAAATTGCCAGGTCTTGATGGTACACCTGGGGAGGAAGAATTGCCAGAGCTATCTTGAACATTGAAATTGAAGACTTGCATAAAGAGGAGTGGGGGACCTGTGTTTCTCCAAACGCTGATGAACTACTACCTCACCTTTCGCCAGCATGGTTTGGCTGATGGAGATCGGAGACCAGCTGCATCTGGAGGACCACCAGTTATTCACTTCTGGCCTAAAGAATAGCTACCCTTGTGGCCTAAAGAATAGACACCCTCTGTCTTTAATCTGTATGGTCCTGTATGTTTTTATTATTATAGCAATATCTTCAAATTATTTGGTTTGCAGTGAAAACGTGCAGGCATGGACTATGTTACCTTGGGAGTCTAATATTGTGTTTGAGGATTCAGCTTCCATTAGGGATTGAGTACACAACCTTGTAAATCCTGGATGGGAACTTCTGGCATAGGCATTCTTGGCCACCAGAACAGGTCCACAGTTTGGGGCCTTTGTGTACAAACTAGTCTTGCATCTGCAAAGTTGAGGATTAGGCCTGTGTAACCCAAAGGGATTACTTGGACCAAATGTTTTCCTTTTTAGAAATTGTATCCATTGAAGTTTATGTACCAACAATACAGTGCTACTGAATGCAGATGGATGGATGTGATTTAACAGGAAACGTCCAAGGACATGAGACACCTGACATTCTATTGCTGTCTTTTGTAGCAAGCATTGGAAACCAAAGCTGATTTTATATTGTGACACAACATTTTAGCAGGAATTAATTGTTTGGGAGGAAGTATCAGAATTAAGAATTTTGTCACTAGTGTTTTGGATGTGTCTCGCAGAGAAAGATTTAAAAGAAAACACTTCTGAAATAAAATTTGCGGACCAGAAGTTATCTCCTGTCTATATCTGTATCTTTCAAATACAGAATAAATGCACCTTCTGTTTAACACAAACGTTTATTGTTTAGTTTTAATACACCCTCTAGTTGAAGACTTGTATCTGTATATACCTTGGGAAAATAATAGAGCCTTTAAAGCGATTCTTCTTTGTTGTATTAGGGATTTTACTGAGCAACTAAAAGGAAGGATAATTTATTTTAATCAGTTAATTAAAAGTGCAGGTAGATATTTCAGAAAAGATAATGCCATTTCTGATGAAGCACTAAACCTTACAAGGTTTCTGCATCTGAAATTAATTTGGTTTTAATATGTAACTATGTGCAGATTAATCTATTTAGGATAATTGAAAACATATACTGGTGATAGTGGACTTGTATTCCACACTATTAGCTCATGACTTCTGGAAATGTACTGTTATTGACTGCAGTTTAGAGCTACAGATTTACTTGGGAGGGCAGTTCTAATGGGTGTATTTTTAGTTTTAAAATGCTCTGATATTGCTCAGTGGTTTAGGTATCTGGCTGTGGAGCCAGAGGTTGAGAGTTCAATTCCCCATTGTGCCTCCTTGACAGCGGCTGGAGTTGAAGATCCATAGGGTCACTTTCAGGTCTGTAGTTCTAAGATGATGATGATGATGATTAGTTAGTCTTTTATTGTTGATTTTTTTTTTTTGCATTTAGAAGTAGGCAGAGTGTTTACGTGAAGACTGAAAATGCTAGTTCAGAATCAAGAATCTTGAATTTTGTCTGTGTAGCTATTAGCTTATCATTCAGGCACATTTATGCATTTAATATTTACTCTAGCTCTTTCCTGTCCATTATAAAATCCCACTTGATTGTTCTGTATCTTATCAACCATAGTGTTGCATAAATGTGCCTATGCATAGTGCATAGAAATAACTATAGAATAGCCGCTTATCTGTTATTGCTCTAATAAGTAGCACTATTAATTCTTCAGGTGCTTAATTTCTCTCATGTTTCCCTCCTAAGTTAAATTCTTCAGTCTCGGGCACTTAAACGGTAAATTGTTGCCAATAATTTTTCTCTCTGCCATATGTGTCAAGAGCCTTCAGTGCAAATAAGACCAGTAGCTCTAATTTTCTGGAAAAGCTGAGTTAAGTGTCTGCCTCATGAATTACTTAATCTTTATTTATAGCTAAAATGTGTTTCTCACATAAGCCTGCTCTGATTAGAAGAGATTTTTAGTGGGATCTTGTGTAGAATACCATGCCTATTAATAATTAGTGCCAGTTAATAATAACCAGAGTTTGGTTATTCAGCTTTGCATGAAGCAGTATCAAAGGCAATGCAGGCCCATGTCCACAAATATTCTAACCAGAGGATGGGGGACCATTTTAAACTAGTAAGGATGACTTTATTACTAATCTTGTTATTCCAATTACTCACCTATTACAGAGATTCTTTTCTCTTTCATGTTGATTTTAGCCATTCTGCTACCTTTCATACTTTCCCTAACCAGTCCTTAAGCGAAAGTATTTGTTTTGTCTTTCATAAAATAAAATGATTTTTAAAAAAAAGGAATTGCTTTTTGGAGATTTCATTTGTTTCTGCTACACAGAACATTGGAAAGTGGAAATTAGTTCACTATCTAAAGATGGAACACAAGAAGAGACATACTGGCTAAAAATTGAAAATTTAGAGGAAAGATCATCTGAATACCCTCAAGTGTCCATATAGCTATAGCCCCAAAGGCAATATATTTGTTTTATCAAATTATAATAAATCTTGGTAATAACTCTGTGTAGTTGTGAATGGAGGTGAGAAGTATCTTTATGATTTATGTATTTTGATACAGATTTTGATTCTATCTTAGTTGACCTAGGTGCATTTTGCTTCCCAGATACTCTGAGAATTTAATGTTGACATTTTATTGCTGAACTTATTCTGCCATTAAAAGGGAAGGCGGTGTGTTTTGCTTATATGCCACATACTTGGGAATGAGAAACATAAATTGAATGCTGTATTTTGCCATAAGCATTTCTTGTCAAAACAAGACCTTACAAGATCAAAACTAAAAGGGTGAACCCTGCTTGCAATGTATTTGCTGAAGAGTAACCAGTAAATGAATAAAATTAGCACAGTTGATTGCTAAATCTATTTGTTGTTTAGTCATTAAGCCGTGTCCGACTCTTTGTGACCCCATGCACCAGAGCATGCCAGGCCCTCCTGCCTTCTACTGCCTCCCGGAGTTGGGTCAAATTCATATCAGTGGCTTCAATGACACTGTCCAACCATCTCGTCCTCTGTCATCCCCTTCTCCTCTTGGCCTCGCACTTTCCCAACATTAGGGGCTTTTCCAGGGAGTCTTCTCTTCTCATGAGATGATCTCAAAGTATTGGAGCCTTAGCTTCAGGATCTGTTCTTCCAGTGAGCACTCAGGGTTGATTTCCTTCAAAATGGATAGGTTTGTTCTCTTTGCAGTCCAGGGGACTCTCAAGAGCCTCCTCCAGCACCACAATTCAAAAGCATCAATTCTTCGGCAGTCAGTACCTTTCTTTATGGTCCAGCTCTCACTTCTGTACATCGCTACTGGAAAAACCATAGCTTTGACTATGCGGACCTTTGTTAGCAAAGTGATATCTCTGCTTTTTAAGATGTTCTCATTGCTTTCCTCCCAAGAAGCAGGGGTCTTTTAATTTTGTGGCTGCTGTCTCCATCTGCAGTGATCATGGAGCCAAGAAAGTAAAATCTGTCACTGCCTCCATATCTTCCCCTTCTATTTGCCAGAAGGTGATGAGACCAGTCCCCTTCATGGATTGCTGCTTTGTTGTGGCGAAGGGGCTTGAGTAACTCAGAGAAGCTATGGGCTATGCCGTGCAGGGACACCCAAGACGGACAGGACATAGTGGAGAGTTCTGACTAAACGCAATCCACCTGGAGTAGGAAATGGCAATGCCACTCCAGTATCTTTGCCAGGAACGCCCCATGATCAGAAACAAAAGGCTAAAAGATATGACGCTGGAAGATGGGCCCCTCAGGCCGAAAGGCGTCCTACATGCTACTGAGGAAGAGTGGAGGACAAGTACAAGTAGCTTCAGAGCTAATTAAGTGGTTGAGCCAAAGCCGAAAGGACGCTCAGCTGTGGACGAGCCTGGAAGTGAAAGGAAAGAAAAATACTGCATAGGAACCTGGAATGTAAGATCTATGAACCTTGGGAAGTTGGATGTGGTCAAACAGGAGATGGCAAGAATAAACATCGACATTCTGGGCATCAGTGAACTAAAATGGACAGGAATGGGCGAATTCAGCTCAGATGATTATCATATCTACTATTGTGGGCAAGAA
The DNA here is from genome assembly GCF_051106095.1 of Pogona vitticeps. NCBI lineage: Eukaryota > Metazoa > Chordata > Lepidosauria > Squamata > Agamidae > Pogona > Pogona vitticeps. Next base: position 81,227,717 of record NC_135783.1, on the reverse strand, counting down.
TCCCGTAGAAGGAATGGAGTAGCCTTCATAGTCATCAAAAGAGTGGGAAAAGCTGTAATGGGATACAATCTCAAAAATGATGGAATGATGTCAATACGAATCCAAGGCAGACCTTTCAACATCACAATAACCAAAGTTTATGCACCAACCACCATTGCTGAGGAGACTGAAATTGAACAATTTTATGAAGATTTACAACACCTTCTAGAACTGACACCAAAGAAAGATGTTCTTCTCATTCTAGGGGACTGGAATGCTAAATTAGGGAGCCAAGAGATAAAAGGAACAACAGGGAAGTTTGACCTTGGAGTTCAGAACGAAGCAGGGCAAAGGCTAATAGAGCAGTGTCAAGAGAACAAGCTGGTTATCACAAACACTCTTTTCCAACAACACAAGAGGCGACTCTATACATGGAAATCACCAGATGGGCAATATCGAAATCAGATTAATTATATTCTCTGCAGCCAAAGATGGAGAAGCTCTGTACAGTCAGCAAAAACAAGACCTGGAGCTGACTGCGGCTCTGATCATCAGCTTCTAATAGTAAAATTCAAGCTTAAACTGAAGAGAGTAGGAAAAACCACTGGGCTACTCAGGTATAATCTAAACCAAATCCCTTATGGATACACAGTGGAAGTAAAGAACAGATTTAAGGAACTCGATTTGGTGGACAGAGTGCCTGAAGACCTATGGATGGAGGTAACATTGTACAGGAGGCAGCAACAAAAACCATCCCAAAGAAAAGGAAATGCAAGAAAGCAAAGTGGCTGTCCAACGAGGCCTTAGAAATAGCAGAGAGGAGAAGGGAAACAAAATGCAAGGGAGATAGGGAAAGCTACAGAAAATTGAATGCAGACTTCCAAAGAATAGCAAGGAGAGACAAGAGGGCCTTCTTAAATGAACAATGCAAAGAAATAGAGGAAGATAACAGAAAAGGAAAGACCAGAGATCTGTTCAGGAGAATTGGAGATATTAGAGGAACATTTTGTGCAAAGATGAACATGATAAGGGACAAAAATGGGAGGGACCTAACAGAAGCAGAAGACATCAAGAAGAGGTGGCAAGAATACATAGAGGAATTATATCAGAAAGATTTGGATATCCCGGACTACCCAGACAATGTAGTTGCTGACCTTGAGCCAGAAATCCTGGAGAGTGAAGTCAAGTGGTCCTTAGAAAGCATGGCTAACAACAAGGCCAGTGGAGGTGATGGCATTCCAGTTGAACTATTTATAATCTTGAAAGATGATGCTGTTAAGGTGCTACATTCAATATGCCAGCAAGTTTGGAAAACTCAACAGAGGATTGGAAAAGATCAGTCTACATCCCAATCCCAAAGAAAGGCAGTGCCAAAGAATGCTCCAACTACCGTACAATTGAACTCATTTCCTACGCTAGCAAGGCTATGCTCAAAATCCTCCAAGGTAGGCTTCAGCAGTATGTGGACCGAGAACTCCCAGAAGTACAAGCTGGATTCCGAAGGGGCAGAGGAACTAGAGACCAAATTGCAAACATGTGCTGGATTATAGAGAAAGCCAGAGAGTTCCAGAAAAACATCTACTTCTGCTTCATTGACTATGCAAAAGCCTTTGACTGTGTGGACCACAGCAAACTATGGGAAGTCCTTAAAGAAATGGGAGTGCCTGACCACCTTGTCTATCTCCTGAGAAACCTATATGTGGGACAGGAAGCAACAGTTAGAACTGGATATGGAATAACGGATTGGTTCAAAATTGGGAAAGGAGTATGACAAGGCTGTATATTGTCCCCTGGCTTATTTAACTTATATGCAGAATACATCATGCGGAAGGCTGGACTGGAGGAATCCCAAGCCGGAATTAAGATTGTTGGAAGAAATATCAACAACCTCCAATATGCAGATGATACCACTCTGATGGCAGAAAGTGAGGAGGAATTAAAGAACCTTGTAATGAGGGTGAAAGAGGAGAGTGCAAAAAACGGCCTGAAACTCAACATCAAAAACAAACAAACAAACAAACAAACAAAAAAACCTAAGATCTCTGGCCACTGGTCCCATCACCTCCTGGGAAATTGAAGGGGACGATATGGAGGAAGTGACAGATTTTACTTTCTTGGGCTCCATGATCACTGCAGATGGTGACAGCAGCCACAAAATTAAAAGACCCCTGCTTCTTGGGAGGAAAGCGATGATAAACGTTGACAGCATCTTAAAAAGCAGAGACATCACCTTGCCAACAAAAGTCAGAATAGTCAAAGCTATGGTTTTTCCTGTCGTGATGTATGGAAATGAGAGCTGGACCATAAAGAAAGCAGACCGCCGAAGAATTGATGCCTTTGAATTGTGGTGCTGGAGGAGACTCTTGAGAGTCCCCTGGACTGCAAGGAGAACAAACGTATCCATTCTAAAGGAAATCAAGCCTGAGTGCTCACTGGAAGGACAGATCCTCAAGCTGAGGCTCCAATACTTTGACCATGTCATGAGAAGAGAAGACTCCTTGGAAAAGACCTTGATGTTAGGAAAGTGTGATAGCAAGAGAAGAAGGGGACGACAGAGGATGAGATGGGTGGACAGTGTCTGCGAAGCAAACAACATGAAATTGACACAACTACGGGAAGCAGTGGAAGATAGGAGGGCCTGACGTGCTCTTGTCCATGGGGTCACGAAGAGTTGGACACAAGTAAACAACTAAACGACGACGACGATGGGACCAGTGGCCATGATCTTAGTTTTTTTGATATTGAGCTTCAGACCATATAAACCATGGTGGTATCAAAGCATTCTGTGTGATTTACATGTCATCCTATAGGCATTTTGAGATAGAAAGTTGTATTGATTTTTAAAACATCTGAATATATTTTTCTCAAATACATGTTATTTGTGGGCATGCATACAAATTCAGAGGTCTCTTAGAAATGGGAAACTTAAAGGTATCCACAAAATTTTGTCTGCAGGAACATTTATTTTATTGAAAAGGAAAGATATGTATTGTACATTTGTTTGGCTCTTCTCCAGTTGAAACTTGTAGGGATTTCATGCGTGTAGCTAGGGATACTGGGAGCTCATTTCAAGAACACTCAAGTAGTCCCAAAACTAGGGCTTTTATCTGTTCTTTTAGAACCTGCCTCATGTGCTTTGTGTCCTAGCCCTCCCTAACTGAAATGAAGGCTGAATAGGTGTAAAGTGTTTGCTGGCATCCATTCATTTTAGCCTTTATTTCGGCTTCCTGCCTGCCTTTTCCATAGCTTTTGTTGTAAATAGCCATATGCATGGATGACAGTGTGCCTGTATAAGTAACACGTGAGGCATACAGCAAAATGTAACAAGAGTTTGTCTTCATGGTTCCAGCCAGTCGTGATGAAACTGCCATAAAAAGTGGAAGGAGATAAGTGCACACACATGCTTCTGCATCTATATATTCTGCTTCCCTTTTGTCAAACATTGCATGGCTCTAAGCAGCCTCTGAGAGGGACGTGGTGGCACTGCGGGCTAAACTGCAGAAGCCTGTGCTGTAGGGTCAGAAGACCAGCAGTCGTAAGATCGAATCCACACGACGGAGTGAGCGCCCGTCGCTTGTCCCAGCTCCTGCCAACCTAGCGGTTCGAAAGCATGCAAATGGGAGTAGATCAATAGGGACCACCTCGGTGGGAAGGTAACAGCATTCCGTGTCTAAGTCGCACTGGCCATGTGACCACGGAAGATTGTCTTTGGACAAAACGCTGGCTCTATGGCTTGGAAACGGGGATGAGCACCGCCCCCTAGAGTCGAACACGACTGGACAAAAATTGTCAAGGGGAACTTTTACCTTTACCTTTGAGCAGCCTCTGAATTCACTCAGGTCCTATTGAGCTGTGCTTTTTGGTGAAGGAATGTTTTGTATTTCTGTACTCCCAGTGCAAGTGTTCTGCTATGTTCATGATGTTTCATACTAGCCCAGTTTAGCTCCATTCTGATTGGCACTAAACCTCTCAAGCTTGCTTTTAGGGGGAATACCAGTAATATTAGATCATGACAAATATGTGATGATTTTCATCACTAAATATTTTCAGTTACAATAATTTTTTTATGCAAAATAATTCAGTCATCTGCTTTTGAACTTTTCAAGTAGACAGATTATTGGAATATACTGATGAATGCAGTTAGATTTTACATGAATATTAATTAACTAGAAATACTCGTTTATTCTGACCGTGTATACTACTAACATTTCTAATTTTTTTGTAGAACAGATTTATGGATATGACAAATGCATACATCCTTCTTATTATTGGCCCAATAGCAGTGTGATAGTTTTCTTTAATTTATCTATTTTCATGTCTTCGCTTTCTTGTGCATTATATTTATGCCTAGTTTGTTTGTTAGTTTCTATCTTTGTGTTTTGTTTTAGTTTTTGAAGTTGAGTGAACCCAAAACTCATGTTTTGATTTAGATAAAAGCTACACCTTGAATATTTTGGAGAAGGAAATTGGATTGAACAGCTTATGAATAAGGGTTTCATCAGTCCTGAAATGTTTCTTACCCTTGCTTTTTAGGATGTGCTAATGGCTAGTATTGCTTCTAGAAGTAGTGGATAGAGTGACAAACTAGACTCTAGAGAACAGGGTTCAAATTCCCACTTAGCCATGGAAATGGAACTGGTTAAACCATTCCTTAAATATCTCACTTACCTTGAAAATCCTATTAGGATCGCTATAAATTGGTTCCAACTTGATGACACAGAACATACATACAATGGCTAGTAAGTCTCTAATTTTCTAATGTTTTCTTTTTCATATGTGTTTAAGATTTTCAATAAAAATGCATTAAGTTTGAGTGTTCAACTGTGGCTCATGCAACAAAATCAATTTATCTAAACCATGGAGGACATCAGTAGTTACTATCAGAATAAATATCTTTTTCTTCTGTTGTCTTAATAACTGAACTTTGGAATGCTGCAGATCTAACACTTGATCATGTTTTTATCACCTTTTGATGATCATGAATTATGCTGTCCTGATGCAGTACATCCCAGTCCCTTCCTCAAATGTACTTAAGACAAACATTAGTTTGCATAATATATAAAGTGTATCTGATACCTTGCTTAATCTGAATTGGGTCATGGAAATTTAAACCTGGTTAATAATTGGTTAATCCTGCAACTTGGATATTCTTAACTCTTGGTTGATAGAAACATTCTTTTATCTATTTTGTACCATGGTTAAATATGCTTCAAATACTATCAGTTTGCATTCAGCCCAACCTGTCAATAAAAAAGTTAACGGCAGTATATTTGGAACTGGCATATTGGTTAACTTCAGCTACACCAAAAATAGGAGAAAATTTGCTAGAAATGGGAGGGGGTTTGTGAGCAGAGAACACAACTCATGGCCTGTTAATAATGTCTAAGACAGAGACCATGTTAAATCTCCACTAGTCCGCAGAAATCTAAAGAGTGATCAGATACAGCCAGAAAGCTTTTGAACGTTGGTATTTCATGGCCTAACTGTAAGCTAAACTGAGGAGTGCAACACAAATGCCCTCACATATATATGGGATGTTTGTATAGAGTATATTTTAAATGGTCAACATTCCTGACAGCCCTGGATCCTAAACATGTGTTCTTGCCTTATACCCCAATTCTTAAAGTTCATTCCTGTGGCACCCACTGTCTTTGAAACCAAAAAATATGATTATACATGTGAAGATTCTCAGTCATCCAGGTGTGGTTATCTGGAAGTTGAGTTATGGCAACTGGACGTCTTTCTCGTTAGGTTGAAACGTTTTGCTACTCATCCAAGTAGCTTCTTCAGAACAAAAATACAGTAGGACCTTATTTACTGATAAAGCTCCCTTCTGCCCTCTAGTGGCCAGTTTGTTTTCTGTAAAAGTTGATGTGGAGGCTCTTAGGCTACTGTGGGGACTTCAAAATATGCCACATTTTCCCTTCTCCCTAGAGGGCACAAAGGGACTTTTTGAATAATCTTTTAAATCAAAATTATTCGGGGGTATAGAGGGATGCTGCGCCCCCTAGGTGGTAGAAGCCAAATTTGAGTCCTAGATGTTGCTTAGGCTGCATGCTGCTTTTCCTGATTTACAAATTAGGATATTGATATTGCCATTGAGAGCTGTTTAAGCAAATGACATAGAGATCTGAGAGGACAGCTCATCAACAAGCAGGTCTATAATCTGTGGGATTCATTAGGACAGTGGTCCCTAAACTTTTTGGGGCCACGGACTGGCTGGGGGGGAGCAAACTCCATGTGCAGGGGGTGGGGGCATCCCCGCACGAGCGCAGTGTGCATGTAACACTCGTGCGGAGACGTGTTGTGTTCATGAGGGGCGTGTCATGGTCGAGTGCATGTGCATGAGCGTGACACGCCCCCACATGAGCGTGACATGCCCCCACATGAGCGTGACACATCCTCTGTGGGCATGACATGCCCACCAGAGATCTGGTGCCCCCACCCCCCTGCACATGGAGCTCACTTTCCCCCAACCAGTCCACAGCCCCAAAAAGGTTGGAGACCGCAGTTGTAATGAATCCCACAGATCATAGACCTGATTGTTGATGAGCTTTCATCTCAGATCTTGCGCAGGGGGCGTGTTGTGCACATAGGGGGCGTGTCACGCTCGAGCACATGTGCACGAGCGCGACACTCCCCCGTGAACGTGCATGGGGCTGGAGATCCGTATCCGCGGCCCAGTTCCGGCAAGCCCACACACCGGCACCAGGACTGGTTGTTGACGACCCCTGCATTAGGATATTGTTATAGATGTGTGTGTCCAACACAACATAAAGGTAGTCAGAATATGAGTTGTTTTTTGTAAAAGTATAATGTATTCTTTTGTAGCAGGCAACAATTTATCCTGTCCTTAAAGTTACGGTCATATCAATATATTACAGAATTGACAGGCAAACATATTTCAACCTGGATTGTCAAACAGCATTTATTTGCCATTAGGAGAATCCAGTCAGCTGCAACACTGACTTGGGAAATTGTGGCTGTATGGGAGATGTTACTTGAAGTGTGTATATGTAATATTTAGTCATCTGTGAAAATGAAATATCAGTTACAGCAAATCAATACTAATATGCTATAGAGGAATAATAACCCAGAATATTATCTATACCAGAAGTATTTATAAAGGGAAAATACTTTTAAATTGTATTCTTTGATTTTCAATTAAAGCTTGACAGATAGAGAATGTTATATAAATGGGGTTATTTCTGAACATTCATTAGCACCTGAAGTAACCTTTCTTCTGAAAAGTATGTGAAGGTCCTTTATAGAACAATTGCATATAGAAAGCATGTAGAGGTATTGAAATGAATTCTTATACAGAGGTTTTAGCTACTGAAGCAACAATTCATTAGTGTTGCCTAAAAGTTAGTTATATTGAGTGAGCTCATGTGAATATTCAAAATCCTTCCTAAACTTTCATCTTTGCTCCCCCTAAAAAGGTACACAAATAACCCCATATTACTGGTAGAAGGTGGGAATGATTTGAAATGCCTATTAAACATACCTTGGATATATTATTAGAAGACACTAGAAATACAATAATGCAGAAAAGTGAAGACATCAGGAAAAAAAAAGACCAAATTTGAGATACATTGACTCAATAAAGGAAGCCCTGGTCTTCTTTTGGCAACATCTAATACGACCTTTTGGTGATCAGTGATTCATAAAGTTCCCATAAGTTGGAACTAACATAACAGCAACATGGGCAACAACTTAGGCTATACCTTATTATGGTTGTTGGTTATTTCGAACAACAAATCTTGACTACCATAAAAAGACAGCAAGATGTTACATACATTGTGATTTTATTTCCAGAAAGGAGGCAAAGTGTTATTGAGATTTTCTGCCTCGTGTACTGAAGTAACTTGTCTGTCATTGGATATTGTACTCATTGATTTGTATAGTGTTTATGTGGGGGGATTTCTGAATCTTATGTGTATGGTGTTTGCATTCCACTGTTTACACTATTTGAAGCACAGCCTTGCTATTGATTTCTGCAAGAGCCCTACAATACTATTTTTTCAACTCCTTTCTTTGCAATTCCTTATTTATGAATACATCTTTCTATTGTAAATGTATAGTTCCAGGAACAAAGTGAAGATCTAATTTTCTAGTTAGAAAAACTTTAAAGTAATTTGGCTTATAAAGTAGGTGGCTGGCCTGAGAACCAGCCATCCATGGCAGAAGAGCTAGCGCAAACCCCAATACCTACAAACACACCTATAAAAATTTAATAAATACTTTGCCTCCACTTTAATTAAGTCCTTATCCCAAAGAGGAAGAATGTTTAGCTAAGAATATCCAAGAGGCTAAATCTTACCCTTATCTGGAACTTTCTTTCCTTCTTCATATCAGAAACACAAGCACCACAGAACAATTAATAGGGTGCAATTGTCTTCGGACAAAATGCTGGCTCTATGGCTTGGAAACGGGAATGAGCACCGCCCCCTAGAGTCGAACACGACTGGACAAAAAAAAATTGTCAAGGGGAACCTTTACCTTTTACCTTTTTAATATAAAATTAAGCAATCATCTGTATATAAACATATATAAAACACAAATTTTACAAAATAGATTTGTTAAATACATAATATTTTGCCCAGTTACAAGCAATGTACCGTCTAATTTTCAGCCCTGCTGGGTGGGGCTCTGCCTCTCTCTCAAGACTTCACCCCTGCATGCGCATGCAATTCTGCCCCCTTGTGCATGGTTCTGTCGCAACCAGAGCCAAAGGAGTTTAATGTGATCGCTGTGTGGAGGAGGAAGAGAGCTGCGCAGAGAGAGACGGAGTCCTGCATGCCCGCCCGGCTTAGAGGGAACCTTGATAACAAGCAATCTCAGCAGGATTTGGGCAACTAACATCAAATCTTCCATGGTGCATGTTGAGGGGCCTAGAGTACCCTAACACAGGTGTGACATTGACTGTTCTCCACACTTGCAAAGGACTGTATTAGTGTGAAAACTCCATTTTCTTAGTTTTACCTTGGTTGTGCTATCTTCAGCCAGTAGCTTATTGAGTGACTTCCAGATAACCTAGTCTCCGTGTCACTAAGGGTTAGATATTACTGGGGTTCTATCAGTTTTAAGACCTATGTAGCTTTTTTCTTTCCACATTGTGATCCTGCCATTCTCTGCTGTTTCTTTAGGATTCAGTGATGTTCTGAAAAATCTTTTCCTTGATTTTAAGCTAGGAGGGATAGATTGGTACCCAAAGAGTGAATACATATTTGATGTACAGTGGTACCTTGACTTGAGAATATCCCTACATAGGAACAATTCAAGTTAAGAATGGAGCCTCGACTTAAGAACCAAAAAAAAAAAGAAGAAGAAGAAAGAAAGAAAGAAAGAAAGAAAGAAAGAAAACATATTTCCTGCCCTCTTTTTTGACCTAAGTTCACCTTAGGTCCAAAGAAGAAAAAATAAATAAAATTGTCCCCTAGTGGTAGATACGGATTAACTGGCTTTGCATTAGTTCCTATGGGAACTAATGCTTTGACTTAAGAACAGCACCTCGACTTAAGAACAAAAAACAGCAGATATGGATTAAATGGTTTTCAATGCATTCCTATGGGAAATGGTGCTTCGATTTAAGAATGTTTCGACTTAAGAATGCAGTCCCAATACGGATTATGTTCTTAAGTGGAGGTACCACTGTAGATGCTTTGAGTCTTTCACTACTAGTGACTATCTTTTTTCACAATTGCTGGGTGCAATGCCTGCTAGGGAATTTATTTTGTCACTTGGAGTTGATTTCATGCATCTAGTAATGATCCTATAGCTTTCATTAAGTGCTATGTCTATCTCTTTTGCAAGGGCTGAACTATACCACACTGGGCTGGTGTATTTACCTGTGGAGTAACATAGGGCCAAGACGACTGTACAGTTCATTTTCTTCCTGGTTGTGTGTATCCCAGCTGGTTCCTGATAACTTTTGAAGACTATTACTACTTGTATTTTTTCATTCTGGCAATCTGTCTTCCTTCCTTCCTTCTGAAAGGTGGAAAGGCATGGAAGCAGCCTTTACATATTTTTATTCTAGTAATTCAGAAAAGCATTTGTCCTTTTTAAAAACAAACACTTCCCTTGCATATAAATGCTAGTAAAAGTATGGGTGAATGTAAACTACAATGTATTAATGAGGAGATGTATGGATGAATTTGATCTGTGTGTGCTTTTGTTCTTTGGAAGGAAGCTTTTTCCTTTCATCCTAGGAGAAGGTAAAGAGGGCTGTTGCCATAGGAGATCTATTGTGTAGCTACCAATCTGGCCAGGTAATTTGCTGAGTAATTAATGAAGACAGTTTAAACAAACTAATTCTGTAGCCTCTAGTGTTTGCTATGTATCTGAACTGTTCCTGAATTGAATTTTGTATAGATCAATGTCTTCCCCTCTCACGCACATTTTTTGATAACCACTTCAGTGGTAAAACCAGCTGTGCACATTATGAAAAGAGAACATTGCTTTTTGTAAGTATAATGCCTAGGGAGGGAAAAAAGCACAAAAAGATAAAATGTGTGGAGCAGATCTGTTGGATATCTAATCTAATATATCACTGGATACAGTGTGTACAAGGGTACAGTCAAGCCAAGCATCTTACCCCAGTTACCTGAGGATTCATGCATGGTGGTTTTTAAGTTTATTAAATTGTATTCATATATGTGTTGTACTTTCGGATAACCTAATAACAAAACTTATTTGAGCCATGTACAACACATTAAAAAAAAACCTATTAAGTATAAACAGTAGCTAGAAATAGCACATAATAAAACCAGTAGCAAAAAGAGCTGGTTTGCTTTAGTGGTTAGATTGTCAGAATAGGATTCAGGAGACCGGAGTTCAAATCTCCATTTGGCCATCAGACTTATTTGGCCTGTCACAGTACATCAGCCTGACCTACTTAGAGAACTGTTGTCAGGATAACATGCGGAAGAAGAGAGCAATAAAAGTTGCCTGGAGATGTATTTATTTATTTATTTATTTATTTATTTATTTTATATCCCGCCTATCTAGCCACTTGGCTCATTGGAGGGAAGATGAGATATAAATGTAACAAATAAATATAAGTAAGAACACTCAGCACATAAAGCCAAAGTAATACCTCAGGTGTCAGCAAACATAAAAAGGTCTTAACCTGGTTCCGTATGTGCCAGACAAGCCTTTCACAGGAGAGCATTCCACAAAAGGTGTGCACCACTGAATATTTGTTGCAAGTCAGTATTTAAGACCAGGTTGTGATTTTCAGGTTGTGATTCAGGTTGTGATTCGGGTTGTGATTTTCTGCGTGCAAAGCATGTGCTCTGCCACCTAGGAGTGGCCCCTCCCAGTGAGAAATGGCTTAAGAATTGAGTATAAGCTTTGAAGAGGTAATCAAGTATGGTTTAATATTATATCCTGTTGTTATAAAGCTGTGGTTCCTTTGAGAGTACACAAAGGAGTGATTGATCATCTATATTGGAGCAGGAATTAGTGACTTGGTTTTTATGGTTGCTTGTAAGTACTTTACACCGTAACTGCCCCACGTGTTCAATTTTAATTTCCTCAGGAGAACCAAAGGAGCGTGGAAATGCCAGGTTGCTAAATTGCTCACTATATTTGCTAATGACAGATCTTTCTATTCCTCCGTCTCTTTCTGCCCTACTGTCCCACAAAGTATAGGGCATGATCCCTTCTCTCTCCCTCTTCCATTTAAAAGCTTACTTCTCAGGAGGTTTCTTAAATGTTGCGTATGGAGACCAGAGCTATGTTTTCGTTGTCTAGCCTGCTGTCCTCTTCTAAATTGGAAAAGCAGGCTTGGAGCATTTGTAGAGTGAAATAGATGAGGAATGTTTAATTCTCCTCAAACGTAATTTTTCAGTTTTCCCTCAGCCGGGTTTCTTGAGTTCCTGCTAGTTAAATGAGGGAAAGAGCAAGGCATGTTAAAGTGTTGGGAATGAAAAAAAGAGAGGCCGCTCATGGGAGAATGATGTACTGTGTCCTTCTTTGTACTTTGTACAATTCTTTGTACTTCAGCAGCAAATGTCCAGGATTTGTCACTAAAAGTGTAATTTTTTGAGGCCATCTTCTTATGTCATCCAGAACAGAGTTCAGCTTTTATTTAAAAGCAAGAAGCATTTGATTGGCTACATAAGAGTAAATTTTTTTTCCAGAACAGAGGTGGGAAATGTGTTCCCACAAGGTGTTCTTGGATTGCAGGTCCTGTTAGCTGCAGCCTGCACAGTCAATAGTGAGAGGTGGTGGGAATTGTAGTTCACAACACTTCAACAACTGTACATTTCATGTCCTGTTCTAAAGCATGGGAAAGTAATCACCAGAGGCCCTGGGGCCACACACATTCATCCATAGGCCTTGGGGAGCACCATCTCTCAAAATTTTTCTTTACGAAAATGAGATTTTTCCTGCTGGAAAAGACATTTGCACCCTTTCTTGACATCTCCTTCTCCTTTTTCCTCTCCCTCCATCCTGGGAACCTCTCAAAACATTGCAAAATTACCCCACATGATACCCAGAGAACACAAGGGGAAAATTTATGGCAGTTTAGGGGTCTGGAGGTTATAGAAGAGCCCTGGGCTCTCAGCTTGCCCTCAGAGCACATGTTATTCATCCCTGCTGTAGAATATTCTGTTAAGTGTCATTGATAAAACAAGGGGAGGGGACATAGCTCAGTGATAGAAAAATATTTGAAATTCAGTTCTTGGCATCCTTAATTCAGTTCAAGAGCTGGTCTAAGAAAGGCTTTTGCCTCTGTCAGCTGGAGTTGACTATGCTACTCTGGATGGACCAGTAGAAGGTTGCTTCATATGCTGTAAAGCTGCACTTACTTAATAAAGAAGCTTCAGATGACTGTTTTGCAGATTTTCCCAATGGGAGATCATCATGCCAGCCCTTTTGATGAAAATTTCCATACTGGGCTGAAGGAGAAGTTTTCTTAATGAAGTACTTATTTATGCAGATGAGCCAAGAGAATTGTGGCAATAGAATTAATTGCATTTCTAAAGTGGATGAGTTTGGTTTTTAAAAGCATCTGGCAGCTCAAATATATCAGCAGTCCAGCACTGCATTTTTTTTTAAAATGGCCTTTCAATTATCATAATTGTATTCTCATTTCCATCTATAGATTTTGGGACTTCTCCAAGCCTGATCCTCTGCTTGAGACTGTGGAGCATCATACAGAATTTACTTGTGGTCTGGATTTGAGCCTCTATCACCCAGGCCAGGTAAGAAGAAACATTCCTGAATTCAGGAATAGTAATATTCTGATAATATCGCAGGTAGCTTTTGGAAGAAAAAAAGTCATATCTGAAATTTCTTAGTTTATATGCCATAATTGCTTCTGTTTTCATTTCTAAAAAATACTAAGTGACCTAAAATACCGAAGCAAATACAGTGGTGCCTCACATAGCGACGTTAATCCGTGCAGCAAAAATCGCTGCAAAGCGATTTCGTCGCTATGCAATTTAAAAAAGCCCATAGGAATGCATTGAAACCCCTTCAATGCATTCCTATGGGCTTAAAATTCACCTTAAAGCGAAAATCCTCCATACGGCGGCCATTTTCGCTGCGCGGTAAGCAAGGAATCCGTCCCTAAACACAGAGGGCAGCCATTTTTTTTTTGGAACCACCGATCAGCTGTTGGAAAATCATCGCTATGCGATGATCGGTAAGTGAAACAGCGAACCGATCATCGCAAACCGATTTTTCCCCATAGGGAACATCGCAATGCGATCGCTTTTGCAATCGCAAAATCTTCATCGCTATGCGGTTTTGTCGTTAAACAGGGCGCCCATTAAGCGAGGCACCACTGTAATGTCCAGCTTCTTTATAACAATTATAGTCTCCATATTCACTGATCAACATTGATTGACAGTAAATCATCCCATATATAAAGGTAATAGTTTGTTCAGTATTTGACCAAGTTGAGGGATGTAGAAGTAAAATGATATTTTTCTGTCTCTGGGCTCACAATAAACAATGCAGTATTTGCTGTTTAGATATGAAGATGAGGAAGGCATAGCTATTTAATGGAATTACCGCGTGTAGCATTTCTTAGGGTGAAGATTGCCTGAATCAACTTTGAATAAAATACAGTTAGGATTGTCAGCTTTTTGATAAGATTTTAGTTGATCTGGACTTGGAGCTGCACTTGGTCATAAACTACTGTATCTCATTTACTTCAAAATATCCCATTTACTTTGAAAGTCCTATAAGTAAGTTCTGGATTGATGGCACAAAACACAATTTTAACTCCCACATGAGAGGAGAAAGAGCAGGGATTTGTGTCTGTGATAGGGTGTTTTGTTATTATGAGCAGCATTACCAAAAAAAAGGTGTGTTTTTTTAGGGGGGGAATAAGTGCCTACATTTGAGCAAAATACACATTTTTTGCACAAAAGGCAAGGATTTTCAGACTGCAGTATTTTTTTGCATGACGTTGGAGGTGGGGGGGAGAGATTGCAACAGACATTCTGAAATGGGGAAAGAAAGAAAAAAAACCCAAACACTTTTTTCGAGCAGGGAGGGAACTTTCTGCCTTTTTATTCTCATCTGTGAAAGAAAAAATAAGCAGAGATTTAAAGTGATAGATGAAAATGCTGTGATGTGTACCGCTCCTAGCAGTGCTGAAAGTCCAACATGAAGGGACAGGGAGGAACACACAGATTAAATGTGTGCATCTATAAGTAAGCACTGCCTATAGCATAATAAGCAACATATATATGGAAGGGACCCAGCATCAATGGGCAGATACATTTTAACTATCCATATTTCATGTGTTGTTGGAAGAAAGTGAGGAGGAATTAAGGAACCTCTTAATGAGGGTGAAAGAGGAGAGTGCAAAAAATGGTCTGAAGCTCAACATCAAAAAAACTAAGATCATGGCTACTGGTCCCATCGCCTCCTGGCAAATAGAAGGGGAAGATATGGAGGCAGTGACAGATTTTACCTTCTTGGGCTCCATGATCACTGCAGATGGTGACAGCAGCCACAAAATTAAAAGACACCTGCTTCTTTGGAGGAAAACGATAATAAACCTAGACAGCATCTTAAAAAGCAGAGACCTCACCTTACCAACAAAGGTCCGCATAGTCAAAGTTATGGTTTTTCCAGTAGCGATGTATGGAAGTGAGAGCTGGACCATAAAGAAGGCTGACGGATGAAGAATTGATGCTTTTGAATTTTGGTGCTGGAGGAGACTCTTGAGAGTCCCCTGCACTGCAAAGAGAACAGACCTATCCATTTTGAAGGAAATCAACCCTGAGTGCTCATTGGAAGGACAGATCCTGAAGCTGAGGCTCCAGTACTTTGGCCATCTCATGAGAAGAGAAGACTCCCTGGAAAAGACCCTGATGTTGGGAGAGTGTGAAGGCAGGAGGAGAAGGGGACGACAGAGGACGAGATGGTTGGACAGTGTCATTGAAGCCACCAATATGAATTTGACCCAACTCCAGGAGGCAGTGGAAGACAGGCGGGCCTGGCGTGCTCTGATCCATGGGGTCACAAAGAGTCGGACACGACTTAATGACTAAACAACAAATAGATTTAGAAATCAACTGTGCTAATTTTATTTATTTACTGGTTTAATTCAGCAATTACATTGCAAGCAGGGTTCACCCTTTTAGTCTTGATCTTGTAAGGTCTTGTTTTGACAAGAAATGCTTATACCAGTACACTAATGAAAAATAAATGAAAAATATTCTTATCCAGTTAAACACCTAATTTATATGTTTAAAATGAAAGTTTACAATTTGTTCGATTTTTAGTGGTCCAGTAAAAGATATAACCCACTTGTACATTTGTGTGATTGTGGGGCCCACACAGTCTTTTCCTTGTTCTTTCTGACTCGTCTTCAGTACTAATTTGGTTCTGTCATGCCTTTGTGGATTGTATTGAGAGTAATCTCATTTCAGTAGAACTAAATGCTATGAAAATTAATATTAAAAACATTCAAACAGTTGATTGAATCCAGATACTATAAATAGATGCATAAAGAGGTTAGAAAAATCTGGCTTCTCTGCCATGTCCTCACTCATCAGCCCTGTGAAGCTGCTCCTTCATCATTGAAGGGCTTTGTTGAATCAAATGGGTAGGAGTGGGAGGATCAAACACTGAGAGTGAAACTACAGTAGACACTGATCCTGTATCTAGAAATAGTGTTCTCTCATGTGGCAAAAGATGTCTGATTGTAAAAGCATATTTTAATCACTAGAGTGAAAGAACCAGCTTCCTTTTCAGTTTTCAGTTTAATTGTTGAAGTACACATTACGAAGGATATCACTTGCTGGAGGGAAAATGTAGTAAGAACAGGAAATAGCATATTTCACTGCCAGAATGCTTGTTTTTATCCAGAACAGATAGAGCCTCTATTAGTGGGTGCTCAGAAGTCCTACAACTGAGTCATCCACCATTTAAATGTGTTCTTCAACTCTCATAGGATCCTTTCTGTGTGCTATCAGGAAGAAGAGGTGGCATGAATGTCACATTTTGCCATTACCATTAAATATATGTTTTCCTGAATCCAAGCCCTTGTTTAAATATTTCCGATATTCATTTTTGTAGTACTCCACCCATATGCTTAGGTGGATCCAGCCCAAGTTTAATACATTTTTGAATGAAATCCTTGGTGACTCTTATTCTACTTATTTTAATTGTATTCTTAGACAATGACACCAGTGGCTAAATTCCTGTTGCTTAATGAAGTAACTCATAACTAGAATAGGCCTATTGAATCAATGAGGATTTGGTGAGTGTACTCTTCTGTACATTCCATTGATGCAAGTGGCCTACTGTGCTTGCTTGCTTACTATGCTCAGCCAGTCTTCCCCATATACTCTGATTACTTCTGTTTGCATTTCTCAAAAATGCTAAATGATCTGAAATACAGAAGCAAATAATGCCCAATTTCCTTATAACAAGCTATTATAATCTCCAAGTTCATTGACCAACATTCTTTAAAAGTGAATCCTCTCATTTATAAAGATAGTAGTTTGTTCAGCATTTTTTCTTCAGCAACGTTGAGGGGTGTAGAAGTAATGATCTGAAATATGGAGGTATCTTGATTACATGAATCATTGTACCTTGTGCAAAATGCAACAGATCACTATATAAATGCAGAGTAAATAAAGTACATGCAACAGATCACTGTTATAAGCCCCCCAGAGACCTTTCGGTAGTGTGGAAGGCATATAAGTTAAATCAATCAATCAACAAACAAACAAACAAACAAACAAACAAACAAACAAACAAACAAACAAACAAACAAACAAATAAATAAAGTTAGCCTAGTGTTCAATGCACAGTGTTTTCCCATTGCAGGCTTTTTAAATATAGAAGAAAAATGAAATCAGATCCTATTTACTATACCGATATTTTACTGACTCCTGTAGAATTTTTTTTTAAATTAAGGAATGGAGCTCAAACACCCCCGCCTACCCAAAGAATCATGTAGATCAGTGGTTCCCTACCTTGGGCAGCTCAGGGGTTCTTGGACTTCAGTTCCCAGAAGCCTTGACCAGTTATGCTCACCAGGGTTTGTTGTGAATTGCAGCTCAAGAACATCTGGGTTGCCCAAAGTTGGGAACCGCTAAACCAGATAATCAATTTTGATCCTCCTTTATTTAAAATATACTTCTCTAAAGACCAAGTAAAATTCTAAGGCACATTTCATTATTTACTTTGAATTAACAAAAATAAAATGTTCAGATATTCCCTTAAAATAGTATCTGCTAAATTCATTCTGTATTCCCAAGAGGTAGGACTCTTGATAATTACTAACGGCACCAATGCTTTAGAACAGGTTCCAAGTTTGGAAAAGAAAGGGCCCAGGCCATTTCTTCATTAGGGCTATAAAATTTATTTAATTTCAATTAAAATACTGCACAAAACTGTATGTGTTAAAAGTACTTGTGTTATACTGAACAGAATCTGATTTTGTTTAACTCTGGATTGTAGAGGGCAAGAATGGATGCAGATGTTGTACCATAAGGGCTAAGTATTTTGATTGACTGAAAATGTGCATATTGTTTTTTTAAGTATATATTTTTAAGTATATATATGTTTTTTTAAGTATATATTCTTTGTGTTAACAAAGGTTACAGTCCCTTCTGAAAGTTCTTGCTGCTTTGAATTGCTGTGTTTGGAGTAGTTCATTATTTCTCTTTATTCTAGTTGTGCACCCAGCTCATTTACTTTACCTCTGTTCCATTTACTTCATAATACAGTATTGGTCCAAAATATTCAGATTTCTTTACAAACCTAATTTTTTTCAGATTAAATTATGACAGTAGACACAATTTTCTTCAATTTCTAAAGATGAATTCCCTTGCGGCAGGTCTTTGTTAACTTTTAACTGTTAGTAGTAATAAGTAAATGAAATAAAAATAGCGTGTTTAAATTTTTAGATATTGCAGTTTCCCCAGAGATTTTTGTGAGCATTTCCTATTGCCACAGACATCACTTTAAGATTTGTACAGCATAAATAGTACCTATTCAAATGTGATGGTTGAGCAGTCCAGCTCTTGCTTCAGAAGCCAATTTAATCTTTTCTTGGCTGAATGTTTCCTTTGAAGAACAAAGAAACAAGGAAGTGTTTCTTTGCTTTTCATGAAGGGCTTGTGATGATGGTATTTTAGGACTGCACAGTATTTGAAATGAATGCATGGAAAAGAAATGAACATCCTGAGAACTTCTTTGATAATTTTCTTTACCTAGTTATCATATGCTCTCTTACGCTCCAGAGAGCAGTGGCTACTATATGTAAATGAATGTTTTCTGTTGAGCAAGGTTGTTTTTTATTTTTCTTAAGCTGTTGTCTACTTGAAAGCAGGATTAAGTACTTTGAATGTAGTAGTGAGAGAACATTCTCTTTTAACGGTTCCATGAAGCATGAACCATTCAGTTTTCTAAATTGCAGTTTTAAAGTCTCATTTATTTATTTACTTAAATACTTACTTACTTACTTACAGTGTTGCCTCGACTTATGAACTTAATCTGTTCCAGAAGATGGTCGTAACTCAAAATGGTTGTAAGTTGAAGCACCATTTTCCATAGGAATCCATTGGAATGTGATTAATCCATTCTAGACGGGGGGGGATTACAAAACAAAAAACAAACACTGTAAGCCCCATCAGAACACGTTGAGGCTGGGGAAAAAAACACCCAAACCCCAAAAAAACAATGCAAGCCCCATCAGAACATGCTGGGGCTGAAAAACAAAACCTCACAAAAAAACCAAACAGAGCAAGCCCCATCGGAACGTGCTGGGGCTGGGGAAAACACACACACACACAAAAACAAACAGAAAAAGCCCCACCGGAATGCACTGGGGCTGGAAACACACAAACACGCAAAACCCTGTATGTACTCAGAAGCAGAAAGCAGCACCAGGCAGTCCCAAACCTCCTCTGATGCACACGCTCTAATCGTTAGGGTGAAAGAGCTACAAAGAAGCAGCCTCTTCGCTGACCAACAGTTAATAATTTAAATTCCCTGCCTTTTCCCCACCTTTTTTCTGGTTGTAACTCAAAGCTCCAGTCAGAAGTAGAAGCAAACTTTTGCGGCCGGGGCTGGTCATAACTCGAAATTGTCGTAAGTCAGGACATTCATAAGTTGAGACACCACCGCCTGTACTTACTTACTTACTTACTTACTTACTTACTTACTTACTTACTTACTTACTTACTTACTTACTTACTTACTTACTTACTTACTTACTTACAAAGAGTGAGGTGGCCTGAAGCATGACTGGAATGGATCCAGGGCGTTGGTTTCATCCCAAAGGGCTGGAGCTGGTCAGCCACCACCCTCTCTGCCACTTTGCTAAGGAAAGAAACTTTGACAATGGGCCTGTAATTGCCAGTGTCGTCCGCCGCCAAACTTGGTTTCTTCCTAATGAGCCTAATGAGATTCTCCTGGAGGGCTGCAAATTGGTCAGGTAAAATACTGGTAGGAGGTCTATCCCTGAGACCAATTCTGGATAGATTGTGGACTAGATTGTGCACCTGCTGAATTGAAGCTTCACTTATCCAGACACAAAGTAAACTCGACTGGTAGCCCTCACCCCTGGTGAGATAAAGGCTAGTCGCGATCCAAACAGCTTTCGGATTATAGTCCATCTGCTTTCATCTCCAGTTGCACTCTAGCCTTCTCCTATTCTGCTTCATAGCTCACAGTTGCTGGTTAAACCAGGGTTCTGAACAAGCTCTGTAATGGAGAGGGCGTTTTGGACGATCGTGTCAACAGCCCTGGTTGTCGCGGCAAGCCGTCTGGCAATCAACCAGAGACAATCAACCAGAGCCTTGACAGGAGTGCCAGTCTGATCAGCCGGAATCCCTCTCAGGGAGTCCTGGAATCCTATAGGATCCAGTAAACTTCAAGGGTGGTCCTCCAGCTCTGGTAAGGAAATGGGGGTCATGGGGAGCGCGGTAATCCAGCAATATCCCATACCATCCCTGGCCCCAATCAACATGTGTAGGACCTCAAGATCTGGCATCACTACCACTGAACGCCTAACAACCTCTAGAGTGTTTTTATAGACAATGGCTACTCTTCCCCCTCTCCTCCAGTCTACCCTGGTGTTGGACTGCATAAACCGGAGGGCAGGCAAGGGTCAAGGGAACACCCCCTTACCTGCCCATCCAAGTTTTGGTTATGCATGCCAGGTCTGCATCCTCCTTCAGGATAAGGTTGTGGATAATCTGGGATTTGTTGGATACAGACCTGGCATTCAACAACACCAGATTTAGAGTGGAGGGAAGGCTGGTCTGACTACCTCAAGTCTGGTGGTTAGTCACGGTGCCAGAACAGTGAACAGCCTTCAAACATCTGTTCATTGTTCTTCTGCAACGAGTAGGAACTGTGCCATAACCGTATCTCCATCTACCTGTAATCACTCGGATGTTCAGAAGACCCCCACTGGGGGGGGCAGGCCCTCCACTCCATGTCAAACAAAAGGAAAAAGAAGAAGAAAAAGACCAAAAAATTACAATTAATAAAAAACAAGAAATACAATAGTAATCCAATTAACAAAATTAATTAAACCATAACATAAGAATAGACATGTACATTTAAATTAAACATTAATAAATTTAAACAATTTAAAAATTTTGAAAGTTAAAAAGGAAAAATAAAATTAAAAAACAGAGCACTCCACACCCAGACTACCGCCCCACGTCATACCTGTTACATACAGCACTGATGTTACCTGTCTGTCATGGGTTTGGAGGGAAAGTTCCATCCTATGGGGAGTGGAAGGCGGGACATCAGGAGGAGGGGCTGTACTGTATAAATATGTGATGCCTGTGTGGTGAGATGAGATGCTGAGAGACACTGGGAGGTGACGAAGCAGCAGCTGGGAAGAAGAAGCTGTTGTGGGAGTCTGTGTGTCAGACAGGGTACTGCTGTGTGTCAGAGTACCAACCTGATAGGTTCAGGTGTCTGTTGGTTAGCCAGAACTGATAGGTTCAGGGTCTGTGCTTCAAGTTAAGGGTTCTGGGTGAACCAAACTGTATGCTTGTATGAGTGAGAATAAGCCACGTTACTTTATGTTATTCACCTGATCGTTTTATTTTGCCTGTGTGTAGTTAAAATAAACCTTATTCTTTTTATTGTTTAAAAATCCATCCCTGGTCTGTGTGACTTCTTAAAGGGAATGGTTGGTGGCAGCTTAGTGTAACTGTGTGACATATCCCAGTAGGTCTGGGTTTGTCACATTGATTGGTGTCCAGCGTGTGGGATACGACTGGTCCAGTTGTCCAGTGGTCCAGCAAAGCCTTGGCAAGTGTGCCCAGAGCAAGGGGGGTCTAGTCAGGGACAGTCTGAGGCGCGTAGGTAATCTTCTAGGTGTACCTCACGGGGAGGTGCGCTAGTAGAAGAACGTGCCAACTGGGGAGACTTAGATTAAGGTGCTCTGAGGCAGCCTAGTTTTGGCGGGAAAAAGCTGAGGCAAAACTGCGTAGTAACAGTGAGCTAGCTTGCCAGCTGAGAGGCCCAGCAGAGGGGGGTAGGCTCTGACTCGATACTGTTGCAAGTTAGTGCTGAAGAACAGCAATCTCTAGGGAGAGCTGGTTCTGAGGCAAGAAGGAAAAAAGTGGTCGTTTTATTTTGAGGCTTGACTTTTTAAAGCAGCCTGTTCTGAGGGGGGGTTATGCCCTTGACTCGAAGCCAAGTAGCAGAAATGAGTGAAGTGAAAGACCCCCAGATTGACCAAGGTTCTGAGGATGAATTTGGCTCAGTGCAAGGTGACAGCACAGGAGAGCAGGACCCAGAACTCAGAAAAATACTCCTAGCCCAACAGCATGAACTGAGGATGAGGCAATTTGAAGTGGAGGAAAGGTTAGAGAGAGAAAAAATGGAGGAAAGGGAAAGAGAGAAACAGCGGCAATTTGAATTAGAGAGAGAGAGAGAGAGAATGGAGAAGGAAGAAAGATTAGAGAGACAGAGAATTGAATTGGAATTGCAGAGAGAGAAAATGGCGTATGAGTTAAGAAAATTGGAAATGATGAACCAGAACAATAATAACAATAGGGATTCTGAGGGAGGCCAATTGTCTAAGGCTGACCTGAAGAAATTCCCTGTGTACCACAAGGGAGATTGTCCTGAGGTGTTCTTTTCCTTAGTGGAAAGAGCGTTTGTGGACTTCTCAGTGAGGGAAACTGAGAAGATGACTATCATGCGATCTTTAATCAGTGGTAGCCTGGCTGAGGTTTATGCCGAGATGCCTGAGGAACTGATGAAAGATTTTACAGAGTTTAAAAAACTGGTGTTTGCAAGACATGGGATAAATGCGGAACAGCTGAGACAAAGATTCAGGTCCCTCACCAAAAAACCAGAACAGACTTTTACCCAAGTGGGGGCCCAATTGGTGAGGCTGCTTGAGAAATGGCTATCTCAGGAAGGGACAGAGACCTATGAGCAGCTTAAAGACTTGATAGCCCTGGAACAGTTCTATTCAGTCCTGCATGGGGAATTGAAATTCCAGGTGAGGGAAAGGAAACCGAAATCTGTGGCAGCAGCCGCAGAGATCGCAGATTTTATTTCCCAAATAAGAAAGCCCTTGGGTGAGGGGAAATCTGTAGGTAAACCCAAAGAAACCTACAGCAAGTACTCTCAGGGACCAGGGAAAAGCCAGCAAGGGGGAGGGGCCCATGGTGAAGGGAAGCCCTCAGACATGAAACTAAGACCTCAGATTTTGGAGGGAAAACCAAAACAAGATGAGAGAGAATCAAAATACACCAGAAAATGTTATTTCTGTCAGGGAAAGGGTCATCTAATCTCAGAGTGTGAGAAATTAAAGCAGCTAAAAGGAATGGTGCCTCAGGAGTCTAGTGGAACCAAGCCAAAAGCTGTGTTCTGTGTCCAGAAAGAGCAAGGCTCAGTGTCACTGAGGGAGCCTGTTGCCACGGCTACTCAGTCTGGAACAGCTACCTATGCTGATCAGGCTGAGGAAAATGGTCCTCTTATAGAGGTAAAGCGCTGCTTGCTGGTGAAAACAGATTCTCAGTTGTTTGAGACAGCTGGGGTGGACGTAGGAATACTTGACCGTCAGTATAGGGGGCTGCGGGACACTTGTTCCCAGGTAACCCTGTGCCATCCAGATATTATTCCTAGGGAGTTTATAATCCCAAATGAGAGCATAAAGGTGGCAGGGATTGAGGGGCAGGTAATCTCTCTGCCAGTAGCAGAGGTACCTGTCAACTTTCAAGGCTGGAGGGGAGCTTGGCGGCTAGCGATTTCATCGACTCTGCCAGCAGCCGTGCTCGTGGGAAATGACCTGGCTGAACATGTGAAACGGGTGCTAGTGATTACACGCTCACAAGCCACCACGGGGACAGTTCAGGGGGGTAATGATGAGCCAGAGACGGAGGCAGAGGGGAGTTCAGAAGCTGTGGTGGAAACCTTAACCACAGACAGCAGATTTGGACAGGAGCAAAAGGCAGACGCCACTCTCCAAAAGTGTTTTGAACAGGTGACTGACGCCCAGCTAACACCTGAAACCCCAGTGAGATTTCTGGAGAAAAAGGGGATTTTATATAGAGAAACCCTGAGGAATATCTCAAAAGTTGGAGATGGGATCAGAAGTCAGCTGGTGGTACCTGAAAAGTATCGCCCCATGATCTTACAAAGGGGTCACTCTGACATGTTTGCTGCGCACTTAGGAGTGAACAAAACACAGCAGAGAATCACACAGAATTTTTACTGGCCTGACATAGGGAAGCAGATCAGGGAGTTCTGTAAACAATGTGATGTGTGTCAAAGGCAGGGGAATAACCGCGACAGGACCAAAGCAAAGTTGTGCCCTTTGCCTGTGATTGACACTCCGTTCAAATGCATAGGGGTGGATATTGTGGGACCTTTGCCCAAGGCCACAAAGAGGGGGAACAGGTTCATTCTAACAATTGTGGACCATGCCACAAGGTATCCTGAAGCCATACCCTTGACTAACATTGAAACTAACACAGTGGCCGATGCTCTGGTGGGGTATATGTCCAGGATGGGATTTGCCTCAGAGATAATCACAGATTTGGGCGCATCGTTCACATCAAAGCTCATGAAACGCTTATGGCAAATCTGTGGAATAAAGCACAAGGAAACCACTGCCTATCATCCTGAAAGTAATGGGTTAACTGAGAAGTTCAATGGGACTCTAATGCGCATGATTAGGGCTTACTTGGCAGAGAATCCAAACAATTGGGACCAGAAGCTGCAATCCCTTTTGTTTGCTTATCGATCAGTGCCACAAGCCAGTACCGGGTTTAGTCCATTTGAACTTTTATTTGGGAGAAGGGTGAGAGGGCCCCTTGATTTGATCAAACAAAATTGGGAGCAGATCACCCAGGATGACCCACAAGACGTTGTGACTTACATAGACACCTTGATGAATGACCTAAAGAGAAATCTAGAGCTGGCAGCAGAAAACCTGCAAGCTCAGAAGGTCAGACAGAAAACATGGTATGACCACAAAGCTAGAGAGAGGCACTTTGACCCAGGGGAGGAAGTGCTTTGGCTTAGGCCCTGCAGAGAGAATAAACTGCAGCTCAAATGGGCAGGACCATATAGGGTCATTTCCAAGATGTCAGACCTGAACTACCTAATAGAGCAGGAGGAGAACCAAGCAAGGAGGGTGGTTCATGTGAATGCCCTAAAACCCTACTACAGAGGGGAACAGAGGGTTCTATTTGCTATAAAAGCAGCTGAGAGTGAGGAAGCTGAATTACCCTTCTGGGAGGGTAGAGGGGAAGTAAAATACAACCCAGAGGAGGTAAAGATCAGTCCTGCACTCACCCAAGACCAGCAGCAAGAACTAAAAATGCTGCTTAGTAAATATCAACAGGTGTTTTCCAACAAGCCGGGGATTGTGAAGGGAGTGATGCATCGGATCCACACAGGGGATGCACCCCCGCAGGCAGTATCCCCATACCGAGTAACGGGACCCTATAGGGACAAGGTGCGGAAGGAGCTGGACGAGATGCTTAGGGAGAACATAATCGTCCCCTCTTCTAGTCCTTGGTCCTCTCCGATAGTCCTTGTGGACAAGCCTGATGGGAGCATTAGGTTTTGTGTCGATTACAGGAAATTAAACCGTGTAACCACTCCTGATGCCTACCCAATGCCCAGGCTAGACAACCTGATTGAAACCATAGGGGGTTGTCGGTTCATCTCATCATTGGACCTGGTAAAGGGATATTGGCAATTAAGAATTGATCCCAGGGATCAAGAAAAAACTGCCTTTTGCAGCCCTTTTGGTCTCTATGAGTTTCGAGTCCTGAGCTTTGGTCTCAGAAATGCACCAGCCACATTCCAAAGGCTGATGGACCAGACCTTGGCAGGGCTCAGTGACTTTACAGTGGCCTACATTGACGACATAGGGATCTTCAGTAATACCTGGGAAGATCACCTGTTACACCTGGAGTTAGTGCTGCAGAGGTTAAGTGCAGCAGGGTTAACAGTAAAGGCCAGCAAGTGTCAGCTGGGTAGCCCAGAAATAAAATACTTGGGTCACATGGTAGGGGGAGGAATGATAAAACCCCTGGAGGCCAAAATAGAAGCTGTTCGTGATTGGCCTAGACCCAACACCAAGAAAAAGGTCAAATCATTTCTTGGGTTGGTGGGCTACTACAGAAAGTTCATCCCGAGGTTTAGCGAGATTGCGGCTCCGCTGACCGATCTGACGAGGAAGAAGGCTGATGACCGCATCCCGTGGACCAGCGACTGTGAGGCGGCGTTCCAGAGGTTGAAGGAGGCGTTAATCAACTATCCTGTCCTGCGTGCTCCAGACTTCGACCGGGAGTTCATCATCTACACCGATGCGTCTAACAGCGGGGTAGGAGCAGTTCTGTGCCAGGAGGATGAGAATGGTGACCAGCATCCAGTGTCCTACCTGAGTAGGAAACTTCAAAAAGGTGAGAGACATTTGGCAACTGTGGAGAAGGAGTGTTTGGCCATAGTCTACGCGATCCAGAAGGCCAAGCCTTACATCTGGGGAAGACATTTTATTCTGTGTACTGACCATTCACCATTGCAATGGTTAAAGACAATGAAAACCCACAATAGCAAACTTATGAGGTGGGCTTTAAACCTACAGGACTATGACTTTGAAGTGAAGGTGGTCAGAGGGTCAGTGAACTGTGTTGCTGACGCCTTATCAAGAAGACCTGAAGAATGAAGACGGCGAAAGAACATGGACTATGTGTATATAATGGTGAACAAAAAGTTAAATGTACCTGGTTTTGAATTGGTTTGTATGAATAAAGGTAAATTGATGTAATGTATATGGTAAATGTTTAAATGCCTATTTGATATGGTTAACTTAGAATGTAAGTTTAAGTAAGTATGATATGGTATGTATAACTGTTGTTGTGTATTTTATACAGGTTGTTTTTTTGGTGAAAAGCACCTTAGCTTTCCCCCTACAAAACAACTTATAAAGAGGGGAGGTGTTACATACAGCACTGATGTTACCTGTCTGTCATGGGTTTGGAGGGAAAGTTCCATCCTATGGGGAGTGGAAGGCGGGACATCAGGAGGAGGGGCTGTACTGTATAAATATGTGATGCCTGTGTGGTGAGATGAGATGCTGAGAGACACTGGGAGGTGACGAAGCAGCAGCTGGGAAGAAGAAGCTGTTGTGGGAGTCTGTGTGTCAGACAGGGTACTGCTGTGTGTCAGAGTACCAACCTGATAGGTTCAGGTGTCTGTTGGTTAGCCAGAACTGATAGGTTCAGGGTCTGTGCTTCAAGTTAAGGGTTCTGGGTGAACCAAACTGTATGCTTGTATGAGTGAGAATAAGCCACGTTACTTTATGTTATTCACCTGATCGTTTTATTTTGCCTGTGTGTAGTTAAAATAAACCTTATTCTTTTTATTGTTTAAAAATCCATCCCTGGTCTGTGTGACTTCTTAAAGGGAATGGTTGGTGGCAGCTTAGTGTAACTGTGTGACATATCCCAGTAGGTCTGGGTTTGTCACAATACCCAGTAACAGGCCTCAGGCCTCCCAACAGGCTCGCTGCCAGGGATGATCCAGTCACCTCTACACAACGGTGTTGGTAATACGGCCAGCCCTTACTGGGGCTCAGCCATTGCCACCAATGCCCCAGTGGGTTACAAGGCAGTAACCCTGATCCAGCCGAGGAAGGTGATGAAATCACAGAGGTGGCAGGGGACAAAAGGCACTAGGCACCAGAAGTCTGAACCTCCAGATAAATATATTTTGTTTTAAGGAACAAAATATATTTCGAAGCAACTGCAAATGTGCAAATGTTACAGTTTGCAAAGTGCTTTATTGAAAAATATCTCTAATGTTAAAATTGAAATTCAGGTTAGATCCTGTGGAGTCTGATTCGTTCTAGAGAAATTGCTAATTTTGTCTTTATGTGGCATCAAGTTGCCTCTGACTTATAGTCACTCTATGAATAAACAATCTCGAAAACTGACTGTTAGATTTCCACCAATTAATTATATCTAATCAAAATATTGGGCTGTGAGCAGCTCGTAAGCAATGATGCAAACTCACATGCATCCCAAAATGTTTTAAAAAGGAAAACTTTAATTAGCAGCAGTCTGATGCAGCTGGTTTTATTATTCCTGTTGCAAAGGGAGATCTATTAAACAAGATACTGGCCAGTATTTCAGGAAATACAGTAAATCTTTTAGATAAACCAAGGTGGTGAGCAATTAATGGCCTGAATGCTGAATTGCAACTTCAAATCTACCTGTATCTCAAAAGCCACATTTCAAAGGTGAGTAGTAAAAAAAAGTAAAGGATGGGGCCAGTTATCGTCCTCAATTCAAGGTCTGTTGGTTACTTATGTATATGTCTACTCAGAAGTAAGCTGCATCAAAAAACAAAATAAGGTATTTAAAATTCAAATCAGGTTTTGGTGTGTCTTCTCAGCAGAACTTTTAAAGTGCAAAATATTCTCATTCTCAGAAAAAGAAGAAAAAGTCGTGCTAATTGCTATAGATACTGTCAAGCTACAGAAGCTAGAACATGTGGTCAAGTTGAGATAATGTTTTGGCTTCCAAGAAAGGGGGAGTGGGGGACCTGGTATGGTAGAAAACAATGGACACAATAGCACAGCACTGCACAGATATTTGGAATACGTGAAAGCCAGATGGTCAGGGGTGATCTCATGGTATCGGACAAGGGGCAGAGACATTCCACCAGACTGACTAGGACCTTAAGCAGGTTCTGCGAACCAGAGGTTCTCCTCCTCAGAACTACAGCCCTTTTTAGAACCATCCCAATATGTATTTGTTTGCGGATTCAATCCAGTTATAATCAGTAAAACACATGCTAAACAGTGGAGTGTTACATGTATCGACTGAGAAGTATGCTCTGTTGGGTTTTATGTGGTTTACTGTCAGATTAGTGATTATTACAGACTACAGTCATGCCCCGCTTTACGATTACCCCGTTTAACGACCAATCCACTTGACAGTGAGGTTTTTGCGATCACAAAACAATGATTCCAATGGGCAAAAACCGCTTTGTGGTGATCGGTTCCCTGCTTTGGGAACCGATTTTCGCTTTACGACGATCAAAAACAGCTGATCGTTGGGTTTCAAAATGGCCGCTGGCTGAAGAAAATGGCCCCCCGCTGTGCTTAGGGACGGATTCCTTGCTGCACAGGCATGGAAAATGTCCACCCCTATGGAGGATCTTCACTGGATGGTGAGCTTTCAGCCCATTGGAACGCATTAAAAGGTTTTCAATGCATTTCAATGGGCTTTCTTATTTTGCTTTACGACGTTTTCACTCTACAGCAATTTCGCTGGAACGAATTAACGTCATTAAGCGAGGCACCACTGTAGTTGCATTTAGATGAGGATGATAATAGTTGGGTTCAACAGGTATCAGCTATTTCTATGTTATTTGTAACTCATCTTTCTTCTCAAACCAGCATGACTAACAGGAAAATGAAATAAAACAAACATCAGTAAAGCATAGAACAGATCAAGAAAAAGAGAAGTCAAATTCAAAGAAAATGACATCAGATCAGTGATGGAAAAGAAAGGGGGGAAGAAGTAAAAAAAAACCCACACCACATTAGTTATTAAACCTTTTTGCTGTAACTTCACTTAGTTGTTAAAAACTTGTAAGAGATTCTTCATCCTTTCTTTCTTAAAGCAATTGGAAAATAGTATGTCAGCCAGGTAATTTCAAAAGGCTGAACAGATTACCCTAGTGTCCTAAAAATGGGTCTGAATAGCAAAATAAAACTGTAAAGATAAATAGCTAATTCTGGCCCTGTCATAAATGTACAGCAGGAGGCAGGTCAATGAAAATGAGGGCTAATTAATAAATGGCTGCTCGTCTTTATTCTGCAGGTAAGAAATAGCATTATAAATATAGACAATGACAAACATTTTAATAATAAAAAATTGGATTTTTGCTTTAATGAAAACTTGAATGTCAGTTGAAAGATGAGCTCTGTCCACCTGTAGATGTACAAAATTCATATTCCTCGGCTTTGACAAACCACTGGAGTTGAGATAGATGCTGTCCTTAATGGCTGACACAAAATTAGCAAGCATGAGAGTTTCTTTAATACGGGTTTCTCAAAAGTCCTCTTGAAGCTGGATGTCATTAAAAATGAAAACATGGGAGAGGTAAACAGAATGCGGTAACATGGAGGACGCTGGCTGGCCTATGAAGAGGATCATTCCTTACTGTAACATTTTGTTGCAAGTCCCAGATGCACATTTAAATCACTGGGTTATTTGACTCACCAGTTTTCTTAGCCAGGTATGTAGAAGCAGCGTTTAGGAGACACTGGGGATGAGGTCAAGGACACTGATCCATGCTGGTGGGTCCATCTCACCTTCCAATGGCCAGGGAGGATTTTCCCACCTCTATCTCTCGTATAAATAAAGAGGGAGCTATGTCAGACACAGAGCAAGAAGAAGATCTAGAAAAGGTGGGGAAAGAAGCAGAGAAAGGTTAAAGACTCTTAGAGGAGGAGTAAATAAAGGGAAGAAGGAGAGGAAAGAAGGTTGCAAAGAAGAAGCAGAAAGAGGAAGAGAAGAGGAAGGAGGGAAAGACAGAAGAGACATGGAGGGATGCTAAAGAAGAAATAGAGGTTGAGGCTTTCCAGGCTGAAGTGAAAGTCCTGAAGGTACTGGATCTTTAAGAGGACTGGAGTGTGTGAGCAGTCCCTTTGGACTGGGGAGCTGGTCATGTTAAGAGTTGTGCAGGTCAAGACCACTGCATAAGCCCTACTTTTGGGATGGGAGAAGCATGAGAAGAGGAAGCAGCTGTGAGAGCAGGGGCTGAGAAGGGATTTGACTTAAAACCCTTCAGCCTGACCCGGTCATCAGGAGACAACCTGTCAAACCTCCTGCCTCTTTGAGAGGGAGAGGGAAGGAGGGATGGCTCTCCCTTTCCTCGCTTAGCTTACCTCAAGCAGGCATTCCAGATAATGGAGGATCAGCGGATGATTTGTCAAGGACAGAGAGAGGGGGAGAAAGTACATAAATGAGTGAAGAGACTGTGCTTGGTTCCAGTTTAGAAGAAACAATGTATTTACCCATTAATAAAATTCCTGATTTACAAATAAACTCAAGTTTAAAGAATACCATCGTTGATAAGCATTCTCCATCTCCAGTGGTGGAATCAACATGGGAGGTTTGGGAGTGGCTTGGAGCATGTACAGTGGGGCCTCTCCCCTTAACCCAGGTGCTGCTGAACAGTGTTTGACCCACACAGGGTCAAGAATGGAAGTTTTTAAAATAACATTTCTCAACAGTCATCCTAAGGCTTGATGTCTTTAAAAATAAAAAAAACCTGGGAGAGGTTAATGGAATGCATTATCATGGAGGAGGCTGACTGGACCCATACTGTAACATTTTGTTGCAAGTCCCACATGCTCATTTAAACCAGTGGTTCTTAATCTTTGTTACTCAGGTGTTTTTGAACTGCAACTCCCAGAAACCCCAGCCAGCAGAGCTGATGGTGAAGGCTTCTGGGAGTTGCAGTCCAAAAACATCTGAGTAACAAAGGTTAAGAACCAGTGATTTAAACCAGTGGTTCTTAACCTTGGGTTACTCAGGTGTTTCTGGACTGCAACTCCCAGAAGCGTTCACCACCAGCTGTGCTGGCTGGGGTTTCTGGAAGTTGCAGTTCAAAAACACCTGAGTAACCCAAGGTTAAGAACCACTGATTTAAACCACTGGCTCAGAGTATTTGATCCACCAGTTTCCTTGGCAAGATATGTAGAAGTAGCAGTGTGGGAAACACTGAACCATGACATGTGTGTTTATTGTAAACAGTGGCATTCTGAACAGGTTGGTGTTGTTCATAATTGACACAAGAAGCAGAGGCTTTGTAATCTGCTAAATGTGCTGAAAGTATTAACAAGCATCTTGAGACAAAATGAAAAACAAAAGGATTATACAGCACCTCTTTCCCTTGTATTTTTCAAAGGAATCCCCTTTAGACCCTAGGGATTTATAGCATACAAGAGGATTGGTCCCTAATAGTATGCAGTATAACTTCCCCCTGCAACAATTTATAGTTTTAATAAATTTTAATCCTTCCTTCCAAAAGGTTATCACACAGAAAATAGGAACAGGAACATTTTACTTGTTTATAATATTAAAATTAGTCTTAAAATTCACTACTGAGCCTTTAACTAATTAGTCCGCTTATTTATGATAATTAATTGAACAATTGTACCATTTATAATGAAAATAATTTATGCATATCTTTCGCTTCAATCTTTAAATTACTTTTTAATATCTGGTTTTAATGATAAGCCCTTAATGCTACAACTCAAAATTTATCATAACTATATATTAATTTATCATAACTATATAACTCATATATGCGTTTAATTACCATTTTTATTATGGTTGCTACCTCTTTAATTGGTTTCCTTATACTTTAATAAGGATTTGAGAGTCCTAGCAACCCTCTCAAGTAAAAGTTGCTGTAACCTCCATTTTTCAAATTCTTGTGAGGTTAACCCAGTTTCTCCTCTTGAGGTTTCCTCCTGCTGAGCCTTCCCTGGCTCTATCAATTAAAGAGAACGTTCCTCTTCCTGAGGTAAACTTAGCATATCAGCAGCTCCCTCCATAGCATACTTTTCCCCTCTCGTAGAAGGCATTTATGTGCCGTGGTACCCCACTAGACGCTTACCCCGCATGACGTCGAAATTCTTGACGATGACATTTTTGCAATCGCTATTGCGATCACAAAACAATGGTTCCTATGGGGGAAATCCACTTTACGTTGATTAGGAGCCTGCTTCGCGAACCGTTTGTTCGCAAAACAAAGTTTTTTCCGGCTCCGCAAAATGGCTTCCCTCTGCAAAATGGCTTCCTTCCCTTCTCAAAGTGGCTGCTTTCTGGACGGCAGCTTCGCATTACAGTGGTTTAGAACAGCTGATCAGCGGTTCTCTATGGGCAGTCTTCACTGGACGATGAGGTATTTCCCCCACTGGAACACATTGACCAGTTTTCAATGCATTCCAATGGGGATTTTTTTTTTTGCTTGACGACAATTTCGCTTAGCAGCGATTTTGCTGAAATGCATTATCGTTGTCAAGCGGGGCACCACTGTATTTCTTTTTCATTGGATAAGTTGGTTTATTCTATTGAAATCAATGGTCAAGCCAAGTCAAGCCTCAATTTAAAACTCTTTTTTTCCTTTTTGAGTTAAAGAGAGTTAGATTTAGTTACTTTGTAGCTCTTTGAGGGCAGCCTCCACAAATTGCTACTTTGTTACTTTTAGGCACTTAGCCTCACTGTTCCTTGTATGATACACTGTTTCTTTTGGCCTCCAGCCACACAGCTATTTCAGATTACTGTACTTTTATTTTTCTGTTTTTTAAGCCTCTGCTTGTTCCAGTTCCCTCAGATCTGTGTCTGACCCTGGCTTTCGCTCT
The DNA here is from genome assembly GCF_051106095.1 of Pogona vitticeps. NCBI lineage: Eukaryota > Metazoa > Chordata > Lepidosauria > Squamata > Agamidae > Pogona > Pogona vitticeps. The sequence goes on along the minus strand of NC_135783.1, from coordinate 81,194,359 downwards.
TGGTCCCCTCAGCGCTCCCTTCTTAGAGCCTAAGATCCAAAGCTAGCCCACTGGTCTTTCAAAATTTCGATGTAAACCTCTTAACAGACATTGTTCCTTCAGAGTCTTTCCCTCTCTTACTCCCGGATCTGCGCTTAGGAGCCCCTAAAAACTCTGGAGAGTTAACCACTCCATACATGACAGACCTCCCTGACTAATAGGTATCTTTGACTCAGGAAACTTTATTCTTTTCTTTGGCCTTACTGGACTCTATTCGAATCCCGCCACTGCCACCACGTTGTCACGTCCACCCAGTGTCCTTTGTTTATTTTTTCTAAACACAAGTCCGCCCTCTGGATGCATTTCCTCACTTCACGCTGCCACCAGGTATTATTTCCTCAATGCCAAATTGATAGTTATTAGACACATGCTGCTAATACAACAGATTTATTGATGTCACTATTTGATTTATTTTTCTTTTTTCTTTCCATCTTGAACAATTGATTATTGATGTTGTATATTGTTGCTTTATTTAAATTGTTTTCTTTTTAAGAGTTGTTAACCATCCAGAGTGGTCAGTTGGCCAGATGGGCGGGATATAAATGCAATAAATAAATTAAATAAATAAATAAAAAGGTTGGCTCTAATCCAACATTCTAATCATAAGCAAGTGCCAGTCAAATCCATGGGATAAGTCTGACCCTCCACTGCACTAGCCAAGATTTCTGGCAGTTGTAGTCCCAGAACATCTGGGGCCTGAGGTTGGGAACCACCGTTCTAATGGGTGATTGCTTTTGGTGGCAATAAGATTAGTAAAAGATGATAGAGATAGCCCATAATTGGAACTGAAAGCATGTTCCATGTAAAGGGATGATTGAGGCAATCCTTCCACATTTGTGAAATGAGACTTCACAGGAATCCTGTATTTATGTCCTGAAGACTGATCACCAAACAAAGCAAGCTAATTTTTGCACTGCATGAAGGAAAAGAAGCTTCTGTTGTGACACTGCTTTATCAGTTAAGGATTTTCCTCTTTAACCAAGGGAGTCAGTGTGGTTTAGTAGATAGACTACTAGACTGGGACTCAGGAGACATGGGTTCATATATCCACTTGACCGTGAAAACTCACTTGGGGAGAAGCAATGGTAAATCCACTCCTTAAATATTTCACCTTGTAAACCTTATTAGGATCATCGTAAGTTGGGTGTGACTTGATAGCGGAGAGCACAGACACAATCAGGGGCTTCTTTGTAATTAGTTTCTGGACCTAGCCATGACTAATTTACCTGGATTGGAATCAATAACACCAGAATTTTTATTGATCACATTTCTGGTGTCATGATCAATAAAAGCAGTGCTCCATCTGTATCTAGGCCTTCCTTTGCATTAAGTACTGTCAAATAAATTAGGAATGCCTGTGTATGACATTCCCAGATTTAATAGGAATGTCACGAACAGTCCTACACAAGCAGTGCACATTTGTGTGCTGAAAGGGAGACCCCCCCCCCAAATAGCTTCTGCTTCTTTTGAGACATTTTCTGCTTCGTGTTTGGAAGGCCATTTGCTGGAATAGATAATTGACCTTTGTGTGCTACTTTGGCTTGGATGATATGATTTCCCAAATCACCCTTTGCACAGAGCAGACACAATTTGGGACAATCTAAGATTCATGTTTCCTCTGCACTACACTAGGGTCTCAACAGGTTACCTTGATGCAAATCATTTAGCTGAGAAGTTAAAATTGAGGTGATGGGGTATTTATTATTCAGCCCTCCGGTCCAAAACATTATGAATAGATTGCATTTCAAATCTAAAAACTGAAATATTGATCGGACCATCACAAGCAATTAATTGTGATTGTTAAGGGACACAATGCTAAGCAGTAGACTTTATCTTTTCAGACGCATGTCGATATCTTTTTGTAGCATGGAAATACCTCGTGGCCCATGATAGTGCCCTTTCCTCAGGATTGGTTGCAGCCTGTCAGATTTCCACAATATATCAGAATGATTTCCTGTTGATATTTTCTTTGCTATCTTTGCCTAGCTCCACTTGGATATTTCTGTGTATGATCAGAAAGGGAGTTGGACTGAGTGACACAAAAATAGCTCTCAAAAGTCTGCATTTTGTAGCAACCCTGTTTGCTCTTCCTGTGATTTCACAAAATGATTACAACTGCATTTGTGTTCATAAGCTTCTCCATGGTGCTAATTAAGTTGATCACAGGTGGGAATTCCCCAGGGAGTTTGCAGATGGTGCTTTATATATTGTTTCCTCCTGGCAGTTGACTATACTGGAAGAGAATTATTTGCTTTCTTATTTTGGAATATGGTATCTAGAAAAAGGGTCCATTGTATGTAGATTGAAACACACTCTGTTTGCATGGGAGAAAAAAAACATGAATGGCCAGTTGGGTAGGTCATTAGATACCTTCTGTATTTAACATATAGGAAATCCTTTTGATCAGAAAAACAGATCACTGATCAGCTACAAAGCCTTGCCTCTTATCTACACAATGTTCTTTATTAATTGGGAATTCAGTTGGATTAAAGTTATCATAATTTATGGTTACAACAAACGTTTGAATGGATTTTTTAATGGCAAGCTACTTTTTTGAAAGCATATAATGTGACTAGTAATCAAAAGAATGAGTAACCTGATTTCTTAGGAAATGTGTTCACAGCTGTAACTATACTGCATATATAATAGAGATGTGTAAGGACAGTGCTTTTATATAGATGGATATACATATCTGTGTGTGCTTACATTTGTAATCATAATTATATATCATTTTATTGGTTGTTGTGGGTTTGTCAGGCTCTTTGGCCGTGTTCTGAAGGTTCTTCTTCCTAACATTTCGCCAGTCTCTGTGGCCAGCATCTTCAGAGGACAGCACTCTATGCTCTGGTGTACTTGGCTTGGGAGTGGAGTATTTATGGCTGTGAGATAGGCTTTTGTCTTTTTCTGAATATGGGTGATTAGTGCATCTTGTTGTGGGTGTATTGTTGTGATAAGGAGGAGAGATTATCTGTCACTGTGACTGATGGTTGTCATTAGCTGGTCTTTTGTGTGTTGTGATCCCCGTTCCTTGTGGCTGGGTAGAGTCTTCTGAAGATGCCAGCCACAGAGACTGGCAAAACGTTAGGAAGAACAACCTTCAGAACATGGCCAGAGAGCCTGAAAAACCCACGACAACCATTAGATCCCAGCCGTGAAGGCCTTTGTGAATACATTGAACACCTCTATGGGGAGGAAACAGACAGACTCGGAGACTGGAAACACTCCGAAGCAAAAGAGCACACCTGCTATGTTCCTTAACATTTCTACTACGCTGCTGAGACACAAAAACATACCAGCCTTCCTCAGGACAAAAAGCACCATCATTTCCCCACAGGCCAGCCACATCTACGACTGCCTGGAACATGCCCTCCTTCGGGAAAGAATCCACACAACCCGCAAAAAACAGGACTCCACAGACAAAGAACTACTAGGCCTACACATCACTATCAGCCAAAAAATGAGAAGGCAAGATTGGGACCCTGTCTTACAAAAAGATGGAAAAAGAAATGATGAACCACACAGCCAGACAAAAACAGAAATTCAACAAATGCCAAACAAGCCAACAGAAACCTACATTAGACACCACGCGCATCCTCATCAACCTATCGGGACGCCAACTCTCCCCAGAAGAAACCTCAGTCTTAAGCAAAGGAGGAAATTTTGCAGTCACACCCAGTAAAATTCCTGTGGAAGACATAATTGCCAGCGTGGAATCAGCATGATATCATCTTCCAGAAGAAAAAACAGGAAATAAGAGGGGAAGTGACTAGGATCCTATGGAAAACAAAAAACCCCAAAAGCAACATAACAAGAAAGGAGAGAAATGCCATCAGGTCCCTGAACTCAGACCCAGACATCATCATCCTGCCAGCAGACAAAGGCAATGCCACAGTAATCATGGAAACAGAAGAATACAAGGACAAAATCAGAGAACCTCTAGACCCCACCACCTACAGAAAACTGAAATGGGACCCAACCAACAAAATCACAAAACAAACAAACATACTGATCAGGAGTTCCTCCCTGCACCCCAACGTCCTTCAACAAATCTGCAAGACAGAAGCTCTCCCACTATACGGGCTCCCCAAAATCCACAAAGACTCAATCCCACTCAGGCCCATTGTAAGTGCCATCAGCTCCCCAACATATGAATTAGCCAAACACCTTGCGAGCCTCCTACAGACCCACATTGGACAAACCTCATCCTGCATCAAAGACTCAGGACATTTCATAAGCAAGATCAGCACCCTAAAACTCAACCCTGGGGACAGACTGATCAGCTTTGACATAGTATCCCTGTTCACTAAAGTACCGATAAAGGACACCCTGACACTCATCCAGCAAATCTTTCCAGAAGACATCAAGGCCCTATTTCAACACTGCCTAACGACCAGCTATTTCCAGTGGGATAATGAATTCTATGAACAGACAGATGGAGTGGCCATGGGGAGCCCCCTCAGCCCGGTTATAGCAAACTTCTACATGGAACATTTCGAAAAACTTTCCCTGGCTTCAGCACCCCTCGCACCCACAGTCTGGTTCCAATATGTGGATGTCACCTTTGCAATTTGGAGCCACGGTGAAGAAAAATTGGAAGAATTTCTCAACCATCTCAACAGCATCCACCCATATATACAATTCACCATGGAAAAAGAAATAGAGGGCCAACTCCCATTCTTAGATGTCATGATCCTATGCAAAACTGACCTCTGACTGGGACACAAGGTCTACAGAAAACCCACCCACATAGACTGGTACCTACACAAAAACTCCAACCACCACCCACAGCAAAAAAGAGGCATAATCAAAACACTGGTAGACCATGCAAATCGGAACTGTGAAGCTCAATTTCTCAGCACTGAACTCAACCATTTGAATTGGGCCCTACAGGCAAATGGGTACTCCAGAAATGAAATCAGAACAGCCATCAAACCAAGAAAACAACACCGAACTGAAGAAGAAAAACAGCCACCCACAAATAAAGTATTTCTGCCATACATCAAGAGGGTCACGGACTGCATGGGGAAACTTTGAAAAAACACAACCTACAAACAGTATTCAAGCCCACCACAAAAATACAACAAACGCTACGGTCAGCAAAGAACAGAAGGGACCCCCTCACCACTGCAGGAGTATACCGGATACCTTACAGTTGTGGCCAGGTATATATTGGAACCACAAAACAAAGCATCCACACCAGAATCAGAGAACATGAGAGACACTGCAGACTAAAAAAAACCCAGAAAATACTGCAGTAGCTGAACATGCCCTAAAACAAACTGGACATGAAATTCTATTTCAAAATACTGAAATACTGGACAATACCAGCATTTCATTACGTAAGACTGCACAGGGAAGCCATTGAAATCCACAAGCACCAGCAGAACTTAACAAAAAAGAGAAAAGTTTGAAACTCAACAAAACGTGGCTCCCAGCTCTCAAAAATACATCGTGCAAAAGGTCAACGAACTCTACCCAGCCACAACCGGGGATCACTACATACAAAAGACCAGCTAATGAAAACCATCAGTCACAGTGACAGATGATCTCTCCTCCTTATCACAACAATACACCCACAACAAGACACACTAATCACCCATTTACAGAAAAAGACAAAAGCCTATCACAGCCATAAATACTCCACTCCCAAGCCAAGTACACCAGAGCACAGAGTGCCGGCCACAGGGACTGGCACAACGTTAGGAAGAACAACCTTCAGAACACGGCCAAAGAGCCTGAAAAACCCATAACAACCATTAGATCCCAGCCATGAAAGCCTTTGCGAATATATCATTTTATTGCTTAACTATCATTCTTTCATTCTGAGCTGTGAGTAGTTTGTAATTTGGTAGTTGCATTATCAAATATAATGTGTTCTGTCTTTTCCTCCAAAATGTACTACTAGTTTCTGAACTATTTTCTCATTCACTTGAAGCAGGTCAGAATAAACCAAATTTGAGTTTGTATTTAAAGTATTTAACAAGGTTCTGCCAATATGATGATGGGACTAGATTTATGAGAATCGACCTTGTTTTATATTTTCCAGCTAACTTTGCCACATAATACATAAATTCATATGTGTATAATGATATTTATATATCATTTATTATCTCATTATTTTCTTTGGGGCCCTTCAGATCTTCTGTCTAACTTAGTGAAATAATGACTGGCCTGAAAATGGCCCCACTTATTCATTTTTGTACTGGGGAAATGGTAAAGTGCAAATTTTAAGCAGGGCTCAAATCATATCTTCCAGATTCATGCTTGCTGTTCATGTATCTTATTCTAAATCAAAAAGTTGCTTGTTTTTTAAACAGTTTTCAGCAATTTTCAGACCACTTGACAGCATAATTTCACTATTCCCTTTATAGAGGATTAACTCACAATAATTGGAAAACAGTTTTATTTTTACTTTTATGTTGTACCTGAAAGTATTGTCTTGAGTATATCTTCTTAAATTTTGCTTTAGTTTATGTAGCCTTGTGCCATCATTGCAGAGTTGTTGCATTGATACTAGATATTAATTTGATATTAAAAAATTAATAAAGTAAAAAAAAAGTTGCACCAAATTGTCACAAATTTATATATAGTTTTTTCTTCCACTGTTTGACACTATGATTTGCTTTTATCCTCCCCACCTCTCTGCTTGTTGCTTTAAAATGTGCTGTGTTTGCTCTCCATAGGTGGCAGACTGTGCATGGGATGAAACAGTGAAGGTCTATAATCCATCTTCGTTGGCTGTGCCCGCCTAGAGTAATGGCAGCTGATTGGGAGGATAGCTGACATGGAGGAAAATCAGTGCCACTTTCCTAAGACAGGACTGGATAATATGTGATTGCCTTGATGACAACTTAATTTTTTAAAATATGATCTTAAATAAAGTCTTGTAGTTAAGGACAGGTTTACATGTTGTGTTCATCACACAAGTACACACCCGTGCTGGACCAACAGAATAATCACAAAGAATGAGGTAGACAAAAAAAATGGAAGGGCTGCAGATTATGCAGTCTCCCAGCCTTCTCCAGGCTGATGCCTTCTGACACATCTGTAAACCCGCATGTCGGGGAAGGTGGTATACACAGGATATGTGGTAAACCGCTGTGTAGATAAAAGATGACTAGACAAGAAGAGGGGGAAAATATAAATTGCTTTGCAATTTAATTATTCATTATTGTTCCAATGTAAAATACCTTATATAACATTGTGGCCTCAGTCGGATCCATATGGTGTTCATTTTATCTCATTGTGTTGATTGACAATAAACAGCATATCATTCTGTGACTCGGCTTTATGTGACTTGTTTGAAGTTTTCTTCTTTTATTTTAAAAAACCCTATAAACCCGTTTGTTCTTTTATTCATGTCTATCAGTTGAGAAAGGGAAAGTGTCCAATTTCTTACAGCCATGTCTATACATTTGTGCATCTTCTGTGATACATCTGCTTAACGGATCTTTGATATAATAGCTTTGTCCAAGAAATTCACAGTCGCCTAGGGCTATTAGTGAAAGGAATTTTGAAAGAGAAAAGAAAAATACAAACAGTGATCAGTGCTGGGAATTGGCAAACATACTGTAGCTAGGTACATTATAGGGAATTAATTTGTTCATAGGCAATAGACATTTCTGTGGATAGTTGGCATAGAAGACACAGTAGACAGTTTTTCAAAAAAGCCCATAAATTCAGACGTCAATGTGGAGAAACTGGTTAATAAAGATCAGTCAGAGTTTAAAACAAGGGCACCGAGATGGTTATTAAAATGGGAGAAATGGAGTTGAGCTCGTTTTCTATCACATTACTCTGGACAGGCTACTCTAATTTTGAAGGCTTTCTTAAAAGGCAGACAAAAGGGGAGAGGAATCGGAGAAAAAGGCAAAGGAGTTTGCAGCAATTTATGCTGAAACTGAGCCCAGAAGCTGCTTCCTCATAAATGCAGGTGAGCAAACGGGAGCAATACAGTAAGATGGTTGAACACATAATGAGGTAGCTCAAGCTCTTTTGTTGCCTGAGGCAGAAGCAAAATCCACCCTCATTGCAGCAGCTCAGACCTTTCTGCATTTCAGCAGCGACAATGTACCTGTCACAACAAGACAACCTGTCACAACAAGACAGTAGAGAACTGCATGGAATTTAGTGCTTTAATAGAGAGAGAAAGAAATTAGGTTAGGTTGTGCCTTTGTGTCCCCACTGGGTTACTGGCATATCTCAAGAATGTGTGCACAAATAGACACAAAAACACACTGCCAGAGGCTGGAATTTAGTGGTGGCGGCCACAAAAATAGCCAGCAGAGCTTTATGTACACCTGGGAGTTCCACGAGAAGGGAGCTGCTGTCGCTTGGTTTAAAAACAACGAGGAGGAACACACAAGTGATGGGACGTTCCCAGAGATAAGATTTCCCTCCAGAGGGTTGATAAGCTCTCCTCTCTCCTTCCATATGATCTACATGACCAGGGGCAGAAAAGTGTCAGGACAAGAAGATGAATTAGCAGCTGTGAAGGAGGAGGAAAAAGAGTGAATCATGACTATTTTATTTTTTTGCAAGAATGGAAGTTGGAGATAACAGCATCCCTGCTACCATATCACAGTGTTGGGGGGCAGCAGAGCACCCATTGGCACTGGCTACCTCTTCCGATTGCCAGAACACGGGAGGGACCTGGTCTGCTGGCAAAAGCAATGAGGACAGCCCTACACAGCTAGATGTTGCTCAGCGCCTTCTCTCTGTTTGAGAGGGATCTGTGCAAAGCAGGTCTCCAGAGTGATCATTAGTGCCCTTGGAAATCTGTCCTCTGAAGCGGCTACCTCACTCCGACAAATGGCAGCACTGGTCATTAATTTTAATATGTAATATGCTTGATTTTTTTAAAAAAAATATTGTATTGAATTTTAGTTGTCTTAATTGTATTTTAAACATTTGATAAGCTGCCCTGGGACTCTTATTGAGTCTAAAGTGGGGTATAAAAAACTCCACAAAAAATGACAAATGCATTAAGTGCCCAGCTGAAGCAAATCCATTGACGTCCACTGGTCCGTCTTGCCCAGTTTCATCCTGTGACGTCAGTTGAGGTTGACAGAGTGCTTGATCGCTGCAGGGCCACCACCTCTTCACTAGATCCTTGCCCAACCTGGTTGCTGCAAGTGGCCAGGCCTATAACAGTAGAGGCTACTGCCATTATCAATGGGTCTTTCCTGGAGGACAGGGTGCCCCTTGCCCTCAAGGAGTCACTCGTTAGACCAATTTGCAAAAGGCCCAGTTTGGCAGCGGACGACCTAAACAACTACAGACCCGCTGCCAATGTTCTTATCTCTTATCTTTAGCAAACTGGTGGAGAGAGTGGTGGCCGATCAGCTTCATACACTTCTGGAGGAGATCAGTGCCCTCGATCCATTCCAGTCTGGGTTCAGGCCACGCCACAGCACAGATAAGGCATTGGTCACCCTGCAAGATGACCTTTTGAGGAAGACCGATAGGGGAAAAACATCCTTGTTGGTCCTCCTCAACCTGTCAGCAACCTTTGATACCGTCAACCATGTTATCTTCCTGGGGAGGTTCTCTGGATTGGAGATTGGGGGGTTTGGTTTTGGCCTGGCTCTGGGCCTTCCTGAAGGACCGTCCCCAGAGAGTGCAGCTTGGGGAGATGTTGTCAGCTCTGTGGACTCTCAATTGCGGAGTCCCACAGGGTTCAATCATCTCCCCAATGCTATTTAATATATATATGAAGCCATTGGAGGAGGTCATCAGGAGTTCTGGAGCTTCATGTCATCCATATGCAGATGACACCCAGCTCTTATCGCGCCTTCCATCCTTCTGCAGCAGATGCTGTGCCATCCCTAGGATGTGGTGCTGGGATGGATGAGGAAAAATAGACTGAGGCTGAATCTGGACAAGATGGAAATCCTGTGGGTGGGGGTCCCTAGTGTCTGTGGTTTGGGTGCCCCTCTGTCTTTCGAGGGGTCACTATTTCCATGAAGGATGAGGTGCGCAACTTGAGCGTACTTCTGGACCCAGCACTATCAATGACATCACAGGTGTGTCTGTGGTCCGATCCGCTTATTCCCACCTAAAGCGGATTGCCTAGCTGCGTCCCTACCTTGACACCAGGTCCCTCACCGCACTGGTTCATGCACTGTAGTCTCAAGATTAGACTACTGTTATGCTCTCTGTGTGGGGATGCCCTTTGTGCTGTCAAGGAGATTTCAGCAGGTCCAGAACTCAGCCTCCAGATTACTGAGTGAGGTGAGAAGACTTCAACATATCTTCCCCACACTGGCCGCCCTGCATGGACTACCTGCCCATTTCTGTGCCAGCTTCAAGGTGATGATGTTAACATACAAGGCCCTAAACGGTTTGGAACCTCGTTATCTAGCAGAACGCTTCTGTCTGACTAGATCGTCCTGCCCTGTAAGATCTTCCCAGGCTGGCTGTTTGAGACGTCTGACCCAGAGAGAGAGGCTCGGAAAACAGCAACCAGAAACCAGGCCTTTTCTGCATTAGCCCTGCAATTATGAAATTGTCTCCTGCCTGAAATCCACTTGGCCACCTCATTGGGAACCTTCAAGTGATCATTAAAAACATGTTTATTTAGACAGGCCTTCCTAGGTTCTCTAATATCCTGATACAATAGGGCAGTGGTTCTTAACCTTGGGTTACTCAGGTGTTTTTGGACTGCAGCTCCCAGAAATCCCAGCCAGCACAGCTGGTGGTGAAGGCTTCTGGGAGTTGCAGTCCAAAAACACCTGAGTAACCCAAGGTTAAGAACCACTGCAATAGTGCTTTAACAACCAGATATTTGCTAATGTTCAACCCTCCACCATGCTTTCACTATTTATTTCAATGTTTTTATTGATATTATTTTCATTTTGTTTACACTGTATTGATTATGTTGTCTTACAGTTTCATTTTATTGTACTGTTTTGCTTTATATTGTATTATGTCATTGTATTGTGTAAACCGTCCAAAGTGGCCTGGGTTGTCAAATGGGTGATTGGCCAGTCAGTCAGTCAGTCAGTCAGTCAGTTAGTCCTAAAGTTGTTGGGGAAATAGCCAGGTGATAATTGGGGTTCTTGCTGCCCTGATTGCCTTCATATATGCCTATCTGTGTATATTTGATAGACATATGGGCCAGAATCAAGTTGTCAGTTTATGCTTATTTCAGATTAATAAAGCAGTTTCTTTCAAACTTGTTGAACAGTGGCTTGGGCCTACTTTGTCTCCTCAATCCCAACCCAACACCTATATGAGGAAACTGCTCAGAAGAAGGTAGTGTCTTAAGAAAACAACGTGAGCAATAGCTTTTTCTGAGCAACTTTTTACCTTCTAAACATTTAAAAACTTTCATTCCCATAAATACAAGCCAGGTGGATTGTCTTCCTGGGACATTTGGCCCACTCAGATTTTCAGTGATACATATGAATTGATAGGTGCTGTTATGGCTAAAGTAATTTGTCACACCATATTACAGATTTCTATGGGATCATTGATTAATGGCATTGTGTGGCTATGCAATAATTCTAGTTCTAGGTTAATGTTCTAGGTTGATATACTGGATAGAAAAAGAGCATATAATGACAGGAAGTCTGAACATTAGGCAAGTAGGATGATGTTATAGGGAAAATGTTCTTTGATCTTGGATTAATGGTGTTTTAAGAACTTTAATACAACTCTTATTTTTAACATCTAATAATATTATATAAAAAACTTATTTGATCAGACAAATAGTATGTTTTTTCTGACTCCCAGATCATTTCTAGATGTCCAAGGGTAAGGAACTTGTGGGACAAGTATTACTGTTGCACTACAACTCCCATTGTCCCTGCCTATTGGCCATTCTGACTGGGGATGGTGAATCTGAAGATAGCAGGTCACAGATCTTTTCAGTTGTGAAATTTGAAGTTGGACCATAAACACTGGAAGGATGTGGTAATCAGTGATGTGTATAGAGTATAGTGTACAGAGTCTTTTGCTTATTCTGTCTTCTTTTCCACTTCAATTTCAACAGAAGTTTCAAAGTATCACTTCAAATTGTTTTTCAGCTGCTTTGGGAAATGGGGGAAAAAAAGAAAATCTGTGATATTCTATTTGTGTACATTTTGATCCTGGGAGCATTCAACATTTGCTAATTATTCCAATTATAAATAGAATTTATTTTTGAGAGTTGCAGAGATCTCTATATATTAGTTTTTCTGTTTCAACGAGGCAGTGGGACTGATGAAATCCTTCATAAAAACACTATATTTTAAACTAGGCTTGCAAACATCAAATGTGTCTGTGATCTAGTGATTTAGGCATGTGTTAGAGTGTGCAGGAGGTTCCCCAGATGTGAAGTGAGTGCATCTCTGCATATCCCAGTGCATGCATCTGAGTGTGTGCACCCTCACAATTCTGTTCTCTCCACTGAAATAAACGGAAAAACTGTGAAGTTCCACGCAACGTCCAGGTTTCCTTATCTAAAGCACATTTCTGATTTTTTAAAAACTATCTAACTAGTCTGTTTATAATATTAAACATAGAAGTTCTATTTTCAGTTTTTCTCCAAGAGAGATTGCAGGAGATAGAAGTGTCACAAAAACGTGTACATTTAATAGCCAAGAAATTGCACAGCTCTATAAAATTACTGCATATACCTTTTGGTAATACTCAGAGACATAACAGCTAAAATTGATTGCTTCAAGTATTAATACCATTTTATTCTCTCCTCGCTGTCTGCGCAAACAACATGTTAAAGAAAATGAAAGTAATCGTGTATTTTATATTATTTATGTGTTTGTGTGTATAAGGGAGAAACAGTATTAAACAAAATAAAGCTTTATGATAGTAAAAATAAATAATAGTATAACACAAAGAGAAGTCTCACGTGTGTCACATGATGGAACAGATGAGAGTGTGTGGTCTTTACACCCAACGAGATGCATAAGATTCAGTGCTATAGTTGGGAATTTCGAAGCAATATGATAGTCCCCAAAGCGATGCCCCTAAAGAAGAAGCCAAGAAGGCAGGTAGGTATGTATGTCGACAAACCTTTTTCTAGCAAATTTCATTTCAATGAAAAAAAGAGTCCTACATAATGGCACTTAATTAGCAATTCAAGGCAACTAGACCACCAAATATTTTGTGGGACCAGAGAGAGCTCACAACTATATATTCTTACTGGGAAAATCCATTTCCTCTCCACCTACTATGAAGACTGAAGGCAAACTCAAGAAGAGCAGGGAAGCCTCAGGAAGGAGGCAGATGTTGCCACTGTTCCCCCTTAATCCAAAGGTCCAGTGTTCCAACCCTTTGAGCCCTGGCTCCACTTTGCTACTTTGATCTCTTCTAATTCTATCAATTTCCCCATATGCTAACTTTAATGTCATGTTATCCAGTGCTTTTTGAAAAATAAATAAATCCAATGCTAAATCTATCATAAATAAATAGAGTCCACCTTTCAACCTTAACAAATACCCTCTAAATCAGGCCTATATAAACATATTGCAGAATATAAGGAAAAAATGATTCATCAGCAGTAACTGGAAGCCAGCTTTTAATTCTTCAAGCATAATGACTTTTTTTAAAGTAGTGGCTTTTAAGGTTCACAGCAGTATCTTGGGGGTCCTTCAGTAACTACATTCAGAAATGGCCTTTTAAGTAGAAATGCCATTGATGTTTAATCCTTATTTTAAAGGGCACATTCAAACCCTTCCCTGTTTTCTCCTTTCATGGTTTTGCACATGCCATGAAAATGTGAGATTTCTATGCAAGTGCTCTGAGTGTTTTTATCACAGTGTGCTTTAAAATTATTGCAATTCTGCATTAAAATTAGTATTCTTGGGGTGGAGGCGAATAGACTGAGTGTTCCAATATGGAAGGCTCCATGCCAGCCAGAGCCCTGCTGGGCTTTTACCAACAGGGCAGAAGTAAAAATGGAACTGATTTTGGCTCATTTCCCCCTCCACAGGGCATGCTTCTCACTTTTGCTGCAATTGAGTTAGACAAGCTCTGAGGCACATCTAAATACCATTCCCAGTGGAGGGCATAGTTGGGAGGCTCCAAGGCCTTGTGATCCTATAGACCCAAATCCTCTCCCACCCACACTCTCAACACACACTTTTGTACTCCTCTCCAAAGTCCAACATGGGCAGGAGAGGCCACCCAAAGTTTTTCTGTACTGGCTGGAGGAATTTCAGATCTTCCTCTCTGTGACTGGTATGAGCATGGTTCAAGACCGCAGGAAGGTAAATCTATGGGCCACAGGGCTACAGGATTATTACTATTATTACTATTATTATTATTACTACTACTACTAAATAGTTTTATTATTAGTTCTATAGCTTATTTATTTATATTTATTTATTTATTTATTTATACCTCGCCCATCTGGTATATTCTACCACTCTGGGCGGCTTAAGAGAATGATTTTAGTAAATATTTTCATTACTGAAGACCCCTTGAAGCTAATGAAATTACATCTGTCTAAATGGTCAGTGTGTATCTTTAGAAAAGACTGAAGAGTGTTTCTGTTCTGCTTTTCCAAGTACGTAGTAGCATCTTCTGTGCTCACTAAATCAGTGAGATGGAGCCCCTGGCTGCTGAGCCAGGGGGGAGGAGTTTGATTCCCCACCATGTCTTATCAGAGAAGACTGAGCCTGTGTCTTGGGCAAAAGTACATGGTCCAAGAGTGCCCACGGAACTTCTGAATATACATAGGAAAGCCTGAAAAGGTTTGCCATAGGTCGCAATCAACTTGAAGGCACATAATTATTATTAGTAGCAGCAGTAGTATGTGCTTTATTAGTATTAGTACTGGGTTCACTTTAAGGAATGGAGGTTGCTCATTAGCAAATTGCTTGGGAGTGGTTCTGGAGAAGTCCATGGCTGGCTGCCCAAAAAAAGAAAAAAAAGGAAGGAAGGAAGGAACAGTGTAAGAAAAGACCTTCACAGTGCAACACTGGGAACCAAGGCAATTCCATCAGCCCTGCTGACAAATTGACAAATCACCTCCATCATGCTTTTTCCTCCATTATTCCCACCTCAGTTAATGGCAGCAAGTTGCAAGAGAAATTGATGCGCATTCCACCAGCTTGGCTAAAAAAATCCCTTGACCTTTCCTCTGCTCTCCCCGTCTCTATTTCCTTTCGTGTTATGCATTTTTAGATGATGATTCTGCAGAAGAGGAGTGCTTTGTTTTTGCTAATTGTACTGCCACAAAAGATGTTTTGGCTGACGAAAAGGATAAAGATGTCTTAATTTAATTAATCTAGCAAACAAGCCAATGAGAAAAGAAGAGTGGAAAGTACTGTGGCCAATATTGTTTGGGTCTGTCTGTCTATCTGAGTGTCCTTCTTCCAATATCACCATGAAACTGAGATTTCAGAGAAAACGACATGATCAATCTTTTTGTTTGGCTTCTTAATGCAATTTAATGGCAATGATTTAACAGGCAGCAGTGTGGCCTGTTTTCATTCAAGATCTTATCTAAGTATTGTCACTCTGATGCACTTCATTCTACTCTGCATTCAAAACACAACCATCTCATAATCTGAAGTATAGCCAGAAAAGCTGAAATAATGTTGAGGATACTCAGAATTTGTATCAGGTTAGCAATGGGCAACTTAGTCCACCTCCAGACATCCCATCTTAGGCTGATAGTGAATTGTCAAAGCAAGGGAATAAAAGTAAATGCCTGGCCAAAAAAAAAAAAAAAGACTTTTAAAGTGGGGGAGCAATGTTTATGGAACAGGAAGGGCATTGCTATATAGATAGGGTCATTGCCACTGCCATTTTAAAAGGCACAACCAAATTATTTTATATTTGTAAGCCAGTGTTTATGTAAAAATGCTCATGTGAACGTTCTTCCATTTGAATCCAGCTTGGTGACAAGATTCTGGGTATTGTAGTCCAAAAATGTAACTTTTCCATGTTCTGTGCTTGAGTATATCTTGGTCAACTTCCATCTCCTAAATCTGAAACATAATAATCATCATTGGAAGACAGGGGGAAAAGGTACAGAACTGTATTAATGGATGAAATTTTGTAGCTGGTCCCTGTGGATGCCAAGGCCTATGGATAGAAATGTTTAGTTTGGAGCTGCAGGTGATAAGAATACATAAGGAGGTGGTGCCAGTGGGAGGCAGGAAAAGGGCTCCTTGTCTGTCAGTTTATTCTTCCTGTAAGAGTAATATTGACCACAGACCTCCACCAAGTTCTCCTTTTCTTCTCGGGGGTTTAATTCAGGGGTTCATTTACTTCTTCAGCTTCAAGAGCACAGCAGGCAAAAGTGTGTAGAATCTGGTGTGATAAAAACGTATACACAATTATTGGGTGAAATGAATAATTTACAAGCCCTATAGTGTTCGTTCCCAATCAGCTTAACAGTCCTTGTTTACTTTTTCCATTCTCCCACCCTCCAGCTGTCTCCTAGTACCGTTAGGAGGAGTGAGGCTGTTGCCTCAGGCAGTGGATGGTGGGAGATAACTGGAAGTGGGGTGTTGGAAAGAGGAGGTGGGTACGCAAGACAGCATGCCCAGAGTACTCTTGCACTTAAAAGGTCCAGGAGTTGGCAGTGAGAAGCCTAGGATGGAGTGTTCTGCTCCGGGTTCAACATTGCAGAAGCTTTCAACTGCCACTCCCTTTGGCACATGGAAAGGGGACAGGCCTCCTCAGGCCAAGACATGTCTCGGGCACCTCTGCTCAGAACTCTCCTAGTTTCCTCAGAATGGATCCAGTAGACTGCAGGGAGCCAAGGGAAAGTCCATGATGGGCTGTGTTGCTGCCATGTGCTGTCAAGTCATTTTTCCAGCTCAGGTCTTGCAGTCCAATGGTCGTGGCTTCCTCCTCTGACACTCTAACCTGGAGAGGGGGGCGGTCTGGGTGTGGAAGCTGAGCCTAGTGCCGTTGGGAGGCTAGGCTCTGCTACCAATCTGGTCTCCTTGCAAGGCCCTGGCTTTCTTCTTTCCTAGGTGGGAAAGAGACCCCACACATTCAGAGGCCAGAACGTCTATGGAAAGGCTCTTAGCCTTTGGCAAAGTCAGTGGCCCAGAGATCCCCAGTTGCTAGGAGACAGCGAAGGGCCAAGGGCTGTCGCCTTAGCGCCCGGCTGGTGGCCTGCCCTGACGCAGGGGGGTGGCCGGCAGAAACCTTTGGTCTCTTCTCCTGGGTCCTTCTCTCGCTCAAGGAAGACCATAGGACGCCCGACGGAAGTCTTGGATTTTATTTAATCGATGCCCATTAACGATATTTTCACAGGCAGATACTGTACCTGTGAAAGCGGCGGGCCTGTCTAGGATTCCCTTCCCATTTAAGTAGGAGGAAGCCGCTCAACCTGCCTCTTCGGCGGCCCGCCTTTTCCAGCGCTAGAGCTTCCTCGCGTTCGCTGTTTTCCCGTTCAAACTCTTTCCCAATAGAACACAATACTGCACAATGTCGAGAAGGGGAAGGGAGAGAAGGGGGCTGGCTGCGGTGCCGTGGCGTCCCGTTCGCAGCTAGCTGCCTCCGGGCCTCCGAAAGCTCTCGGCCGTCGGGGTGGCACGATGGAGGCGCCGGTGTGTGGAGCGGCCCTGCCTGCCCCAGTGCGGGAGGTTCGGGTCGGTGGCGGTAGTGGATCCTCCACGATGGGTCCTCCAACATTCTCCTCAGAGAAGAACCGGGCGCATCGGCCGGTTTTGCTCTCTTTCGACGCCCAAGGAGTTCCCGCCACTCCGAACCACAGGGCAGAAAATCTTTCCCCTCCCTTCTGAATCCTCTTGGGTTTCTTTGACGGTTCTGGATCAAAGCGGACATGAAAACAGAACCCCCTAGCGCTTCAGCACCTAATGCTTGAGAGTAGATCCATTAGCCAAGATACGCCAAAAAGCCGCCCCCCAAATCCCCAGACCCGCACAGGCGTCTGCCTTCTCTCTCCCCCCCCCTCAAGGGTTAACTCTTGCGGCCGCTTCTGGAGCACCTGTTCTTCCAGCTCATCGAAGACCTGCCAGGCAAGGGCGGATCGATAGCCGTGTTGCCTTATATGGAGACCCTCGCCCATATTCATTTAATAAGGATGGATGACTCTCTTCCATTAGTGAATTGCCCGCCAAGAAGCATAACTTACCCGTTCAGACTCGTGGCTCCCTCCCCGCCCGACTCCTGCTCAGCCCCACTTATGAGCTTTGCTTGCTAACAGGGTGTGTGGGGGGGAACTGGGGGGCAGCGGGGTAAGGTTTTATTTCTCAAGAAGCCAGACACAGTCCTTTGCTTTTGCTTGAAAGGGGTGACCAAACTTAAGGGGTTTGTTGTTTTGTTGTTCTTAAGACACCTAAGGAGTTTGAAGACCCGGGGGGGGGGCATTCCAGCTACCCCGATAACCTTTCTGCCCCCCTCCTGCTCCTCATCCCACCCCCCCGCCCCCCGCCTCCGTTCTCTTCCAGGAACAAAGAGCATCCATGATTCACGCTCAGACCCATCGCGGCGGGTCAAGAAGGAAGCGCGGCCAGCGCGCGCGCCTCGCCAATCGCCTCCGTTTAATTAAGGTAATGGGAAGCGCCCGGGCACCCAGCCCCCTGCTGCGTCAGCAAGAGGCGATGCTGCCGGGGGAGCTGGTGGGCGGCCGGTTCTCGCGCCTGCAGAGGCATTTCCCACCCGCCGATCCGGTGGTGCCCCCTCCTGCCCGCCCTTCCTGAGCATCACTGGGTGGCCGTCCAGTCCTCCCGCCGCGCCGTCCCTGGGCGCGCTGGGCAGAGCGCCGCGCTCGGGCTCTAAGGCAAAGTTGGCGCCGCCGCTGCCGCCATCCCTGGCGAGCTGGTTGGTGTGGAGGCGCGAAGACCCTTCCTGCGCCCGGGCGAGCAAGTGAGCGAGCGACAGGGACCGCAGCCTGCGCGTCCTCGTCCTCCTCCACTAACACTCCCCCCCCCACACCCCCTTCAGCCCCGGGAGCAGCCCCGCTCGGCTCGGCTCGGCTCGGCTGGCTTTGGGGGGCGGTCGGCCGGTGGGTCCGGGGCGGCGGCGGCGGCGGCGGCGAGGGAGCGGGAGCGCACCAGCATGCAGCGGTGCCGGGGCCGCGCGCTGGGCATCTCGGTGGCGGTGGCGCACGGGGTCTTCTCGGGCTCGCTCAACATCCTGCTGAAGTTTCTCATCAGCCGTTACCACTTCGCCTTCCTGACGCTGCTGCAGTGCCTGACCAGCTCCACGGCGGCGCTCAGCCTGGAGGTGCTGCGGCGCCGGGGCGCCCTCGACCTGCCGCCCTTCGGCTTCAGCCTGGCGCGCCTCTTCGCCGGGGTCACGGTGCTCTCCACGCTGCAGTCCAGCCTCACCCTCTGGTCCCTGCGCGGCCTCAGCCTGCCCATGTACGTGGTCTTCAAGCGGTGCCTGCCCCTCGTCACGCTCCTCATCGGCGTCCTGGTGCTCAAGAACGGCATCCCCTCCCTCGGCGTCTCCGTGGCCGTCCTCATCACCACCTGCGGGGCCGCGCTGGCAGGTGAGTGCCGCCCCCCCCCCCGCGACCCTCCGAGACAGAGAGAGAGAGAGAGAGAGAGAGAAGCCGGGCCGGGGCCTCTCCCGGGCTCACAGGGCTCCCTTCAGGAGAAGCCCTCGGACTCTGTCCGGATTCATTTCCCCCTTCCCGTTTTCCCCCTCTCCGCTCAGCCCTGCGGCCCCCTCCTTAACCCCCCACCCTCTCCTCCGTCCGCAATTCATTCGCCTCCCTGCCCAGAATAGCCTCCGTCCTTCCACATGACTCCCCCCTGGCCGTCCTCAGGAGCATCCCTCCCCTCGGTTCCTCTCACCCGGGATGCCCCTGACCCCCTTGCCTCTGCCTGGGCCTTCCTGTGGTCCTCCACTGCCTTCTGCAGACCTGGTGCCATCCTTATCCTCCTCCTTCTGTGTTTTCTAAAATTACTACTATTAGATCTCAGAGGACCTCTGCGGCCTGAATTAGCCTATGTGATTCCACACCGCTTTCAGTGCATTACTCTTCTTCTGATTCATCAGTTTCCTCACACCTCTTTTCATACACCATTTCCTCCCAATGTACTCTGATGTGTTCGGTCACCTTCCAGACTTTGTGGTGTGTTATTAATACTTTATTTTAATACTCTGCCTCCCAGTTCTGGAAATGCTTCATTCCACTGAATCAACCATTTCACTAATTCCCACATGTCACCCCACCACTGCCGAAAACCTGTACATATCTCCCAGTCTCACAAATTCTTCTCTGTCCGTTATATTTACTGTAACTAGTGAAAGTTCTTAGCTCTGTTTTTCACTGTCATCCTTCTCTCACTGCTGTCTGTCTATACAGTCATTCTGTAGACTTGTCTTTGATCTCATCCCTCACATTCCTGCTACTATTCCCACACCTCTCTAAATACCACTGTTTGCCTGAGGGCTACTTCATTCTATTAATGTATGTATTTTTAAAGTTGGATAAATATGTCAGGAGCTTGACCAAATTGCTGAATCTTTTTATGTCAGCGTATACACCAGTGTTCCCTCCTCACAACCTTAGGTTAATATGGCAGTATTGTCCCTGTTTAACTTAAAAGTGCATAAGTTGGCCACATTTAAAATTCTGCGTCAACGACCTTCCTCTGTCATAAGCATTTATTCAAAACCGTGAACACACATGATCAGATCACATTTTTTTTCTATACAAAGACAGATAATCAGTTTGTAGGGAAGAATGTGTAGAATTGCAAGCACACAGCTTTTAAACACTTGTTGCCACTGCGAAATATATGTTACCGTATTTTCCATACATGGCCCGTATATGTGGACAGATGTGATTCACCCCCTTTCTCACAGGTTATCTCCATATGGGAGAAATGCCATGCTTGAAGAGGCCCAGCTGGTTATTCCCAGTCCCTCATTTAACTCCATCATGTTATTTGCAGCTGCCTGGCTTATCTGTCACATATCAGCTGTTGCCAAGGATGAGAAAAACTCTGAGAAAATCCACATTTCGGACCCACCAGGCAGCCTATAATTAAAGGCTATTATGAGTTCCTTAATAGTCAGTGGAAAGGGATAACTGCCAGAACTTATACATGTGCATGTATATAAAATTAATTGGCACTACTAAGCACTTTTCTGTCAGATCGTTTGTTTTAAATTAAAACACAAAAGGGTTGAATTTTTTTTTTTGCAATGTAAATAGAGTCCTTGGTCAGTGTGGAAGGATATGAAAGGACTATGCAGACTGCGAATTAAAAACCTGATCTACAGGACACCTGTAATTTAACAGCAGATAACTCCTTTATATATTTCTCTATATAAATATCTACTGTATATAAATAAACATTGCTTGTTTATGAGGAGGTGGCTATCTGAAGATGGATTCTTCCAGCAATGTTTTCGTTTCATGGAAGTATACAGCTTTGGCAGCTGATGGTCATGGGTCACTGGGTAACAGTCTGGATGATCTGTTTGTGTTATTCGGGTTCAACCAGGCAGATCATATAATAATTCCTATGTAGCAGCAGGAGGAGCCTTCTCTGTTACTGCCATGTTGGCGTGAATCCTGGTCACTAGCATTATATGAGCATGAAATGGGGTGAAGGAAGACTTGTTCCAGGAAGAAACACCTGCCCACTCTCATTTCTTTCTTATGAAATATACTCATATGAACATAAGAGAACCATGTTGGAGCATCAGACTGAAGGCCTATCTAGTCCAGCATTCTATTGCCATATTTGTCAACCAGATACCTATGGAAAGCCTCATGAACACAGTAACATTATACTGCAGATGTTTCCTGGCAGCTGGAATTCAGAGGGTTAACATTTCCAATATTGGAGGGATGTATGCCCACCGTGACAAGTAACTACTGCTAGCATTATCTATTCTATGAATGTATCTAATATCCATTTAAAACCACCTCCACCCTTGATAGTTACCAGTATTTCGTTTGGTAATGAATTCCACAAGTTTACTATGTAATGCGTAAAAAATCGCTTCCTTTTGTCCTCCATCATCCAGGTTAACAGGATGAATGAATCTAGGTTCTAGTAAGGCAACAGGCTTCCTTCTGTCTACTGGAAGCCAAACAGTCATTTGCTTATGTCCTCCATCATGTGTATGTGCAGTGTAAAAATTCATTAGAGGTGATCCTGAGCAACTTCTGGTATTCAGATAATTTCACTTGTAAAGATAGCTTTGACCACCTGAATGCTTTGTAAAGATAGCTTTGACCACCTGCATTCAACCCCTCATTACCTCTGTTTCTCATTTTAAAACAACAGCAGTCATATGAGTGATTAGGGACTTGGAAAAAGTGGAATCTAACAATGATTGACCCTGATGATCTTACATACGTAATATGTGTGTATCAGCGACAGTACGAGTAAAATGCCTGCAGATTTTTTTCAGGCTTTTTTTTTTTTTTTTTGCAGTTCAGTACTGCAAAACAGGCTTGAAACAAAATAAGCACCTGTAAGGCAGGCAATGACTGCTGTCAAGGTGCCTCAAAGTAAGCTATTGTCGGACTGTTGTTTAGTCGTTAAGTTGTGTCTCACTCTTTGTGACCCCATGGACCAGAGCACACCACGCCCTCCTGTCTTCCACTGCCTCCCGGAGTTTGGTCAAATTCATGCTGGTTGCTTCGATGACACTATCCAACCATCTCATTCTCTGTCGTCCCCTTCTCCTCTTGCCTTCACACTTTCCCAACATCAGGGTCTTTCCCAAGGAGTCTTCTCTTCTCATGAGATGGCAAAGCATTGGAGCCTCAGTTTCAGCATCTGTCCTTCCAATGACCACTCAGGGTTGATTTCCTTCAAAATGGATAGGTTTGTTCTCTTTGCAGTCTCAAGAGTCTCCTCCAGCACCACAATTCAAAGGCATCAATTCTTCTGCAGTCAGCCTTCCAGCTCTCACTTCCATACATCGCTACTGGAAAAACCATAGCTTTGACTATGCGGACCTTTGTCAGCAAGTTGATGTCTCAGCTTTTTAAGATGCTGTCTGGGTTTGTCATCACTTTCCTCCCAAGAAGCAGGGGTCTTTTAATTTTGTGGCTGCTACCACCATCTGCAGTGATCATGGAGCCCAAGAAAGTAAAATCTGTCACTGCCTCCATATCTTCCCTTTCTGTTTGCCAGGAGGTGATGGGACTAGTGGCTGTGATCTTAGGTTTTTTTGATGTTGAGCTTCAGACCATTTTTTGTGCTCTCCTCATTCACCCTCATTATGAGGTTCTTTAATTCCTCCTCACTTTCTGCCATCAGAGTGGTATCATCTGCATATCTGAGGTTGTTATTTCTTCCGGCAATTTTAATTCCGGCTTGGGATTCTTCCAGTCTTGCCTTTCGTATGATGCATATAAGTTAAATAAGCCAGGGGTCAATATACAGCCTCGTCGTACTCCTTTCCCAATTTTGAACCAATCATTTGTTCCATATCCAGTTCTAACTTTTGCTTCCTGTGCCACATAGAGATTTCGCAGGAGATAGATAAGGTGGTCAGGCAATCCCATTTCTTTAAGAACTTGCCATAGTTTGTTGTAGTCCACACAGTCAGAGGCTTTTGTGTAGTCAATGAAGGAGAAGTAGATGTTTTTCTGGAACTCTCTGGCTTTTTCCATAATCCAATGCATGTTGGCAATTTGGTCTCTAGTTCCTCTGCCCCTTCAAAATACAGCTTGTACTTCTGGGAGTTCTCGGTCCAAATACTGCTGAAACCTGCCTTGGAGGGTTTTGAGTATAACCTTGCTAGTGTGTTAAATGAGTGCAATTGTACGGTAGTTGGAGCATTCTTTGGCACTGCCCTTCTTTGGGATTGAGTGTAGCACCTTAAAAGCTTTCTAAGGGCCACTTGACTTCACTCTCCAGGATGTCTGGCTCAAGGTCAGCAACCACACTATCTGGGTTGTCCCATTCCTCTGTGTATTCTTGCCACTTCTTCTTGATGTCTTCTGCTTCTGTGAGGTCCTTACTATTTTTGTCCCTCATCATGTCCATCTTTGCACAAAAGGTTCCTTTAATATCTCCAATTTTCTTGAACAGATCTCTGCTTTTTCCCTTTCTATTCTTCTCCTCTCTTTCTTTGCACTGCTCGTTTAAGAAGGCCCTCTTGTCTCTCTTTGCTATTCTTTGGAAGTCTGCATTCAATTTTCTGTAAGTTTCCCTAGCATTTGGTTTCCCTTCTCTTCTCTGCTATTTGTAAGGCCTCCTTGGACAGCCACCTTGCTTTCTTGCATTTCTTGTTATTTGGGGTGGTTTTTGTTGCTGTTGCCTGTACAATGATATAAGCCTCCATCCATAATTCTTCAGGCACTCTGTCCACCAAATCTAGATCAGAGCTAGTATCAGCTCCAGGTTTTGTTTTTCTGACTGTATAGAGCTTCTCCATCTTTGGCTGCAGAGAACATAATCAATCTGATTTTGGCATTGCCATCTGGTGATGTCCGTGTGTAGAGTCACCACTTATGTTGTTGGAAAAGGGTGTTTGTGATTACCAGCTTGTTCTCTTGACAAAACTCTATTAGCCTTTGCCCTGTTTTGTTTTGAACTCCAAGGCCAAACCTACCTGTTGTTCCTTTTATCTCTTGACTCCCTGCTTTAGCATTCCAGTCCCCTATAATGAGAAGAACATCTTTTTTTGGTGTCTTTTCTAGAAGGTGCTGTAAGTCTTCATAGAATTGGTCAATTTCGGCCTCCTCAGCATCGGTTATTGGTGCATCAACTTGGATTACTGTGATGTTGAAAGGTCTGCCTTGGATTCGTATTGAAATCATTCTGTCATTTTTGAGATTGTATCCCATTACAGCTTTTCTTTTGTTGACTATGAGGGCTACTCTATTCCTTCTACAGGATTCTTGCCCACAGTCGTAGATATGATAATTGTCTGAATTGAATTCGCCCATTCCCATCCATTTTAGTTCACTGATGCCCAGGATGTCAATGTTTATTCTTGCCATCTCCTGTTTGACCTCCTCCAGCTTCCCAAGGTTCATAGCTCTTACATTCCAGGTTCCTATGCAGTATTTTTCTTTGGGTCCACAGCTGAGTGTCCTTTCAGCTTTGGCCGAACCACTTCATTATCTCTGGAGTTACTTGTACTTGTCCTCCGCTCTTCCTCAGTAGCATGTTGGATGCCTCCTGATCTGAGGGGCTCATCTTCTAGTGTCATATCTTTTAGCCTTTTGTTTCTGATCATGGGGCATTCTTGGCAAAGATACTGGAGTGGCATTGCCAGTTCTTACTCCAGGTGGATTGCGTTTAGTCAGAACTCTCCACTATAACCTGTTCATCTTGGGTTTCCCTGCACGGCATAGCCCATAGATTCTCTGAGTTACTCAAGCCCTTCACTACGACAAGGCAGCAATCCATAATAAGGATTGTCAGACTACACACTACGAATCCCCTTCTGTTTTCCACCAAGTGGATTCTCGCTGATATGGGCTCTGTAGGATTATTGCTCCAACTGAGCTGATTCAAAGGTTCTTATTCTTCAAAAGATAAAGATAGCAATGTAATGTGAAAAAGAGAAGCAGATGCCTGCTTTTATAAAACATACTATAAAGTTGCTTTAAACTGAGGACAGATTAGGAACATTTGCATTTAGTGAATGGATCCTGCTCCATTGTTCCTTGCAACTGCTGCAATTGCCAGCTGTAAGAGAAGATGGATGATCCTGCAGAAGTGGACTCTTGATCTCTGTGAAATGTTTGCCATAGGGAGGATTCTGTGCCTTGTCTTGTGAAACTAATGGCACGCTCCATGTCCCTTGGCTCCAATGTTTCTCACCATTTCAGCAAATGGAAAGATTTTTAGAACTAAAATCTCTCTGTCTCTGACTCTGACTATGCTTTCCACAAAAATTCAAGGCTTCTCCATTACGTAGAAGTCCTCTTAGTTCTTGATTAGTACTGTTTTCTGTGTTGATAATCTACTAAATTGTGGTATGGAATAAACATTCACCTAGAAATTGAAGGGCAGTGTATTTTCCATACTATGTGAGAGCATAAGCACAGTGAAAGCTTTATAACCTGTTTTAGCAGGCACCTTCTGCTCTCCCAAACCTCCATGTTCAGTGTGGCAGACCAAAAGCCTTGGATGATTTCTCCAAACCACCCACTGGAGCAAAAGGATTTGTTCTTGCTAGTAGATCTAAGTGAGGGATGAATAAAGTATTGAGTGGGATCCAAATCATAAATTTTAAAAAGAAGCCACTCTGTTCAAAAAGCAAGCTAGCTTACTATTAAATCCAATTGAGAGAAGTCTGGTTTTCTTCCCTAACTAAATTCAGATAGCCTGCTGGATTCACACTGGTGAAAAGATTCTGTGTCACTCTCTGAATGCCACCAAAATTGCCAGGATAACATTCAAAACAATGTTACATTCACCTAATAGTTGGGCTCTAAATGGCCACGGGACAGACCCCAGTATAGTTATATGCAATCTTGAAAAAAAATGTGTGAAAGGATACAATAAAGATTATAACTGAACACAAGTCTAACTTCATATACATTTTAAGTATAATTATAGAGTCATATGTTCACAGTAATCTGCATGCAGATAACAATGACAACAACAATAATGAAGTCATGATCTTATGGGATTTCTGGATACAAACTTATAAATACTTTGAACATAACACACCCGACATAGTAGTAATAGAATAAAGAAGTGTCTGGATCACTGACATTGCAATTCCAGGGGATGCCAGAGTGGAAAAGAAAGAATTGGGAAAATGAGAAAATTCAGAGATCTGGCAATCAAAACTTTTTGCTTGTGGATGAAACATGCTTCATTGGTTCCCATAGTTATCTGGGAGCACTATCAAGAAATTTTGCATAGTATTAAAGGCAGTTGCAGATCTCAGAAGTAATTATACCAGATCTACAAAAACCAGTGATATTAAGAACAACATACATACTTTAACAAATACACATATTTCACATACTGTATACAGTATTTAGGTTTTTGGTTAAACCTTGCATCTGTTAGATAATACTAGTCAATGTTTATTTTTGAATTTTTTAAAATAAATTTGAACAACAACAACAACAACAACAACAACAGCAACAACAACAGCAACAATAGGAATAATAGGAATAATAATAATAGGAATAGGAATAGGAATAGCATACATATTACATTGTTACTTAACCAATACTTAGGTTTTTGGTTAAAACTTGTATCTGTTATAGAGAGCTGAGTGGTTTAGGTCTATGGCTGCATAGCCAGAAGCTGGGGGTTCTGTTCCCCACTGTGCCTCCTTGATGGGCTGGGCTCAGTGATTCACAGGGTCCCTTCCAGCTCTGCAGTTCTAAGATGATGATGGTGTAACACCAGTCAAAGACTGTGACTTGTATTTTCAAATAAACAACAACAACAACAACAATGTACAGTCAAATCATTTCCAAATGCAACCCTCATTGGGCTTTTTAGGCATAAAGTACCCAGAAGTGGTTTACTGGTCCCTTTTTCTGGTGGCACTCTTGAAAATGTGCTATTTTGAGCAGCTGTGTTGAATTCGCTAATGCAGTCTGTTGTGGGTTTGGGTACAGACAAAGTCCCAGTCCAGCACAAATGCCTGTCTTGGCTTCTCCTTAATCATAAAGTGATTTATTTCTGGTCGTAACAGGTACCTAGTTTTGCTAAGTTGTCAATTACATGTAGTTTACTAAACTGCACTTAATTTGAGCAGAGGTTGAAATTTGGTATAGAAAGGACATTATCTGCTAGTAGACATGAGCAA
Organism: Pogona vitticeps; assembly: GCF_051106095.1. NCBI lineage: Eukaryota > Metazoa > Chordata > Lepidosauria > Squamata > Agamidae > Pogona > Pogona vitticeps. The sequence goes on along the minus strand of NC_135783.1, from coordinate 81,166,672 downwards.
GGACAGCCAGAGGCAGAATGGCAAATTCTCACATAATTCCTTTTCTCCTGGGAAATTCAGTGTACGCCGCATCGAAAGCCAGACATTTTATTTTGGTAGCAGAGGCAGAAAATCCCACATACATCTCTTGCGATCCCTGATAGTTTTAAAAATGTTAACCCCTTGCTGGCCTTTCATGACAATCCACCTTCTGCTCCCATCATTCCTACTTATAGTAAGGATTGATTTCGTGAAGAGCTAACTGTCTATTTTGAAGAAATTCACACAGTGTGTCTCTTGAAGCCTGTGAGCTGAATTAAGGGCTTTTTGCTGTTGTTTGTTCCAAATTCCCTTTAGCTGTCATAATTAATAGTTCTTGATAAATCTGTTCTGCATGAATTTTCCTGATATAAGAACGTCAGGCCGTGCGTATAGCCCATGTCAATGCGTGCTTTTTTTCTCTCCTTCTTTCAAAATCGGCAGGCGCTGGTGACCTGACTGGGGATCCCCTTGGGTACGTGACTGGAGTGCTCGCTGTATTGGTGCATGCAGCATATTTGGTGCTCATTCAGAAGACGAGTGCCGACAGTGACTATGGGCCCCTGACAGCCCAGTATGTCATTGCTGTCTCAGCCACCCCGTTTCTCATTGTCTTTGCCTTTGCCAGCATGGATGCCATCAATGTCTGGTCCTTCCCTGGGTGGAAAGATCCTGTTATGACATGCATCTTTATTGCATGTGTCTTCATTGGTTGTGCCATGAATTTTACTACTCTTCACTGCACTTACATCAACTCAGCTGTAACCACCAGTTTTGTTGGGGTCGTGAAAAGCATTGCTACCATCACTGTCGGGATGGTGGCATTCAACGACGTTGAGCCCACAAAACTGTTTATAGCAGGTGTGGTTGTAAATACTGTGGGCTCTGTCATTTATTGTGTGGCCAAGTATATCGAAACAAGAAAACAAAGTAATTATGAAGACCTGGAAAAGGAAATTAGAGAGGAGGAGAAGAAAGAATGTGAGGAAAATCAGCCGCCCTTTCTAATGGAGGAGATACCCACGGAGCCTGGGGATACAACAACAGAAGAGCCATGGAATGAAAGGAATCAGCAAACTGTGGAGGAAAAGGACAACACTGTGGGGGATTCAAATGCATCTGCTGTCCCTGATGATGGCAGCTCTGAAGGACTTAACAAAAGCTCTTTAAAGGATGCTTATCTTGGAATATGGAGATTGGTTAGGGGGGCAAAGTACATGAAGAAAGATTATTTAGTAGAGAATGAGGAACTACCAAGTCCTTGAAGAATCATTGCTTAGCAAATCATAGTCAAGGATATATGTAATGTATTCTTTATGGTGGGAGTACAGATGGTTTCACAGACACATCTCAATTGTTTATTAGAAAGATTTTACCTCATAACAAAGCAGAAGCATGATGTTCATGCTTAGGTTTAGTGAAATTCCATTTTTCAGTGGGTTATTTCAATTTTCCACCCAAATCAGGCCTAGACCAGAAAATAGACACCCTCAACATTCGAAGGCAAAGTTTTGTATTCAGAGATGTCAGCTGGATGACACTCTCGGTGTGTTCTGCAGTAAGCACCCTTTGAAGGAGTAGTGGGATTGTTCATATTTGTTAAGAGCATGATCCACAGAAGCAAATGCTAAAAATATTTGTTCTTCAGCTAATTCAAAGGGAAGTATCACTACATTCCCTGTGATTGGTTAGGTGGCAAGGAAGTGGAAGAGATGTATGTGATCTCTTTCACGGCTCCTACATATAATTTTTTGAATTCTTGCGCACCACAGTGTCCCACCTGCTAAGAAGGCTGAAGGATTTTACTTTGTTTTTGCCTCTGCCATGTTTGTTGACAAGGTGAGAGAGGTGTGGGAGGGGGAATGAGCTGTTTAGACTCCAACCTGCCTCAGAATTTTCTCAGCTAGTTTATTTTTATTTAGTATTTATGGTAACAGATGTATACACACACATGTGCCAAGAATCCTGTGTTTTCTGTACAACATGGAAGTCAAGTGCTGTTATTTTAGAAAACATATTTTTTTAAAATATAGAATATGTGCTTTAAATTATCATAAGAATACAAGAACTTAAGAAGAACCTTGCAGGATCAGGCTTAACGACAATCTAATTCAACAAACTGCTTCCTACACTGGCTACCCTGATGACTCAAGGAACCTTACAAGCAGCCCCAGCTTCTGATAGTCAGAGGCAAATGACTTTTGAATATGGAGATTCCAGCAGAGCCTGAAAAAGTTACTTTTCCGTATTCTCTTTCTCTCAGAATTTCCCAGCCAGTATGAACAGTGGCTATGCTTCTGGAAGGTTCTGAGAGCTGTACTCATAAAAGGTATCTTTTCCAAGTTCAGGATGCTACGTAGCTGTTAAAACATCTTCCAGGAATATTGATGTGTTTCATTTATTTAGCCAAATAGAGTAACTGTGAGAACATAGCAGTGGTTAAAGGCAAGTACATTAAAACAAAACAATATAAGGGAGTCAATACCCAACAGCCCACATGCTTTCATATGCTAAAGGGCTGCTGAATTAAAATATCTTTGCCTCCCAAGGGAAGGACAGCAGAAAGGTAACAAACCTAGCTTCGCTTGGTGAGGAGTTCCAGCTGCCTGCAAGCAGCCACTGAAAAGGCTTTTTCTCACATCTGCAGCAACCTCACTAATGCTGGCAGGACTATGAAAAGGGCCTTCCCCAAAGATCTTAAAACCTTGGCAGTAGGTCTATTCAGGCATTATACATTTGTCAGGTCATGTGCACTTACTGCAGATAGAGGGGAGTCCTATTGCCCCACTTCCTGCATTTCTCATTAACTCTCTTTAACATGGGGAGTGATGAAGCAGGGATTCTCTTCTACTGTACCCATGGGCGCTCAGCCGATCAGTTGGGAATCTGATTTTCCAGGGTCCTGACTCAAATGGAAACTGTCCATAGATAGTGAAGCTCACCCCTTTCATGACTCATTGCCCTCCATGTGTTAGGGATCAATGAAGCTGGAAACTGAGGTGGGTAGGGTCAAGTGCTCTTGCTACCTGCAGTGAGTATACACAGATTCATGGCACCTGATGTCCAAAGATATCTCGACTATCAACCACATATACTTGGTCAATAAATTCTACACACTGTATGAAGTACATTTACCTTACCTCAGAAACGTGCTCACCATTTTGTAATGTTTATAATCTAGTACCTACCAGCTATTTTTGACTACAGTTCCCACATCATGCTGACTGGGAGTTATATTTTAAACCTCTGGAGGAAACTGTGTCTAGGAAGGCTGTGTTACAAGATGGCAGTATTTTAAACTAAGGGGTGTTCATAGAAAGTAGTTGCCTGCCAGTGTGGATGCAGAAAAACTTCTGCATGCAACTGAAACCTTGCAATAAGAGGGAAGGGCCAAAACCATATACTGTATGGGCCTCACAGAAAGTAGCAGAAATGCTGTTTTATTTCTTATATAGAACACCTCATGCAATTACCTTTCCTATTCTTCCATTGCTTGATTTTCCACATCACATCCCCAAATCCGCAGCCCATTGCTATTTACTTGCAGCCTTTCTGTCCCTTCTTCCTCATGTAGGATGCATTGGGTAGGATGTGTTCATTGCCCGAGAAGATTACCTTATGCGGGGACTGATTTAAGCCAGTCCCTGCTGTAAACACTGAGTAGTAAGGTCATAAGTGGCTCATTATTTTAGCACCTGTAAAGTCTGGTATGAGTCTTCTCTCCTTACTCAGACTCTGAACTGGCTACCATGAAGCAGAGTTAGGAGGTTGAAACATACACACAAAAAATGATAGTGGGCTCCTGCAGGGCATGAAAAAAAAAATCCCTTTGTTTTGGACTACGTCTCTCAGACTCACCAAGCCAGGATAATCTGGGAATTGTGGTTCAACACCCCTCATTGTTCCAGTTATGCTTTCACTGCTTGAATGACATCAAACTGAACAGGGAAAAGAAAGGAAATTAAAAGTAGATTAAGTTTATTTATTTACTTCTCAAATGTGTTTAAAACTCTTGGTTGTCCTTAGTCACACTCCTGTGCAGCTGTTGTCCCTAGGTGCATTTCCAGACAAAAATTCTGTATCACAATTACCCTGCCTCATTCACAGAATTGTGTGAGTGTGTATCCAGAAATACTAATCATCTTGATTCCCTCTATTGTTTTCCTACATATGCTGCAGTAGTGTAAAATAACCTGGTGAAAAATGTTATGCAAAAGTGCTTCTAAGGAAAAGCAACTGTTCAAAATATGTTGGGCTTAAATCAATAGCTCCCACTGCTGGTGCCCTGGGTGTGGGTGGGTCTCTCCCTGCCTTCCTCTGTGATAGATGCCTTCCTGCTTTTCTTTCACACACCTAACCAACACATAGAACAAGTTTTCCATGTTTCCACAGTAGCTCCACAAATTGGTTTTACCCTAAAACTTGCTACAGCTCTATTCAGCATTATTTTTTGTGGTGGGGGGGCACAAGAGTTGGCTGGCCCACTTTCTCCTTCCAGCAGTTGTTTGTCCGGATGAGAAGCACTACGCACCTGTGTATGGCTCTCCTTCCTACACGGCAATTAAAGATTCTGAGATCATGTTTAATTTCTGCTTCTAGCATTCCTGGCAGCAGCTATCATGAGCCAAACTATATGTTACAAATAACCCGTTGGGGCAGTGCAAGCTGTCGCACTGCCTGAGGTAAAAGGAAGCACAGTGCGGCTGGCCATACTGTTGCCTCTCCCTCATGATGTGCAGCAACATTTATGCTGCCCTGCCAGTGAGGTGGAGGCCTACTGGATAGGCACCACAGAAGGAAGTGGCAGTGGTGGTAGACACAACGTGAGCTGCTGCAGCAGCAATAAAAGGGTATCAGGTCAGAGAAAGAGGAGGAGAGGAGCCATAGAGGCAGAGGGGGGGGTGGCACCCCTTCGCTTTGTCATGCAAAGATAAGAGGAAGAAAGAGGAAGAGGGGGGAAAAAACGGCCACTCTACTTGCACTCGTGCCTAGCTGATTGAAGGGTACTGGGGAAGACATGGCTAAAAAGAGGACTATGCATGCGTGATTTCTCTCTCTCTCTCTTCCCCCCCCCCAACCCGCTCTCTTAACCATCCCTTCCTCAACATGTTGGTTCAAAGATTATGAGAGCCAAGAATTATTCACATGTCTCTCTATCTTCCTGAAGCAGCGAAGTGAAAGCTAGCTTCACTGCCTCCCGTGCTTCAATCACTTCATTCTGCCTAGTGGCTGGCCCACCTGGCCTTGTAATTCACCATTAGGTCTGAAATCATGCTAATGTGCAAAAGATATAATTTATGGCCGAGAAATTAGATTTATAACGAAGGGATTTGCTTATGACATGCAGATGAATCACAAAATAAAGTCAGCTAAATTGCAGGTTAGCAGATTAGATGGGGCAAAATGTTGCTGTGATTATCATTCCCAAAGGAGTGTTGTAGTGCAGTGGTTAAACTGCAGTACTGCCATGAAGACTCTCTCCACAAACTGAATTTGATCCTGGTCTCAGGTAGGCCTGAGATTGGCTCAACCTTCCATCCTTCCTTGGTCAGTAACTTGAGTATCCAACTCACTGGGGGGGGGCAATGTATAGCCTGCATAATTATATTGGAGAGTGCTTTAAGCACTGTGGGGTGGTATATAAGCAGCATGGATTGCCTTGCTTTGCTATCATCACTTGAGGAATTCCATCTTCTTGGTTTTCTGTGATGTATAGTTTAGCCCTTGGTAATAGCAAGGATACATTGAGGGGTGGGGGTTTGCAAATAAATTGCTTAGAGGGCCAGTTCAAGACATTTTACTATCCCAACTCTGCGCCCCTTAGTGACTGAATAATTTGTATAATGACACTTTGCATCAGTAAGGGTGGAGGAACACGACTGGCAAATAGCTTGCCCAGATAGAAGGATCTTAGTGTATTGATAGAGGAACAATGAAGCCCAATGAACTGAGTATGGAAACCTGGACTATTGTTTTCCAGAGATCTCTTCAGCAGCTATGAGTTCATTAGCAAGCAATGTTGCAGACAGCCAAGATAAGGTGGAAAGAATTAACTTGGGTTAGGAGATATTAACCACTGATATAACCCATCCCATAATTTATGCATTAATGGTCTGACTTGATACACTGAAGACTGATAAATCCACGTTGTCATTGTTTTATCATTACTTAAGTCATTTTAAAGTCCATGTATTATTTGTGTATTTATTTCACTGAACAGCTTATGCCAGAATATTAACATTAGGCATAGTTCAGTCAGTTTGGAAAGATCCCTGCTAGTTTGGAATCTGCCTAGGCCAATGCACACAACAGTAATTCTATGTCCCTTTTTATGGTGGGCTCACCCAGGCAGAGTGCTTGTTCTCCCCCACTTTGCACGAGTGCTGATTCTTCCTGGTGCTGAATCTTGCCAGGATTCCTATCCACATGTATTTCTTAAACCTCATCTCTCTCCTAAAATCGGCATATTTTAGAGAAATGACTCAAAAATATTTTAAAAAGCTTGAAGAAGAAATTTAAAAATTGTGTTGTGTTTTTTAAAAAAAGAACTATTTTTGATAGTGTCTGATGTGAGCCCTTCGTAGCAGAGCTCACTCTGCTGCTAATAAATCAGTTGTCCTTGAAACCAACTCTTTCAAAAATGTTGAGGAAACCGTTTAAAAAGTATTGTCTCTGCTGGTTTGTTCATCTGAACATTAGTGCCAACATTGGAAGCACCTGATGCAGATGCAATTGCTGCATGAGCTCCATTTATGATAGTACAGAGCAAAACAACAATAAAGAGGAGGTAGTTTTTTTTTTAAAAAAGGTTAAAATACAAGATCCTTGTGATTCTTTGTCATCATTTGTACCCATTCATAAGACTTGAATTTTCTGAATGGAAGGGAAAAAATATTGGATATCCTCAAGGCACAGTCTGGTTGCATATAAGGGAATAAATGCTCCATCCAGATGAGCCCAGTGTTTAGCCTGCCATGGAACAGTATCCTATGCTAATCAGAGTTCTTTTGCTAAACCCCTGTTGCCTGGGTGGCACAGAAGAATGTGCTGTGGATTGCTAGCTGTCCGCCTATACATTATGGTGCCTTTTCCATGTGCTTTGCAGGAAAGTCCCAGTTTGCAGCTTTAAAGTTCTACCAGAAACACACAGAAATATTAACAATGTTGGACTTCTAAAAATGTGTCAGTGAAAATTTTGTACAAGATACCATCATGCTCCATCTCTGTTTGAAGCTTAATGTGGGTGTATTCGAATTCCCAGCTTTCAAGATGGGGATTTGGCAAGTGCAGCCCAGTGTGATTTGTTTTGTTTCTAATAAAGGAGATTGTTGTAAAGTAATTGAATAGAAATGTTGCCTTGTGCGGAGGCATTTTAATTGCATCGATGCAAAACTTCAGTTAATCTGGAGAATGAAACATGGTAATAAATTGTATTGCTTTACAGAAGCCTTCAAATGTTTTTATTGTGACAGGGAAATGAGGCAGGAAACAAGAGGCCTGAATGTCTAGTTTTACTGGTGGAGTACTTCTGTCTGCGTGCATCTGCGTGCACATGTTACGTATGTGAATACTGTCCCTTTTGTAAGTATGTAAGTATGAATGTATTATACAGCATTGTCATACAGCATTGTCTGTATCCAGCAAGTGTGTCAAAGCAGGCTCAAAGGCCCAGCCAACAGGGTTGCAGATGCCTATCTCCACTGATTTCATAATGCACCGACTTACTCAACTTCTTGGATGCATATTTTGATGTGGGTGGGAATGCGTATTGTTGGGCAAGTAGATGCACATGAGCCAGAGTTTGCCGGAGCCCCAAATCTATGAGTATTTGACAGAATGAACTGTGTCTTGTGTAGTGGGATTAAAATATTACAATTGCAGAAGATGTGGAATCTTAACAAGACTCTCACAGGACAAAACTCAGGGCTGGATTAGTTTTGGGGATCAACAGCACACCACACCTGTTCAGCAATCATATGGCAAATGTAGGGCAAGCTACCAATCAGGTGGTAGCTGTGAATAGGCTGTCACTTGCAAACAATAGATGCAACCCCTCAAATCTCTCTCCCCTCATTTGGACACTAGCTTGCTGTGTGATGACTGGAGGCTGTTGGCATGAGATTGGTCTAAAAGTTGGCTCATGTCATGTGCAATGATGCTGCTTTGTTCCTTCTCTAGGCAATGGTTTTCTGGAACAATTTTGCCCAGCGTTGGCAGAAGACTGATCAATTAGTTGCCATTGAAACATTCATTTCTATTAATAACAATGATTGTAGATCAGTTTCGCTTTTCAATATGCATAAAATAGTTAACATTCTCCTCTCTACAGGAGTTGCCAGATTTCAGCTTTAGACTTGAATTCAGCACAAGTACTGTATATGGAATGCCCACAGCCTGGTAGTTATTATCAGCGATTTGAGTAATTCTCAATGATTGCAGAAGTAGGCATATGGATAAGTGGGGAGAGAGAGGGAGAGAGAGAGAGAGAGAGAGAGAGAGAAATTCTACTCGCCCCCACCCCTGCAATCCTAAACGAGTGGTTGTGGAGCACAATGGCATTCTTCAAAATAAACATTTGTTTTCATGTCAGTATGTATTGAGAAGCACCTGCTGTAGCTCCACAAGGCTGGGAATTAACAGAACCCAGGCCAGGAAAATATAGTCTTCCCTTTGCTTTGTGTTTTAAAGGACATTTGACAAAAGGCATGCAGATGGCTAAATATCCCACCACCATTTTAATTCTGGGGATAAGCAAATGGCTCAACCTGAGTACTTTTATCAGCATTTGGAAGAGTTTCCTTTTAAAAAGATTATTACTCCCAGAACTTTTCAGCTGTACTGGTTAGCTGGCAGTATCTGAGAGTTGCAATAAAAAACAGGATCTTCCCTGAACTCAGGGTGAGACTAGACAGTGAAGTTATCCCAGGCTTCAGCAGTCTAAACATGGACAGAGATTTTCAGGAAAGGATCAGGTGGTTTGGGTACAGGAAGCCAAACTATACATCAAAGTGGCCCCATTCAGTCCATCCCTCCTTGCAAGTCTCCATCCACCCCCATCCTTTTCTGTCTCCGTCTCCTCAGAGAGGCAGGGAAGCTAGATTTTGTTTTTCATTTATTGGTAAGTGACATATCACTGCATTGACTTGGCATCAAAGTGAAACAGCACCAGATAGTAAAGGAAGGAAGGAAGGAAGGAAGGAAGGAAGGAAGGAACCCCTCTCTACTTCCTCTTCTGTCTCCCTTCCCCATCCTCTTCTGTCCACCCCTCCATGAGGAATAGGGGAAAGCTGGATTTTATTTTATTTCCATTTATTGGTAAATGACATAACAGTGCATTGCCTTGCTACTGAGCTGAAACAGCTCTGGATTCTAGAGAGGAAAAAAAAAGATAGCCCTGCCTGTCCTTTCCTGTCACCCCTTCTGGGGGGAGCAATGGAAAACTAAATCTTTAAAATGCATTTATTGGCAATTGATGTATCACCTCACTGGCTTGTCACTCAACTGACATAGCACTGAATTGTTGGGGAAAGCATTGACTAGTGCCACTTAGTTCAATAACAGCAGTCACACATGCTGGAAACTGAACTAAACTGACAGGGCCCCCCAAAACTACAGATAAGTGTTAGGCTGGTTCACAATTGCCTGCTCATCATGTGATTGCCAGAAAAAGAGTGAAACAGACCATACACGAAAACAGACCAAACTGTGGGACATATCTTTGTCTGATTGCACCCCCAGACATTGGTCGGTTTGAACAATCCTCCCTGTTGCAACCTTAGGGGCAACAATCACAACACAAAAACAAACATTTTGTTGAAGGTTTTTGCTCTAACACTGGAGGCATTCAAGAGAAAATTGGACAACCATCTTTCAGATCTGCTTTGATTTGATTTCCTGCCTTGAGCACGGGGTCGGACTCAATGGCCTTATAGGACCCTTCCAACTCCATGATTCAATGATTCATTCTATGCAGAAACACGCTAAAATACAGTTTTGCTTACAGCTGGCAACTGCCTTTTTATTTCCTGTTTCTTCCAGGAGGAAAGTAACTTTTTTTAAATGAAGGAATGCAAAAACATATTAACACGCCTAATATCTTTCTATAATTTCACTGAGGTTTCTTTATCATTCTGGCACTCTCTTAGCAAACCTGCCCTTCCCCTCTCCCTGAACATTTCTGATCACCTCTTCTCTCTCCCTTTCCTATGCAGTGCCCAGCATAGCTAGGCTACTAGCTACAGTGACATTTAAAATAATGGCGGAGGAAGACCTCAGATTGTGTGACATTCTGAATATCTCTGGCTAGCAGAAGCTCTGTTTTGCAAAATACAAAGAACAGCACAGCTGGGGATTTTCCACACCTTTCAAAAATTTGAAAAGCTGGAAAGAGGCAACCTGGATAGTACCTAATAATAATAATGCAGGTGGTGGGGAAGATAATGTATGGGTTTACGCACCAGAAGAGTGTCTGTTCTGGACAAATTGACTGTTTCCCCATCGAGCCTCTGTGACAACGATGACTACTGGGAGCTGTAGCCCCCGCCCCACATAACATTGATGAGTTCTGGGTTTTGCCATGACAGAATGTACAGTCAAACACATCTGGAAAACACCAGGTTAGGAAAGGCCCAATGATAGGTATAGCTTCTAAATTTAGGTTTTGGTATTATAGAATGTACCCTATTAATATTTCACACAGCTGTGGTACTCTTCACATCTTCTTTATAGCAACATCTCCTGTCTATTTATGCTTGTGACATTGGCGCCTCAGGATGTGAACCGTATATCTCTAGAAGAGCAGGAAAGGAGGAAGCAATAAATGCTGCCCATCAATTAGCTGCTGTGTTCATGCTTGGTGAGCTTCTTGGAGGTCATCTGAAAGCTGTTCACTCAGAGCGATCTGTGACCATTGCTGTGATCAGTCCATATGGTCTATTTCCCTTCCACTCTCTGCAAGGAAGTGAGAAAGGTTTGAGTTGTGTGTGTAGTGAATGAGAATGCTATTCTGTATGGAAATGCAGGTTGCATTGCAGAAGAAATGAACTCAGTTTCATAAGATGGTTTACAAAGATTTCATTCATGTCAGGAGGATTCAGCCTCCTTGCTCATTAGGTGCAGGGAACTTTGGGGGTATATTTGGCCTCTTTGAAAGGCTATGGACACACGAAGTTTGGCTGGCCTATTGCTTCCCTTTCATTCTAAGGCAGGGGTGGGCAATTAATTTTTATAGGGGGGCCACATGAAAAATCTGAACTGTGTTTGGGGGCTGAACCAAGTTTACTTAAAAATAAAATGAAACAGTGATGTTATGATAGTTTTTATTTTAAACTTGTTAATCTTCACAAATACTAAAGAGTTTTTTTGCGGTATGTTAAAGATAAGCAACTGATCAACTTTAGACAAAAAGCTATAAATATTTTTGATGTTCAGCTTGTTCAGTGAGAGAAATCCAGTCTGTCTTGGGCTTGAACAAGTGCTTGAACACCGGACTGGAGCAACGACCGGCAGGCTGGACAGGAGCGGCTCACAGGCCGTATGTGGCCCTTGGGCCGCACTTTGCTCAGGTCTGTTCTAAGGTGTCAATACCTCTTATGAGTGTTTTCCTGTTCCAGCAGTAGAAGCATGTCAATCGTATTTGGACAAGGAAGGGGAACTACTGGATAGCTCAGTGGTTAAGGTTTCTGGCTGAAAAGTCGGAGGTAAGGAGTTTGGTTCTCCTTTGTGCCTCCTTGACCCAAACCAGGGACTCACAACTCATAGATTTTTATCAGACGTTTCTTAAATCACAATGCCCATTCAATGAGGTGAAAAAATTAAGGCGAAATAGCTGGACTAGATGATCCATAAGGTCCTTCCAGCTCTGCAGTTCAAAGATGATGATGATGAACTTCCAGGCTCACATGCCTAAACTGACACACGGGGAGTTTCAATCTAGTTCCTGAAGAATCCTGGGGACGCCTCTCTTTCTAAACCCTGTTCCTTGGAAATCCCTCCTGCTCTCCTTCCCGGTTGAGAACTGAACTCCTAATAATCAGGAAAAAACATTTCACAGCCTGTCTCTGATCTTGGGTTGGTAGCTATTGACATGTTGTGGAGCCTAGGTATCACATTGTCAAAGTTTTTAATGTTTTCTGGAACCATTTATCTGTATTATGAGGACCCTACCCAGTCTTCCTACACTCTTCCCAGACATCCTACACTTTATTACTTTGTACTCACACACCACTACTTTACCTTTTGACAGTAATATGTTTCTCCGACATGTACGTTGCCGCAGTGTGGGCCACCTGGGACAACATTTCTTCAGCTCCTGTATCAAAAAGCCTCTCTTCTGCCTGAGATATATTAACAGCATCTTTATCCCTTGGATTCATGGAAAGGAATCACCTGAGAAATTCTAAATTTCCTCCTATGATTAGTCTTGGATTAGACCAGTCTATACAACATGTACATTATCAAGACACCACATAATGGACATATATGCATCAGATTACATAAAAATGCACTGATAATTACCCATACTTACATGCTTCCTAGAACACAGCACACAGTCTATTATATACTAGCCAGGCACTTGGTTGCAACTGCCTCGGTTCACATTCCTAAACCAGGGACTCACAACTCATGGATCTTTATCAGACATTTCTTAAATCACAATACCCACTCAATGAGGTGGAAAAATTAAGGCGAAACAGGTATCTGGGGACAAGCTACCACAAGATATACTGAAAGGAGATAATGACATGGTACAACCGATAACCATCTGCAACCATCAGCTGAGACCACTGATATGTATGATCAACCATCTACAGCCAGTTCTTGACACTAACACTTCCCCCTTCCAAGTTCTGAGTGGCAGGCCTCTGCTTTGCTTGCAGACAACTTTCCAAGCTCAAACAGCTATTCACACAAAGTTGGACGAACACATGGTTATGAGAACAGGAACAAGATCCTGCTATAAACCTAGATGCCGAGTGTGTCCTCCAAGCACCATTATGGGCCTCAACAATGTCACACACGACATCAGGGACTCATTTACTTGTTCATCTGCTAATGTGATCTGTGCCATCCTTTGTCAGGAGTGTCCTCCATTGTACATAAGGCAAAGCAGAGAATCTCTGCCTGAGAGAATACAGTGAGACATCAGAAATGATGGCATGCAAAAACCTGTTTCAGACTTTTCCAGCCTACAGGGCCCTCTGTTACAGATTTCAAGGAAACGCTTGTAGAACAAGGAGTTACAAAGGGAGATTTGAGAGCTGAGGTAGATTACATTCATAACGTGTGTATGTGTAAAGATGTAAATAAAGATGAAGGCTTTTTAGATTACTATGTAGATTCACAAAAGGTCTTCTTTACAATCCAATGCAAATAATTATTTGCTCTAGTATCAGGCTCATGAGTTGATTTAGAAAAGAAAAGGTACTTGCTATATTAATATCTTTGAACTTCAAAGATGAGCCTGTGCTTATCTGGTAGACAGTTGATCACTGTAGTTTATAACCAGTACTGTACACACCTTCAGATTTTATTATTTGCATTAATAATGCTATTGTCACTTTGAAATTTCATTTTCTGTGCCTGCACTCATCTTCACTAGGTCCTTACCCCCAACAATTTATATTTGTTGTAAGTCGGCAGCTAAAAATTTCACTCCATGTGTTTGAGGAAATGGATTATTATCTGTGAAAGCTCACACTGAAATAAATCTGTTAGCATTTAAGGTGCCATAGTACTTTCGGGGTTTTTTGTTTTTACTTTTGTTGCATTTTTGATATACTGATCTGTATTGATGTAGAAATTGTATCTTTATTGTATTAGAGTAAAAAAAAAAAGCAGTGTCCTGGGAAGAGAAGCAAATGGGGGAGGGTGTATATTTTCTGCTTTTCATAGCATGTTTACTCCCTCTATCATCTGTAGAGAAGATATCATCCTGACTCGAACATATCACTTCCAGGGAAACTGAGGGAAGTACTGGGTAATTCAAAAAGGCATATGTGGCAATGAGACGTGGAAATGTCTAACTTCTCATATTCAGAATTAGGTATCAGGATGAGTCAGAGGTCAAAGCAAGGTATTGTAAAGAGCTCAGTGGGTTAGAGAACTCGGACATAGAGATTTTCAGTTTACTATTGTAAGTCAATGACAAGTCGTTGTTGTTGTTTAGTCGTGTCTGACTCCTCGTGATCCATGGACCAGAGCATGCCAGGTCCCCCATCCTCCACTGCCTCTCGTAGTTGGGTCAAATTCATGTTGGTAGCTTCGATGACACTGTCCAACCATCTCATCCTCTTTCGACCCCTTTTCCTCTTGCCTTCACACTTTCCTAACATCAGGGAGTCTTCTCTTATCAGATGGCCAAAGTATTGGAGCCTCAGCTTCAGGATCTGTCCTTCCAGTGAGCACTCAGGTTTGTAGACACATATAAAAACATCGCAAAGGAAGCCATTGACTGACTATTAAAGAAAAGAACAGGCAGTGTTTTGAATCAATTATGTCTAAACTGTACTACGATTCCAGTCAATTGGAAATTACTTTCTAGAGGAATGTAGTTCCAGTAGTAAAAGAGCTAGAACTTTTGCTGAATACATAAGCACAAACAGCAATAACAAAAGCTGCAAGAGCTGAGTCTGTTTGATTTAATTGTGGCCAAAAACCTGTTGCTCAGAGTAGTGAATCATACTAGAATAGGCACACTGAATCAATGGAGGTTTCGTGAGTCAATTTCTCCAAAAGTTCCATTTATTCAAACAGGCCTGCTCTAACAGCAATGTACTATGCTAAAGTGAGTCATGGTTAGAATAGGCACATTTGAAGCAATGGAACTTTCAGAAGAGTTGGTTCACCAAACTCCCATTGAATCAATGCGCCAACTCTAGGGCAATTTGATATGCTAAGCATATAGATTTTGGCCAACATTTATTTATTTATTTTATTTATTTATTTGATTTTTACCCCGCCCCTCTAGACCATGTCTACTCGGGGCGGCTTACAAAATAAATTTGACTCTCCTGAGATATGGATATTTATTTATTTAATTTATATACCACTCGTCTGCCATTTACATGGTATAATAAAACAAAATATAAAACAAGACAATACGAAAACAGGATAAAGTATAAATTAATACCCTGTTTCCATGAAAATAAGCCCTTGTATGAATTTTCAGGATGCTCGTAATATAAACCCTACCCCCAAAATAAGCCCTAGTTAAGTGAAAGCCCGCCCTCCACTACTGTACAGCAACCAGAAGATGACATGACTGTATTTGAATAAACGTAGATTGTTGTACAGGAAAAAATAAAATAAAACATCCCCTGAAAATAAACCCTACTGCTTTTTTTTGGAGCAAAAATTAATATAAGACCCTGTCTTATTTTCGAGGAAACACGGCAAAGACAAAATTAAATAAAAATAACATCAGTGAACATTAACATGAAAAAGGAAAAGGAAAAAGATGGCGGGATTGAACAGTAAGTTAAATCAAGATAAAGTAGAGTCTGGAAAGGCCTGTCTGAAGATGAATGTTTTAAATAATCTGTTGAAGGTTTCCAATAAACTGGGAATTCTCCAGGTGAATTGCAGGTGGAAAAGCATTCTACAATTGTGGGGCTACCACCTAGGGAGCCCAGTTTCTAGTCATTGATTTCTGAGCATCTCTCGGAAACTAGATTTTAGGTACAAATGTGCAATATCCAGGGGAAAAACCCCACCTAGCACATAACAGAGAATGGAAATTGTATAAATACAGTCCTTCAGCTGAACTTACCAAAACTATATCACTCCATATTTATACTGATGCCATCCTTTTCCAGATGTGTCATGCACCACCTCTTATTTTCCCCCAGTAAGCATGTTTTTTAGAGTTTAGATTGTGAAGGGCTAACTCTAATCTTTTATGGAGTTGTTGAAGTATTAATCTTTCCAATATGGAAGTTGTTTATATATTTTTCAATATCGGACAGTAACGGTTTCCAGTAAGTAATGTATTTATAATAATCATGTGCCGTCAATTCAATTTTGACCTACGGTGACCCTTTTCAGGGTTTTCTAAATAGAGAGTACTCAGAAGTGGTTTGCCATTCCCTTCTTCTGGGGGGGTGCCCTGGGATTTTGTGGCTTCCCTAATGCCCTGCAGACGGGCTCTTCTGTGATGCACGCTAGGGAACTGAACTCCCAGGCTCTGGCTCCACAGCCAGAGACCTAATTCACGGAGCTATCCAGCCAGCTATTAAGTAACACATCTGTTCTTTATCTAGGTCCCTTATAAAAAAATTATAATTCCCAGCAGGCACACTATGGAAACAGACACTCTAGAAAGTTTCAGCATGATCTATCACAATCCAGGGATTTCAGTCTCCATAACAAAGGAAGATTCTCCATGAAGATCTATGACACTACATACAGAGATGTGAAATCACAGTTGTTACTAGAAAGAACAGTTAGGTCTGCCCATCCTGCAAGATCATCGCAGGCAGGGTGGCTGAGAGTTCTGACCCGGGAGAGAGGCCTGGGAAACACCCACTATAAATCAGGCCTTCTTGGTGGTAGCCCCACAACTATGGAACTCGCTTCCGCCTGAAGTCCGCCTGGCCCCTTCACTGGGCACATTCAAAAAATTACTAAAAACCTGCCTATTTAGACAGGCCTTTTCTGAATAAATAACATTCTGATACAATAGTGTCCGATAATATAAGTTCTATCATACTACCATGGTCCATGTTTTTATATTTTTGTACCCTTTTACTTGTATTTATTGTATTGTAATTTTATCCTCACTGCGCTTTATGCCTTTTCATTTTCGCCCCTATGTATTGACATTATTTACTATTTTGCTGCTTTGTTGTAAATCACCCAGAGTGGCCTTGGCTGCCAGATGGGCGGTATATAAACAAAACAAAAAACAAACAAACAAATGGCATAATACAGAATCATAATACTTTACATATTGCTCAGGTGTGACCAACACTAAATAGAAATATCTGTTTATAAGCACATGTACACAGTGCTGCATCTATGTCTTTATAGAGATGTTCAAATATTGTCTCATGCTAGATTCTACATCTTCTGAACTGTAGATTTATGAGCATGGTATGTAGGTTAAAATAGTGGTTGACTAATTCACCACACACTATATATTGAGGTGATTGCTATTCTTTATGTAAAATCTGCTGTGTTACTGGTGTAATACTTATCAGGTCAGAAAGTCTGGTACCTGAACAACTTCCTAAGACCCCTCTTTACAGACCTCTAGGAAAAATTAGAAACCTGTGTTTAGTACAGCTGGCATTTATCCTTTAAAGGGTTGATTCCAGAATGAAACCCAATAACCATTTCCAGTCATATCAGTGTTCATCTGGATATCAAGGTATACAAATTTGCTCCATTTTCAGAATGATTTCAGGCAACATTAGCATGTTCTATTCATCTACATTTCTTGGCTGTTCCATAAGCACAAAATAAAATCCAAAATATTGAAAACATGTAACTTTTTGAAAAGTTAACAGGCCATTTCATTTAGACAGGAATCAGTCTTACAGCTATGGAAAAATTGTAGGCACAAATGTTTAAAAATATATGAAAAATAAACTTCAAGTTGCAGGCAAATACTTAAGTCAGATTTCAATTTAAAAAGGGAAGGAGCAAAAAGGCACAATTTTTTTGTTTCGGCTCACAATTCTAGGCATTCCAATGCTTCATATCTCTGTCCAGTTTCCTTCTTTCCTTCCTTATTATTTATATTCTGCCTTTCATCCAGTGCACTTAAGGGCTCTTCTTTTCTGCTCTGTCTTCACAGTATCCCTATGAGAAAGATCATGTTGAAAGAAAGAATGACTGGTCCAAAGATAAACAGTAAACTTCATGGCTCAGTCAGCACATGAGCATGGAGATCCCAAGACCCAGTCCAACACCATACTAATCACCACAGCACAGTGATACTGCATCGTTATATGCTGTTTCAGAAATACGAAGGATTTGAGAGAGGCCAGGAAGCATGCTACAGACTGCTTCCCACAATATAGTATATGATAGGTTGTAACATGTGCTTTCTCCTGAGGGAGGTGTTTTGTTTTTGGTTGTTGTGGGTTTTTCGGGCTCTTTGGCCGTGCTCTGAAGGTTGTTCTTCCTAACGTTTCACCAGTCTCTATGGCCGGCATCTTCAGTCCCCCAGTGCTGTCCTCTGAAGATGCCGGCCACAGAGACTGATGAAACGTTAGGAAGAACAACCTTCAGAGCACGCCCAAAGAGCCCAAAAAACCCACAACAACCATTAGATCCCAGCCGTGAAAGCCTTCGCGAATACATTGTTTTGTTTTTATTTTAAATGTAATCTTAAAGAGGCAGTCAAGCTGATCAGTCAGGTGAAGATATAATGTCAAAGACTGCAGTAAAGCAGCAACATGGTGACCCTACCTGACTACGTTTAATGTTAAAAAACATTTGAGAACTCCAGTCAAGGAATATATTGCTTTTCGGCTGACTTGACAATGTAATTTGGCTTCTTTACAATGCACAGCATTCGGAATATCAAATGCCATAAATTGAATCTTTTACTGGATAAGCAATAACCAGCTAAGCCCGGTGGATGGAAAACTGTTGTGCAGACTATATGGGAGCAGTCTGCTGTGAGGGATATCTAATTTGAAAGAGTGCTTTTGCAACAACTTGGCACATTACTGCAGTAGGCCTGTGGATAATTGCCAGTGGATCCATATGCAATCAACTTCACATATTCACCTAGAAACCATTAAAAAAAGAAAAAGAATGAAGGAAGGAAACACTCCACCCCATGAAGATTCTCTGCCTGGATAATCATTTCAAGTCATTGTAACTTAATAAGATAGTGGATAAATTGTATGAACCCAAAGCTATAGCTATGCTCTCAAGAAAAGTTCACAAGCTTTTCTTCCAAAACTGTTTAAATGTGAAGCTAAACAATTTTGTATGTATCGCAAGAGCACTCACAGGACTCAGATGACTTCAGCTCTTCTGAGGGTCTGCTTTGAGTTTCGAGGGCTTTGCCCCTCGGAACCCTGTGAATGGCTACCCAAAGCCTGAAAAACAAAAAACAAAAAAAAAAACAGTGGTCCAGGCAGGAGGAATTATAGTTTAAGAATAAGGAATGACGGTGCCCCTGAGCCCATATGTAGCCAGCAATTTGTGATCAGTGTCAGAACTAATCTTCAAAGTCTTTCCTCATCAGTCAATCAATCAATATCACTATCCCCTGTGTCCTTCCCTGAGTCTTTTCCAGCAGCCTAACTGTGCAAGCCTTTTACTTGTTGTTATCAGACAAATGGGAACTATAAACCCTTGTTGATTTATGGCAAATCACCCAGTGATTTATCAGAAGATCACTTTCTACCTTCTAACCACCCCTATTTTAGTGCATGGCAGAAACAGCTGAAATGGATAGACATGACATGGTCTCAAAAAATAGAACAGGAAAGGAAAGGAAAAAAGGAGGAAGGGAGAAAAAAAAAGATCTAATAGTCATTTTAATACTTTGCTCCAAGAAGATTGTTCAATCAGATGTACATTTGGCTTAGCTGAGAATGTGGCTAAGATGGGTAAATGCTTGCAGTCCGAGTCCTGGTTGCGTACCTTCAAAGATTTCTGCCCAATGAGGTCTTACAGCAGCCTCTTCTGTAGGTCAGAAAAGGTCCCTTAGGGATAATGGGCAGTGCAAGCAAGAGGAAGGAGACCTTCTTTTTTTACTTTGCTTTTGGAAATAAAGCTGTTGGCTTGGGGTTAAAGCTTACCCTATTTGGATCTTATCTGGTGCCTTGGGTGGGAAAGGCCTGCTGCTCATACATGCCTGCTCAGGCAGTTTGTGCATCAGCAAGGCAGTGTAGCAGCCAACAACCCAAAACCTCCTTGTAAATGAATTCAATGGATCCAAAGATTTATTTTGTTTATTGTCTTTAAATTAAGCATAGTGAAGTCAATGCACAGCCTGAGGTAATATGCACTAAAGCGGAAATTCCCAGTTCACAACTTGGGCAATGTTGGGATATTGTTACCAGCATATTGTACATCTGCTTTCTGGAAACAGGAACATGTGCGGGGCTAGATTTGTAGGCACACACAAAAGTAAAGGAGTTACTGTATTTAATTTTGCTCCATTAGAAATGTTTAAGCAGAGGAATGCTGTTGGAACAGGTTTCCTGCATTAATAGGAGGTTCTGCTAGATGGCCTTTGAGGCCAATTCCAATTCTACGAGTTTATGACTCTAGGATATATCCTGCTTTGGACTGGTGCCCTGTGGCCAGTTGAGTGGGAGCCAGTTCTCATAGGAGGTGGCTTTCTCCTGCCAGTCTTCCTGACACCTGCCTTTTCCTTTCCATTCTCTAGTCCTGACAGGCTAAAGATGCCTGGAAACATGAAAGACAAATGAGATACGTACTAGAAATGTTGTTGGGAGGTGCCATTTACTGAAGAATTGATTACATGTGGAAAGACTGCCTTAATAAATGGGTGACTTAAAACTGATTCAGTCACTGGAGTAAGAAATTCTTCTACATTTTCTGGAGACAGGAGATTTTTACAGAGTAGTAACTTTTTATCTCCTGAAGGCTGCACTTTCCCATTTTTATTTACTTGAGATAAAATCTAAATGAACTTGACTAAGAAAGTCAAAACTAGTAAGAATAATATCACACACATAAATTGGTGTTCTGGACACTTCATAACATTGAGCAATATTCAATAAAATCTATTAAAATGTTGAACATGAACAGAGAAAGGAGATAGGGAAGGGAAGTAAAAACGTGATGGGTGGCCAAGCCATAGAAAGCTACCTAAAACACCTGGAAAAGAAAAACATCTTTCTAATTCTTTAAAGGGTGACACAAGAGACAAAAAATGTACCTTCAGGAACAAAATGCCTTCATATATAAAGCTTAAATCATTTGACAGTGCAATCATATCAATGTTTAAATGACACTGTTAGCATGTGATTAGATACAAAGGGTAGCATTCTTCACTCTGCATGCTGCAAATTATCTAGCTTTTGTTATTGGAAGGTAAACAAAACCTTCATCAGAAAGTTTAATCACACAGGCATGGATCTGTTGGAGGGATCTGGAATGTCATTGTTCCTTTTTAGAACAGAGAAGAGCATTGTGAAAGCATGGTGAGATGTCTCCCACTTTTCCTTGGAAAAAGGGAAAAATTATCTGTCTGGATGCTTCTTGGTTAAAGGAGACAAAATGTTTATGTAGCAACCAGCATTGCTGAGGAGACTGAAATTGAACAATTCTATGAAGATTTACAACACCTTCTAGAACTGACACCAAAGAAAGATGTTCTTCTCATTCTAGGGGACTGGAATGCTAAAGTAGGGAGCCAAGAGATAAAAGGAACAACAGGGAAGTTTGGCCTTGGAGTTCAGAATGAAGCAGGACAAAGGCTAATAGAGTTTTGTCAAGAGAATAAGCTGGTCATCACAAACACTCTTTTCCAACAACACAAGAGGCGACTCTATACATGGAAATCACCAGATGGGCAATATCGAAATCAGATTGATTATATTCTCTGCAGCCAAAGATGGAGAAGCTCTATACAGTCAGCAAAAACAAGACCTGGAGCTGACTGCGGTTCTGATCATCAGCTTCTCATAGCAAAATTCAAGCTTAGACTGAAGAGATTAGGAAAAACCACTGGGCCACTCAGGTATAATCTAAACCAAATCCCTTATGAATACACAGTGGAAGTAAAGAACAGATTTAAGGAACTAGATTTGGTGGACAGAGTGCCTGAAGAACTTTGGATAGAGGCTCGTAACATTGTCCAGGAGGCAGCAACGAAAACCATCCCAAAGAAAAGGAAATGCAAGAAAGCAAAGTGGCTGTCCAACGAGGCCTTAGAAATAGCAGAGAGGAGAAGGGAAGCAAAATGCAAGGGAGATAGGGAAAGTTACAGAAACTTGAATGCAGACTTCCAAAGAATAGCAAGGAGAGACAAGAGGGCCTTCTTAAATGAACAATGCAAAGAAATAGAGGAAGATAACAGAAAAGGAAAGACCAGAGATCTGTTCAGGAAAATTGGACATTTTAGAGGAACATTTTGCGCAAAGATGAACATGATAAAAGACAAAAATGGGAAGGACCTAACAGAAGCAGAAGACGTCAAGACGAGGTGGCAAGAATACACAGAGGAATTATATCAGAAAGATTTGGATATCCCGGACAACCCAGACAATGTAGTTGCTGACCTTGAGCCAGACATCCTGGAGAGCGAAGTCAAGTGGGCCTTAGAAAGCCTGGCTAACAACAAGGCCAGTGGAGGTGATGGCATTCCAGTTGAACTATTTAAAATCTTGAAAGATGATGCTGTTAAGGTGCTACATTCAATATGCCAGCAAGTTTGGAAAACTCAACAGTGGCCAGAGGATTGGAAAAGATCAGTCTACATCCCAATCCCAAAGAAAGGCAGTGCCAAAGAATGCTCCAACTACCGTACAATTGCACTCATTTCGCACGCCAGCAAGGTTATGCTCAAAATCCTACAAGGTAGGCTTCAGCAGTATGTGGACCGAGAACTCCCAGAAGTACAAGCTGGATTCCGAAGGGGCAGAGGAACTCGAGACCAAATTGCTAACTTGCGCTGGATTATGGAGAAAGCCAGAGAGTTCCAGAAAAATATCTACTTCTGCTTCATTGACTATGCGAAAGCCTTTCACTGTGTGGACCACAGCAAACTATGGCAAGTTCTTAAAGAAATGGGAGTGCCTGACCACTTTATCTGTCTCCTGAGAAACCTATATGTGGGACAGGAAGCAACAGTTAGAACTGGTCATGGAACAACTGAGTGGTTCAAAATTGGGAAAGGAGTACGGCAAGGCTGTATATTGTCCCCCAGCTTATTTAACTTATATGCAGAATACATCATCCGGAAGGCTGGACTGGAAGAAACCCAAGCCGGAATTAAGATTGCCGGAAGAAATATCAACAACCTCCGATATGCAGATGATACCACTCTGATGGCAGAAAGTGAGGAGGAATTAAAGAACCTTGTAATGAGAGTGAAAGAGGAGAGTGCAAAAAACAGTCTGAAACTCAACATCAAAAAAACTAAGATCATGGCCACTGGTCCCATCACCTCCTGGGAAATAGATGGGGAAGATATGGAGGCAGTGTCAAATTTTATCTTCCTGGGCTCCATGATCACTGCAGATGGAGACAGCAGCCCTGAAATTAAAAGGCGCCTTCTTCTTGGGAGGAAAGCGATGACAAATCTTGACAGCATCTTGAAAAGCAGAGACATCACCTTGCCAACAAAAGTCCGAATAGTCAAAGCTATGGTTTTTCCTGTCGTGATGTATGGAAGTGAGAGCTGGACCATAAAGAAATCAGACCGCCGAAGAATTGATGCCTTTGAATTGTGGTGCTGGAGGAGGCTCTTGAGAATCCCCTGGACTGCAAGGAGAACAAACCTATCAGTTCTAAAGGAAATCAACCCTGAGTGCTCCCTGGAAGGACAGATCCTGAAGCTGAGGCTCCAGTACTTTGGCCATCTCATGAGAAGAAAAGAGTCCTTGGAAAAAACCTTGATGTTAGGAAGGTGTGATGGCAAGAGGAGAAGGGGACGACCGAGGATGAGATGGCTGGACAGTGTCTGCGAAGCAACCAACATGAACCTGACACAACTCCGGGAGGCAGTGGAAGACAGGAGGGCCTGGCGTGCTCTGGTCCATGGGGTCACGAAGAGTCGGACACGACTAAACGACTAAACACACAGCAGTACATACTTGTTTTCTTTCCTTTTATATAATGTGGAGCTTCATCTCCGTATGTCTATCTTCAGTGAGCAGAAAATGGAGGAGAGAGGAAAAGCATCTGACAACAGTAGAGAAGAAGTTGTTTTAAAGTCTCTAAGGAATAAGAGGAAAACATTTATAACTTTAGTGGCAAATACACTGCATGCTCCCCACAAATACCCTGTGTCACAGAAGCATGCAAGATTGTGGTTTTTGCAACAGGAACTTAGAGGGAAATGTGTGCCTTGAAGGAAGACTTTGTAATAGCAGGAGGTACACATTTCCTTAATGTGTAATTGACTATGCAATAACCTGCACTGTGTTCAGTGAGGTGTACCAATGCGCATAGGATTGTATTCTAAGCCTCTGTGCCATGATCTTGTGTCTTTTTTTTTTTGGTATGGAAAAGAAAAGAGATGGAAACCATTTGTAATAGGGATGAGTGGTGTGGCCAAAGTAGATTTTAAATACTTATTAAACATTTGAATGAAGCAAAAGAAGTTTGAAGCTTTGCACAAATGCCCTGGTGGACCCCCAGCAGAGGGCATATTGGGTTGAAGTAGTTATTTGTGCATATCTGTGCTTCCAATCTAAAAAGCATAACAGAGATGGAAACATGGATCATGAGGGAGAAGGAAAGCTGGGAAATTTGGTTTTAAAGTTACACAGTTGTTCTTTATGCTTTCCAGACGGGGTGGAAATAGTTTGGAGGTATGAAGAGGCAAATGGAGCTGGTATCTTGCCTCCCTTCGTGGTGATCTCTGTTTCCCATAGTTCCCTCTGTATCAACCAGCTATAGCTATTGACAGATGACATTGTAGTGAGACAAGAACCTGTGGGAGTTGGTAGCTACTGCTCCTTCATGAATTTTTTTTCTAATCTTGCTCTAATGAGACTGTTGTTTATGACTGTCTAGGTGTTCCACCTCACCAAAGAGCTCAAGATACCTGGTTTCCCCTCATCTTTGTTAGACAGGTTAGGTTATGAGAGAACAAAAAGCCTAGAGCAGGAGTGTCCAACCTTTCACCTTCCCTGGGCCACATTAGAAGATGAACATTTGGTTTGGGCCGCACATAAATTTGGTTTGGGCCGCATGGGGGGGCAGCCCTAGCCGTCCTCTGCAGCCCCACTCCAAGTGCGTTTACTGGCAGCTGCGATCTCAGACAGCAGAGGCTGCCAGCTTCGACTCGGGTGGCTTTATGGGGCCGGGAGGGGGTCCACCTATTGATGGGGATGGCACAATGCAGTCACGCAGACCTCCTGTCCCCTCCCCTCCCACTCCTTCCTTCCCTCTCTCCCCCTCTACCGTTGTGACGTGCCCCCGCCACATTCCAGCCGCAAGCACCGGCAGTGTAACTTGAAACTTTGGAATTTCTTTAAAAATAAAAAATTGCACTGGGCCGCATTATGAGCCGACCTGGGCCGCATGCGGCCCTCGGGCCGCAGGTTGGAGAAGCCTGGCCTAGAGCTTCATGGCTGAGTGGGAATTTGAACCCAAATCTGTTGAAATTCTCAAAGCAAGTTCATCTGAATCTAGAGTTGGTCTCTAGAGGCACCACTAGATGGGTGAGTGAAGATTGCACAATGTTTAAGAGAGGACTTCACACCAATCCTCTGGAAACCCTGACAAGGAAGCCTAGAACAATCCCATCTCTTCCATCCTTCCAACAGCAAATCCTTTTAATTTCAGAAAGCCTTTAGCGGGGCTATTATAGTTTCAAGCAAAGTATTGTTTTCTTTATACTGAGGGTTTTTTAAAAATTGCTTCTAACCTGTTTTTTAAAAAAATGTATTTTTAAATTTGATTTTCACTGCTACTAGCTGACTTGGGTGTAATTTGTTTCACCCAAATGGATCCAGGCTTCACAAATTTTGAACTTAGTTGATTTCAGTGGGGGAGCTGAACGTGTTCCTAACTCTGTCTTTTAAAGCTAAGAACACTTTACTTTGGCAGTTATAATGCCTCCTGTCTTGAATTCAATCTGTTGCTCCCTGCAGGCATCCAATGTACAAGGAAAGCCAGCTTAATAGGATGATGGTTACTGAAATATAAGCATAAGCTGAAATAAAAAGCCACAGAATCCACAGAAGAGGGAATAAGTTAGTCTCACAATCAGCTATACCTAATGGACTAATGCCCTTATTTATTTTATTAGTCATATTTATAGGCCATCTTTCTCCTGACAAGGGGACCCAAAGTGACTCATAGTACTAAAAGAATACAGTAGAATTAAAAACATAAGCTACACATTAAAATCAATTAAACTATAAATGGATTAAAATACAACTGAATAATTTAAAACAGAAAACACATTAAAAATATCTTAACAGTTTGTGTTTTATATCACCAGCACATTCAAACCCCAGTGCAGATTAAAACATAAACCATACACTACTTGTTAAGGTTGTGTTCCCAAATCACTTTGGGTCTAGGGAGACACCTTCTTCACTCCCAGTAAATAAAGTTGCCTATATAAGGGACAAGTTCTTTAGAGACATTTGAGTAGTTCATTATGAGGCGCTTAAAAGAGATAGTGATCTTCTCTGAACTTCTGAAAGGACAGTGAAATGGAGATGAGGTTTGTTTGTTTGTTTATTTGACTTGTATGCAGCCCGCACTCTGCAAGAGTCTCTGGGCAGCTTCCAACATCAATTAAAACAGTTCAGTTAAAAACAGACACTAAAAACCAATACGATTACATCTATACTCTACAAAAGCAAAAATAAAAACAAAAACAATCTACAAAAACCATCTAGATCCATGACTTATTAATTAAAATTAAAACCTTCAATTAAAAAACGTCTGGAACAGGAAAGTTTTAGCCTGGTGCCGAAATGTCAGTAAGGTTGGTGCCAATCAGCTGTCGTTTGTGAGGGCATTCCAAAGACCGGGGGCATCTGCTGAAAAGGCCCTCTGCCTACAGGCCATCCTGTATGTGGGGTTTGTACTAATAAGAAGGAATCTCTCAAAAGAATAAATGTTTTTGAAATGCGGTCATACAGAAGGATCCTTCACATCCCATACACTGGTAGAATAAAGAATGAAGAGGTGATTCCTTAGAAAGTAAAATAAAAATTAGGAGTTGTCTATTGAAAAACACAAGCCCTCATATTTTAGATACATAATTTCTCATGACAAATATAATATATAGGAGTGCAATATGCTACTGAAGTGAAGACTGAAGATAAATGTGGAAGGGATAGAAGGCAGATTTCTTGGATGAGTAACACTAGAGACTGGATGGACCTTAAGAAAGTACAACTAATCCACTCAGAGAGAGATAAATGGGCATATGCCATGATAGTAGCCAACCTCAGCAACTGAGATGACAACGATAACAACACACATACACACAGGGAGGGGTGGGAGAGCCAATTCACAGTACGGTTTTCCAGCTTCTCTTGCAAGTGCACCTCTATAAGTAACCTGTCTTTTGATAAGAGGTATTTCAGCCATTATAATCCGTTGCCTTCCCAAGACTAGAATTATCTCTATTTATGTGGATGAAATAATAATGGTGATCTAACACAAAAATTAAAGGAAAAATTGGAAGCGCCAGTTGCTTAATCCAGACTTTTCAAAGTAATCTTGAGGAAATGGCTTTGGATCTCTTGTATATTCTTCAGGCTTCACAGAAGAAAAGCCATACCTTGGAAATGTAGGCCTGATAATTCCATAGATGTCCCATGGCTATCTCCACTCAATGTTGACTACTAAAACCATATGTCTTACAAGTGTAATACCCAATAGTGATTTCTTTTTATACTAAACAGATCACGCCAAAATTTCTTGTCCTGTGGTGACATCTGATATTAATAACAGGAATAATTAGAGCTGTTTGAAACTTCCAAATGACTAAAACTTTGAATACTGGACTATCAAGATACATTAGACTACAATTTAAGATATTTTATAATACACTTTAGAACTGATTTAGAGTACATGTTGAGGATGACAAAGCTTGCTTGGTAGCCCCCCCCCCCCCAATTAGTGACAGACCAGTTGGACTACCAATCTTATTTTGGAAGTACTTATCTCAAAAGAAAGCTATTCACATGTGTCAAAATACTGCCCTGACAATTGCTTTCTGTTTGGATGAGAAGTGGTTAACTGAAGAAAAGGGGAAGTCAACTTCTGGAATTTTCCTTTGCTTGGTGTCACTTGTGAATGGTAGTGTGAGCATAACAGGGTATCCTGTAGACTTTCTTGACTGCTGCCACTAGTGTTGTCAACATTCGGGCTGACCTTTGCTATGTAAAGCTTGGCAATATCAAGCCATTTCCTGGCTTTGTGAATCGTGGATAAAGAAGCACAATATCCCAGATTCATACCCTGGAGTTTATTTTTTTAAAGAATTGAATCTATATGATCTTCCAGTTCATCAGTTTTAATTAGTTAATTTTTCCTATTCTCCCTTTTTCAGGTTTTTCTGTCACTGATTCATTAATATAGTGCAATACATACTATAGTCTCTCAGTGTCACTGGCACCTCTCTAACTAACCTAATTTCCTTTGTCCAATGCATTCTACTTTGTAGTAACATATTCAATCTATCCTATTTCTGAAACTGATGGATCCATAAAACTCAACAAACACAACTGGCATACTAAAATATGCCTTTAGTGGTTTTCCTCAGCTCCATCTTAAAAAATAGGAGTATTTGCACGGGGGCATGTTATTTGTTTGTTTGTTAGTCTGACTTTTATACCTCCCATCTGGCTGCCAAGGCCACCCTGGACGGTTTACAATATAACATAAAAACTACAATTAAGGGCAATGAACAAGATAGCTATTAACAAATCAAAGTTAAACAACAAAGCACATGCAGAAAAATGACAGAAAATTAATTGAAAACAATTAAAAGTAATTTAAAGGCAAGGTTGCGAAACTGATAATATAACTGCTGAGACTACCACTGTGTTAAGATGTTGTAAGCTGCAGAAAGGGCTGTCTATGTTGGATCTTCCTCATTTTGTCTTGTCTTCCACTTCTCTTTGAATTATTGTCTTTTCTAGTGAGTCTTATCTTCTCATGATATGTTCAGAATGTGATTGTTTATTCATGAGGATGTAGCAAAGGAGAATTGGTTCATCCATATTTCCCTTATCATTTGAAGGAGAACGTTGTTGGTACACAAGCTAGGAATGTAAATAGTCTGCTTTGGAAGACATATATAGTAAATAGCCATCAACTTGGTTGTAGTTGGTTAAGTGGCAAAGCATGAGGCCATGGATCAGGCTGGTGAATTAGACCCTGCCTTTGCTGGTGGCTTTATGGCAGTGGTCCCCAACCTCGGGCCTCCAGATGTTTTTGGACTACAACTCCCAGAAGCTTTCACCACCACTTCTGCTAGCCAGGATTTCTGGGAGTTGAAGTCCAAGAACATCTGGAGGCCCAAGGTTGGGGACCACTGCTTTATGGGACAAGTTATCTCTCTCAACCCTTTTAAAGCACTAACACCTCCTGAGAATGGGATGTGTTCCATCTGCCACCTGCTTGGTCAAGATCTGCATCTTTGTAAATATCTTCACCCAAGGTCTCCTCTTATCATGTAAATAATCTTAGATTATAATCTTAGAACTGCAGAGCTGGAAGGGACCCTCTGAATAATCATGTCCAGCTCCTGTCAAGGAGGAATCTCTGGGGAATCAAATTCCCAATCTCTGGCTCCGCAACCAGAACCCTAAATCACTGAGTTATCCTTCAGTTTCATTAAATTATCCTTGGCTTTTGTGAGGGGGGGGTCAGTGGTGGCTGTAGAGGTTTCATAGATGATGATAAACCAAAGGGAGAAGCCTTGCTTATATGTTACTTTAGCTGCCTAGAGTGTCTCTGTAGAAGGCTTAAAAGACCGTTACTGATTCAAAGTGGCTGGGAAAGGATCTTGAAAGCATATATTGTTAGCAGCTGTTCACCCACTTTTTGACTGCTTGGGATGTTTAGCCATTATAGTGTCTTCTCTCTTTGATTGCCTCAGGGCCTTAGTTGCTCCTTGAAAGCTCAAATGACAGATCTTTATCTCAAAGACAAGATGTTCTTTCCTTCATATCCGAATTGTACAGCTGCATATTGATGGTTTTCCTGCTTTTAAAAGATGGGTTGCTTTGCATTGCTGGGTCAAGGATTCTGATAGCTGAACATCTCCCTAAGAACCCTACAGGCCATGACCCTTTACAGACCTCTAGGGAAAAATCAGAAGTCTATGTTCATCATAACTAGTATCTGTCCTAATTAATGGTTAATTTCAGAATGAAATTGGACAACATTTTCTAATTATAACAAAATTTATTTGGATATCTAGGTATATGCCTTTTCATTGTTGCAATAATTCCAGGCAACATCAGCTTGTCTAATTCTGCAAGCTTTATTTTATCTGCATTGCTTCTATGTTCCATAAACACAAAAATACTTCAAATATGTCCAAAAGTTTTACAGCTATGAAAAACTGTAGGCACAAATGCTTAAAAATATGAAAACTATTTTTAAAATGTGGGCAAATAATTAAGTTAAAATTCAGTCCAAAATACAGAAGCATAAAAAGAGCAATAAAATACAAAAAAGAATTTTTAGTTGCATTCTAAAAATGCAGGATCTTATAGCCTAACAAAGCACATTTAAAAAATAATACCCAGAGAACACACCTCTAAAACACATAGTTTAAAAATAAAAAGCATTATAACTTTTAGTAATCTTTAGCTTGTAAGTATATTGCTGGACACACATGAAAAATTATTAAGTAATGTGCTCATGCAGCCAAGCGTGCCATGTGTCAATTTGCATCTATGGAGGGAAATCTATGCTGATTGTGCTGCCATCTTGTGTTGATGAGTTGAATGTTATTCTTCCTTCTTTGGCTATCTCTTCTGACCATTTTTATTCCCTTATATTTCTTTTATCAACTATAAACAATCCTTTCTGCAGTGCTTGGATGTCTAAGAGCCTGGTGCACCAAGGAAAATTTTTAAATAGGAAATTTTTTGTCCCTGCACTCTCTGTAACTCCTAGGGCCTGTAACTCAGAATTTGGCAGACTATCACTATAATGATAAATATCCTTATCTTGCAAAGTGGAGAGGCTTGTAACATAAAAGATCTGATCCATCAAGGTCCTCTATAATACCAGAGTACTGGAAAACCAGAATACTGTAGTATAGAGTACACTTTCAGTTCTCTGTTTTATTTCCTTCATACTCAACTGTCAGCCATGGCAATGTTACTGTACAGTGTGACCTTTTTTGGCTGGAAGCAGGCTAATTGTTTTGAAAATATTTTAGTAAACTCTTGTTCAAGCCTCAAATTAAAAAAATACTTTCATTTTTGAGGACTGCTTTTTCTACATCCCCCTTCATTTTTTCAATGTTTTATACACACAAAATTTCACACCTTGATAGGATGTTGGTTGAATAGGAGAGCTATTCATTTACGCCTCCATCACAATTTGGTGATGTGACCACCACCATTATTCTCAGTATTATATATGGACTAGCCATAAAGGTTTGATGTGTGGGGAAGAGAAGGGAGGGCTTTTGGAAGAAATGTATCTTCACCATTGGAAATCCAACTGCAAAGAATGAGAAACAATTGGGACCAAGAGTGGGGAGGGGAAAATATTTGAAAGGAGGGGATCCCCTGCAGCTACGTTAACATATCAGACATCAACACAGCCTGCAGGGTGACACTCAGTGAAACAAATGCGGTGAAACAAAGTGATTTGATTATACACACAAGGAAATGTTGATTAAATCATGCTGACAAAGTTTTATATACTGCCTTTTTTGCTACTTGAAAAAAGTTTGAGAACCACAGGAAATAATTAAGCAGGGACAAGACAAGCTGTGCATCCTGTGTATGTTTGAAACTAATGCGAAAACACCCTCCTCTTATACTGGTGCAGAGTGCGATAGAAAGCCCATCTGGGTTCTCCCAAACAAACAGACAACTTATTAGGATAATCCTGAGAAGCTGATTGATCTGGATAGTTTCCTGCTGGCATGTCTGCTGCTGTTACTGAAGCCTTGGCTAGTAAAAGCAAAAGCAAAAATAAGCACACCCACACCCTGCTATTTTGCTACTTAATATGGCTGATGCAGATTGCTGAAATTTAAGACAATAAAGCCTAGAAGGTAAGTGAAGTAAAATTTTAGCAAAAGCCAACTGACCGCAGGCCAGAGTTCATTTTAGAACCTATTCTGGTGATGGAGCTGAAGAATGATTACAGTATTTCCCTACCACTATTGCTTCTGCTTGGGACCACCCTGTCAAATAGTTCTGAGAGATGCAGAGTCTGTTTTGTGCAAGCCCTCAAAGTGATTGCAAGGAATTTTTGGAGGCAGGCTGTTTCTTGTTGCTAGGGTCTGTGCAGATAAAATCATTTTCCATTTGTCTCTGCTGTGGTTAAGATGGCAATATAGGAATTGGATACTGCTTGGCAGTCATCGTGTCATTGTTCTGTGGATATATTTCCAGTGTGGTAGTCTGAGGACTTAAAATAGTTTAAGATGCTTAGAGAATTATGTCCTATCATCTTTGTACTATGAAGTTTCTATTAGTCTAACACAGGTTCTCTATCACTGGCAGTCCAAGACATTCTGCTGCCTGAAGTGGATCAGCAAAGGGCACTAAATCCAACTTAAAAAGTCAAAGGGCATGGTGCTAAAGGCCAATCAAGTTGTATTATCACCTGAGGCAGAAAATGCCATGAGTACATCTCCATACTCCTTGGCAGTACAACTACAGCAATATTAAACTGATTGCTAACAGTGCGCTGACTCTCCCCTGTTTGTAATGATGGGACTATGAACCCCTTCATCCACCCCCCCACACATACCATTTGACTTGAAAGTTACTCCTAGAGAACTTCTATTTCACAGTTAAATATTATGAAGAGCAAACAAAGCAAGTAGGGTTCTCAGAATCTCATAGTTAAATCTGATGGCAACATGACAAAGCCGCCATTCTTCAGGCGAAAACATTTCCAGGTTAATCTAATATTTGTTTTTCTTTTAAGAACTGGTACTGAAGCTATTGTCTGCTGAGGTAATAAACAAGCTACAAATGTGCACCAACAACATGGGACTTCTCCCCCCAAAGTTTAGCAGAGAGAGGCTATAAAATGTATTTACTACCAAATTATGAATTACTGTATATCTGTTCCTTCGCTAAAACAAAATGGTCTTTTCCTTCTAATAAACAAACTTGAAGAAAACCACGTGAATGAAGACTCCTGACAGGATGACTGGAGGTGTGACCTACTGGGATATGTGAATGATGGCTAATATTAAAAACAATTTTAGTTTTATCTTTGGTACTCCAGCTGGAATAAATCTACAGTCTTATCTAAAGTAAGTTTTATCTTGGTACCTTCTTTACTCAGACAAATATAGAAGATACTCTTGGAAAAAAAAAAGCTGAATTCAAGAACTTACCGTTTTTGCTTACACACCGAACAAAACCTGAGCTATGTTACTGTGCATCGTTTTTTTAAAAATAAAGATAACTATCTCTTTTGCAAAGATAATTGGATTACAAAACTTAATTCAAAGTCTGAAAAGAAAGATGGTGTGATATCACCGAGTGATATATCCTTCCTCTAAAATGGTATTATGGTATGTGTAGTAGTACCTTGTCTTTTTCCTATCTTCAGCAGCTCCATTAAGATACCCATTTTGTATCAGTGCTTATTAAAAGCAGACAGCTGGAGTTAATGGAAAAGGTGACAGCTGTAGAAGTGAGATTAGAAAACAGTAACCTACTAAGAGTTCCACAGAGAATAAAATGGATGTTTAGAAACTCCTTAAATTTTAAAGTTAAATTTTAAAATTCTTTTTTTGTGGTGTCTATGATGCCTCTCATATGAAATTATGGGTCATTATATGTAAAGGGTGAGCAAGCCGTGGCCCTCTTCATGATGCTGGAGTCTCATTATGCATAGCCAACATGGTCAATAGCAGGAATGATGGAAATTGCATACTAGTGACATCTGAAGTCTTGTAAGTTGTGCATTCCTTTCTGTCATTGTATTATAATCAATTAGGTATGTGCAGAAGCCAAAGCTAGCCTGCTCAGCCAATTCTCTTCCTCTCCTTAAGCATAACAATGCATCTTCCCATATATGGAAATATTATCATTTGATAGGTTTTACCTGATGTAGACTGCAAAGTCTACATCGTTGTAATGCTGTACACCTTGCAGAATAACCCACAGATTTCAATGGAATTTTTTCTTCTTCTCCATAACTTCCCCATTGATTAGAGCTAGTTGTGCAAGCAACAGAAACTGAGCTATGTGGAAGAGCCTCAGGTACTTATTTGTTTGTTACCTTTTATATCTTCATTTCACTTCATGCAAGCCCAAGGTGGCACAGCTGGTTTTCTTGCTTTCCATTTTTATCCACCTAGCAACCCTGTGAGGTAGGTCATTCTGAGAGGATGTGAGTGGGCAAGTTCACTCCAATGGCTTTCATGACTAAGTGAGAGCTTGAATCCAGGCCTCCCAAGGTTCATTCTAACCACCAGACCACACAGCTTTTTCATACGTTTCATACGTTCATTACGTTCTACTTGGAGAATGGCTGGAGGAAAAGGTCACCTCTATGTATCATGGCTGTGCAAGGAGCTGAACACAGGCCTCCCAAGTTCTAGTCTTACACTCTGACCACTATATTAGGCTTCTTCCTCTGCAGCAATATTTCCACATTTTGTAAACATGGACCAGTTATTACCTGGTGGGGTTTAGACCCATTGGAACACAGCCTCTGCTGGGTGGAGGACTCATTAAGATGGTCCACCCCAGGAGGCTGGTGAATCCCAATGGTTTCCTGATAGAATTACCTCACTTGGGCAGATAATTCTGTTGAAGCTCGGTTGACCTCTGGAATGGGGCTGTTGATATGGTTGCTCCTAAGCATTCTCCCCCATGAAGAAGAGTCAAAGTTGCCCCCTGGTTTACTGGAGCTGGTAGTGACAACAGGAGTGGGATGGAGACTGGAACAATGATGGTGGAAAATTCTGAGTGAATCTGAATCTGGGCTAGGGCCCACTGAAAGGCTTATTCTGTGGTAGCGGCAGCAAAATAATTCTTCTCTGTTACAATTGTGTCTGCTCAGAGTCATCTGGTGGAGCTCTTTTGAGTGTTCAAGACTCCTGAATAGCCATCCCTCAAGAAGGTAAGAGGGATGGCTTGTAGACAAAGGGCCTTTTCAGGAGCTGCACCCAGATTATGGAATGCCCTCTCGAGGGAGGTTTGTCTGGCGCTGACACTGATGATGCTTCAGCACCAAGTCAAAACCTTCCTGTTGCATAAGGTTTTTAATTGAAATAATATCAACTGTGGGTCCTGGTGGAAATTTTTAGAGCACTGCATTTTAATTGTATTTTAATCATTTTTATATTTTTATATTTTTATTGAATTCAGATTGTTGTAAGCTGCCCAGAGATCTTTGGGTAGTGTGGGCGGCATATAAATATACAAACAAACAAACAAATATTACATGCTGGCCTGAAGGAAGATAATGCAGACCACATGGTAACTGCTTCAGCATCGATTTCAAGGTGCTAACCATTACATA
This sequence comes from Pogona vitticeps, assembly GCF_051106095.1. NCBI lineage: Eukaryota > Metazoa > Chordata > Lepidosauria > Squamata > Agamidae > Pogona > Pogona vitticeps. Next base: position 81,131,326 of record NC_135783.1, on the reverse strand, counting down.
TAAAGCCCTTTATAGTTTAGGACCTCAAAATCCGACAGAGCACTTTCTTCCACCTAGTTCTACCCAGTTATCACCCGCTCCAGTCAGGCTGGGTGGCTGAGGGGCCTAATGCCAAGAGAGGCCCGGAGGGAAAAAGCTAAAAATTGGGCCTTCTCGGCAGTGGCCCCCTCGCTGAGGCCTTCAAGACCAATCTGAAGTCGTGGCTATACAGGCAGGCCTTCCCTACAGTAATCACCTAGCCTGTTTCTTTTTTGTTCCCCTCTCCTTCTTTTTCCATTTTGGACTCTGCAATTAATTTGGATTTTACCTTTAGTTGATTTTTTATGCTTTATGTAAACCGCCCAGAGTAGACATGTTCTAGATGGGTGGTATATAAGTTAAACAAACAAACAAACAAACAAACAAACAACCCACTGTGAACAATTTGTGTGACATTTTGTTGGCAAGATCACTAGGATCCACTCTGGCTTGGATGCTGTTGTTGATACAGGTCCTGTGGATGTCATTTTGTCCCCTGCTTGGCTGATGTTAATGGATAAGTTTCTGTTTTTGCAGCCTGAGGGTAGGGACAGGACACTTGGAGAGGTGGAGGCTACCTCATGCCTTTTCGACAATGAAAACCACTGTGGAATCGGGTTCTGCGTAAAAAAAATGATTTAAATTTTAGCGCACACACAGGGTATGTGCATGAGTGGAGCAATGTGACGGGCGATTGTTTAATTCTGAGTGGCAGCAAGCTTTTCTATTCCTTTGCCAAATGTCATTTATTTTAAGGCAGAGGTGGAATCAATTCATTGGAGTCAGTTTTTCATAGGGTGAACTCCCCTATCTGTGTTAAAGCACGGTGCCAGACCATTAATTCCCAGGCACCCATCAGCCAAGCTTAGTCTTCCTTTCCCTTCCTCTCCTCCTGCCCTGCCCCTCAACCAATCTCTTCTCTTTGCCCCCCCCCCCCCGGCTCCAGATTCCCATCCTGGCTGAGCAAAAGAACCTGCTTGGAGGTGGCCACAGCAAAGGTGGTGGAGGTGGAGGTGCTGATGAGGACACATACACTGACCCAAAAGTCACCTGAGTACCTTGTGATTTTACACTGAATTTGAAAAACAATGATCTCTCTCCTAATTTATTTTATCACGGGAACCAGCCTCTCACTCACAGCCAGGCTCCATTGCTAGATGTTGGCGTGCTGGGGCTATCGGGTAGAAAAACACAGACACTGTTCCAAGAGTAAAGAAAACAGGCCTGGCACATGGCAGATCATCACGCCAACCATATTCTGTAGATGAAATCAACCATAGTCTGATGATGGAAAATAATGTTATTATGCTATAAGAATCAGGTATCTGTAGACTTCAATTAGAATTAATTTCTGCAAAGCTTTGTTCCTATTTTAATTTTTTAAAAATTGGACGTCATCTGAAATCGTCTGATCCATTCTAGCTGAAAGTGGTCTACAAGGGCAACGATCTCAATGTTGCAAGACATTAAAGCAGAATTTCTGCTTCTTAGAGAAGGCTCTTGAGTTGCTTGTAATGTTAACAGAACCTTTCATCTGCTCAGATAAAAGGGTCGAAGAGCAGGGCTGGCACTAGGATAAATGGCTTCCTGGGTGCCTTTGGCGTCCCCCTCATTGCTCAGTTTTGCAGTGTTGCAAAGTTGCAAAGCTTTTGTGGAACTGCAAAACCCAGCTCAATAAGGCTGATAACTTTTTTTAAAGCAAAAACAGCATCAAGCTGGAAATTGAAGAATAACATACCTTATGCAGGGATTATATACCGTCATTGGAAGAATATGCAAAAAGGGACCAAATCAGGAGGTTTTTTTTAATATTGTCACAGGCCAGAGCAAAGAGTTGCTGGTCACCCACAGGGTGGAACAACACCCTGCAGATCTTTCATTTTTCCTTTTAGCATTCATGGGTTTAAATGGTTTTTAAGGAAAGGTGCTCAGTGATTTGATAATAAGAATTAAAAAATCCTGATCTACAGGAACCAAAGGAAAAGGCAAGTGACAGCTAAATATTCCAAAACAACCCACATGTTGTTGGACAAACCAGAGTCCCTAGTGAGGAGCTGAGACTGAGATCACACCCTGCTCTGTATCCCAGTTGCCCCGGCAGCCATTTTGGCTAAGTTTAAAGCAAGGTGTACTGCACTGCCCATACTAGTTACAAATCACAGTTTACAATCAGTTAACTTTTTAGCTTAATTTTAGCTTATTAGGTAGAGTATACCTATTAAATGAATGGGATTTGGTAAGATACCACTTAAATAAGTTCCACTGATTCAAGGAATCTATTCTAGTTAGGGCTCACGGTCGGATTTGAGCCTTCAAAGTATTACCTATATAACTTTGTGTACAAGTTGAATAATTTTAAAATGGTGATGTTTGGCATGTTTTAGATACTTCGGGGATAATTTGGATAATACGTTTTTTATACGTGAGAGAACAATTGTTTTTAAGTTGTGAGAAAGAGTCTTAAAGACTACCAAACTTTTGTGAACTGCAGCCCATGTCTAAAACCAAAAGCCTCCATTTTAAAATGGCGACCACAAGGGAAACTTTAATATGAAATTGGACTAAAGTTTTATTCTGAGCTGCCAGAAATCTGTTGTCTGGCAGCATCCTGTCATTTTCCTCAGAGACATTTGTTCACGAAAGTATGGAAAACTTTGTTAGATACCATATCCACCAGCCTTGTGCTGACAGCCACTAGGTGGCAGCATTTCCTACTTGCAAACAGCACTCTTTCCCCCCCCACAGCATTAATAACGAAATTAATAACAAAAGTTCCTCAAAAATTGTTTATTACAATTGAGTTGGAAAACCCTTTCCATTTGGAATATGGTGGCATTTCTCAGCCTCAGTGGAAGAAATATAAGGATAATCTAAAAGCTCATAACTTTCCCAGACATGGAATTGTCTGAGAGGCAGAAACTGGGGCTCTGTGAGAGGGTAAGCCTGGAAGGGCATTGCTTATCCTTTCTCCTGTCTGAGTTGTTTCTTTAAGTACTGGCAAAATAAAACAAAACAAACAAACAAACAAACAAAAAACCAACAAACCAACAGCTTCTAGTAACAGGAGTTGGTCACGAGGCTGAGATGATGCCATTGTCCCTTTCTGGATTGGGCAGTTGTGGTTGCATTTGTTAGGGTTGCCAGCTTCTGATCAGAGCCTTGTAGCCTTGTAGTTCGTTCACCCATTTCCTTGGATTATCTTTGCTGCAGCCACATGGGCAGCCTCCCTGCGCCAGCATGCCTCCTTGATCCATGGCAGTTCACACTGGAATAAATCTGGAAATAACAAGGAAAAGGTCTTGTGGTCCCCAAGGTGACACAAATGGAAAAGCTTGCAATTTGTTTGCTTTTCAGTAGTCAAATAAAAGTTTTTGTCTACTCTTACATTTGTGCAATAAATTAGAATTGACTTGATGGAACATACTTATTATGTGTAAGGTAAAGGTAAAGGCTCCTCTTGACATTTAGTCCAATCGTGTCTGACTCTAGGGCACGGTGCTCATCCCGGTTTCCAAGCCGTAGAGCCAGCATTTGTCCACAGACAGTTTCTGTGGTCGCATGGCCTGCGCGACTAGACACGGAATGCCGTTACTGTACTACCGTGGTGGTACCTATTTATCTACTCGCATTTACATGCTTTCGAACTACTAGGTTGGCAGGAGCTGGGACAAGCGACAGGAGCTTACTCCATCACATAGATTTGATCTTACGACGGCTGGTCTTCTGACCTTGCAGCACAGAGGCTTCTGCAGTTTAACCTGCAGCATCACCAAATTATTATGTGTACTTGTGGATTATTTGTTTAGTTGATTCATATCCTACCTTTGTACTAAAACTAAAGCCCAGGGCAGCTCACAATAAGATGGGGAAAAAAAACCCAGCTACAAATGAAAACACAAATATAATACTAAAAGATGGGTGAACAAATTATGACATTAAAACATAAATAAGATTAAAGTAATTTACAGCAAATAAATATAGAAGTACAGCAACCATCCAGCAACATCCCCTTCTCGGTAGTCGTTCAGTTGCCTAAAGCCTCTCTTGCCTTTTTATATAATAAAAAGTAAATAATAAAATCTTTAAGCAGTTTATATTCAATTGCATGTATAATGAAATCTAAGGCAATGTTCTGCTCTGCTCTTGTGTTCTCTCAAACTCTGAAGCAATAGAAGCTTCAAAGCTTTGATTTTTTGAATGATATGAACATAACGAGCTTTATTGTTTAAAACCACAGGCCACCACAATATCAACAGCAACACAAAACTGCACTGACCCCACGTATCTATACATAAATTCAAGAGGAATGATATGTGAAAGCTTGCGGTCGCACATTCTGAGCAATGACAAAATAAAGGGAACTAGGAAGTAGACCCCAAGTTTCTTTTTGTTAAGGTCAAATACTGCTGATGAGAATCTGTCAGCAAATACTCTTCCTCTTTGGGGAAGAATAAACCCAGAACTGTGGTGGATGAGTAATCTCCAAATCCCAGAAAGACAGAAAAGAAAATGGAATGGAATGCCCAAAGGCTGCCTCAGATAACTTTGTTCTCAAAAATCAAAGGGTTGTGCATCACATATTTCAGTCATTTGTGATTTTGTTGCATAAAGATGATTGATTCAGCTCAGGAAGGCATTGACCACATCAATGCCTCCCTGATCTTCCTGAAAGCGTCATCTCTTGGCAATCCCAAAATCCTGTGAATACTTTTGAGAATTCCTCTTGCAGCTGATGTGTTTCAGTAAAAACATCTGGCTTGTTTCAGCTACCATTTTTGACAAATAATGTGAGTGCTACTGCTGCCCCCGCCCCTCCAGCATCCCCAGGCTGCTGGTGAAAAATAGTTTTTTATTACATAAGGTGCTTTTAACGGCAATTCCTCGTCACTATCCTCCTTCACCCTGAGGACTGAGTTCCTGGCACTTCTCCCTTGGCAGAAATCAGCTCAGTCCTGGCCTCAGTTCCTGTCACTTAAGCCAGAGAAGTCTTGGTAATAAACAAGCCGAGTCTGGGACTTTCAGCACAGGTTGGTGGAGGTGGCTGGCTGTAGGCGACAGTTGCCCTCTTGCTCTATATATGGCCTCCTTCTTTCCCAATGCTCCACCTCTGAATGTTGAGGACTCCTGCCTGCTCTCTGCTGATCCCTCACTGGGCGTCCCCAATTCTGGAGAAGAACCCAAGCCTTCCTCTTTGCTCTCCTTCAATCCTGCTTCTGTGCTCGCCTCTTCAGCTCGGGGGGGGGGGGCTGGCACTCTTCACCTCCCTCGCTATCGAGACCTGTGCTTCCCTCCTCCCTGTCTCCTGCAGATGGCAGAGCAGCTGCTCTGGCCTGTTTTTCGGGGAGTGTGTGTAGGGCTAGGGCAAATGGCTCACCCAAGGCACTGATACTGTGTTCCCCCCAAAATAATATTAATTTTGCTCCAAAAATGCAGTAGGGCTTATTTTCAGGAGATGTTTTACTTTTTTTCATGTACACATTTATTCAAATACAGTCGTGTCATCTTCTTCTGGTTGCTGCACAAAGGTGGAGTGTGATGTTTCACTGAACTGCAGAGTATTTTTGGGGTAGGGCTTATAGTATGAGCATCATGAAATATCCTTTTAGGGCTTATTTTCAGGTTAGGTCTTATTTTCCGGGAAACAGGGTAGTGGTAAAGGTAAAGGTTCCCCTTGACAATTTTTGTCCAGTTGTGTTCAACTCTAAGGGGCGGTGCTCGTCCCTGTTTCCAATCCAGTGTTTTGTCCGAAGACAATCTTCCGTGGTCACATGGCCAGTGCGACTTAGACACGGAATGCTGTTACCTTCCCACCGAGGGGGTCCCTATTTATCTACTTGCATTTTTACATGCTTTCGAACCGCTAGGTTGGCGGGAGCTGGGACAAGCGATGGGAGCTCACTCCGTCACGTGGATTTGATCTTACAGCTGAAGATCTACAGACTTTACAGCACAGAGGCTTCTGTGGTTTAACCCGCAGCATGGCCCCCTAACAAATAGTAGTTGATTTATATTGACAAAATTGCTAAGGCTGTTTTGGGAATGGCCACCATTCCTCTTACCCCACCTGGGTCTCTTTCTCACATTACCAGAAAGCACATGATACCAGTTAGCCATAGCTGTCTCGGACATTGTAGGGTTTTGCTGTGGGCTGCCCCTACCATTAGGCAGAATAAGACACCCATGGGGAAAAGGAGACACTGAGGGATGAGGGATTATGGTGTTAGAGGACAGGGCTGTGTTTGCCATGTGACTGGTCCTGTGCCCCTTAAATGAGTCTGCTGCCATCAGGTATTGTGGTAGATACTGTCCTGTTTGCTATATTGAAGAACGATTCATGTGCCATATACATCGTTTGTACAAAAAACAAGAAGAGGTACAGTACCATTTTGTCCTTGGCTTTGGGCAGCAAAATGGCTTGGACTGGCCCTGAGTGCATTAACAGTCCCCCCCCTGCCCCCAATGGATGAATTAAAACAGGAGGCATCTCTTCCTCATAAACATTAAACAATTAAGAGTCCTACTTTATTATGGCAGAGTATTTGGTATGTGCATAGCACAGATCACAAATCCGGGATCTATCTTCTTCCACATATGTAAAATTATCTTTCAGTTCAGCAGCCATCTTGACTGAAAGCTTTCCATACTTGACAAGGGTCTAATAGTTTGGCTGCATGAAGGGATGTTTTCCTGTCCTTATCTTGCCTGCATTTCCAATACTGTGGGATGTTCTTATCAACTGAGTTTCTTTATGGCCATTACAGTTTGGGAAACAACCCTCCGTTACCCCCCCCTTTTTTCATTGCTGCTGGTAGTCTTACACCAGATCCTCTGGCATGGTTCCAAGCATTAATTAATGCCATTCCCAGGACTGCTTCTTGGAAGAGACTATTCAGTGACTTGGCAAAATAAGTGTCACCTCTTAATTTGATTCTTGAGTCTTGCAACTATTAAAAGTTACCCTCATCTTTCTGGGTTACACACTGGCTTTGGGGCCAGTAATTTCCCTCTCTGGGTTCTGTTTTGTTATAATGTTTTCACATTGTAACAAAACAGAAGCGGAAATTAGGAAGGTCGAGTCTTCATATAGTTAGACTTAAAAAACCCATGATGCGATGTGACATAGAGTAAAAGACATATGAGAGTTTTACTTTTTTTTTCTCACCCCAGGATAGATTGAATAGGTATGCATCAGACTGCTGATGCCTACTGTGTTACAAATTTTTCAGTGCAAAATACACTGAAAAATACAGCCTGCAAAAAGGTCTACAAACTCTACCCAGCTACAAGGAACGGTGATCACTACACACAGCTAACGACAATCACAGTGACAGATAATCTCTCCTCCTTATCACAACAATACACCCACAACAAAAACACAGTGATCACCATAATCACCCATTTCCTGAAAAGGACAAAAGCTGATCCCACAGCTATAAATACTCAACTCCCAAACAAACTGCACCAGAGCACAAAGTGCTACTCCTGTCCTCTGAAGATGCCGGCCACAGAGACTGGTGAAACATTAGGAAGAACAACCTTCAGAACATGGCCAAAGAGCTCGAAAAACCCACAACAACCTACTCTGTTAGCTTGCTCAAAGGGATACTTGGAGAAGGGGCAAGAGATGATCTAGTCAGAATTAAATGTTGTTAATTCAAATTCATTTCAGAGGGAAGAATAGGTTCCCAAAGTGGTCTATATGGACTCCCAGGGGTTGATTTTGACTTGCAGGTGGTCCACGTCAAAGAAAAAATGGGGGTGCAAGTTTAGACTTGTATCAAAGCTTTGCAGGGGGCAGGGGGTCTACAGAAAAATAAGTCAGCAAGTGGTCTATGGGGCAAAAAAGTTTGGGAACCTAGGTGTTCAAGATAGTTTACTGTACTGGAGGGGGTTACATTTCTCCCGAAAAGCCAGGTCTGCAGTTTGGATGTGCTCCTGGACTCATCACTGAGCTTGGGTGCACAAGTCTCAGTGGTGGCTAGGAATGCCTTTGTACAATGGAGGCTGGTGTGCCTGCTGAGCCCGTTCCTTGAAATGTGTGGTCTGGCCATGGTGACACACGTCTTATTTACATCTCCTATGGTTACTGCAACACTCTCGATGTGGGGTTGCCTTTCAAAAGTGTTCAGAAATTTCAGATGGTTTAAAATGCCAGACTGCTGACTGGTGCCAGTTAGAGGGAGCTTGTAACTCAGTTATTAGAACAGCTTCATTGGCTGACAGTCTGTTTCTAGCTTCAGATCAAAGTGCTGGTTTTTACATACGAAGCCCTATACGAATTGGGTTCAGGCTACTTGAAGGATCCCATCACCCAGGTTCTCAAACTCCAGGTTCTTTCTTTAAGGACCACCCTCTACCACATTGCTCTGTTCCTAGACTCATCCAAAAACCTAACCAAGCCTCAAAATCTCCCAGTCAGAACCATCCTCCTTAGCAATGTTTCATGCTCCTTACTCACTTCCTCCCACCACATACTTAACAAACCAAAGCATTTCAGAAGAGTACTCTTACCATTACCATATAAACAATACAATTAAACGTAACTCGGCATCCCACAACCATATTTAAATTTTCTCTCATGAACAGTCTACATGTCTAGTTCTGAATGTAGCAGTTAGAAAGTAATTCTGCTTTCTAAATAATTACATCAATGTTCTGCCTGCCTAATATGTCTGTCAGTGAAATGCTTGTATTTTGTTTTGCTTTTGTGTGTTTGTTCCCATCCTGTAATTTCAATTTTTAAATATACATATAGATATAGCCTAATATTGAGAGGTTTTCTATACAAAATGAAGTGTATATATATTTTTAAAAATAAAGTGACCAGTAAAATCAGTTTTTCTCTTGAAATAAACCTGACAAAAAGACTCACAGTTAACCTTATGAAACATTTTTGGATTTAGTGGTTTAGCTTAATTTTAATGGTGAATCAGGGCAGTTATTTTTCCCCTTAGGGAGTACTTGGAGGTTGGAGGAAAATCCACATGTGGCCCACAACTGCATTACCCACTTCCAATCTTTTCATATAGATTGTGTGTATGTTATGTGATGCCAAGTTGATTTAGAGTTATGGTGACCCTAGCATGGTTACCAAAATATGTGAGATATTTAAGGAGTGGTTTTACCATGCCACCCACTAGTATCATGCCATCCACTAGTAAGTTTCAACGGCCAAGTAGGGATTTGAACCTGAGTCCTTATCTATCATTCTACCTACCACACCAGCTTTCCCATCTGAATTAGCACTTTGCAGTTTGATGCAAATTAACACTCTCTCTTGTCCTCTTCTGTGGCCATGAATTTCCTCTCTCTGTCTCTCTTTTAACGACATGTTCTTTCACAACCAGTCTCATAGTGCTTTCTTCTGGAAAATTTAGTGTGTTCGGGTACAAGCAATTCAGAAGCAGAAGCAAAAGTAAAGTTAAAATGAAGTGTGTTGAGTTATGTTCTTGGTCACTCTAATGAGCATAGGTTACGGTGTCTGTCTTCTGTTAACATGAGATTTATGATTTACAGCAGATGGAAACTGCAGAAATCAATGCATGTTATTGGCAAAAATCCCATTTTGCTCAGTTCGTCTAATGTGAAAGCTTAAAGAACAGCTATGTTCTGGAGCAGCACCAGACTTTGTTTAGATCATGTCAAGATAACTGCAAAACCCAAAACCCAACAATAGTAAGACCACCACCTAATTCTTCCATTGGCCCTTTATTAAGGTGTGCCAACTATTCCATTTCCTGAGCTGTCTAAGGGCTTGTTTTTATATATATTCACCTCAGAACAAGCTCTGTTCTAAATGGAATCAACTTCGAAACCATGTGGTAGTCACATGGTATTTGGGTCAGTGTGTGCATCCATTGGGAAAACTTTTAATCAATTTTTAAGCTGTGTTGTATGTTGGTTAAGGGAACTAGACTGGCTTTCAGAATCACTGCATTTGACGCTTTGTCCTATATCTGCCCACCCAACATGCCCTCATGCTACCCACTGGTCTCTGCTGCTGTGGTGAGATGAGGGAGGGAGAGACGGGGGTCTGCTGGTAAAGCTGTTAGTCCCTTAGAACAGTGGTCCCCAACCTTGGGCCTCCAAATGTTCCTGGACTTCAACTCCCAGAAATCCTGGCCAGCAGATGTTGTGGTGAAGGCTTCTGGGAGTTGTAGTCCAATAACATCTGGAGGCCCAAGGTTGGGGACCACTGCCTTAGAAAGCTTGGCTGCTTCTGTCACTTTAGCAATGTTGAAGCAGCCGGTCAGTTGACTGGTTTCCCAAGCAGCCCTGCTGGTTTTTCCTGGGTTCACCCACTTTTAACTTTGTTCCAGGAACAGCTGCCAGAGGAGGAAAAGTGAGGACAAATAAGGCAAAGCAAGGAAGTTTGTCCACTGCTTGCCAAGAGGGGAAATAACTACAGCAGGAGTGGAGAGTGGCTCTGAGAGAAGGACTGGCCACATCCTCCCTTTCTCTCTGCCTCCCAAGGAACAGCAGGAACATTCTTAAAGGGACAAAAGGAACAGAAGGAGCCGAGTTTTCTAAAGGGACAAGCAGCTTTGCCATCAGACCCTTCCTCTCCTGTGCCCGTCCACCACTCCTTCCTTCCTGCCATCTCTCCCACCACCTCTGCTGGTTACCCAAAGTTGCAATTTGAAGTGACAGAGGGGTCATTTCAGAAGCAGAAATGACTGAAATAAATGGCCCTTGGGGAGAACATTATTTTCGGTCACCTTCCAACTAGAAAACATGCTTTCCTGGTGGAATAATCCATTCTTCTGTTCACATCATGGAAACACCTTATTTTAAACCATTCCAAAAAAAGCAGAATGTGGTACAACACGGATCTTATTGACTGTAGGCTCAAGCCCTAAGGAAATATATTAGCCAACAGTTGCTTGCCTCGTCTCACAACCAGATGCACTTTGTTGGAATGACATTGCCATTTTTGCTCTGAGGGCTTGAAAACAGGGAAGATGACACAGCAATGGGCTGCTTTCACTTTTTATTTCACTTGGTTATTTCTGATGGAGCTTTCCACATGGCAAAAAAGATCTGGTTTCGTAATGTAGTTAGCAGGGATTCCCCACTTTTCCAGGCCAGTGAACACCTGAAATTGTGAGAGAGCAAATTGAGTGCTTGCATAGAATTGGTGACATGAGCTAGAAGCTTGCCTACTTAAGTGAAGACTGAGTTATCAAACATGACCAATTACAAAATACCCAATTCTGAGAAGTCAAACTCATGAGGCTGAAAGAAAAGTACATTGTCCAAAAATGTAGCGAGAAACAGAGAAAAAGCCTGGACCATTTTCTTCTCCCACATGCATTGTATAAGGTAATTGGGGACTAGCTAACCTGGCAACAAACATGAGTGCACATAGAGGTGAGGACTGTACCTCAAATGCTGTTTCCCTCCACAAAATACCCATTTCACAGAAGAACAACTAGTAATGTGCAAAGAAGCAGGACAGTGCTCTGCTTTGCTAGCCTCACATTTGCGGTTTTTAGAAGACACCTTGGTGGTTTTTAAAAAAAGATATGCACTCACAGTCTAGGAGAGGCAGACACTTTCTACTTCAGCTGCTGTGTTTACCTTCCACACCATAACCTAGTCTGTTGGCTTCATTGCAAACAGTCATGAAGTTGGAGGAGCTGGTAATACCTGGATATTGAATACTTCATACTCAAAGCTAAGGAACAATCCTATCAGCTGAAGGCAAGGCTGAGCCTTTGCTTGGCACTGTGCAGCTTCTCACGTCCACTGTTGGAGGACATGCAGAGAAGTAACAAGAAATCAAATCACACCGAACACAACAGAGCCATCTGCTGCATTATCACAGCGATCAGACATTAGAGAAGGAGCTACATTTTCAAAAGCAACATTAACGGGACTGTTTGTTTCAATCCCTAAATAAATCTCCCAAGAACTCTGATGTCACTGCAACAACAACTGATGTGGAGATACATACTAACTAGATTAGGAAACTAGATTTGTTCCTTCATATCAAAAATCCAAGCAGTGAGAAACAACTGGAAGAAAAATAAAAAGAAGCAGCAAAAAATGCATGCTGTTCCTAACTTCAGGGCTATCTCTTGATTCTGGTCACTTCAAAGCTTCCTATCAGAAAAAGCATGCGAGGGTCAGCTGTTGTAGTTTTAAAGACTGATCATTATATGACCTGATCTTGTCTATGCAGTTACCCATTCTTACCTGTGTGCTTCAATGGAAGGAAACCTTAAAGACTACAAGCTTCATCTGTACCTAACAGAGTTCTGCCCCCCAAGTGCTCAAATCCTTGATTTGCTATGATATAGTCATGTTTTACAAAAGGGACAAGGAAATTCTGACCTCTGGAAGAGAGCTTCAGCAGAACTGTTCTAACAGTCTTCCCCTAAAAGGGAGGCGAAGGGGCAAGGTATTCAAATCTTTATGTGATTAAATATTGGCATTCAAATGCAGGGGTGGTGGAGGAGAGTAAATGCCTTCCACCCTGACAGATAACACTCAAAGATTCTTGCCATGCAGTCAAACCAAACACATATCAGGGCTCAATCCCACTGACAAATCCACTCATGTTTCGGGTTCTCCTTTTAAAAAAATGACTAAAATTTTAGCTTATACACGAGGTTTGCGAACACACAGAGTAATGTGCCAAACGAGCATGTTCTTCTGCTCCTGCTCCAGAGGTCTGTTTATTTTGAGGCAGATGTGGAATCGATTCCACATATGTGAATGCCCCTGATAGCAGCAGATAAACTTGCTTGCTGGCCCACCCACTTTGCTGGCCCATCCACCTGATAACTCAACAATTTAATGTATTCACGAAGGCTTTCACGGCCGGGATCTAATGGTTGTTGTGGGTTTTTCAGGCTCTTTGGCCGTGTTCTGAAGGTAGTTCTTCCTAACGTTTCCCCAGTCTCTGTGACCGGCATCTTCAGAGGACAGCACTCTGTGCTCTCCTCTGAAGTGCTGTCCCCTGAAGATGCCGGCCACAGAGACTGGCGAAACGTTAGGAAGAACAACCTTCAGAACACGGTCAAAGAGCCTGAAAAACCCACAACAACCAACTCAACAATTGTTTCCCTGCCCACCCCCTCGCTCACCTGTCTGATCACCCCACCCTCGCCAGATCAGTTGCTCACCCTGTGCCCTCACTTGCTCAGTTGCCCACGGCACATCTCCTTGCCCCACCTACATGCCAAGACTGACCTTGTTTTGACAGGTGGCAGAGGCACAGGTGCCAAGGGCAAAGTTGAGGACAACCCTTCCAATGTTTTGGATTTGGGCTAAAGTCCATTGACTCCAGCTTGAATCCAAAATACATGGTCCCGCTCCCAGTTTATTCTGGCACTGGGAACAGGCCCTCAGTTTCATTCATTTGTTTCTTGGAATGTCATAACATTGGCTTATTGGATAGAAATGTTGATGGGCTTCAGCTCTCATTGGATCTTGATGGGCTTCAGCTCTCATTGTTACATGAGTCCCAATTGGTCATGCCAATTGGGGCTTGTGGGAGTCAGAGGCAAATATTGTCTGGATGGCCACAGATTCTCCTACCTATCTTATTGAATCAGATAGTCAGCCCATCTAATGCCATTTTTGGGGGGAATTGGGTCTTTGCTTCGAACTCTTGGGGGGAATATGGGGGATATGTGCAACGTGCATTCCTTTTCTCTCCATAGGGCCCAGTAACTGAGATATTGATCACTTGCCAGTAGATAATCTTTTCTCTTGGAACATGATCTTTTCAGGAATAATGTGCATTGCATTAGTTTGCTACCCAGTATTCTGGGACTGTAGTGCTAAATTGATCTCCAGTAGGAAAAGGTAACACCAATAGGCCCAAAGGGGCATCTTTTGCTTCTATCCTTCTCAGGCCAGTCCCAGATGTTCAAAGTCATTATCTTTTATAGCATATTTTAACTACAGCTATGTTATCCTCTTTCATGAAGCATGAATGTGCAATTAGATCTACTAAAGAAGCTTGTGTCCGCAATTCTGTATGTGGTGGTGAAGTAACCGAGTATCCCATGATTTTACTTTATTTCTGTCCCTCTGTATCCCTCTCTCCTGTTTTTCATAGAAACTCTATAGGGCAATCATCAGTCCTTCAAGGTTACATCACAATGGAGCAATCTGCCCAAAAGAGGTGGGAGGTGGGGTAGTCTTAAAGCCAGTTAGGCTGTATGGAAAATGCCTCCTGTGGAAATATCTCACTCATGAAGCTTTGCAACTCCCATGAAGCACCAGGGCAACTTCCTTGTTTTTCAAAGGAGAAGGATCCAGATAGGAACAATGGAGGTACAGACATCTTCTCTGGCATCTTCTGTTTTGGGGCTCCATCTCTCAGAATTCTGCCTGCGGAATTCTGGTTAAATTTTGGGAGTGGGAGTCCCATCACTATGGACTACATCCAGGCCGTATAACAGAAAGAGACTCTCCTGTTTTATGCCATCACACATGCATTGAACCTGGTTGCCAAGATTTCACTGATACAAAAACATTGATAATAATACATTAATTTACATTTAAATCAAGATCTGATACCAGATCTGCTCTCTCTCTCTCTCTCTCTCGTTTTAAACGGAAGCCTGGCTGAGATCACTGAGCTCTCTTGAGGTTAAAAGGGATGAGGTCTATGGGCCTAGATTTGTTCTGTAGTTCATGTTTTACTGGATACTAATAATTATGAATGAGTAGTTCACCTTTTCTGGCTTTACTATTTCTTCTAAAATTAAAATAGAATGTACTCCTGTTAGTCAAATGGAACACGTCCATTCTTCTTGATTGTATTTCCAAAGCCTTAGCAATGGTCCACACATATATGGGTCCTTATGACAACAGAGTCAAATGGGGACTTGCAGGAGTTAGCCATAGAGAAAATGTTTGCATCCCCTCAAAGATAGTTATTTGTTGTGGAGCAAACAGTCCTATCAAGGCAATCTAGAGTGGTCAGCATGTACAGACTGGCTTTTTAAAATTCTATTTATATTCTTAAAATTCATGTTTTGTGACAGATATGTGGAGAAACATTTGAGCAGCTGGAGACCTTTTAAGTGTCTTTACTAGACGTATCTCTCCGATACATATCTAATTATTTGCTCAAGATGCTCCCCCGGCATTCTCTAAGCACTGCCCATCAGCATTTTTTTAAAAAGCGGTAAGCAAGAAGAAGCTACAGGATTAAACTGTGAGGTCATTTGCAAATCCCTCTGTAGTTCCAAAACCAGTACCATGCATTGTGACCTTGCATTTGAGTGTGTTAAAGTCAATTACCTTTCATTTAACCACATTCTCCCATCAAACCTTCAGCTCCAGTTAACAGATTCTTCTATTAGTTTGAATTGTCTGTGTAACTGATTATTCAAAATTGTTCAAATACTATGCTTTCCTATGGAGGGACTCCTACTGCTGCCAATTCCTCGGATTGGATGAAAATGTCAGGCCTGATTAATTTAAGGTGATCAGAATGCTTTAGGCTAATAGAGGTGGCTCCCTTCAGGATGTTACAAGTGTCAGCATCGATTTACTCCTGTTGATTTGATGGGGAAATTGGGATATATTTTGCCTTTTTAACAAGCTCTGAAAAGCTGCAGTGTGAACCAAAGGTCTTTAGCAGAAAATAGCAGGAAAGGAAAAAACGTTAATTTCCTAGTACAGAGGTTACTTTGTACTCTCCGTGTCTCCCACATTCCCACCAGATAGCATAGCAACTATGAGTATATTTTCACATGTCTGAGAGCAGCCCCTGGAAATGTTATATTTGGGACTAAAACCCCTTGCATCCCACAGCCATTGGAGACCACGTGGGCATATGCCACTCCACGACTCCCTGCCACCCAGGGGCAAGGCCAGGCTCCTGGCCTCCCGAGATGGGCTACTGCATCTTGGTCCTGTACGTGCAAACACGGTAGCAAACAGAGCAGAAAACAGTAGTGGCTGCTGCTATAAGCCCATAAGGGCAACCCTGCTGGGTCAGACACAAGGCCTATCCAATCCATCAGCCTTCCCCACAACTCCCAAGTCATCAACCCGATTTCTATAACAAGCTCCCAAGAGGACATGGTCAGCAATTACCCTTCCCCCACGGTTGGTTTGCAAAACGGTGGGGTTTGAGACAAAAGTGCCTTTGATCCTGGAAGTATTATATGCATTTATTTGATTTATGAAAAAATTTCTAACCCATCCTAAATTGATCAATCTCAGGGAAGGGTACAACTGATAAATGCATAGTATCTAAGCACTGGCCTAGCATCATCATCATCGGCTAAATCAGACTGATAAGGAGCTGAGTGTCATCACCACAGAGATGGCACCCAGTTCCAAAACTCCTGATGAGCTCACCTAGCAGTGACATATAGGTATTTTAGAGCAAGGGACAGAGGCAAACCCTGTGCCCCCCCCGGTCCACATGGCGAAATATCTCTGTAACTGAACAGGTATCTTCCAGAGCTATTTTTTTAACCAAACTTGCAGGAAGGAGTGGAATTACCATAATATGGCAGAAGTCCCATTCCCCAGAGCCACTCTGGAAAGATACCACAGTTTATGGTGTCAACATTTGCTGAGAGATCTAAGCAAATCAAGAGGGCAGGCCTCCTCCATCTCTTTCCTAAAGCAGGTCATCCATTAGGGCAAGCAGGAATGTTTTGGTCCCGAAACCCAGCTTGAAACCAAAGAGAAATAGCTGTAGATCAGGGGTAGGCCACATGGGATTCAGGCATCACTGAAGCTTCCCTACTCTTTTTGGGGTTTTTTAATGGGTGGTAGTAGTCAGACCCTGATGTTGGGAAAGAGTGAAGGCAAGAGGAGAAGGGGATGACAGAGGATGAGATGGCTGGACAGTGTCACCAGAGCTACCAACATGAATTTGACCAATTTGCCGGGAGGCAGTGGAAGACAGGAGGGCCTGGCGTGCTCTGGTCCATGGGGTCACGAAGAGTGAGGTGACTTAACAACTAAACTACAAAAGTAGTCAGAAATTCCCCTTATGTTCTCTGAAGCCATGGGACCAGTTTTGACCTCCTTTGAGGAATCTACTCATCGCCTCAATTTTTAATGTAGATCTTTTTGTTTCTCTCTTGCCATCCAAGGGCACAAGAGGGCCATTTTCAGTTTTTAAAAAAACCCACAATTTTTATAAGAAAAATGAGAGGGGACCACAAGAGCTGCCACAGCCTGCCCTCCCCAATTCCAGGTTTGACACCTGTGGCCCCGAGACATCCTTCTTCTAGATACAGTAATCAGATTCCTATAATAATGTGCAAAATTGCTCTCCAGCACATTGTCCAGCAACTGTGTGTTTGCAATCAGGCAATAGTCTCACATGCCTCTGGATCGTGGAAACTCCTCTTCAGAAGAGTGTAAACCACCACCTCTTTCCAGGTAGTAGATACTGCACATGACATAATGAGGTATTTATCAGCCCCTTTGACTCACCCAGCAATACTTTCCTAGCAGCTCTTATCAGCCAAAATCAGCAAACATCAAGTATGTAGTGGAACAAAAGGACTGACACATCTTGTCTACATCTGCAGGCCACAGTAACATACAGCCATCACGGGTATGAGTTAGTGATAGCTCAGTACCCAGTGGTGATGCATCTTATCCACTGGGTATTGTTAACAGTGCTCTGGTCACTGTAAACACTGTCCTTTGATATTCTGATCTATTGATTTGTCAGCAATTCACACTGTCATGATATGCCAAGTCAATCTATCTTCTCCTCTGTTTGGAGCATGTCACACTTGAGGCAAAGAACAAATATTAAAACTGACAACTCCTTTTTCTGAAAATTACATTTGAAATTAAATAGACATGTAGAACCACAGAGGTTTAATTGTTCTGTGAAAAGCAAAGTTATTGATTTTTCTAGCCAGGGCTGAATTTCAGCAGGCATCCAGTGTCCACATCTCACCTGCACTTTAACTGACAAGAGTTTAGAACAAACTATTTTGGTTTGAATCCATGTAATTCTGAGATACTTACATTGGCACAAAACTAATTTATTGAGTTTTTAATATTTTTTGATACTGTGAGCTACCTTGAGTCCTTTTATGAAGAGAAAAGTGACCTATAAATGAGACAAATAAATAAAGATTACATTGAAAGAAACTATCTGCATTTTTTTCTGGGTAGCCCATAAACCAATCAGGAGAAAGTGATGTTATCTCTGTATGGCTGGAAATATTCACAGTGAGGAAATTAACCACTGTTGTTTCAGAAGGAACAAAATCTTATTTTTACCTTTATACTTCAATACCTTAGACAGAATGAAAGCCCCACAGTATTATTATTTGTAATAAGAATATGGCAAAATATATTAACTGTACTTTCTATTTTAGATTAGGATCTCACTTCAGCTAAAATAGATTATTGTTAAGATCCACTACCTTAAGAGGAACAAATTGGCCAGAATTAGAACCATGTGGCATTTTCTCAAACATTTTATGGGTAAAGATTATATTCAGAGGAAGGTGGGTTGAGTATCTCCAATCCCTCTTAATCCTAGTCTTTTCATGGCTATTTATAACTACTGCTCTCTTCTGCTGCTTGTTCATCACTACATTTCCTCTCTTTCATAGAACAGATCTATGCAACCTATTATGTGATTGCTTTTCTCTCAGCATCTTTTCCCTTCACAGCAAACATCTTTACTGATCAATTATCTTCATCTGCTGGGACAGTTACTCCATTCCTTAAGTCTCTCCATTGTTCCTCTCTAATTTCCCATCCAGTTCTTACATTTGAGACTCTCATCCTAGTTTCCCTCAATTCTAGGCACAACATAGCCTTCAGTTTTCAGAGATTACAACAAGTATTGGAATGGGGTTATTTGAGGATAACATATCTGTGTTATTTAGCCTTATCAGTAAGACCAAACATGAGCAGGTTGATAGGAAAAAAATTATCCTGGCCCATCACTTTTACCCTTTTGATATCAAGCGTGCAAGGAATACAAGGTGGGAAAAAACCTAGTGAGTAACATTTGTAAACAGTTTAAAACCAGGGCTGTTTATCCTTGAGTTTTTCTAATTAGCAGAACAGAGAATGTATTTTGGGAAAGGGCGAATATAGTATGAAAAAAAGAGCAGAACCCAAAGTCAAGTAATTTGCTTGATACATTTGTGCTGTAATCCTTATGAAACATCCACATGAGAGTTTAGGATAGCTGGAGAAAATTTAGAACCAACGGAGCCAAGAGCATTTGCATTTCTTCATTATTTTGTTTTTCTTTTTAGTGATTAATTGAAGCCTTAGTAATTTGCAATCATTCATGAGGACTTCTCTTTTTTTTTACACGAATCTGTGTGTAAATATAGCTTTGCTGTTGGCTTCTTAGAAGTTTTGCCCAAGAATATTTTAGTCCTTGCTTGTGGCAAAAACCCTTCACAGGAATTATCATTTTGATGCTCATTAACTCTGATGTTGGGAAAGATTGCTGAGCAGCGGTCTATGAGCTAACATAAGAAAATGTTGCAGACTATATAGGGAAGGGCCAAAGCTCCATGAAAGAGTACATGTTTTGCTTGCAGAATGTTCAAGTTCAGTGTCTAACATCTCCATTGAAAAAAGAATCTCAGGCAGCAGAGCACAGAGACTTTGGAGAGTCGGTGAAGGTAGATAGTGCTTACCTTTTCCAGTACAACTGAGGAAAATAGTCCTAAATGAACAGTTCTGGGAAGCACACCAGCGAGAGTTCTCCAGCAGAGAGTTCTAAGTACCTGACTAAACTAAAACACACACCACACACACACACACAGAGAGAGAGAGAGAGAGAGAGAGAAAGAGAGAGAGAGAGAGAGAGGGAGGGAGGGAGGGAGGGAGGGAGAGGATTCCCTGACATGGAGCCATGACTACATGATATCAATCTACTATAACTGTATAGCACATCTACACCCAATGATACTATGACACTGTGTGTGCTTTGATCAGGTGCAGAAATGAGAATGTGAAGGGAGGAGACCTTTCATTACAGATGAGACTGCCTCTCTCCATCACTGCCTCTGAATGAATCTTGGGCATCTGTACTTTGTGTGACTGTTCCCACAGTTCATTAGATTTCTGTTTTTCAGCCAAACCCCTCATAAAGTGGCCCTCTCAGAACATGCATGTTGCATAATGTTTGCCTGCCCGCACCCCGCCTGCCTCTGTAAAAGGATATGTGTGCAATCAGGGCAATGGGTATTTCTGAACTGTCATTCTCTGGATAACTTTAGCAAAAAGAAGCGTCATATTGGGAACATGTAAATAGATGGAGTGGCTTAACCATTATAATACCGCAGGACTATAAACTTTAAGGGATTTTGAAAAGCCCTTACCAAGTACCAACAAAAGTAGGGGTACTTTTGTTTAGTGATACGAAGATACCTGTGGAAGCAACAGCTTGATACCAAAATAATGACTATTACAACATCAGGCAAAATATATCCAAATACAACTGTGGCTGTCTGCTTCAAAACTAGATCTGTTGAGAAAACAAAGTTATATGCTGTCCCTTCTTCCAATTATCCAGCAATCACAAGTATTTATAATGAATGTTCTGTATAGTAGTCAAAATAACCTCCATTTAAAACAGGAAAAGAAAATAGATATTGATTATTAACATGGGACTTTATACCCATACAATATTTTAAACCTAGATGAGATTGAAAGGAAATTTAGTATTCTTTATAAATCATAGTATATGATTTTTTGAATAACAGTACAAAGTATCAAAGGTAGCCGGTATTGAAGAAATGTTGCCTGTGGCGTCAATAATGGCATTTTGAGAAATTCTTTCCCCAACATTTGTCCACGTGAAATCCAGCATTTTCTGAAATATCCCTTCCAAAATACATAGTGAAGTAATTATTCTTAACTTCTTACAGGCATAACAGCTGAGTTAGATTTTTAAATCCTCTATATTTAGGCTATATTGCTACGACAAGTTCTTCGAGGCCCCTGCCAGCAGCTTTTTTCTTTGCCTAATTTATCCCATTTATTAGGGATCCATAGACTACCAATAAGGGCTGAAAAAAGGCTGACTTGCTTGTTTCTAATAAAAGATTCAAAATTATGCTCTTCAAAATGAAATGAAACCAGAAATGAATCCACTTTAGGCTGCAAAGCTGAAAGTGACATATGATAAAAGTGGCCTCTTTTGAAACTCTAACCTGAAAAGGGTGTAACAGAGAACATAAAATATTTTATGATTACTTTTGTTCTTCCTTCCCTGGACAGTGGGAAGTCTAGGTCAGCTCTTTTGAAAAGTAGGAACAATATGGGATGCTTTACTGCCCAAGAAGAAATATGTGGGATGAAACAGACAGCTGCTCTTGGTAAGCTGGAAGTATTGAGGAGAAAATTGGACAACCGTCTGTCAGATATGTTTTGATTTGGATTCCTGCATTGAGCAGGGGGTTGGACTCAATGGCTTTAAAGGCACCTTCCAACTCAATTATTCTGTTATTCTATGATTCTTAAATATGTCTGTTAAATAACTACATGCTATCTAGTCAATATTGACTTATTGCTACAGTTTCCAAAGTTTTCCAAGCAGCAAGTACTTAGAAGACATTTACTGTTCCCTTCTTCTGGGGATGCCCTGGGACTATCCAGCTTGCCCAAGGGTACATAGGCTGGCTCTTTTCCTGGAAGGACACACAGTAGGGCAGTGGACCCCAACCTTGGGCCTCCAGATGTTCTTGGACTACGACTCCCAGAAGCCTTCACTAGCACCTCTGCTGGCCAGGATTTCTGGGAGTTGAAGTCCAAGAACATCTGGAGGCCCAAGGTTGGGGACCACTGCAGTAGGTACTAAATATCTAACTCACTGAACTATTCACCCAAGCACTCCTCTACTGCAGAATTCTGCAGGAGTATCAATGCATTAGTTGAGAGGCAATATATCACTATGACAAAGAAAACCCTGAAGACACTTTACTGAACACATTGTGCTGTTTCTGAATTCTTTGTGGACTTGCTGCAATCATTGGCTAAAACAAGCTGGCTGAGGTTAGGGACGTTATAGTAATCACAGCTAATGTTCTAGTTTCTTTTGCCACTTTTTGTAGGAGAAAATTATCAGGAACACAAGTGAGGAATTTCTTGGAAGAGGCATACTTGGCAGAATTTGCCTTGCTACTACTATTACTACTATATTGTGTCTCTTTGAAATTCTTGCGATTTGTTTTTCAAATATCCATATCTTCTTCTTGATTGGGTGGTTGGTAGTAAACTCAACTACAATGCTCCTTCCATTTTTTGGCCCCAATTATATTAATCTAGATGCTCTTGAAGGACAGATCCTGAAGCTGAGGCTCCAGTACTTTGGCCATCTCATGAGAAGAGAGGACTCCCTGGAAAAGACCTTGATGTTGGGAAAGTGTGAAGGCAAGAGGAGAAGGGGACGACCGAGGATGAGATGGCTGGACAGTGTCACCGAAGCAACCAAAATGAATCTGACCCAACTCCGGGAGGCAGTGGAAGACAGGAGGGCCTGGCGTGCTCTGGTCCATGGGGTCATGAAGAGTCAGACATGACTTAACAACTAAACAACAACAAGATGCTCTTGATGGGACAACCAAGGTCATCTTCCTGTTTTCCTGTGCAGGAATATGTATTTTTGATGTATACTCCAATTCTACTTCATTTTCTATTCCTTCTGTTCTTTCTGGACCATTTATATTCTTCAATTGCTATTTTCCAGTCATGGGAGTAATTGCACCAAGTTTTATTTATCCCTATCAAGTCCTATTTACCTTCCTGAACTAAGATTAACAGTTCTTCTTGTTTGTTTTCCATATTATGAACATTCTCTTCACTGGAGATTGTGTGATTTGTGGCCTGCTTTCCTTTGCACATTTTAATAAAGATTATTGTTGTACCCCATTAGAGTTGCTCAGTTTGTTTCTCTTATTGTGCACAAGCCTTCATCTATCCTTACCTCTCAGTGTGTGTCCCTCCCCCTTCCAATTCAGTTTAAAGCTCTCCTGATGAAGTTCGTCATACTGTGGCCAAACACATGCTTCCCAGTCCTTGTGAGGTGCAACCCATCATTTGCCAGCAGTCTGTGTTCCAGGAAGCATAGCCCATGGTTCCAAAATCCAAATCCCTTCATACCCTATCATTCATCCATAGTATTTTCCATTCCATTTCTAGGTATTGGTACAATGGATAAGGAGATTATCTGAGCCCCAAAGTCCTTGAGTTTTCTTTGCTTCAAAGTCTGATGTGATTTCTTTGCTCTTGGCTGAGTAATTTGTTCCCACATAGATGAAAAGAATGGGATATGTGTAGGTTTTATGAGTGATGGCAATTCTGCCATCACATCTCTAATCCATTCTCCAGGGAGACAGCATAACTAGTGGATCCATGGATGTTCTCGGCATATTTCAGTTTCAATTCCACACAGTAGGGTATGCCTTCCTCTGCATATTGTCTGAAGTATTGTCTGCATACTGCATACTTGAAGGCTCCTCTTCAAGTATTGTATCTGAACCCAGTTTTGCAATTCCACTGGTGAAGAGTGTCTTCTCCTTCTTTTGCTCCTAGTTGTGACTCTTACCGAATGATTCTTCCTGCTCTGTGTTTGTTCTCTTCTCAGCATTCTCCTCCACTTGCTGTCTTGCTGTTCTTCCACCGCCAGTACCATTCTTGGCTGCTGCTGCTGCAGGAAAGTTCTGTCTATAAACTCTTTATCTTCTCTTACAGTCTTCAGCCTGGCCACTCACTCCTCCAGTTCGTTCACTTTTCCTTCCAACAGTGCTACCAGTTTGCACTTACTGCATGTGTATGCTGCGTTGTTCTCAGGAATGAAGACAAACATTGCACATACTTTGTAGGTCACCATTACTGAAGGGTCTCTTCCCTCTATAATCCCTTATACTTTTTTACTTTCTTCTGTTTGTCTATGAGTGCCCTTTCCTTTGTCTTGTTTGCCTTGAAGGATGTTGGGAAAGTCTACTAATATATAATTATATTCAGAAATTGAGAATTTTGTTTGTCTTCCCTGCTAAACTCCCTGGTCAAACTCCTGTTACCTTGCTCTGCTCACTTCTCCCTCAAGTTTTTTCTTCTGCTGTGTTCTCTCTGTCTTTGTCTCTTTGGTCTCCCCTTTTCTTTTGTCTCTTCCTCCAGAAGCCCCTTTCCTTACATCCTTTCCCCTGTCAAACTCCTGTTGGCATGCCCTGATCGGTTACTCCCTGGGATATTTCTCAGTTTCATTCCTCTTCTGTGCTCTGTTAGGAGTTAGTAAACAGAAAGTCTTGAAAGTGCATGCAGTTTTGATGGATTTATCAATAGGGGCAATATAAAACCACAAGGACATGTAACAATTTAAACAAATATTAAGTTATAAATTTGGCTTTCCAAAGGCAGGGCTGGGGAATGGCTTCGGTTGGGCTTTCCCCCTCTTTCTATGCCTGACAGCTGCATAGGAAGAAGGGGAAAGGGATCAAAGTGACCCCTCCAGCTCTGTTGCCTTTGCAAAACAATCACCCAGCTCCGTTGCCTCTGTTGCCCCAGCAGGGCATAGAAAGAGGGGGGAAAGTCCAACTGAAGCCATGCCCCAGACGCACTTCCTTTGAAAAGGCAGTGGAGTTGTGGGATTGCTTTGATCCATTTTGTTCCAGGGCTGTCTAAAACAAAAAACAACAACAACAACAAAACCTGATGGACCAATGAATTGATTCATGGTTCATGAGTCATCAAGTTTGACGACCCACAAACCAAGACGAAGCTCCATTTTGGCACTTCATCCCCATCTCTACTCCTAATTGTGGTTAATTTTTATTTTACTTACAACAAACAAAAAGAGCAATGCCCTGTTTCTTTTGGAAGTTGTAGTCCAAAAACACAAGTCTGCACATTTCTGCAGGTTACATGTCGCTTCCACATTCTCCACGTTTGTGGCTTGTTTTGCAGCCACATTGCTATTGTTACAAAGATGGCTGACAGATGGGAGAACACAATGTCCTTGTTTTTGCTCCCACTTTGTACTGACAGACTCCCCCCCCCCCCCATATTCAGCTCATTGAGTCCCAGCACAGTCATGAGAACTGGATACTATATGCTAGGTACTTGTTTGATGTTGTTCCCAGTCCTGGATATAACTTTCTTTGTCAGGAATTCTCAGGTACAGCTGGCTTTTCCTTTCATTGGGATGAAAAGCAATGTGGGAGCAGGAAAAGATTTGGGAAAAAAGATAAAACCAGTCCAGAGAAAAAGAATTAAATATATGTATTCTCGAAGGCACAGGAAAGAGAAGATATATTCTCAAAGATAAATATATCTTTCCTACATGTCACCTTTTGCTCCAGAGTGCTACTTGCCAGAATTTTTTTATTCTGAGTGAGCAAATCAAAGAGTTAGGAGAAATGTTAGCACAGTTGTTTGGAGAGGGGAGTCCTACTTTCAAATTCAAGGGGATGAGATGTCTTCCCCTTGACTGGGACATGAAGTTCAGTTCCCCCTTTACCTACACTAAGTTCGAACAACATCTCTTTATTCACACTATTGTAACTGACCATGCTTAATCAACACCCATTTAAATTATTCCACAGTCTTTTCTTTTAAAAGTGTCAGTCTTACTCTTTTCTTAATTTTTTTTGTTGACTATAGAAACAGTATACCATAGGCCTGGGTATATTTGATGCAAATATTCTGGTTGCTCTCTAGGATTTCTCTTCCATTTCTCAGGGGGACTCACAATAATTGAAATAGATTTTTTGATAGAAAAGGTAAGGGGGGATCGATTTTAGCTGAAAAATCAAGCATGTACAATTGCATATACCCAAAAGGAAGAAATAAGGGCCATTTGTGCTTATCTTCCCTCTTGGGTTCATTATTTTGGTCTCTCTCTCTCCTACAAACCCTTCCAGAGAAATAGTCCTATATAATTAAGTCATATAATTAACTAACATTTACTTAGAGGTCAAATGTATTGACTAGAGTCCAAAGAACTGAGAATGTAGATCTATAAGTCCCAGAGAATGGACCACTTTTCATAGACAACAGTCTTAGCCATGATGTTATAGGGCCAGCTGCTTTTTATACAGGGAGGCAATGATTATATCAAACATGAAAAGGTGTTGTGTAATTTTTTAAAAGGTAATTAGGTTAGTGCAGACTTCCTGAATGAACCGAAGCATGTCTTCTGGATCTCAGCCTAATTACCTTCTGCAAGGTTCCCTTAAAAAAAGAATATTATGCTACCAATGTGAATACAAAGAGCAGCACATAATGTTGAGAAATAAGTTCTGCTGTTACAACCTTCCTTGAACGCAATAGATTGAAAAGTATGTGGAACACATACTGCATGCGAGTATGTGGCAATGCAGTATGTGGCAAGCTGCATGCCAATCAATCAATTGCCAACTTCCAAAACCATAATGTGTGTCAATCCATATGCAGTTACTCCTCTGTTGGGGTTAAGCAGAGGCAACCTGCACTGGTGGTCTTGGATAGGCAAGGAAAGACTAGAGCAGGGCAAAAGCGTTCCAGTGATCCATGTGTATTCTCTGCTCAGCGACATCTGTACAACTGCTGCATGGATAAACCAAGAGAGGTAGGAGTGGATTCCAACCATCTTGTGATGAATGAGTCACACTGCTTCTGTGCCATGTGAATAGCATGAAGGAGATCTGTTGTAAACTGCTCTGAGGCTTTTAAAAATAGTAATATAAAACATTTACTGTATTTTAAATGTATATTTTTTGTTCAGTAAATAGCAGCCACAGGAAAGCTAACACTGCTCCAAGAGCATGGAGGTTCTATCAACTATTTAAACATTTTCTCCTCCACGTTACTACAAACTGCTCTGTGAATTTTAAGGGAAGATTAACACTACTGAAATTAACTTTGTGTTTTGAAGAAGAAGAAGATGGGGAAGGAATTGTCTGTTCATATCATAGTCATGAAAAAGCTGTGATTTAAATCTTATTATAAAACACAGGAGCTCCCATTGTAGCTACAATCTGCTTATCATATAAAAGTGTGGGGGAAGGCAGGGAGTGTAATTTTCAAAGCGTATTAAAATTAGTACTCTTTTTGCAGCCACGCTTCAGATTGTGCACTAGACTAATTATTTATGAGACACCTTTTAATTAGCATGGCATCTCATGAAATAAGCAAATACTGAAAGCTAACAACTGGCCTCCAGTGTCTTAGGTAAAGGTAAAGGTTCCCCTTGACATTTAGTCCAGTTGTGTCCGACTCTAGGGTGCGGTCCTCATCCCCGTCTCCAAGCTGTAGAGCCAGTGTTTGTCCGAAGACAGTTTCTGTGGTCAGGTGGCCAGCGCAACTAGACACGGAACACCGTTACCTTCCCACTGAGGTGGTACCTATTTATCTACTTGCATTTGCATGCTTTCGAACTGCTAGGTTGGCAGGAGCTGGGACAAGCGATGGGCACTCACTCCGTCACGTGGATTCAATCTTACGATGGCTGGTCTTCTGAACTTGCAGCACAGAGGCTTCTGCAGTTTGACCCTCAGTGCCACCACTGTTAATGAACAAATGACTTTGCATAGACTTACTCGTACTGTCTGCTAATGAATCAAACTGGGCAGAGTCTGCCCAGGTGGAACAGTTCCCATTTAAAATAGCTTTCACTCTGACATGGCACTGCTTTTTGTGGTTATACATTCTATGTGAGAGATCACACCAGGTTTGAAGGATATTTTTACATTCAAACAAACAAACGGCGTTATCAGAAGTTCAAGAGCCAAGGTGGGATAGTGGATAGAGTGTTGGGCCAGGACATAGGAGACCTGGTTTCAGATCCTTGCTGTTCCAGGGAAACTTACAAGCTGAACGTATGCAGCACTGGTAAAATCACTTACATGCCTTGAAAACCCAGTTAGTGCCATAAATCAGATAATACTTGACAGAACATAACACACAAGCCACATATTCTCTCCTTCAGGAAAAAAAATGCAATACAGTATCTCCCTATGTAACATCTAATGGAATGTTCCGCTTGTTTTCTTAGAAGAGTCTGCGTAGTTGCACTAGTTTCACATTCTCATATACTTATAGCCCAGAACACTACACTCAATTTATATTGCATATAAGGTATCAATCTTGGCAAATTGCCAATCCTAACCAAGGTGCCCAAAAAACACTTTTCTGATGAGCAACAATTTAATTCCCAGACCCATGTGAATTCTCTTATGCAAGTGTGATTTGGCAACAAGATTTGGACCACAATGCCATCTCTTGAGTTTTTGGAGTAGCAAGTATAATTAAATTGTGTGAACATTTAAAATGCTAGAACAGCAACCAGCAATAATGAAAGAGTAGAAAAATCAAGAGTAATCACACTTTTTTTTAAAAAAAAAATTGACTTGATAGATTATTTTTGTCCTCTGCTATGCCTTATACTGGAGGCTACCAATATAAGATGTTCTCAAAGTTTTTGGAGACAAAGTGGATATTCCTAGGGCTGGGCAAAGTGCAGTGTGATGCTGTAGAGAATGCTGATTCAGACTGCCCTTTGCTATGTAAAGCCTGGCATCCTTTTTCCTGCTGACATTGCAGGCATGATATTGTACAGCAATACTGGGCCATTTTTTCGTGTTTTGAATTGTGGGTACAGGAAGACAATATCCCACATTCATAAACCAGTGGGTTTTTTTTATAAAGAATTTAATATGTCAAATATTCCCTTGGCTGTGCCATGAAAGCTGCTATAACTCCTGTGACTACTCAAGATGAAAGAATAGTTGAATATAATTGCCTTGTATCGATGGTGTTGTCCTTTGTAAGCAAATCTGAGATACTCATTATGAAGAGTGTGAAAAGCTAGATAGAAGCATGCTTCTGTTAAATCTAGGGATGCTAGGAAGTTCCCTGCATGCAATGAGTCCAGAATCATCCTGGGTGTTTCTCTGTGAAATCTGCATTGCATGATGAACTGAGGGCCTGTCTACACTGGCATATAGATATGATATATAAGGATCACTGAGGACATGGTGTGGATTGAAAAAAAGACTTGTCCGCAAGTGTTTCTACTTAGAATGATCCATCATTTCCCTCTAAGAGTTGCCATGCACCTTTCAATAGGACATTCATTCTTTTGGGCATTTTAGCTGGAAGATAGCAGCCTCTACTAGCTACAGATTCTGAGGGAGAGTGAGAGAAAGAGGGGGGCAGAATGAGGGAAGGGAAGTAGAGATGTGGGTGGGGGAAGGGAGAAAATGGAAGGGCACCAACAGAGGGAGAGAGAGACGGAATGTAAAAAAAAATGCTTCCTTCACAGATAATGAGGGGAAGCATTTAATTGACAGTTGATCAGACGACAATGGGTCGTTTGCTGTTCGGACAGGAGGCACATGCTAAATGGCACACTGGTCCTCCCCACAACCTCAACAGATCCTTTGTAGCCTGATCCACCACCACCCCACCCAAAATGGCCAGTCTGACCAGGTCCTGATTTGTCCTCTTAAGGACCAATATTGCCCTTCAATCCCTGGCAACTTTCAGCATAATGAAGAATATCGATTAGCAGCTGTAATATGTTTGTCATAAAGACACTGGCTGTATCACCCCATGTCCATAATGTGTTCTATGGTTTGGAATATCAAGGCATGTTTGTCTAGTTTCTTGGATGCTGGAGATTATACAAAATAACTGTGAGATGTTTGCAGAATCTCTTCCTTGTAACCTCCTCTGATGGTCTGTATGACCCTTCTATCTCTAAATTTATAGAAGGAACATGAGGCATGAAAGGAAGAAGAGCCTATTTCCCTGCATATCTCAAGGGAGCAGAGGGGAATGCCTTCTCTCTGTGCTCTGTTTCCACTAACCTGGGCTCGAGAGAGTCTGCAAACGATTACGTGCTACTATAGTGGTGCTGGAGGAGACTCTTGAGCATCCTCTGGACTGCAAAGAGTACAAATCTATCCACTCTAAAGGAAATCAACCCTGAGTGCTCACTGGAAGGACAGATCCTGAAGCTGAGGCTCCAATACTTTGGCCATCTCATGAGAAGAGAAGACTCCCTGGAAAAGACCCTGATGTTAGGAAAGTGTGAAGGCAAGAGGAGAAGGGGACGACAGAGGATGAGATGGTTGGACAGTGTCATTGAAGCAACCAACATGAATTTGACCCAACTCTGAGGGAGGCAGTGGAAGACAGGAGGGCCTGACACGACGTAATGACTAAACAACAACAACAAATAGGGTGCAAAAGTGAGGTTGTTTTTTGTTTCAGCTTCAGTTTGCTGGTCATTTAACTCCTTTTGCTCTTGCACTAAACTAAATCACATCCAAGCTGTCCAAATGGTAGCCTTGGGAATTTTATTAACATTCTGGCATCATCTAAGGTTATCTTTTGATCAATCTTCAGAATGTCCTTTCCCCTTAGATATGCAACTCCAGGCAACTGAGGATAGAGATGTAAGTATTGCTAGGGTAAGGGCTTTACGAACTTTAAAATGTTCTTACTCTTAATGCTGATTATCCCCATCTGTGATATACCCTAACAATTTCCTCCCATGACTGCTTCTGAATGGGTGGAGATATCTGCCCCCACTTCTCTTTCCATCATCATCCAGGAAGAGAATTCCAGATTCTGCAACTCCTCCTCTATAATGGGAGGAAGGGGGCATTCCACTTTCCCTCACTCTTTCTTGAAATGTCTCTTTCTTTGAGTGTCGCCAATGCCCTGATAGGGCTAAAACATTAGAAACTCAGAAACTTTGTTGGTTACAGAACTTTGGATCTTCAGTTTTGGGATCTTCAATGGGAACATGTGGGAAGCCCACAAAAGTACGAAAACAGCATACAAGTATTCAGTACTGTGTTACCAAGATAAAAATAAGAAGCCAAGCTATTACTGATAATTCTGTGCTATCCGCACAAACAAATATAATTAAAGCCACAAAATCTCCTAGTAGAATTGAGTTTCTTGCACAGTCAAGAACAGCAATTGTATTATGGAACAACACTCCATGGAGGATAAAGTTAAAAGGGAAGGGAAATTGAATATTGTCATATTGATGTTTGCAGTCCAAGGTAGCATTGGGCTCCATTCCAAATCCCACGCTGCAGCGGAAAGTTTAGTTCTGTTGTGCAGTTAATTACCTTGCCTCACAATATTGTTCTTAATTCAGCAAATATGTTATAACCGGCTGCCACTTCTGGAAATCAAGTCCGTCCGTCCGTCCGTCCGTCCGTCCATCCGTCCGTCCGTCCGTCCGTCCGTCCGTCCGTCCGTCCATCCATCTTTAATTTATTTACAATATTTTACCCCATGTTTCTCCTTTAAAAAGACCCAAGGTGACTGATATCATTAAAAGACAATATTTAAAAGATAAAAACAGTTTGTAAACATATATTTTAAAAAATCAAATACTAACAATAAAAATATCAACACCAAAACACATTCAATACAACAAGGTACAACACTCCATTTGAATCCCCCTCACAGAATAAACAGTTCCATGTATGGCCTAAAATGCCAGAGAGGAGCATCTCTTTCCACCCACCGTGCATGGGTGTCTCTGTGCAACAAGGCTTGTACTATATTTTTGAAGTCTGACACAGTACCTGTAAGCTAAGCAGTCCGGTTTCTCCAGAATGATGTATAAACTCTGTGTATGTTCAGAAACACTTTAGCATGTCAGCTGGTGTAAATCAGAGCCTTGGTATTTCAAGTAGCTTCCAAGACTATGGTCAGAATCATATCGCGCCTCAGCACACACAACCTTGTTCCAGAACCTCACAGCCCAATCATCAAAGATCTCTTCATTTGAAAATGACTCATCCATTCAATGTTCCTTGCTTTTGCACAGTGCACCCCTCGGGCAACATGCTCCCTGCCCCTCACACTTTCAGATTCTTGATAAAACATGAGAGGAGCACAAAAGAAAGGACAATCCAGTGGGAAGCCCAATGGCGGTAGGAAAAAGTGGCCGTGACCACCACATCAGCACAGCAGTGTCTCTCTTCCCCGAGCTACCTGATGCCTCAGGAGGAGGGATGGGAATGAGCAGACTCAGAAGCAGGAGCCCCACAGTTGATCTCCGCTTTAGGTCTTTGGGGTCAACATTGACAGGCGCTGGCGTGTGTCTGCTCAGCCCGATGTCGCATTTGTTCCTTATATGTACCCAACTGTGCACCGATGAGATCAGTATTTCACTGTCCAGATGACGCAAGGCTTAGGCTGCAATTTGTAGCCTATTTTACGCTTTAGGTCAGGGGTCTCAAACTCAATTTACCTGAGGGCTGCTGGAGGCAGAGTCTGGGAGAGGCTGGGCCGCATCAGATTTTCCGCCAAGCGGAGCAAGAGCTCGAGGAAGCCGCCCAGGAGTTTCCTTAGCCCAGCTGGGGCTCCGAAGAGCAGGAGGAGGAGGTGGAGGAGGGGTGTGCGAGCCCTTGTTGCTGGTCACAGCCCCCTCCAGCTCCTTCTTCACTACCACCACCACCAGCAGCAGCAGAATGAAGGGGAGGGGGCGCCAGTGAACACCTAGCTGGGGGGAGGAGGGCACAATATAAAAATTAAAAAAAAAAAAAACTCACAGAATCGCCTTGCCAAAGGAGAAAAGCCCCCATCGATACCTGTGAAATTAAACAGAATGGGATGGGGGCCCTCACAGGTGTGCACGCATGCACACAAACACACACACACGGAGGTCCGGCAACCTTCCTCTGAAGGCCCCCCTCAAAATAAGGTGCACTCAGCAGCAGCAGCTACCCCCACCATGACAGGGGACCAAACTTTGAGAGGCGAGCCCAGGCAGCCTCCAGAGCCAATGCGGCTAAAGCAGGATGAGGAGGAGGAGGAGGAGGAAGCACCGCCGGGTGCTGAGGTGGCCGCTGGCCAGGCTGGTGCTGGGGGTGCCAAGAGAGAAAGAGAGCCAGAGAGCCGCTTCCCTGGAAGCGGCAGCAGTAGTGGCAGCTGCTGTTGGAGGCGCTGTTGGAGGCACTCTTCGAAGACAGGCTGGGAGTGAGCTCCACTCTCAGGCATCGCTCGGTGGCGGCTCAGGTGCTCAGGGAAAAGGGCCAGCAGCGTGCCTCACTTGCCGGCTCTCTCCCAAGACAGTGCCTCTTCCACCTTCCATCTGGAACTGCAGCCTGCCAGCCGGCAGACAGGCGGGCTGGCTGGCAGGCTGCAGTTCCGGATGGAGGGTGCAAGAGGCACTGTCGTGGGAGAGAGCCGGCGAGCGAGGTGAGGCTTTTTTTGACTCTTGACAGGAGAGGATGTGTGGGCACTTCAGGGGGGCAGGCAAGACGGAGGCCACAACCTATCATCCGGTGGGCTGCAAAGGGCCCCCGGGCCACATGTTTGAGACCCCTGGTCTATAGCATCATTCTGTTTTCACATGTTTTGATGTCGGAATTGACTTGTTGGCACACAGTTATTAGCTTGCTGGCTAGCTCAGTGAGCTGGATACTTGGCGGTGGAGCTGGAGGTTGGGAACTCAATTCCTCATTGTGCAGAGCCAGACTGTGTGGCTTTGGGCAAGCTGCACAGTCCCAGGGCACCACCACCCTGAAAAAGGGAAAGGTAAACCACCTCAGAGTAGTCTTCACCTGAAAAACCCTGAAAACGGTTGCCGTAAGTCGGAATTATGACTTTACGGCACAATTAAATTAATTACATAGGTTATGAATATCCTGACTTTGTTTTATTGCTTTTATCATTACCCTTTTTCCCCAAAAATAAGACCTAATCTGAAAATAAGCCCAATATGGAAGAAGCCAACTGAATACCGCTGTAAATAGGCAGAATAGTAGAGGCTCCTAGTTGTCCCTTATACCTCCAGCTGCCTATCCCTACTGTATGACCAAAGAGGCATCAAGAGTTATCAAGGAAGGGAAATGCCTTATGACTTTCCTTATACTATGTAACAAGTTGACATATGTTCCAAGAACAGAACAATCTTATATGATGACATTGTATGTTGTTGTTCTGTGCTGTCAAGTCAGAATCGACTTATGGCAACCCTAATAGGGTTCTCGAGGTAAATGAGATACTGTATTTAAGACTTGATTGCAGCCGTCCCACACACTCAGTGAGTTTTCATCTCTGATCAGAGAGTCAAACTCAGGCCTCCTAAGTCCTAGAGCACTGGTTCTCAGCCTTGGGGTCACCAAAGGGTCTTGGACTAAAAGTCCCAGAAGGCTTCATCACTAGCTGGGCTAGTAATATACCCTGCCACTGTTCCTGTGATTATCCTAGAATGAGAAAAGTGAAGTCGGAAGGGGCCTACAAGGCCATCAATATCCTCTGGTGATAGGCTGGTGACACAAGGCTTCACTTCTTTGCATTGCCTGCTGAATTTCTGTCTGACAACTGTTGAACCCACACCAAGACAGCGTTCTTTTCTTTTTAAAGCAAGGATATTTTTAAGTTATTTGCAGCCTTTTCAGTAACTTTCTCCGTCTGTGAGTATAAACTATGGAGACAAAAGCAGCTGTAACTCTCCAATACATACTTCATTACAGGTAACAATTATATATAAAATACCAGTGAACAAAGTGGTTAAGCGTAATCAGATTTGCTTTTTAACTCTTACTGAAGGCTACATAGTCCACCTAATTGGAGCAATTCCCCCTTTTTAACCCCCCCCCCGCTATTAATCAAGGAACACTTTCTTCTGTACTCTACTCAGAATGCATAACATTAACTGGAAAAATCTATTTAGAAAATGGAGCTGGACAAATGCTGTTGGAAACCTTCTAAATTAGAAATGTAAATAACATTTGCTGATGCAGTCCAAATAACATAATTCACTACCAGATGGACTAAACTGGAAACTGTGCGGGAGTTTGGAAGGAAACAGGACCGAGAGACATTAAAGAATCACAGCCAAATATGCAAACCATTTAAAGCTGGGCAAGTGGTGGGAGGGAGATAGTGGAATTTGGTATGGGTGGAAGAGGTCCAGTGGGTAATCTGAACATGAACACAACAATATTATACTGTCAATCGGGGGGGGGGGAGGGAAGTAGGGGGGAATCTGTTTCTTGTTGGCAAGCCACAGTGCCTGAAAAAGCTGGTGCAACTTGGTCTCCCTGTCTTGCATGTGTGAATGTGTTCAAGTGCCTATAGAGCTTGCATAACTTGGAAATGATCTCATGCAAGGGGGATGGTCCATGATGGCCCCAGTCCCATGGAACAGAAAGTTTGGGGAAAGCCAACTGGATGTCATGCAGTCCTGTGGGTCAGCGCAGCAGCTGGACACGCACATAAAGTCAGGATGGATGGATATAACATCACATAGCTGTGGCTGTAAGTATGGTCTACACATATTTAGGATTTTTATGCCAGCAGAGTGCAACAGACTAGTGTTGCATCCATAGATATTAAATACGAATAACTAGGCGGAAAAATCTAAAAATCCTACAGAAGCAGGATAAGTAATCCAAAGAAATGGGGGAGATCCCTGCAAATCAAGAAAAGGGGGGAGAAAAGAACAAATCCAAGACGGAGGGACAGAGGCAGGCAGGCAGGCAACACAATTGAGAGCACTACGCACTCACACCACCCGCAAGGAACAACTGAAGCAAAGAATGGGCACTCCTCACTAAATCCTAACCAACCCAGGCTCTTTTACAGGTTCAGTATTCCCACTCCTGGATATTTAGATTTACTGCTGACAGCATTCCTTGCAATGCTACTAGATTAAATGTTTACAGGGCAAAATGACAGAAAGGGAAAGAAGGGTTCCACCAAACAGAAGACACAAAGAAACAGAAAACTGTTGTGTATCTCTCTTTCTTAAGTAAGAATCATCCATGTTTTAGAGGCTCTCTTTTGACAATCAAGGAAAGAATATGTAAATAAAAAAGTTGTTTTTGTGTTGTGGGTCTTTTGTTAAAACACAAAAGGCCTGTTGAAGTTTTATTTGTAGCCTTGCATGCTGTGTGTCCCTCAGGTCGGAAGGCATACAATATGCTACTGAGGAAGAGTGGAGGACAAGTACAAGCAGCTCCAGAGCTAATGAAGTGGTTGGGCCAAAGCCGAAAGGACGCTCAGCTGCGGACGGGCCTGGAAGTGAAAGGAAAGTCCGATGCTGCAAAGAAAAATACTGCATAGGAACCTGGAATGTAAGATCTATGAACCTTGGTAACCTGGATGTGGTCAAACAGGAGATGGCAAGAATAAACATTGACATCCTGTATGTGGACAGAGAACTCCCAGAAGTACAAGCTGGATTTCAAAGGGGCAGAGGAACTAGAGACCAAATTGCTAACATGCACTGTATAATGGAGAAAGCTACAGAATTCCAGAAAAACATCTACTTCTCCTTCATTAACTATGCAAAAGCCTTTGACTGTGTGGACCACAGCAGACTATGGCAAGTTCTTAAAGAAATGGGAATGCCTGACCACCTTATCTACCTCCTGAGAAATCTATATGTGGGATAGGAAGCAACATTGAGAACTGGATATGGAACAACTGATTGGTTCAAAATTGGGAAAGGAGTACGACAAGTCTGTATATTGTCTCCCTGCTTATTTAACTTATATGCAGAATACATCATGTGAAAGGCAGGACCAGATGAATCCCAAGCCGGAATTAAGATTGCCGGAAGAAATATCAACAACCTCCGATATGCAGATGATACCACTCTGATGGCAGAAAGTGAGGAGGAATTTAAAAAACTCTTAATGAGGGTGAAAGAGGAGAGCGCAAATAATGGTCTGAAGCTCAACATCAAAAAAACTAAGATTATGGCCACTGGTCCCATCACCTCTTGGCAAATAGAAGGGGAAGCTATGGAGGCAGTGACTGATTTTATTTTCTTGGATTCCATGATCACTGCAGATGGTGACAGCAGCCATGAAATTAAAAGACATCTGCTTCTTGGGAGGAAAGTGATGACAAACCTAGACAGCATCTTAAAAGGCAGAGACATCACCTTGCCGACAAAGGTCCGCATAGTCAAAGCTATGGTTTTCCCTGTAGTGATGTATGGAAGTGAGAGCTGGACCATAAAGAAGGCTGACCGCCGAAGAATTGATGCTTTTGAATTGTGGTGCTGGAGGAGACTCTTGAGAGTCCCCTGGACTGCAAGGAGAACAAACCTATCCATTTTGAAGGAAATCAACTCTGAGTGCTCACTGGAAAATGAGAAGACTCCCTGGAAAAGTGTGAGGGCAAGAGGAGAAGGGGACGACAGAGGACGAGACGGTTGGACACTCTCATCCAAGTGACCAACATGAGTGTGACCCAACTCCGGAAGGCAGTGGAAGACACTGAGATATAAAAAACAAATAATTGCAAGCAAATTATGTAACACGATGTTTGAGAAGCACAAATCAAATGTAGATAGAATGAAAAACTAATAAAATGTATAAGGAAGGGCCTGGTGTGCTTTGGTCCACTGGGTCACGAAGAGTCGGACACGACTTAAGTACTAAACATCAACATGCTGTGTGTCGTTTGTGTTACTGGGAGGGACCTTTCTGGGCTGGGGTGATTGTCTAACAAATCATCCAAGCCTTGAATTTCAAAGGGTCCTATCTCTCTGCTGGACTTTCTTTCCTTCTCTTGGTGGCAGTTGTTTATTTGCTGTTGATCAGTTTTGCTCGTTGCTAAGTATTGTGCAGTAAAGGAAGCAGTAAAATGTATAGGCACAAGTCTATAGTTTCAAGCAATTGTATTTAAAGAAAAGTTTTTTATTCTTTCTACTATAGATGTTGTGTTCGATTCTAGGGGCGGTGCTCATCCCCGTTTCCAAGCCATAGAGCCAGCGGGTTTTTTTTTGTCCAAAGACAATCTTCTGTGGTCACATGGCCAGTGCGACTTAGACACGGAACGCTGTTATCTTTCCACCATGGTGATATCTATTTATCTACTTGCATTTGCAAGCTTTCGAACTGCTAGGTTGGCAGGAGCTGGGACAAGCGGCGGGCGCTCCATTGCGTGGATTCGATCTTACGACTGCTTGGTCTTCTGACCCTGCAGCACACAAAGACTTCTGCGGTTTAACCCGCAGCGCCACCACGTCCCTTGAGACTTTAGAGTAGTAGGCATCCTTCAGTCTCGAAAGACTATGGTAGCGTGCTCTGTATGGAGGACTTGGAACAGCGTCTGGTGTGGCTGAGGAGGCCAATTTGAGAGTTACAATCTCTTCCACACTGAAGACAAATCCAATCTGTCCCCTGTCCAGCTCCCTGGTTTTGCTTCCTTTGTGACTTCCTCTTTGCCTCGGCCTGCTGGACAAGGGTCTCTTCAAATTGGGAGAGGCCGTGATGCAGTGCCTGCCTCCAGGCTGAACGATCAGATGTCAGAGTTTCCCATCTGTTGAGGTCTATTCCTAAGGCCTTCAGATCCCACTTGCAGATATCCTTGTATCGCAGCTGTGGTCTCCCTCTGGGGCGATTTCCCTGCACTAATTCTCCATATAGGAGATCCTTTGGAATCCGACCATCAGCCATTCTCACAACGTGCCCAAGCCAGCGTAGACGTCGCTGTTTCAGTAATGTATGCATGCTGAAAATTCCAGCTCGTTCTAGGACTATTCTATTTGGAACTCTGTCCTGCCAGGTGATACCAAAAATCCGTCGGAGGCAACGCATATGGAAGGTGTTCAGCTTCCTCTCCTGCCGGGCACAAAGTGTCCAGGACTCACTGCAGTACAGGAGTGTGCTCAGGACACAGGCTCTATAGACCTGGATCTTGGTATGTGTTGTCAGTTTCTTATTGAGCCATACTCTCTTTGTGAGTCTAGAGAACATGGTAGCTGCTTTCCCAATGCGTCTATCCAGCTCGACATCTAGAGAGAGGGTGTCAGAGATGGTTGAGCCGAGGTACACAAAGTCATGAACAACCTCCAATTCTTGTGTGGAGATGGTAATAGAGGGAGGTGAGTCCACGCCCTGGCCCATGACTTGTGTTTTCTTCAGGCTGATTGTTAGTCCAAAGTCTTGGCAGGCCTTGCTGAAACGATTCATGAGTTGTTGGAGGTCTTCAGCAGAGTGGGCAACAATGGCTGCATCGTCTGCAAAGAGGAAGTCCCGCATGCCTTTCAGTTGGACTTTGGTCTTCGCTCTCAATCTAGAGAGATTAAAGAGCTTTCCATCTGATCTGGTCCGGAGATAGACACCTTCTGTTGCAGTTCCAAAGGCATGCTTCAGCATGACAGCAAAAAAGATCCCAAAAAGTGTTGGTGCGAGGACACAGCCCTGTTTCACTCCGCTTCGGATGTCAAAGGGATCTGATGTTGAGCCGTCAAAAACTACAGTGCCTTTCATTCCCTCATGGAAGGACCTGATGATGTTAAGGAGACGAGGTGGACATCCAATCTTGGGAAGTATTTTGAAAAGGCCATCCCTGCTAACCAAGTCAAATGCTTTTGTAAGGTCTATGAAGGCCACTAAGAGTGGCTGTTGTTGTTCCCTGCATTTCTCCTGCAACTGTCGGAGGGAGAATACCATGTCAGTGGTGGATCTATTAGCTCGAAATCCACACTGTGATTCTGGATAGACTCTGTCTGCAAGCACCTGGAGCCTCTTCAGCACAACACGGGCAAGCAGCTTCCCTACAACGCTAAGAAGAGAGATACCACGGTAGTTATTGCAGTCACCCCTGTCACCTTTGTTCTTGTACAATGTGACAATGTTTGCATCCTTCATGTCCTGTGGTACTCCACCTTCCCTCCAGCAGAGACAAAAGATTTCATACAGTTGAGACTTTAAGCGCCAGTTAATAAGAAAGGCATGGACTGTCTGTGGAATTTGTAGCTATTCTCCTCTGTGAGTCTCTCTGCATTTCTACTGTGTCACAAAAAGGAATTTTACCAGAAATTCAAAGCTCTGCAACAAGGCCAACCCCTGCATGTGGCTGCTATGCAGGAGACCTCACAATGAACAAGCCAGCCTGGATATCTGTCTATTATCCCCACTGCTTCGGGTTACTCAGTACTTTTCAGTTCCAACAGGTTTTCTGTGGAGGCCATAAATCAGGCAAAAGTTATTAAATACAACAAGTCAATAAGTCATATTCTACCTGAGCGTACTGCAGGTGATAAGTGGAGCCACCACCCATGCTAGGCCAAAACCTCCTGTCTCAATTATATCTCAATTATATCTCAGAACAAGTTACAGTGGACCCTCTACTTATAGAATTAATCCGTATTGGAACGGTGGCTGCAAGTCGAAAAGTCTATAGGTCGAATCTCCATTGACCTACAATGCATTGAAAACCTATTAATCCCATGACTGGCAGTTTTTATTCTATTTTTGTTCCATTTTGGTTTTTTTCTGGTCTGTAAGTTGATTCTCCGGCTGCAAGTCGAATCTAAATTTTGCGGCCAGAGAAGTCTGTAACTCGAAAAGTCTGTAAGTCGAGCCGTCTGTAAGTCGAGGGTCCACTGTACTTTGTGCTGCTCACTTTACATGTGTAAGAAAGAATCATCTTAGAAAGAATCAGCATAGCTCTGCCATTTAGAAAATCCTGCAAGAAGCCCTGAGGCTGTTCATAGCCATCACTTGCCTCTCCCTTATGTTCCTGCATCCACCTTTGGTGTTCCTGGGCTGTTCCTGACTGAGCTCAATTAGTTGCTAAGTTTGAGCTCTCACTTAGCTCAGTCCAGAGGACCTTCTTAAGCTCTCCTCCTAAAAGTTCAGGTTTCTTCATCCAGGGTCCCATCTACCCAGATGTCTTTTCTGACTGTACTGTATCCTTCTTGCAGCAGCAGCAACTAGTGTGTTAATAGTCCCCACTTAATTTAATGGGAGTCAAGGGCAAGTATCTTGGAAGCCCTTGTTTTCAGGGAGTCCT
Organism: Pogona vitticeps; assembly: GCF_051106095.1. Lineage (NCBI taxonomy): Eukaryota > Metazoa > Chordata > Lepidosauria > Squamata > Agamidae > Pogona > Pogona vitticeps. The sequence continues at coordinate 81,090,601 of NC_135783.1, read as the reverse complement.
TGCCTTACAAGCTTCTACATCTTTCACATGTGTACAGAAGAGGGAACTGCGGTGCATCCTTTCACAACACCCCAGTTTTAGTGACCCCTCTTGGCCATCAGTCTGAGGAAAACCACTGCAATACAGTTCTGCCCACAAAAAAATCCATTGGCATAACTGGGGTCTCCGAGATGAACACCCCTGCTACCATCACCAGAATTTTTCTCAGAATCTCTGATGGATTGCTGTGTTCGTTCATGTGATGGTGAGGAGTTAAGAATAAGGAATTGTTATTTATTGCTAGACTTAAAGTAATTACTTGCTCAAATATTTAAATGATGTTGTTTTCATTGTAAAGGTCATGTTGTTTTCTTCAAACATGGAAAGAAGGTCAGTTGTAAATTTGTCATACATTTACTAATGAATTTAAAGGAAACAAAGGATTACTGAGACTGCATAGCAAATAAAAAAGAAAAGAAAAGCTAATTGGGAGTTAAAGGTTTCATTCAAAACACCCCAATGTTCATCGTTTCAGATGATGTTTCCTTGTGGGCCTGGTTTTAGTACTGGATTTTACACTGAAAAAACATATGACATCTGTCAGGAAGGCCTCACACAACTTGGTTCTCCTGTTTTATCATCTAACTTGAATTTCCTGTAGATTTCAGGAGGGAAAAAGCTGAATAAGCTGAAAGATAATTGTTCTTCACCTTAGCCAAGATATGTGATTGATGGGAAATTTTGTTAGACATAAATTTAGAGACTGGGGCTGCACTACATTGGCAAGCTCAGTCAGAGCCATTCAGCTTTGCATTGGCTTGGAGCATAGTCTCTTTTCTGTGAAGATTCTCAGTCCTCCAGGTGAGGTTATCTGGAAGTTGAGTCATGACAACTGGACTTCTTATTAGGTTGAAACATTTTGCTACTCATCCAAGCAGCTTCTTCAGATATATATAGAATTATTTACTGCCCTTTCAAGGGATCTGAAAATCTGATTCCTGAGACAGCTGCCTTGTTTTCTTTAATGTCAGGGTTGCTGTTCAATCCTGAGGTGCAGACTGTTTTAAATATATCCTTTTTAAACAAAACAAGATAACAACAAAGAAAAATTACAAAAGAAAAAGAAAACAAGAGCAAACAAGAACAAATAATCTAAAACTCAAATAATTGAAATGGAAACAACGAAAAAATAGTGCACTCTTATTATTATATTTTAAAAGATAGAGAAGCAATAAGAGAGAGCAGCGCTTGAGGGATTTTATGCCTTACATGCCAGAATCCCTATGCTGACTTTCAGTACTATATACTGTATCTTGACTTACATAGATCAGGGACACCATTTGCTACTTTGCTTCAGGTGGCAATGTGTCTTCATCCAGCTTTACGCAGAATCAACCTTCCTCTTACCCTCACCTCCAGGCCCCTTTTAATTACCCAATATATTTTTTCCAGAAGGTTGGGGGACCTCTCGTGAGCTGTGAAAGCTGTGTTTTATGGGTCTGCATGCAAGGAGTGAATCACCCCCAAATGAGCAGAGAGATCGTCTTCATCAAAAAACTTCCCCAGGCTGCAGACTCATATGGTGGCAGTGGCAGAAAACACCATTTGAAAGATCCTGTAATGATGTGGATCAATGTAATGTTAGCTGCTCCAGGAAACCATGAGACATTTGAAATGGTGGTTTGTAGATGCAAAGAATGGTGGCCCACAGCAACAGTCAGAGGATGGTCAGGTGTTGAGAGCAGGCCTGTTGAAAACTGCCAAAATTCATAAGGAAGATGCTAAGATCCTTATTAATGGGACAAACATGTTCCTGCAATACACAGAAGTCATAAGGCGAGACTCTGATTTCATTGTCCTGCCCTTTTGTGCTATCCAGTGATGGATGCTACTGTGGTTTCATATCTGGGATGACAGCTCAAAAATGCCATCTATACAAGTACCAGGAAGAGGAGTAGGGTGGAGAGTTGATGTGTTGAACAGTTACATCAAAATCAGCAGAGAATCTTGCGGCACCTGAAAAATTAACAGCAGCAGCAGCAACAACGACACCTTTACACCTGAAAGCCATTTCATAGATCCATTAGTATATCCAGCAATGCCTTTGCAGCTTCAGGAGGGAGGTAATAATGAGCAACAAGTTTAGAAGCTGTTGTACTTGAGAGAATCAAAATCCTGTGCAAATTTGTTTAATTCATTTTTAAAAAAACCTTCTAAGGCAGCAGCCATTTCTGCTTCTTATGGAGGCAGTTTAACTAGGCACTGCGTAAAGAACATCACACTATCTTGAATCTCCCACCATTTGGCTTCATTGAAAGATCCTAGCTTCCAGGAAAAGGGACAAAAGTGCTCGTGGGGAATGATTCTTCCACACCATGCATACTTTTATCCCCTTTCTGATCAGTCACTGAGCATTTAGGAGTTCTCAGCATATAGGCAGAGCTGAGATGTTTAGCTCCAAGCTGTATCACTGAATTACATTTGCTATTTTAATGGCCCATTTCTCTTGATCTTTGCCTATTTGTGCAACAGTCCTTTCTCCCTGAAGTACCAAAAAGCCTCTCAAACCTGGTTCAAGGCTTCTCTCAAACAGTATAACTAGGCTACAAATCAGTTATTGTGGGCTTGTCTACATGGCTCAATTGGATTGGGCTACATTGGACTAACTAGGGTTGCTTAAGTCTGGTATGCTGTTTGGTGTGATCCTTGTATCTGTGTGGCTTATACACCTCAAGTGACCTTATTTGGTCTCCTTTTCTCAAGACAACAACAGGAGCAGTAACAGCAGCAGCAGCAACAAGAAGAACAACAACAGCATCTCCTTGCCTCCTCCTCTCTCCTCATTCTGGAAGGAAGTTTTCAATTTAAACAGTTGTTTTTCTCTAAGAGGTATAGTGCATCAGCATTGTCCTAATAGGTTCCTTTAAAAAACCTTCTTTGTTTCCTTCCTCTGCCCCTCTATGCAGGAACAGAGGAAATGTTTAATTTTCCAATATTGTGAAGTGGCCAAGCTGTCTTTTTAAGCAGGAACACAATATTGGAAAATTGAAAGCAGGAGAGTACTGTAATTTAAAGCTGCAGCTCCACTTTGGTTTGATCCTGGCAATAGCACATGCTGGAAATGAACCAAAAAACAGAGTAATCCTACCTGCACCAAAAGAGCATTGCCTCCTGATAGGAACCCAGAAAAGTGCGAATAGAAATGCTCTTGAGACAGGCTGGTTTGCTCTAGCAATTAAGTCATTTGAGTGCCAGCAAGAGGAGTGAAATAGCCCATCCATGCCGTGGACCAAGCAGCAGGACACACCTTCAGTTAAACAGGCAGGTTAAACCAGTGAAACAAAATGAATATTTGTGATACTTTTGAGGGCTCTGCTGGTGCTTTTACTCAGCTTCCTAAAGGACTTTGCTGTGATTGTGGAAAGGATATCTGACGGTAATCTACAAGATAAAAGGGCAATTGAATCCATGCTGCAATGACATTATTTTCCTTTAGCTGTTAATGGATGAAAGCAGATTTTTAAAATTGATTTTATTTTATAGATCACTGAGGAAAATTACCTCTTAAAGCAGGATGCTCATAGTACTGTGCTAAGGTCAAATGCTTCACGGGGAAAGCTGATGTAGCTCAAACATATTTTAGGAAAGATTATAAACTTGTGGGTCCTCTTAAGTCATCTACCTGTCTCTTTCTCACTGTCTGCCTGCTTTCTGCTTTGTGCCTTCAAGCAAAACTCTTAAGAAAATGAAGATAGCCTTTTTTTTAAAAAGTGTTCTCTTCGACCAGCTTCTTTCTGATTTCCTGGTTTCTGCTGCTGCTGCTGCTAACCCCTCTTCCTCTGATTCCTTTGTACCATACCCTTGTTCTTCTGTGCTCCTGCTCAGCTTGCTTGCTTGTTTTGCTTCTTTCCTTCCTTCCTGATTGGGGAAATGCCATAGAACAAAGATACAATTCAATGTTCTTCCATGCAGACTTTTTTGTGTAATTGTAGCTTGATAAAGTTACTTTTCCTGATTACAGCTCATTGAATCTCCCAACCAACATGGCTACTGGGGGTAGTTGAGGGGGTTCTAAGGGTTGCAGTCTAAAAGAGAAGTTTTCCAAGCATCTTGCTGAATTCTTTAGGCAAGCACTGAGTAACCTGAGGCCCCGGAGTATACCTGTGGATCTTGGCCTAGTCTAAAACAGTGCTCACTTTGGAAACCCCATTCACTTTGCACACATGCTCTGGCTCAACCAGGTACTGGCATTTGATCCTTCCACCATTTCCATGCTGGAAATGGTGGAAATTGGTGCCATTTAACCAATAATATTACTTAAAGGCTGGTTTGATTCCATATTATTGTGGATGTAATTTTCTACTGTTTTGATTCTGTATTGGCTAGGAAAGCTAGGAAGCCTAGACTCAGCCTCACTGTGGCTTCTGTCCAGGGCTGACTTTTTGTTGTGTGAGACAGATGCCAAAGGATGCCCCATGACTAGCCAAGTCAATGTGCCCAGTGCTTAAAACTAATGGTGGGAAGAAAAGCCCACAAGCATCTGTCTCCTCATTTGGTAGGAAATTTTACAGTAAAAAAGAATGGAAAAACTAGGAATTCCTGCCTTTTCATAAGATCCAAAATCTGCTGCCTGAGGTGATAGCTTCACTTTACGTAATAGTCAGATAGGCCCTGCACTGGCCCACTTGGTGTCATCACTCAATCATAGTCCAGGCTACTGTATTCATGAAGGCTTTCACGGCCGGGATCTAATAGTTGACAACAACAACAAACCCACAACAACCATAGTCCAGGCTGTTAATGGCAACATCTAAGCAGGCAGCGCTGGCTATCAGTTGAGTGCTGCACACATAAGTATATAGCCTCAAGTGCTCAGTGTGGAGAGGCACCCACGCTTTGGATCAGTACAAACAAGCTTTTCTGTGTTTGTTAATTTACATCACTGGATCTAGATCAGAACACGTGCTGCTGCCTGTTGCAGTTTTGTTTTGTTTTCTAAAATCTTTAAGCAGCATTTTGTACCATTTCTTTATTGTCATCCAGGAGGATTTTGCACTTTTGGCCCACAAGTGTGCCTCACGTTTAATTACATCCTGCCAAGAAGGTGTTTGGGAATAGCTGTGACAGATGAAGCCTGGAAAGCAGAGTTAGGGCTCATTAAAGTCGCTTTTCCACTCTGAAGACTGCTTGGGTGAAACAGCTTAGTCAGTTAGGCATCCTTCAGTCTCGAAAGACTATGGTATTGTGCTCTGTATGGAGGGCTTGGAACAGCGCCTAGTGTGGCTGAGAAGGCCAATTCGAGAGTGACAGTCCCTTCCACACTGAAGACAAATCCAGTCTGTCCCCTGTGCAGCTCCCTGGTTTTGCTGCTTTTGTGACTTCCTCTTTGCCTCGGCCTGCTGGGCAAGGGTCTCTTCAAATTGGGAGAGGCCGTGATGCACTGCCTGCCTTCAGGCTGGACGCTCAGATGTCAGGGTTTCCCATCTGTTGAGGTCTATTCCTAAGGCCTTCAGATCTCGCTTGCAGATGTCCTTGTATCGCAGTTGTGGTCTCCCTCTGGGGCGCTTTCCCTGCACTAATTCTCCATAGAGGAGATCCTTTGGAATCTGACCATCAGCCATTCTCACGACGTGCCCGAACCAACGTAGACGTCGCTGTTTCAGTAATGTATTCATGCCGAAAATTCCAGCTCGTTCTAGGACTGCTCTGTTTGGAACTTTGTCCTGCCAGGTGATGCCAAAAATCCGTCGGAGGCAACGCATATGGAAGGTGTTCAGCTTCCTCTCCTGCCGGGCACAAAGGGTTCAGGACTCACTGCAGTACAGGAGTGTGTTTAGAACACAGGCTCTATAAACCTGGATCTTCGTATGTGTCGTCAGCTTCTAATTGAGCCATACTCTCTTTGTGAGTCTAGAGAACATGGTGGCTGCTTTGCCAATGCGTTTATCCAGCTCAACATCTAGAGAGAGGGTGTCAGAGATGGTTGAACCGAGGTACACAAAGTCATGAACAACCTCCAATTCTTGTGTGGAGATGGTAATAGAAGGAGGTGAGTCCACGCCCTGGCCCATGACTTGTGTTTTCTTCAGGCTGATTGTTAGTCCAAAGTCTTGGCAGGCCTTGCTGAAATGATTCATGAGTTGTTGGAGGTCTTCAGCAGAGTGGGCAACAATGGCTGCATCATCTGCGAAGAGGAAGTCCCGCATGCATTTCAGTTGGATTTTGGTCTTCGCTCTCAATCTAGAGAGATTAAAGAGCTTTCCGTCTGATCTTGAGGAAGTCCTTCCAGGTCCGGCTAATGCAAATGCACCTGAACGATGGGAACACTTCAAGAACACTGTCTATAACACCGCCTTGTCCACCTTTGGCAAGAAGACCAAAAAGATGGCTGACTGGTTCAAAGCCCATTCAGAGGATAAGAGAAGAGCTCTAGCAGCATACAAAGCCTGTCCTAGCGAGTACAACTTGCAAGCAGTCAAGTCCAACAGGCTGCCAGGAGATGCTCCAACAATTATTGGCTCCAGCTCTGCTCTCAGATACAGTTAGCACCGGACACAGGTAACAACAAAGGAATTTATGACGGTATCAAGCAGGCCTTAGGTCCAATACAGAAGAAATCTGCTCCCCTGAAGTCTGCTACAGGTGTGCTCATCCAGAACCGAGCACAGCAGATGGAACGCTGGGTACATATATATTCCAGAGAGAATGTGGTAACCGAAGAAGCATTAAATAACATTGAGTGCCTGCCTGTCTTGGAAGAGCTGGACAGCGAACCAACCCTAGCAGAAATAAAAGCGGCCTTGGACTCCCTCGCCTCTGGCAAGGCACCTAGAAAGGATAACATCCCCGCTGAAGTGCTGAAATGCTGTAAGGAGATCATCACCACTGAACTTTATGAAGTCTTTTGTCTCTGCTGGAGGGAAGGTGGAGTACCACAGGACATGAAGGATGCAAACATCGTCACATTGTACAAGAACAAAGGAGACAGGGGTGACTGCAATAACTACCGTGGCATCTCTCTTCTTAGTGTGGTAGGGAAGCTGCTTGCCTGTGTTGTGCTGAAGAGGCTCCAGGTGCTGGCAGACAGAGTCTATCCAGAATCACAGTGTGGATTTTGAGCTAATAGATCCACCACTGACATGGTATTCTTCCTCCCACAGCTGCAGGAGAAATGTAGGGAACAACAACAGCCACTCTTAGTGGCCTTCATAGACCTTACAAAAGCATTTGATCTGGTTAGCAGGGATGGCCTTTTAAAATACTTCCCAAGATTGGATGTCCACCTCGTCTCCTTAACATCATCAGATCTTTCCATGAGGGAATGAAAGGCACTGTAGTTTTTGACGGCTCAACATCAGACCCCTTTGACATCCAAAGCGGAGTAAAACAGGGCTGTGTCCTCGCACCAACACTTTTTGGGGTGAAACAGCACACTGTGTTAAAAACACAATACTGTATGCTGTGAAGGATCCCTGCCATTTTACTTTCAGGTGAATAAGTGAGATCTTGATCAGAGTGGAACCATAAGAGATACACGACTGAGAATCTTCACAGATATATGAGATACAGTTATCTCCATGGATGAATTTTACTTTGAATGTTGACACCACCACTCCATGCAGAGGTTAAACAAAGTGAAGGGGTGCTCCACTGTCACAATTTGCAGCTGTGCATTGCCTGAGCTAGCCCAAATGGCCTGAATGAGGAGCTTCCTGACATTTAGAACAAGTGATATCACTGCAAACCTGGAGAGTGGAGATATGGGCCATTTATAAGCATCTCCTCTCAATCTCCTGCAAACTGGGTCACATAGACCTTTGTATGTTGAGCACAATGGTCTACAGAAGACTCTGCAAATGCTTTCAGATGAATGCATCTACAGAGTTCCTGTGACCAGGAACCCACCTTTTCCAGATCCTCAATCAAGGAGGATCTGTAAACATGTTTGGCTGTATACAAGTTACAAACATGAAAACATAACTGGATGAAAAACCATCTAAAAGCACATCAGTAAAAAGTACAGCACTACCTCCTTCCTCCGCAGCCAGTCAATTGCTGAAAGTCTCTTTAGCAAAATGCCTTTGTCCCCAAAGATTTAATCCTGTCCATCTCCAATCCCCAACCCACCCTCCCATGCTATAGTGTAAAGGAGGTCAGAGTTTTGGCAAGGTTCTGCACAAATCTGTCTACATATTGAGACAGCTGCTAAAGCAACATTAGTGGAAGCCTGCTAAAACTGGGAGGAAGGTTGCTCAGATATTTTAACATATTTGTTTCTCATTATGCCATGTCTCTTGTTATCTAGGCCTCTTCAGTCGACCTGACACATCCTGTAATTTCACAGCTGTGAAGTCTTTTAAGAAGACTGTGGGAAATATATTACTATGCTTTAACAGAAATAATTTTGATTCACTGCTTTGATAATCATCCTATTGCTCAGTGCAGGCAACCCAATCATATTCCACAGAGTGTTTCCTGCTGCTTCAGTGGAATTGGCTAAGGAGGTTCTTCTGTTATACAAATATGAGCCAATGTGGAGGGCATCACATTCACATGGGTACCAAGTAAACATCAAAAACAGGTAGTAGGGTTTTGTTCTGTTTCTTCCTTGATGAAGAAAAAAAAAGCAAACCTTGTGAATGGATGAACAACTTCCAAAATAGGGATCTAAATCTCCCTGAAGAAAAGCTTGCATTACATTGTTTAAAATGCCCTTTCATGTTTAAAATACATTTTCATGTTAGTTTTACTTAATTTTACAGAACATTTAAGTTTTAGGAGGTGTTTTCTTGGTCAGTGTTGTTGTTGATTAGTTGTTGTCATGTCTGACTCTTCGTGACCCCATGGACCAGAGCACACCAGGCCCTCCTTTCTTGCACTGCCTCCCGGAGTTTGGTCTAATTCATGTTGGTAGCTTTGGTGACACTGTCCAACCATCTCGTCCTCTGTCATCCCCTTGTCCTCTTGCATTCACACTTTCCCAACATCAGTTTTTTTTTTCCAGGGAGTCTTCTCATGAGATGGCCAAAGTATTGGAGCCTCAGCTTCAGGGTCAGTTCTTCCAGTGAGCACTCAGAGTTGATTTCCTTCAAAATAGATAGGTTTCTTCTTCCTGCAGTCCAGAAGACTCTCAAGAGTCTCCTCCAGCACCACAATTCAAAAGCATCAATTCTTCGGCGGTCAGCCTTCTTTATGGTCCAGCTCTCACTTCCATACATCACGACAGGAAAAACCATAGCGTTGACTATGTGGACCTTTATTGCCAAGGTGATGTCTCTGCTTTTTAAGATGCTGTCTAGGTTTGTCATTGCTTTCCTCCCAAGAAGCAGGTGGCTTTTAATTTAGTGGCTGCTGTCACCAACTGCAGTGATCATGGAGCCCAAGATAGTAAAATCTGTCACTGCCTCCATATTTTCCCCTTCTATTTGCCAGGAGGTGATGGAACCAGTGGCCATGATCTTAGTTTTTTTGATGTTGAGCTGCAGACTATTTTTTGCACTCTCCTCTTTCACCCTCATTAAGAGGTTCCTTAATTCCTCCTCACTTTCTGCCATCAGAGTGGTATTATCTGCATATCTGAGTTATTGATATTTCTTCCGGCAATCTTAATTCTGGTTTGAGATTCCTCCAGTACAACCTTTCACATGGTGTATTCTGCAGATAAGTTAAATAAGCAGGGGGACAACAAATCAGTTGTTCCATATCCAGTTAGCAACATCCACGCTAGCAGTCAACATGTTCTACAGGATATCCTCTTGTGTTCACTACCACCTCTAGGCATTTTGAGTGCTTTGTGGCTTCCAGCAATAGGTACCAAGATAACTTGTTGAAAAACAACCGTAACAGTCACTTCATCTTTGGGTGAGAAGTGGTTAAATGATGAAAAAAGGAGCCAGGTTTTGGGATTTCTTCCCGCTTGACATCTCTTTGGGAATGGTATATGTGTGTATATACAAAATATACAAGTATGAGTGCTTCTCTTGAGTTGTGTCAACAGAAAAATTCTATATATTTAAGAAATGACTGAAAAGTAGAAAAACAGAATGATGGCTCCACTACTGGTGTAATTATGTGCTGACAAGTTGCTTCCAGCTTATGGCAACTTTATGAATTATAGATCTCCAAAAGGTCTTGTTGTTAGTCTTGTTGAGGTCTTGCAAACGAAAAGTTGTAACTTTATTGAGTCAATCCATCTCTGATTTGATCTTTTCTTCTTGCTGCCTTCCACTTTTCCAAGCATTATTGTCATTTCTGATATGTTTTTTGCTTCCTATGATGTGTCTAAAAAAGTACGATAGCCTCAGTTTAGTCAACATTGTTGGCACAAGAGATTAAATGCTATTTTATACATATTTAGTCAGAAACCCGATTGTGTTTATTGGATCATACTCCCAGGAAATGGATATAGCATTGCAACCTGTGGTGAAAAAAAAGAAGGTACAGAAAATAAGAGCAAGTGAATTCCAGTAGAACATCAAAGTTGTATTAGGAAACTTGTTTGTTAATTTCTTCAGTATATGGATAGGAAAGATTAGGTCGAAGGGTGTAAAGGTGGAGACACTGGTGGTTCTTTGTGGTGGGTGGAGGATCAGACATGCATGTATGTGCATGGAAACAAACATTCTCTCTCTCTCTCTCTCTCACACACACACACACACACAGAGAGAGAGAGAGAGAGAGAGAGAGAGTAAATAGATCTGATGACAGTTACCTGTAAACTTCCCCTTCTGTTTACTGAGATTGGAAGGTTGTGTTTCTGAGAGAGGGGACTTAAAAACCTCTTCTTCCCAGCAATCCTGGTTCAGGTCATGGCTTTCTGCTACTGATCTCTGAATTTAGATTGCTTAAAGTTTGAGGGAGGTGAAAGCTTTCCCATTGATAGTTACACTGGGAAAGGAGCAAGGTTAAAAACCTTTTGCACCCCCTGTGATCCTGTGGGGAAACAGCAATCTATATTGAGACCACTAGCAAAGTGGAATGACTAAAGCCACTAACTATACTCAGGTGAAAACAGTAACTAACCATGACAGGAATGGTTTTCAGCAGCTTAGAATAGTGTGTCAAAAGATGGTGGCCCTTGCTTCAGTCATTTGTGCACTAGTGACATCCTGGTCGGCCTGGTAAAATCAGCTGTAAGTGTAGCTGCTTTTGGAGATGGTTCAGGATAGTTCGCAGCCACCCACAGTTCAGAAATGTTGGTGGGTGCAAAATACAGCCAAATATTCTCCAGCTGCATCTGCTCGCAGCACACTTCCAAGCCCTGAACAATTTGGAAGCGAGGTACTTGAAAGAGCATTTGTAGTCAGATGCCCAAGTCCCACTCACAAGCTCAACATCAGTGAATAGCTTCATGCTGGCCTCATGGGTGTGGAATGCATTGGCCCATAAATTCACATCATTATGGGCCTTGAGAAACACTACTAAGATTCTCTTGTTTTCACCAGCCTTTTTTAGGGTTTCTGGATCATTAAACTGAGCCTTAGCAACTGTTCCGTAAAAATTTGCTGCAGTTTTGTGCTGAATGTTATGTTTTCATTTTCCCAATATTTAATGATGGATAGTGTATGTTAGTTTAACCATCTAGGTGAAGGCCTGAAGTCCTGTTGTACAGTTACACAAAAGGCATCTTTGGAAGTGAACTTCCATTAGGAAACCTATTATCTACTGCAAATTGAGTTCTGCAACTTGGCATACAACAATTATCTATGGAGACTTCTTAATCTACAACAATTTACTTCCAAAATCTACCTTTTCCATAACTGTATGTGAGTGACCCTGCCATGACCCCCCCCCCGAAAATGCAGAGAGTGTTTGGAGGAATAGGTTCTCTTATTAGAGCAACACAACTGTAACAGAGCCAACGTGCCTCAACAACAAAACTTAAAACAGCTCTATGAGTGCCAGTTAACTGCACCCCCAAACAATTCAGGTCAACCTGACCATTCCACCAGTCTTTTACTGGCAGAAGTGGAGCCCCGCCTCTTCTAACCGTTTGAGGACATTTCATTGCTTCCTTCAACAGCACAAAGAATTCCTCCTTATGCCTGCTGTCACTGTCCAGGTGACGGATTTTCCTCCAACCAGTTGTTGAGCACTCTAGCAGCACTGGTATCTCCTGGGCCTCGAATGTCTCCCAGTCAACAACATCTGCCCCACAGTCTCCCTCTTCGTCTCCACTCTTCTCCAGCCCTCCATGTCCGCATGTGTAGCTTTTAAGACATCATTCGTGTCAGTTCCAGTCCACAGGTGAACTGTAGGTCAGGAATCTTGCCCTTACTCTCAAGGAGGTAGAAACCCCATTCTTACCAGTAGAGGGAGTGGGGCTGGTCCCACACTACACAACAGGATTCCAGTCAACATTTCTCTTTTAAAATAAAAAAAAAAAACCCAGTGAGGGTGTTTTCTTGAGCTTTGTATACCAGTTCTAAAGAAGATTATATTTATGTTTCTGTATAATTCACACTGTTTTCCAGTTGGGTTATTGATGCTAAGTACAAAACTGTGCATTTACAAAACACTAACAAGGGAGTCCAAATGAGCATCAGTTATTAGTATCTGTATTGTCTTCCACAGGTAGGAGCAATGTTGTTGCCTCCAGATGTTTGATTATAACTCTCATCAACCCTAAGGCAGTCCAGCAATATATGAGGGAAAGCATGAATTCTCTACCACGTGCTGTGGTCTTGACGTTTGGTGTGGTGCCAACACTTCCCAGATCCTACTGAAGCAGAGGGACAAAAACATTCTGTGTGTGCAGAACTGCACTCAAAGACAATGCTAGTTACTTCAAAGTCTAACTCCTCATCAGTATCTTTGGGACAGTAGAATTGGGATCAAATTCTAATCAAATTCACAGCCATGATAGAACTGTATAACTGCATGTAGTGCACTGAATGTAATAGGTTGCTCTTCTTAGAGGTAATGTTCAGGTACCATGAACCTTTCCCCGGGGGGCGGGGGGGAACCCTGTATTTGAATCAGGTTTAGCGTTTTAATTCAAGGACTGCCTTGCAGCAAATCCGCTTCTCCACAAATTGATTCATCTTTCCCATGTCATATCACAGCCAGAAACTGTGCCTGTCTCTGCAAACACCAGCTAGCTCAACTACGCTTTCAACCACAAAGGCAGCATATTTGATGAGGGCTCCAAGTAGTTCTCCTTTCTCAAGCACAGGAAATCCATTTTTGGCTAGAATGGTAACAGAAAGTACACCAGGTTCCCCCAATGTGCATACTAAGAGGAACCTTGTTCTGAATGTTGTTTATTTCAGGAAACATCAGCTTCACAGCTTGAGGGGAATAAGAGGGGCAGACAAACCTACGGGCAGAACAGGGTGCAGCATTTTCACCTCAAATTTTTTAATTATTGATAGTATACAGCAGAATAGGGCCATGGTGGTGCTGCAGGTTAAACTGCAGAAGCCTCCGGACTGCAGGGTCAGACGACCAGCAGTTGTAAGATCGAATCGATGCGACGCAGTGAGCTCCCGTCGCTTGTCCCAGCTCCTGCCAAACTAGCAGTTCGAAAGCATGTAAATGCAAGTAGATAAATAGGTACCACCATGGTGGGAAGGTAATGGCGTTCTGTCTAGTCGCACTGGCCACGTGACCACAGAAACTGTCTTCGGACAAACACTGCTCTACGGCTTGGAAACGGGGACGGGCACCACGCCCTAGAGTCGGACACGACTGGACTAAATGTCAAGGGGAACCTTTACTTTTACAGCAAAACGTGGAAAGATTATGTTCCTGGACAACACTTTCCAGAAACAAAGCACATATCAACACACAAAGGGCATTAAGCTTCTGGTTTAATTCAAGTTAAAAGCTGAGGAAAGCCCTCTCTTCTTAACAAGATACTGTTATCCTAATTTGCCCTTGTATAGACTTCTGTGAACTACTTTCTTTAAAATATAAAGAAGTGTGGCCTGACATTTCATCTTGCCAGGTAACTGGAGTAACTAATTTTCCACCACTGTTTTGTGGCAGGAAGTCTACATTGGTCGTCAAAATAGTTGCTTTCAAGTTTGAAGTCCTGTAGATCAGAAAATGTTGCAGAAACAGAATGAACCTTTTCAATCCTGGTTGCATGTCCTGCTTCTTCTCAGGGGCGAGTGTTTGTGTGTGTGTGTAGAGGAGTGCATTGTTTTTACAGGTGCCCTAAAAGCTGATGAGGCAAGAGGCTAGTTTGATTTTCACTAGTTTGATTTTGGTGACAGCTCAGAAGTCTGGCATGGAAAATATACAGCCCAAAGAAGGCAGACAAACACACAACACTCCATTTATTTCCAAATTAAATTTAAAAGGCCAAATATATTTTCCCACTCTTGCAATTTACTGGAAACAAAGTTTAGAGTATATATGTTATTAGATAAATCATTCCATACTTCTGCAATGTTGGTATTGTTAAAAACAAAGAATCGTCAAGATTCCCAGCATTAGCTGGAACCCTCTATGGTTCTCCTGGCTGCTGTTCAAGGAATACTTAAAACACAGCGCAAGAGCACCATCTACTGATCAATCAGTATGCTATGTTTATATGCTGTCTTTCTCCCCATTGGGAAAAGAGGTCTTGTGCCAACTTGAACATTACAAATCTATGAATTACAGTGCACTTTACAAGCTTATCAATTGTATCCTAAAGACTTGTCGGTTTTATTTTCTCTCCTCCTACCAGATGATGTGGTTGACTGCATTTTAAACTTTCTTTCAAAACAAAATATAATGGTTGTGGGACCCCAAAGGATATTCTTCTGGTAAGTGATTACAGGCAGCAGTAAAGCATAATTGTGGTGAAAATGATAAAGTACACAATTGTTTGCAAAATAAAAGGTTGTATTCCAAAGTCAACATTTATAATTATGTGACTAACAAAAGTTCAAAACAGGTAACAAAATGTCAATAAAGATCTAACGGAAGGGCAGAGGAGAAAACACTGTATAACTGTTTCTAGGCAAGACACTGGTGATTATTGGCTATCTATACAGTGGTGCCTCGCATTACGATGTTAATTCGTTCCAGCGAAATTGCTATAGAACGAAAACATCGTAAAGCGATTTTTAAAAGCCCATAGAAACACATTAAAACCCGATTAATGCGTTCCTATGGGCTTGAAACTCACCGTCCAGTGAAGATCCTCCATAGCGCGGCCATTTTCACTGCCCGTGCAGCGAGGAATCTGTCCTAGAAAACAGCGGGCAGCCATTTTTTTACCTGGCGGCCATTTTGAAACAGCCGATCAGCTGTGCGAAAATCATCGTTTTGCAATGATCGGTTAGCAAAGCAGGGAACCGATCATTGCAAAGCGAAAAAACCCCATAGGAAACATCGTTTTGCGATTGCAAAAACTTTGTTGTTATGTGATTGCGTCATAAAACAAAGCGCTCGTCTTGCGAGGCACCACTGTAAATGAATTGCAGGTATTGAGGAAAAAGGTTTATGTAAAAAAGAAATTCTGACCATGCAGGCTCACGTGTACATCAAGCTTATCATCTGTGAGAAAATGTGTTCTCTGAGACCATTTTTGGTGCTAAAATTGGTCTTTTACCTCTTCTTCCTTTTGTTACCTGAAACAAGCATACCCTGAATGGCAATTAAGTGTCCAAAATGGCCATAGAAATAGTAAGCTAAATCCCAAACTAGATGGAAATGTTCAATTTGAGAACCAAAGCACTTGAGAGCATACGGCAGTGAAACAGAATATGAAGAACCACTGCCTTGGCCTCTTCCACTTTAAAGACTTTTTGCATTTGGCAACATTTTGAGAGATGCTTCCCTTTTTTGCTTTCTTGCCTATTTTTGATTAGAATATCAATTTGGAACATTTTGATTAGAGCATTAACCAATTTCCTTTTCTCACTATCAGGAAGATATACATTGTCTCACAGCAAGAACAAATTACATAGAACCTGGAAGAATCCCGGAATGTAAACAATAAAAAAGGAACCCATTCCTGCTTGGAGCAAATATATAGGAGGTGGACAGGACTGACCAGATGCTCTACCATATGATAAACACCAAGAGTCATGGCGTAGTATAATAAACTGGGCATTTTTATGGTACAGCTGGCAATGCATAATCTTTTCCTAATTTATGAGGTTGGCACATCTGGTGCGTTGCTGTCACTCTAGCAGACTGCTTCTTCCCTATGCAAATCATATATGTTGTGTTTCAGGTTTTAAAAAGCTACCCTTCCAAGTCAATGAAATGATGATGTCATTTGGTAGAAGCATTATCGCTAACCTCCTGCTCACAGTACTATTCACCTATGAACACACAATTAAAAAAACCAAGATGGCAATGTGTAATTTCTTTTCTAATTTACATAGTTTCACAGATGACTGTTGATTGGTTTAGGATTCTTCACACAAAACAAAAGAACTGGTTTTCTCTAGCTTCCATTAAGATGGGACAAGACATGTTGCAGCAATCCCAACAACTGATCTAAAGGAGAGGAATGATTAAATGACACGGGTCCAGAAAATATCATCATTACATAGTAGGTAGAGCTATCTAGATGGAAGCACTAAATTACTCTACCATGGAGAAGTACATGGGGGCCGGAAGGGGGGCAGGTGAGGTATGTTACTGGATGGAACAAAATCAAGGGAATCCAAGGCAGTGTGTCCTCTGTTTTATAGAGGAGAACATAAAAGTTACTAGACTGCACAAGAATTTCATCAACCTGCATTTTACTCACAAAATAAGCTAGGGATGGAACACTTCCCTTTTCTTTTCAGGACTCTCTTTATATACTAGGCCAAACGTGCTGTAAGAACACACATAGTAAAAGAAAAAAGAAAAAAAAAACAGTCCTTTAATATAGCCAGATTCCTGAAGGATTAGAGTGCTGACATATCTTTTATAGGATCCTTGCAGAAAGAAAAGCCTGAAGGATTCTCCCCCGTCCATCCATTTGAATTATGTAAAATTTTATATACATCACTGGTTTGAATCAAATCAGTATATATTTGAATCAAAATACTGTATAGTCATCCCCCACATGGCAAAATATACAAACTGTGACACTTTATGAATGGCAAAACCCTAGTATCACTCAGTTATCTGAACATGCTGTATGTTGTTAAACCACTGTCAGCATCGGGTGATGATGATGATGATGAGTGTGTCCTTTTCTGCTCTCCTTTCATACATTGCTTGGCCACGTGACTGCTACTGTCATGCTTGTTTCATCTCCCATCTGCAGCATGCTATATGGGAAGAGTGGCTGCACTGTCCACCAGTCTCTTTTCTCTACGAGTGTATCCCAGTCCACACTGGGGGTGAGGGAAGAGCAGTGGCAACGAGACACAATATGAGAGGCCTCAAGAAGGACTTCTGCAGTACATTCACTTCAAGAACTTGCAGTGCTTCCAGTGTTACATGTTCTGCCCCAAAAAGCAATAAAATCCCCATGACCTTTAAAAGGCTGGAGACTACTGCTCGCAGGTCTACAGACCTCAGTTATTTCTTTAAAAGAAGAAAGTGCAAGTCTCGGATGCAATGATTTGAAGTCTCTTTGGCTATCCTTTTAAGTTAGATCAAACTTTTTATCCATATCCACCATGGATACTTGCAATAGCCAGGAAACCGCTTACAGTTTTTGATGTTTCTCTCTTGTAAGATAAATGGCGCCCATGTGCTTCAGGCTCATAACTGGGCATCTAAGTAACCAGTGATTCTCCTTCAGGGTGTGCATCTTGCCAATGAGGTTTATCATACCCACCTATGTTCCTGCAGCTTCCTTGAGTTTTAGGCTGTTGCACATCTGCACACGGAAGGTTCAGAGTTGGGAGATTATTACACATCTCTTGTTGGCCACTGACAGATTGAAAATAATTGTCTGAGTCTTGTTCGCCCCCAGTGATGTCCACCACTACAACTTCTTCAATGTTCATCTCGCCACTTGCTTTACTTAAAGTGTCTTGCGAGCCATCAGCATATACTTCTTTGCCACTGTTACTGAGGTGAACGATCTTCTCCTCTGTTACAAAATCTACGTGTTCCACTGTTTTTTCATCTTCACGTTCTGGCAACACTGGCTTATAGGACGATGAAGTTACAACAGAGATATATTTGCCTTCTGGTTTTATGTCAAAACTGCTGCTGACTTGGCTCCTTACCACAGAAACCTTAAAATGAAAAGCGAACAATTAGCTGCTAGTTGCAATTCCCAGAGGGGGTGGGTGGGGAAGAGTCCCCAAACCCATTCCAAAGGTGAACATGTGGAAGTATATTGATACATCAACTTTCTTTTTTCCTCATTTTCCCTTTGCCCTCACCACTAGTATATATTAAGCTATTACGGCAAAGGATTTGCTTCTTCTGTCCTATTGTTTATAAAGACAGAAGAACTGAGGCAAAAATCCAAAGGGGTAGTTTCAATGGATAGCCCTTTTTCTGCCAGGGGAAGTGGGAAGAGCTGATCCTGCCGACACCTGTCTTTGCCAGAGGGCTGGATAAACCCTCCAAAGAAGGCTTTCCTGCACATGTAAAGGCCTGCATGAGAGAGGAGAGAGGGGCTCTCCTGGGCTGTGTAAGCAGTGTCACTAGGACTGTACTGCTCAAAAAAGGACACAGAAGTTTTGCACAAGCAGCTATGTTTGCTCAAAGCTTTCTCCACTCAGTTAGGACTGGTTTGCCCCCTCAACTCCCTGAAGAGGCTTTTCAGGGAGTTAGGCATTTGCTGTGGAGCCAGATGCTGTGAGTTCAATTCCCCACTGTGATTTGTAGGAGAACAACCAGATGGTGTGGCCTTGGCAAGCCACATAGTTCCAGAGTGGCCCCAGCAGAAGGGAATGGTAAACCACTACTGAGAATTGTCTATCTAGTAGACCCTGGAAAAGGTTGCCATGACTTGGAAATTCTCTTGATGACACACAATTCATTAGAGAGGAAAGGAGAAAGGCTGGTTTTCAATGGACCAGTTATTGAAACGATATACAAATATTCTAACCAAGATCATTCTAGGAGCTACAGGAAATTGCAAAATTTCTGTAGAGCGACTGAATAGCAAGTTAAGATGCAAGGAATACTTTCAGGTCATTACCCAAATTGTATTCAGAAGTGAAGAAGATTTTGTTTAGCTACCTGGTGTCAAATGGCAATTAATGGACTACTCTGGGACGCTCGCCCTGAAATAGTAAGGGGAGGCACCCCTCAGCTCAACCCATGCACTCTTTTTATCAGCTTTTAAATAGGTGGTTCACAACCCTCAGGGTAAAAGAAGTGACTAATTTCTCCTGCTAGTGTGTCTCTATGGTGTCATCTGCCTTCCAAATAAACCAATAAATTAATCCATGGAGAAACATACTAGAGCTGCAGTGGTCATTCTGGATGCTTCTAACAGAAGAGATATGTCTGAGACACACTTAACTGGCACATAGTGCCATTTCCAATGTGGAATATGTGAGAGCAAGAGAGAGTATCTATATTATCAGACTCCAAGCTAATCCTGTGCAACTGTTGTGGTGTATGAGACTAGAGATGAGCACGGACTACTGGTTCAGTGGTTCGTGCTGGTTTGTTTTCCACTACAACAGGTATTCAGCACTTTAGCGCCCCCACTCTTATATACACATGTGGCAGGGATTGTGTTGTGGGAAAATTTAAGTGGTAGCTGTACCAGCTAATTCAACCACACTACTTCACTGCTACTGCCAGCATCACCATCAGTTTGCTTCCACCTCAACTGCCAACTCAGCAAGAAGTCCAACAGAAATGTAGCAGACATTGCCTTATACAGAAACGAAATGGCAGTCATCCCAGCAATCTGACGCAGGAATAAACAAAACTCAAGGGGAACAGAGACCTCACATCAACCACTGCCTTGAAAATGTCATGTGCTGGTGCTGAGACTACCTACCAGAGTTTCTTGGGGAGCCTTTTTCTACTTACTCGGTGTGCTCTATTGAATATTGTTTAGCTCCTGAAATTACCACTGATTACAATTATATTAGCCAAATTTTTTGCAAGCTGCTTTGAGTGTCTCTTGGGGTTATAAAACAGGCCATAACCATCCTAAACCTCAAATAACACTCAGTCTGTGAGATATTAAGACATTCTAGAGAAGGAAAGATCTGTTGGTCCCTATAAAGAACTTACCAGAGACTTGGGAAGTTTAATTTTCTTCTTATATGTACATACATAGACTATTATGAGAACGATCAGCACAAGAAGTAAGACAAAAACACCCACAATTATAAGCACTGTTGAACCTACAAAATAAAGACATCATTTATTGTCAGAGATTTTATAGTATATTTTAGCTATACTACTATTATTTGACAAATCTACATTTTACGTGTATTTTAAAGCAGCAAAATTATCTTTTCTGTAATTTAAAAATTTCTTCCTTGGCTGTACACAAATAATCTGAAAAGTGTCATGGAAGGTAGCTTGGAAACAAGCTGAATGTCCATATTGTCTAGGAACACACAACATGATAACTTTAAAATAGATGGTACACTATAAGGAATACAAGAAGTTACCATCAATTTGCCACTGTGCTGCTGCGCTTGCACTGGTAGATGCAAATAATATGGGTCTGGCTGCTTTTAGCAGAACAATGCAAGAAGAACTGATGTTCTGGTTTCAGCCAATGTCTTCCCAGTGCAAGTTCATATAGGCTGGATTAGATTTTACTATTCACCCACAATCATTCAAGCCTAGATCATGGAAACTCTCTAGCCAAAGGGTTTGAAAAAAGTACTGTGGAGTAACCACAGATCATTAAAAAACTGAGTGTTTGACATGCAAAAGTCTTCATTCAGAAAACTCAGACCGGTGAAGACTGGTTGGATTCCTCCTTCAACAGTATGCATGGTAAACTGCAACACCTTATTTGCATCATGGGAGATACCATCTTGGTCTTAATCCTATTACAGATCACTTTGCCCTTAAGCAAGAAAAAGACTCAAAACTTATGGTAAGTCTTTTGGTATGCTTCCCACAACAATGAGGTGGTCACAGGGCTGAGATACTTCCGTCCAAGCTACTTGCTGAAATCCAGTAAAATCATGGATAGACACAAAGAATCAATGGAACTAACAGTAGCGTTGACTCACCAAATCCCCACTGATTCAATGGGCCTGTGCTAGTTATGATTTACTCCTCAATTTCAGTCATCTTGTGTTTAAATTATGTAATTGCTTTCTTACCTGATGACTGTTTAGGTGGAAAACTAATACAGTTTTCTTCTGATTCTTCCCCTATCACATCATTTGAAACTGAAATGCCCTGAGCTGAAACACAGTATGAAGCATCCCATGATGGAACATGGAGGTTTTTAGTACATCTTCTACGTGGACACTCGTCTAACATAAATGTTGTGCGCTGTAAAAAAGAAGAGTTTTATATTTAGAGAACACCTCTGTGATTACCTGTGTTCTAATATGTCCTCTTTTGGTTGACAAAACTATTGCCTTTGATCCCGCTACTTCTCAAAACTTTTATCTTCTACTTGCTAAACATTAACCTTCTTGATCCATAAACAACAACACATTGCTGCAAATTAAAACTGTTCAACTAACAAGCATGAGTCAACACTGTAGTGGTGCTAAGAGAACAGTTTTTTTTTCCTGATCTGTTATCATCATCAGCTGTTCTTTCCTTTTGCAAATGCAGGGTGCACTGTAACTGGCTTGTCTTTTCAAGAACATAAGAAAGTGTTTTGTGTGGGTTTCCCCCCCCCTTTTATTAATGCTATTGAAATATTCCAATATTTTAGTGTATTGAAAACTGCCAGATTCCCTTCAGTCTTTCTTAACTGCTACGGCAGTAAAGTCTGGTTTTGCCTGCGCTGTCCTGCCTTAATTACTAAATGCACTTCCCTACATTTCCAGACTTGCCTGTTTTTCTTTTTTTAACTTGCCTTTTAAGTTTTTCTGTTTTAACCACTTATCTTTGTTAGAATATACAAGTGTGCAACCCAGCATATATACGTGTGTATAAAAGAATTAACGTGATGTTATTTACATAATAGAACACTGTAAACAATCAGATTCTATCT
Source organism: Pogona vitticeps (assembly GCF_051106095.1). Classification (NCBI taxonomy): domain Eukaryota; kingdom Metazoa; phylum Chordata; class Lepidosauria; order Squamata; family Agamidae; genus Pogona; species Pogona vitticeps. The sequence goes on along the minus strand of NC_135783.1, from coordinate 81,068,613 downwards.
GGTTTTAGCCAACGGGTGTTAAGTGGGTTAACTGTCAGATAAAAGTAGCAGTGACAGTTAGGATGAGGCTTATTCTGCTTGGTCTGTTTGTAAGCATGATGTTTTTTTCTTGAGAAGTAGTGTTTTTTTTAGTTATGCTGCCTGCTATCAGTACACTACTAAGGAAACTATTATGAACCTGTTATATGCCTGTCAAGCACAAGTCTATTCCAAGTAAAATATTCAAGTACTGTTAGTTTATTTGTCAACATGTTATACAGTAAACATTCTTGAAGATTTTCCATGGCTAAATAAATATAATTTCAACTGATTTTATCTGTGATCCATGTGGTTTTTTTATACTCACACTTGATCCACTGTGTGTGTAAACTCTCAGAAATTTCATCCACCTTAAACTAAAATCTCTTGCCTTTTCAAATTCCTGGTTGCATCATTCCTGTCTTGCTTCTGCTCTTTACTGGCCTCCCTCTTATAGCACATTCACTTCAAACGTTTGTTCCTCATTGCTAAATACTTACATCATACTGTGCTTCATTCTTTATTCTTCCACACAGTCGTTCAGGGTCCCTCCATTAAGCTAGCTCTCTTGTAGTGTTTTTTCCCCCTATCTCTCATCTCCATTCTTCTGCAATCAGTATTCTCAGCCTGTGGAAAGCCCTGCTTCCTGGAGTTCTGAGACTCTCACTGTGCCTCCTTCTGCTGAAGCCACAGTTAAGCGCCATTCATGTTTTGTTAATGTATGTGGTGTTACATGTGATGAAGAGAATGAGCCACCCCAATCTCACTCTGCTTTGAACATGGAAAGTGGCAAACTGAGTGGGAAGAGTGACCTATGCCGGGGCCCTCTCCAGACATCTGGAAACCTAAAGATCATCAGGATTCTGGCTCACATGGAGAGGCTGTTTATACACAGGAGCCATCCCCATCGTCCTCAGATCATCACTTTTGTGTGTTGAAAGCAACAGCAGTGACGGTGGAGCTTGCATCATTCTCCCATCATGGGTAGGAGCCACATGTTAATAAAGCCTCAGATGGAAATCTTTTTTTCAGGCTTTTTCTTGCCTTTTCACAGTTACAAAAGGTAAACTTTAACTAATCTGAAACCTTACCTTCTCACGGCTCCCCTTTTCCCAAAGGAACACTTCATAGGTGAAATCTGTGAGGTTTGCTGCTACGCTAAGTGGGTATTTCTTGCGATATGGAGTGAGAGGATTTTCAATATTAACATGGATCTCATCATTAACAATGGAGAGGTTAAGCTTCGGTGGCCCTATTTTACCTGAAAGAGTTGAACACTTATTAGTAACATTCACAGTGCAATATTTTCATACAATAGGAAAGCTTAGTTTTCAAAACCAAGAAGATTGAAAAGGTACCAAAATGACTGAAGCAATATGGGATTTTCAGTGATTAAAGACTTCCTTTTTTCATCTCCCTTGTTTACCTAGCAGTATTTAACCAAGGGCATGCCCGGTGCCCACTGTCCCTCTTTGAACCTGAGAGCTCTCATATCTGAATAAAGTAATTTTAGTTTTTCTACTGAATCCAGAGTCTATCATTCCTTTGCTTAGCAGGACGGTATTCCTGTCCCCCACATTCCATTGTGTGGGTCACAGCTGAGACTGACAATATAGCTGTACCGTCTTATATTCCCAAACTTGCACTTCAGGAAGAGGGTAAGGAAGAACCAGACAGTAAGTGAGCAATCACACTTGTATTAACATCTATGGAAGCTGTGAGGCCATCTTTATGAACTATAATTTGGATATTAGCTGACTGGATAGCTCGGTGGGATAGGCATCTGGCTGCAAAGCCAGAGGTTGGGAGTTCAGTTCCCCACTGTGCCTCCAAGAACAGCCAGCCAATGTGGCCTTGGGCAAGCTACACAGTCCCAGGACCCCAGAAGAAGGGAATGGTAAACCTCATCTGAGTACTCTCTACCTAGGAAACCCTGAAATGGGTTGCCATAAGCCAGAACTGACTTGATGGCACAGACACACATACCATATGGATATTAACAAAGTCACATTATAAATAATACTACTAATTTACCAGTGATCATGCAAAAATAATGCCCACATCTAATGCTGTTGGATTGCTAATCAATTGCTGTCATACTGAAGCATACATTATAAACTTTGCAAATACAGCAAAGGCAATACAGTCTTTCACACACACAAAAAAGGTGAACATTCAATACCTAAAATCACATGTTTCACATTCCAACTTACCATTCCTGATTACAGTAAACACATCAGATGTTGTATAGTTAGATTCATGTAGTCCATCAAGAGCTTTGACTCTGGCCCAGAAAAAATCACATTGTTCTATCTTGTGTGTAAGATCACAATAATGCTGCAATATGTTCACACAGTTGGCAACTTCAGTCCAGTTGTTGCTGCCAAAACTATTGGGGGAAAAATGTCAAAGCTCAGATTCACAAGATTACAAACAATGATAAAATTCCAAAGGAAGATTGTCTAGTCTACGACTGACACATTTTTAAGACATTAGAAGGTAACCAGCAACAATCAAACAAAAAAGGAGTAAAGATTCAATAAAAGGATTACACAGACAATAAGGTAAAAGTTACACTTCAAAATAAAATATTCTTACCCATAGCAGCGCTTTTCTACAATAAAGAGAGGCTTTGAAGATCTGCCTTGGTAATTCCAGTGTACAGAGGTATTGAAGTTGTATGATTCTATGGTAACGTCAATTGGTTTAGGCACTAAAAATAAATTAATTAATAAAATTTGATGCAACAGAATTTAAACAAGCTAGAAAAGATCCAACAAGACATTTGTTTACATCCATCTCTATGCATGCCTAAAAGGTATAAACTGAACATACATGCATGGGGGTGTGGCAGTGTACTGTGTAACTGCACTAACATGTTTCTAGAGTCCACCTGTTATCTGTTGGATCCAAATGGATCACACAGTTAAAAATATGGGAAAATGTGCACTCTTTATGCTTCAAAACTGGAGAGAGATGAGTTGTACATAAAAATGCAGACATTTAATCCCTGCTATTTAGTTCACGGCTGTAATAGCTCAGTGAGTTAGGTATCTAGCTGTGGAGCCAGAGGTTGGGAGTTCAATTTCCCCACTGTGCCTCCAGGGAGAATAGCCAACCTGTGTGGATTTGGGCAAGGTGCACAGTCCCAGGGCATCCCCAGAAGAAGGGAATGGTAAACCACTTCCGAGCATTCTTTGCCTAGAGAACCCTGAAAAGACTGCCATAAGTCAGAATTAACTTGATGGCACATTTATTTATTATTATTATTATTATTATTATTATTATTATTATTATTATTATTATTATTATTATTATTATTATTATTATTATTATTATTATTATTATTTAGTCCATTTGTCAAAACAAGTGTAAGCAAATGTGGTACAGTCTAAACATATTTTTGATAATCAGTAATAAAGTTTTGAAAATCCAACACAAGCTCTAGCTGTGGCAATACTGTTTCTGTATGTGTGAGTTTTCTGCGTTTTGAGCTTTTCAGCAGCTCAATGGCACAAACATTAGGGGATGAGAAAAGAAATAAAAAGTAAAAAATATATCTCTATCTATCTATCTATCTATCTATCTATCTATCTATCTATCTATCTATCTATCTATCTATCTATCTATCTATCTATCTATCTATCTATTTATTTGATTTCTATACAGCACATCTGGCTACCAAGGCCACTCTGGGCAGTTCACAACAGAAAATAGGACAATCAGCATCAATAAACTAAACTAAAATAATGTCAAACAATATAGAAGAACAGACATACACTAAAGCATTATAAATCAATTACCAATGGTCAGATAGAGGAGGCTCATTCTGTTATTATTGACTTGGCAGCTTTGTTTACTTATTTACTTATTTAATTTCTATAATGCCCATTTGGCAACCCAGGCCACTCTGGGAGGTTTACATAATACCGGACCGGGGTGCGAAGACAGACCTCCCAGCCACCCTGCACGCACTACCCTCCCCACAGCTGCTTTGCACACGTGTGCGCATGCCAGCGCTGGCGTGAGCGCCCACCCATCCCTTCACACATGCGCCCAAGTGCCTGCGCGAAGGGGTGGGCGGGCTGCAGGTGCTCCTGCGCATGTGCGAAGGGGTGGGGGAGTGCTCATGCCGGTGCTGGTGGGCACTCCCCCATTGCTTTGCGCATGCGCCCAAGTGCCTGAGCGAAGGGATGAGTGGGTGGGTGTATTTGCATGTGCCCCTGCGCATGCACAAAGGGGTGGGGGAGTGCTCACGGCGGCACTAGCGGGCGGGCGCTCCCCCACTGCTTCGCACATGTGCCTGAGAGTGCGCATACAATCGCACGCACCTGTGGGGGGCCCGCCTTCCTCGGAGGCTCAGCCCGTCCACCGTCCCAAAAAAGTTGGGGACCGCTGCCATAAAACAAAGTATAAAAACAAACAAAGCAAAAGCGGACAAGAAATAAAATAATCAATATAATATTAAAACATGAAAACAATTTCAATAGAACATTAAAATAAAATAAAGAAAGCGTGGTGGAAGTTGAACATTAGCGAATTCTAGTTATTTTAGCACTATTGTATCAGATGTCGTAGAGGAAGCCCTGTCTAAATAGAAATGTATTGAGCAACTGCTTAAAGCAGTGGTCCCCAAACTTTTCTGAGTCGCGGACCAGTTGGGGAGGGTTCGTTCGTGGGTGGGCAGGGCATGCTCGGAGAGGGAAGCGCTCATACATATGTGCAGAGGGGCAAAGCATGCTCACAGAGGAGCAGAATGCTCTCGCGAAGGGGTGGGACCTGCTCGTGGAGGGATGGGGTGGGCTTGCGAGGGGTGGGGCACCTGTTCATGTGGATGGTTGGCCGTGCGTGTGGGTGGATGGGTGGAGTGCATGCAGGGGGGGAGATCTGTCTCCACGGCCAGGTCCTGTCATGGCGACGGACCAGCACCAGGCCATGGACTGGGGGTTGGGGACCCCTGGCTTAAAGGATCCGAATGAAGGCAGTAGGCAAATATTGGGTGGGAGAAGATTCCACAATCGGGGGGCTACTGCCGAGAAGGTCCAGTTTCTGGTTACTGTTTTCCGGGCCTCTGTTGGGGTCAAACGTCTCAGCTGTTCAGCCTGCGAAGATCTTATAGGATGGGCAGATCTGGTTGGAAGGAGGTGTTCTGCCAGATAATGAGGTCCCAAACCGTTTAGGGCTTTGTATAGCACCATCACCTCTGTTTCTGTCATCCGCGGGCAAGTTGGGCTTTTTCCGAATTGGTCTAATGAATGTCTCCTTGCACCACAGAGGCTTCTGCGGTTTAACCCACAGCACCACCATGTCTGAAGACAAAGCTGGGTGTAAAAAGCCTATTGACCAAAATCCTGTTGGTGTTCATGTAAAGTCTATGTAACTTATAGCAGCTTATAGCAGCTAATTACAGTATCAAGATGCCAACCAGGGCATTTTTCAATCATGTGTTTCGGAATGAACTTCAGTGCCCAACTAATGTGCTCTGGCACTTCACCAATTAGCTACAACTAGCCTCAGCAAGTTCTGCAAAGATTATGTGAACTCAATACAGTTCAGACCCTTGGTTCCTTAATGGGCTTACAGCATGGGGCATAGACTAACATGGTAGTCTATATATCAGCAAAACTGGTTACTAAATTTAGGTGGTTGTAAAAATACTCGAACCCAGAAGTGGTCAGTTTTATAGTGGATGGACAGGAAAACCCACAGAGCATGAAGTCCTATTTCCAGGTGTGCTACCAAATGTGTGTCTTCTTCCAAGATAGGATCCAACTGCTGGATGGCTAGTTATATTATCTCTGAGGCTTTAAAATGCAAAGGTCTTGGCCATAAAAGAAACCACTATATGTTATGTTCACTAGATTTTGGTTTGGAGATTGAAGGATAACAGATTTGTAAACCAACATTATTCAGATTAACTCTGACATCACATATTTGAGTTTTGCCAGTCTTTATTCATGAAATAATCTTGTCCTTGAGTGATGAGTAGTGCTAGTCACAATTTTTTCTTTACTACCGAGATCTTCTCACCAATTGTTTTTTCCTATGAGTAATTCAGAATTCACCGTGGTCTTGCTTCCCTTTTCGTGTCTTCTCTTTGAAATATACATTCTTAATTATGTATCATTATGCATTTCAATGGTGCATCTCTTGACATTCAGTTTCACCTCGCTTTGAGAGAGGGGAGCTAGCAATTTCTCAGTAGCCTTCCCAGCAACTCCAAGTAGCCTAATTATTGAAGGAAGATTCAGAAAAATTTTGCAGTTTGGAGTTCACAGATCCGACCAAGATACTCGACTAAACTCCACTCTTCCCTCCCATCTGGTTTGATGCTCCTTCTTACTCAACTGTCAACTATCCATGACCAAGCCAAACAGCATTCCACGACCATCCAGCATGCTGAATCTTGTCTTCGGGTTCTGGCCCTTCTGTTTTTTAATAAAATCTTCAAACCTTGGGATTCTTACAAACCTGTCACCACATTTCTCTTGTGGCCTTTGAAAACAGAAGAAATAATTTCAGAATATGGGCCTAGTGATCGGTGTTTTTGCACTACTTGGTCCAAATACTGAAAAGCAGAAATAAAGTTAATTCTTAGTTCTAACTGGGGAGACTATCCCTGTCCCCATGCTCTCCTTCAGATTGCCACAGCTCAGGAGAGCCACTGTGGAGTAATTGACTAGGACTTGGGAGACTTGGGTTTAAATCCTTGCTCTGCACAGAAACTTACTGGGGATGGGGTGGCACTAGTAATATCTTATATACTCCTGTAGTGTTGCCATATGTCAGATGCAACTTGATGGCACATGGCAACAGGCCGTGCCATGGGACAGAAACGGCATTGGTCGCCCTGTGTGATGACTTATTGAGGGAGGCCGACAGGGGCAAAGTGTCTCTGTTGGTCCTCCTCGATATCTCAGCAGCCTTTGATACCATTGACCATGGTATCCTCCTGGGGAGGCTCGCCGAGTTGGGGATAGGTGGCCGGGCTTTTGCTTGGCTCCGTTCCTTCTTGGAGGACCGTCCCCAGAGAGTACAGCTTGGGGAGAATGTTTCGGCCCCGTGGTGCCTTAATTGTGGGGTCCCACAGGGGTCAATCATCTCCCCAATGCTGTTTAATATCTACATGAGGCCGCTGGGAGGGGTCATCAGGAGGTGTGGAGCGCAGTGCCATCAATATGCGGATGACACACAGCTCTACATCTCCTTTTTTCCAACTACAGGAGATGCCGTTCTGTCCCTTCGGCGTTGCCTGGAGGCTGTACAGGAATGGATGCAGGAGAACGGGCTGAGGCTGAACCCGGACAAGACGGAGGTACTGAGGGTGGGCGCCCCCACACCTGGGGACATGGGAAACTCCCTCATTTTTGGGGGGGTGACCCTGCCCGCCAGGGATGGGGTCCGTAGCTTGGGTGTCCATCTTGACCCGGCGCTCACCATGGAGACCCAGGTGGCGTCCGTGGTCCGTTCCGCTTTTTTCCATCTCAGGCGGATAGCCCAGCTGCGACCCTACCTTGATGTGGGGTCTCTCACCACTCTGGTGCATGCGCTTGTAGTCTCGAGATTAGACCACTGTAATGCGCTCTACGTGGGGCTACCTTTGAGATTGCTGCGGAAACTACAGGTGGTGCAGAATGCGGCGGCCAGACTACTCAGTGGGCTGAGAAGATACCAACATATCTCCCCCACTCTGGCAGCATTGCATTGGCTGCCCATCCGATTCCGCAGTGATTTCAAAGTGTTAACGCTTACTTACAAAGCCCTAAACGGTTTAGGACCTCGATACTTGGCGGAACGCCTTCTCCCACCTAGATCTACCCATGTCACTCGCGCGAGCCAGGAGATAAGGCTGAGGAGCCTAACGCCGAGAGAGGCCCGAAAGGAAAAGACCAGAAACCGGGCCTTCTCGGCGGTGGCTCCTCGCCTTTGGAACAACTTGCCCCCTGAGATTCGCGTGGCTCCCTCGCTGGGCATTTTTAAGAAACAACTAAAAACATTGATGTATAGGCGGGCCTTCCCAACAGAAAACCCTTGACGATCTTTTTTTCTTATTCTGTTCTTTATTTTTTTTTATTTTTTTTTACGTTTCTGCTGTAAAGTCTTAAAATTACATTGTTGTTTTTACTGTAAGCCGCCTAGAGTGGTCTAATATGATCAGATAGGCGGGATAGAAATTAAATAAATAAATAAATAAATAAATAAATAAATAAATAAATAAATAAATAAATAAACAAACAAACAAACAAACAAACAAACATAAAAGACTATAATTTTCTCTGTTTGTTCCCCCCTCAATGAAAGCTGAAAATTCAGAAGACTCTAGAATTGAATATCCCATTGGGAAGCAGAGTCCAGATCCAGCAGCATACTTTGGCATCTAATTACTGGATCTGGAAAGCTCTTCTCTAGTCCCTACCACTGTAGTGCCCAAAAGTGCTCCATGGAGTTTCCCAGCCCTATGAAGCAAGGATTTAGTTTGCATAGGGAGGTCCAGAAGGACTGCTGGGTCTAGAAGAAGCAATGGGATTTAGCAGACACAAATGGTGAGCTTCTGACCCAGGCCCAACATGAGTAGAGCACAATCACCTTAGTAGAGGCTGCTCATAAAGAGTGGCAGACTTAAGTTAGATGATTCAGTATCACAGAGAAAATGGATGAGACATCAGGCATGAGGTGAGCTCAAGATTACTTTTATTTATATATAAGATGGTGAGGAATAAACTTCATGGCTCTAAAAGAAACCCATGACTTCCTCCTGTACAAGTTATGTTTTTATTCATATACAATGACCCTGGGAAACGTCAAGTCCCATATGAATATCTTCCATCTTTCTTTGGCTTGTGTTGGGCAAAAGAAAGTTCTTAGTAAGCTGTACAGATTTTCAGCTTTCATTAAAGACTAAAATTATTGCCAGTTTTGCTGCTCATCTCTATTTACACACCTTGTCTTTATACTATAAAGTATTAACACAGACGAAACAGCTGCACAGGCAAAATGTTACTGTCTGACACAAACCCTATGTTTAACTCTTCCACCAAAAACAAGATTCAAGACAATATGCTTATCATTTTATTTAAAAACAAGCAAAATATGGTATGAATGGAATTCTATTCATGGAAAGCTCCGCAAAAAGAAGGGAGGGGCAGTTTTCGCATATTCCTACATTTTTCTGCATCTCCTGGTATAACCTGCCATATAGTTCCACAGGGAGCAGCTGACTTTTGGTATCACAGATGTTATGAAGTAATCATAATCCAATGGACCAAAAACTCTTCCATTATAGAATGACGTGTTGAACTTTGGCATGTGAATGTTGCATATAGGTTAACAACAAGAGGATGGAGGGGGGAAACTAAGAAGCAAATTTAAGAAAAACAAAACAAAAACTAATAAAAAAGATCAGGCAGAAGAAAGGGAAAAGCATTATACTTATCAGTATTCACATAAAGAAACAAACCTATGTATTGTAACATGATCATTTTCTATAGTTTAATGGTTTGGGTCTCTGGCTCTGGAGCCAGGGGTTGGGAGTATGATTCCACACTGCGCCCCCTTGACCGAGGTTGGACCAGATGATCCACAGGGTCCCTTCCAGCTCTGGAGGTCTAAGATGATAATGATTACACACAACTTCAACGGATGGGGAAAAATGAAACTAAGGAACTGATTATTATACTTATTCTATCTTTTTTATATACCAAGAAGCTCACATTTTGTAACCCATTTCTTAGGAAGTGTACTGGGGGCCTTGCAAACTCCTGCTATGTAAAACTTAAAACTTTATTTCCCTAACAATCCAGGTCCATAAATGCAGCAGAGGCTGCATCTCCACTGGTAAAGAAATGCAATTATTGTTTTTCAACGTAATTCAATATGATGCTTTAATTCAAAATTTCCAAATTAGGTCTGGAATGTTTGAACTAAAGGACGCTATTACCAAAGGTTTCAGGGGCCCGGGGGGAGGAGGACTGCTCATATTTTGAAACGGGAGCTCCGTCGTACCCATTTATTCCTAGGAGCATACCACAATCATTTTTTAAACATCTGCTTTCCAGAAACAAATCCATTTTTTTTACTATATGGATTTTTTAAAAACTGGGAAGAGTGACTATAAGTTGAAGTTAATTTGGTAGCACACCATCATTTATTATTATTTAATTAATTTTACTCTGATCTTTAGCTGAAAAGGCATCCCCTATACAGTAATAAGATCTAAATCTGAACCTTACAAGTAGAGATGGGGGTATTCGTATACGAATATCCCTGCGCAGGTGGCATTAACTAGGGTCCAGCCCCATGGGGACGGACGGTCTACTCACTTAGCTGCTGCGGACGCAGATGGCACAATTCTACCAATGGCTCTGCAGCGTGCGATCTGCTCGCTGCTCTTTGACCTTGCAGCGAGGCTTGTCCTCCCGCCTCCTGCCAGGAGTGGCAAGTGGACTGCATGCCGCAGAGCCATTGGTAGGTTCACGCAATCCACGTCAGATCGGTGAGTGGACCGTCCAGCCTCGTAGGGCTGGACCCTCATTAACACCACCTGTGCAGGGATGTTTGTACATGAATACCCCCATCTCTACTTATAACACAAAAAAGAACAGGGAGAAAGAGAAAGCAAACCAATTCAGCTGCCGATTCTTCCTGCTGTATACTTGTTCTTATAAGGACCAAATGAATGGAATTTAACTAAAGAAAAAGGGAGGCAAATTGAGCTGGTTTCTCTGCAAAGCAGAAGTGAAATTTCTTTACTTCCAGCATGGGTGGGCAAAATGCTGTCCAAAGTTCCTCACAACCTCCACAGGCAATTTAAGGAGATATTTAAAGGAGATTTGTAATGGCTGCAAGGATCAAAATATGTGTAATATGAAATTTTACTTATTTTCAATCAATGACCTTAACTACATGTTTTATTTAGATTTTTTGAGGTAAGTTTCAAATCATAAAACATGAAATAGAACATTTAAGTGCAACAAATGGTGTGACAGTGAACAGGAATGAGATATTTTCTATCAGATAATAATAGGTGTCTCAAGATTTACTACACATAAACAAATGTTATGGCTCTAACAATGATGCAAGATGTACCATAAGCAGTTAGGAGCTAGTATGAAAATATGACAAAAATAATATCAGATTTTATGGAAAATCTATTAACATCATTTCAGTCTGTGCTCTAACTATACATGCCAAAAAAGAAGAGATAGAAAGCTTTTAGATAGGTATTGAGGAAACTGATAACAACAAAAGCAGGACTACTAATAATCGTGGTGACTAGAATACAAAAGCAGGCAAATTGGACCAAACACTTTTGTCAATTTGGCACAGGTGATAGAAACAAAACAGGAAAGCAGCTGACAGGCTGAAATTCCATGGTGTAAATGTATACTGTACTTTACAAATTGGATGATGTCATCATTCACAATGAGGAGAACTTTTAATATTGGAAAATCACCATCAAATTGTTGGCAATTATCCCTAAGCAATGATGGGATTCTTGTTGGCAATTTTCAAATATTAAAGGCACCCCACACATTCCAAGGTTCCCAAATGCTTCCCAAGGAGAAAAAGGGTCCTCAGGGAGCCTCAGAATGTGAAGCAGGGGATAGGAAGTTTCTAACTGAATACAATTTAAAAGATCTGTCACTGAATGATGACATTATCAGGCTTGCATGGCGTAAAATTATAAAAATAGAATTCCAGCAATAGCATTTGTGAAGGCCACAATCTGCTTTTAGCAAATACAGTACATGCTTTATGCAACCAAACAAGATGATTATACCTGTGGACATCACCTGAAGACCAACACAAGAACGTGCCAACAAGCATGGAAAATAAAACAATGGCCTACAAACTTGAAACACTCAGCATGCATACCAATCATAAATAAAGGTGCTGAAGATTTCATTAAATGTAGGACCATCACACACAAGCAAAGCGATGCACAACATCTTATAATGAAGACCTTTGCCATATATGGAGCAAGAAATGGTAGATTTTCAAGCTGGATTCAGAAAAAAAGAGGTACTAGAGATAATATGGCAAATAGACACTGCTTCTCCTAGAATACGCCATTGAGCTATCTAGCAGTGGTCCCATAAGGACTGATTTGAAGGCACATGACAACAAATTCCACTATGTATGACAAGCTTTTCGCCAACAAACAGTGTATCACACCCTTACTTTTACTGAGGCAAAATTCAATTTTCATTCTGTCAATAGTATTTCCCATCAAGAGACATGTATGGTATCGACTACTACCTTTTTGTTTCTCTCCCATCAGAAAGTGGAGAGCAACATAGCTACAGTACTCTGACTTTTGATGCATCCAAAATCAACCTCTAAGATTATTCAGCAAATACGTTTTCCATCTTTTTATCCTTCTTCTGACATTTATTTTGCCTTGGAATATCAGCTGTAACAATCGTACATTTTGTTTTTTAATACAGTATGTGACTGAAGTAATCTAGGGTGGGTGTTTTTTTCCTGCATTGTGTGTTTCACCCAAGTTCTGTGAAAGCCCTGCAAATCTGTCAAAGAAGTAAATCTAAGGATTATGTGATGTACTAAACTTGAGAAAGACGGCCTTTTTCTTACGAAATAAGGGGGAAATTTCAGAATAGAGTAAGACTTGGGACTTCATTACATGATTCCTAACACACTTTAAAACAAGCCATTTACTTGAGTGCTTTTTAAATAATTACCTACTGTCTTTCACTTGTCATCTGAAGATCCTCTGGTCACTGCAAAGAACTCAGAGGAGTGTTTTAGGATACACACAGCTCCAAGGCCAGGTTTTCTTGGTGTGTGTGTGTTTTGGTCGGAGACCCTCGCAACTAGTCTACATGAGCTGGGTGTGAACCACAGAACACTACATTGTGGTTGTGTGCTGCTCATCCATCATTCAAATTTTCTCACTGAGGAACCTTGGAGTTACTAAAACATTACAAAACCTTTTAAAAACAATCACTCCTCTGTAGCAACAGGAACCAAAGGGCAAACAAGAGTCCCATGTAGCAGCATTATTTTTTATGACAGAAGTCAGTATGACAACAATTCTGCACGTAGCAGTAGTCTTCAATTCAAATGCACTTCCTTGTTTGACTCAGCCTTGAGAAATGTTTTTCTCTATGACAAAGGAGTCGGGAACTCACCCCTCCCCAAATTATTAAGTTTTACAAACAATTAAAAAAGACAACAGCTAGTTTCTGCTAGCAGTGACTTGTAACAAAAATTAATTTTTCCTGGAAACATTAGTTGCATAATTCCAGCCTGATAGAGAGAACCCAGTTATGATTGCTTCCTGGGAAGAGAAATCCACTCAGCAATTATGGATAAGAACTCTCGGTAATTGTTTGTACATGTTCAAATTTGAACATTGAAAGTCATCGAAATCACATTCTGCTGAATTTTGATTCAAGGTGAGGTTACACTATGAAAATAAATCTGGAGATAGACAGGGGGGTCAAAGTTGGTTTAAAGTCATGTGGTAGCCATGTGGGTTTTGGGTCAATTTGTGTGTCCCCCTGGGAAACCTTTTAATCTGTTTTTAAACTGTACAGTGGTGCCTTGCTTAACGGGCGCACCGTTTAACGACGAATCCGCATAGTGACGCGTTTTTTGCGATCGCTAATGCAATCGCAGTGCGATGTTTAGATAGGCTAAACATTGCATTGCAATGATTGATAAGCGTTTCACTTACCGATCTTCGCACTGCGATGTTTAGAAAACAGCTGATCGGCGGTTCCAAAATGGCCACCCGCAGCGTTTTCGCACCCTGCCTTCGTTTACTGGGCAGCGAAAATGGTGGTCGGATGGGGGAATCTTCGCTTACCGGTGAGTTTTCTCCCCAATAGGAATGCATTAAACTGAGTCTAGTGCATTCCCATGGAGTTTTCCCCCGCGCATAGCGACAAATCCGGATAGCGACGTTAATCCTGGAACGGATTAACGTCGCTATGCGGGGCACCACTGTATTCTATATTGGTCTAGGGGGCTATCTGGGCTTTGTCCTGTGCTCACCCACCCTCACTCTGGCTGCCTCTCACAGTCACTAGCTGCTGCTGCTGTGATGTTAATTTCAATATATTTATTTATTTATTTTTAATACCTGCATTCTGGCATAGTACTAGTTCAGTATGACAGAAAAAAATTAAAACAGAACGAGCACATGTGCAGGGACACACACACACACACACACACACACACTGCGGAGGAAAAGCTAGGGAATTCTGGGGCTGACCAGAGGGAAGGAACATCAATGAGTGGCAAAGAGAAAGTGACCAGAGAAAGTGACCAGATCAGCAGCTTCTAGGCTTGCAAAGGAGAAAGGATTCCTCACCGCCACCAAACCTTCCTCACTCTGATCAGACTGCAAGGTTTCCCTGCAGCCTGAAACTGTGATCTTGGTACCCTTACTTGACAAACACTACAGACACAATTTACACTGACAGAGACCTTCATATGTGCCAAAATGCTTCAAATTAAATCAGTTTCACCCATAATTTAAAATAAACAACCCTCTTGCAGCCCAATAAAATACCTTGTTTTCTAACAAAGAAACCCAAAACACTTCCTGGGCAAAAAAAATCAGAATTTCAAAATCAATTTCAAACATGCTAAACCAGATTCAAAAACTGGTGTGTTTTTACATGTAACCACACAATCACAACATGCCTTAAAACAGGCTGGAAAATAATGAACGAAGACTGGGATGTATGCCTATCACCAAGGAATATCCTTCATCACCTGTAAGTTAAGTCAGGCCTCACTCTCGTTTTTTCCTCCCGTCAAAATGGGGCTGACTTAAATGATGTATGTAGTCATCCGTTTTTCCCAGCATTGCCCAGCAGCCTTGTCTTACTAGCTGCCTCCCAGTAAATTTTTGTCTTCCCACGATGTGCTCCAAAAAGGAGTGGGGTCGGCGGGGGGGGGGGGGAGTTAAGAACTAACCCCAAATTAATTCTCCCATGGGGTGTGTTTGTTCACGTTCATGACACTTGCAAGATCAACTAAGTAGCAGAACTTGGAAAGGTAATTTCCCAAACATTTCCTAATGAGTCTTTTCAGTCCATCTTCGCCTAACAAAGAAAAGTACGCAAAATTAACAAAAACTGAACCAAGTACTGTACACCGGAACGGAGCATTAGCTCATGTAAAAAAAAAAAAGATGAGGAAATAAAATCGCGAAGAACAAAGAAAGGAAACGGGTGGGGGTGGGTGGGCTGCGTCTCTCGCTCCTTTAAATCAACAACTCTAAAATCAGATTAAAAAGGCAATCCGTACCTCGCCTACATCGCAGTGCTCTGCGAATAAAAAAATGAAATGGGAGAAGGAGGAGGGGGGGTGGAAAGAAGTGACCAGCAAATTAGGGAGGAACGGAGCTTCCAAGCCTTCGAGAGAGCTCGGGAATTCCCAGCAGCCAAGGCCGCCCCAAACCCAGGAAGGGACCTCTCTTTCCTCCATGCTGGATCTAAACAAGCGACCGCCTGCAGCAGGCCGACCCCGACCCCTCCAAGCTCTCCCTTCCGCTTCAATCCCCCCGCCCGCCCAAGCCCGCCAGCTTTTTCCCTTCCGTCCTACCTTCCGCCTGCGGTTTCCGCACGCCAGGCTCCCCGCAGAGGACTGGGGACGAGAGGACGAAGGCGAGGAAAAGTCCCGCAAGCCCCACCATCTTTCCCACGAACGCCCTGCCCGCCGCCCACACAGGGGACCGACCCAAAAGGCCCGGGCCGAGGCGCCGAGGGTCCCCCCGAGGGAAGCGGAAAAGCCTCCCTCACTTCCGCTCTCGAAGCCCGCGGCCTGCCAGGCGCCCCCCCCTCCCTCCCTCCTCCAAGACCGGCGGGCGCACGGACGCCTGTGCCAGGAATGAGGGGGCGCGCGGGCGGACAAGGAAGGAGGGAGGGGGCGGGGTTGGACTTTCAGCCGGGGAGTTCCCGCTCCGCCGAAGTGCCCAGAGAAAAGCAAGCAAACAAAGAGGGCGCGAGCTTCATGTGAGCCCTTCTGTCCCGGGACTTCCTCACGACTTCCACAGGTTCCATGGAGTACATTTGCAGACAATGGCTACTGGTTGTTTGCTTTTGAGAATAACATTTGAATTCTCTAAAATAATAATTTCGGGTCTGTGCACAGCACAAGGCAGAGGGGAAATCTCCTTTTAGTCATTTATTTTGTTACGATTGTACATCGTATAGACCAGATGGGCGGGGTACAAATCCAATCCAATCCAATCAATCAATCAATAAACACTACTATATCACTAGCCAAGGTGCATGTGGGATTTTTTGTTGTATGTAGAGAAATAACGTTGCTGAATTTCGTGTCATTTCGGGTCACCCCCTTAACTAGAGTAGGTGTGTGAAGCATCATTAGCTCAGGGGGTTTGGGTCGCTGGCTGCGTAGTCAGAGGTTGCGAGTTCGCTTCCCCGCTGTGCTTTCTGGACAGAGGACTGGCCTTGACGATCATCCATAGGGTCCTTTGGAGCTCTGCAGTTCAAAGATGATTATTATGTTATCCTTTGCTACTTCACCTCAAGTGGCAAAATGGTTGGCCCTGTGCTCATAATTTCGGGAGGTCATTAAATGATATGCCATGTAAGTACCTCTGGAAAAGCACCCCAAAACTGTTCCCAGAGAGAAGACACTTCTCCTGATCTCCATTCCTAACTTCTAGTAGCTATAGAAAATTGCTGATGATGAGCATAAATGATAAGCAGGTTTATATGAGAATTTGGAATTCTTATGATGTTCAGTTCCTAAATCAATAGAACCTTGTGATTTTTCTGTAACATGCCCCCTCACCTAACGTCTACTCGCACCTTTCTTTGTCCACATTTTTAAAATATCATTGATAATTGTACTTTAAATATTAAAACACAGCCAACCCTATGATTAGGCAGAGTGAGGCTAATGCCTCGGGTAGCAAATGTGGGCACAACTGTCCTAAGGACATAGCTCTTCTGATAGCCATCACCATTCTCTTGTCATGGAGGGCAGAACTACGTGTACTATACAACCATTCTTCACTCCCAAAACTAACCTACTTCCTTCTGACACGTTGGAGGATGCTATCTTGTTTCCAGTGTCAAAGTAAAACTTATTTGACAGTCCTGTTAGCTTTGCATTTGGAATGGGATGATTTTGTCTTTTGCCTTAGGCCGTAAAATATCTCAGGCTGTCCTTGTGCTAAGGAGACTACATGCACAATTCATGGTTTTTAAACTTACCACAGTACAGGAAGTAAATACCTCAAAATGAAAGTATAATGAAAAAGTGTTAACCTAACTTATTTCACTGTTGTGGTGGTTTTGACAGTTGAGATAATTGCCTTACTCCAAAGGTGAAATGAAATCCTTCAGACGTTTGTAATATTCCTGGGTCTTATGCCAAAGACCAAGCATTTAAGACATTTAAGCCCACTTCTCTTTAAAACAGCTTTTCTTAGTTGGGTTTAAGTTCTACAAGTTGAAAACTTCCCGAGGCTTACTTTTAGGTAATGTTTTTGTTCGCAAGTCCTCCGTGGGCAAGGGGAGGTCCAAGAACTGCTTAATCGTTGCCATCACTGCATAGAAGAGCAGCTTATGCTGCAGCCATGTGACTATACCCAGACTCTTGGACTTTGAGGGGTGACCCTATATGGGTTCCCCCCCAGCCGCCTAGAGTGGTCACAATGACTAGATAGGCAGGGTATAAATGGAATAAATAAATAAAATAAAAAATAATAGTCCAAGCAAGGTGATTTGCATTCACTCCCTTGCCTCCCCCAGCTCATGGAGCCTTCACTCATGGTGTTCAGTCTGGAGTCTGAGCTTGCTAGTCTCTCACTAAATCCTGCTCTGTGACCCAGCCCAGTGATTGCACCTGTCACTCCTGAGGGGCCTGTAGAGCCATCTCCAACTGCCATAGTTACTTGAACTGGCGCTGCCAGTACCAGGGTTGCGTTGATGTGGGGGGGGGCAGGTGACATAGGATTTTGGTTTGGTTTGATCCTTTCAACCAGGCAGCCTGGTTTCTCAGGAACAGGCTGAGCCAGTAGTCCATCACCCCTGCCAAGGTAGTATTTTCAGGCACTGTTTCTTGAGGTTAGACCAGGTGAGTAGTAATGTATTGTTACATACAGCTATGACCTCACCTGTCCATCACTGCTAAAGCTGTGAGTCATCTACCAATGGTGTGACGGAGGGTGGGACATAAGGGGTGGAGCTGTTGTATAAATGGGAGTGAATGTGTGTGAGAGATTTTAGATAGCGACTGATAGGGCTTGGATAGGGTTTAGAGAGGAGTTAGGAGATCTGTGATATATTGTGAGAGTCTGTGTATGCTAGTGTCTTTATTATGGTGTTGAATTATTATTTAATTATAAGTGATTTACCATTCCTTTTATTTGTGCCCAATAAACCTGAGTTTTAATTTTGAATCATATTTTGGCCTGAAGCTACTTATTTGAGGGAATGGTTGGTGGCAGTGAAAAAGAAGAGTGATTTAGAGTGATGTAGCGACCCCCCTTTGTGAGGCAGAGGGAGGCCGTTACAATAAAATTGGTGTCCAGCTGGTGGGATACGAATATTCCAATGAAGCCTTGGCAAAAACGTGCCCAGAGCAGGGGTCTTTAGTTAGGGTCATCTGAAGTGGAGAGCGTGGGTCACCTTCTAGGGCTTGGCTCAAGGGGAGCAAGTCTAGTAGAGGGGCTCTGAAACTTCAGATTGAAAACTGAGACAGGGAAGCTCTGTAGAGACCATTTTTGTGTGTGGAGAGTGGCCCAAAGCAAAGGCTGTGGTGTTTTGGCTAGCTTGTCCTGAGTTTAGGGAAACTCTGAGGGGACAGAGCGAAGGCCAAGGGCAGCAAAGCTGAGGGAACTCTGTTTGAACAGCTAAACCTGGGTCAAGGTAGAGCTGTGTGAATTCAAGATTGGTGCCAGAGGCAGAGAAATAAAATAAACTCTGTTTGGCAAGAGGCCTAGCTTAAGGGGCAGAAGCCTAGTTACAGTTGCTAGCTGACAGTGCTGGAGAAGGCAGCAACTTTATAACACAGACTCAGTAGCATAGGAAAAAAAGTGACCTTTAAACAGAGGCTTGAAAGTTGATATAGGAGCCTTTGGTGAAAGAAAATGCCCTTAACCAGGGATAGAAAAGCTGAACCAAGACCATCTGAGATGGCAGCTAGTTCAGATGAAGAGATGAGTGGGGGACAGGAAAGATTTTCCTCAGCTCAAGAGGGAGGGTCCTCTAGAGAAGACTTAACAGACCTCAGAAGATTGGAGTTAGCACAAGCCCATGAATATAGGTTAAAACAGCTAGAATTAGAAAAGATGGAAAGGCATGCTCAAATGGAGAAAGAGAAAATGGAGAGGGAAGAAAGATTACAGAGAGAGAAAATTGCCCTAGAGAAAGAGAGAATGTCTTTTGAACTACGAAGAATGGAATTAATGAACCAGAACAATAATAATAGGGATTCAAACTCTGAGGAGGGTCAGTTGTCAAAAGCAGACCTAAAGAAATTCCCAACATTTAAAAAGGGAGATTGTCCTGAAGCATTTTAACTCTTTTTGAAAGAGCGTGTGCTGATTTTTCAGTCAGAGAGTCAGAAAAAAAGATTATTCTGAGATCTCAAATTAGTGGAAGCCTTGCTGACGTATACGCCAAAATGCCAATTGAATTAACAAAAGATTATTCTGAATTTAAAAAGTTGGTGTTTGCCAGGTATGGCATCAATGCAGAACATCTGAGACAAAAATTCAGATCACTAACAAAGAAACCTGATGAGTATTACAGTTAGGAGCCAACTTGGCTAAGTATTTAGATAAATGGCTGGTACAGGAGGAAGTTCAGACAATTCAGGATCTGAAGAATATTATAGGATTGGAACAGTTTTATTCCCTTTTACATGGTGAAATTAAATACTTGGTCAAAGACAAGAAACCTCAAAACTTGAAACAGGCAGGGGAAATTGCAGATTTCATCTCACAAATCAGAAAACCTATTTATTCTGAGGGAAAGAGTATGAGAAAAACATGGGAGGACTACAATAGATATCCCAGGGGACAAGTTAAAAGCCAGCAGAAAGTGGGCGGCCATTTTGTGGGAAAGCCCTCAGAACAGAGCCAAGCCAGAAGTCAAAATTTGGAGGGAAAAGAAAAAGGGGCTGGAAAGGTTCCATAGAGTGATGGAAATTGCTTCATTTGCCATGGAAAAGGCCATATTGCATCCCAATATTATAAAGCTAGAGAAAATAAAGAATTTTTACCTCAGAAAATGAATTTAAACAAGACTAAATTTGTTTACTGAGTTCAGAAGGGACAGATAACTCCACCAAGGGAGGAGTCAGTTGCCATAGCAACACCAGCAGAGATCTCAACAACAGCTGAGATTAATGAAGATAGTATTCCTGTGGCTGAGATAAGGCATTGCCTTCTTATTAGAACCGATCCCCAATTATTTGAGGCAGCTGGTGATAATTTTGGAATTTTAGATCACAACTATTTGGCATTGAGAGATACCTGTTCTCAGGTGACCTTGTGTCATCCTGATATCATACCACAAAAATACATAATACCAAATGAAAGTATGACAATTAAAGGACTAGGGGAAGAAATAGTTATTTTGCCTGTAGCTAAAGTGTTAGTTCATTATAAGGGCTGGCAGGGAAATTGGCACGTAGGAATTTCCTCGCAACTGCCTTCAGCTGTACTTATTGGGACAGACCTCTCTGAGCATGTTAAGAGAGTGTTAGTTCTTACACGTTCACAACAAGATCAAACAGAGGCAGCTGAAAAAGTTACTGACATTCAGGAGGGAGAAAATGAAAATATACAACAAGCTGAGGCATTCTCACTTGAGATACCCCAAAGCAGTATATTTTCCCAGGAACAGCAAGCAGATCCCACTTTAAAATGTTGTTTTGAGAAAGTGTCAGGAATGGAGTTAACCCCTGAAACCCCTGAAAGGTTCCATATTAAGCAGGGTTTACTGTATAGAGAAACACTGATGAACATCTCAAAAGGGGGAGATGGGATTCGAAGCCAGTTGGTAGTGCCTGTTAAATATCGCCAAATGATTTTAGAAAGGGGACATTCTGATATATTTGCTGCACATTTAGGGATAAATAAAACCAAGCAGAGAATAACTCAAAATTTCTATTGGCCAGAGATAGGAAAGCAGATTAAAAATTTCTGCCAGAGATGCGATGTTTGCCAGAGACAGGGTAATAACCGTGATAGAACTAAGGCTAAGTTGTGTCCATTACCCGTAATCTCTACACCTTTTAAATGCATTGGCGTGGACATTATAGGGCCGTTACCTAAGGTCACAAAAAGGGAAAACAGATTTATTCTCACTATTGTAGACCATACCACACGATATCCTGAGGTTATACCTTTAAATAACATTGAGACCCATACAGTGGCTGATGCACTGTTGAGCTATATGAGTAGAATGGGTTTTGCTTCAGAGATTGTAACTGACTTAGGACCATCTTTTACTTCCAAACTTATGAAGAGACTATGGCAGATTTGTGGTATTAAACATCTAGAAACTTCCCCATATCACCCGCAGACAAATGGGTTAACAGAGAAATTTAATGGAACCCTGATGAGAATGATTAGAGCTTATTTAGCAGAAAACCCAAATAACTGGGACCAGAAATTGCAATTATTGCTATATGCCTACAGATCAGTACCACAAGATAGTACAGGGTTCAGTCCATTTGAACTTTTATTCGGGAGGAAAGTGAGAGGACCACTTGATCTGACTAGGCAGAACTGGGAACAGATCATAGAAGAAGATCCTCAGAATGTAGTCTCATACATAGACACTTTAATGAACAACCTCAAAAGAAATTTAGAGTTAGCTGCTGAAAACCTGCAAGCACAGAAAGTCAAACAAAAAGTCTGGTATGATAAAAAGGCTAGGGAACGACATTTTAACCCTGGAGATGAGGTGCTGATGTTGAAGCCCAACAAGAGGAACAAACTACAATTGAACTGGGCAGGAACTTATAGGATCATTTCTAAAATGAGCGATCTTAATTATATAATTGAAGGAGATGAACATCTAGGCAGGAGGGTAGTTCATGTGAATGCAATTAAACCATATTATAGAGAGGAAAAGTGAGCGCTTTTTGCAATGAAAGCTGCTGATAAGGAAGAACATGACTTGCCTTATTGGGAAGGTAGGGGTGAAGTTAAGTTCAACCCAGAGGAGGTGAAGATCAGCCCTGCACTCACCCTAGAACAGCAGAGGGAACTAAAGATGTTGGTTACTAAGTATCAACAGGTCTTTTCAAACAAGCCTGGGTTAGCTAAGGGAGTGATGCATAGAATAGATACTGGAGATGCACCCTCGCAGGCAGTAACCCCATACAGAGTAACTGGACCCTATGTGGACAAGGTGCGCAAGGAGCTGGATGAGATGTTAAAAGAAAATATTATTGTGCCATCGTCTAGCCCTTGGTCTGCTCCAATAGTTTTGGTGGATAAACCGGATGGAAGCATTAGGTTCTGTGTTGATTACAGAAAATTAAATCTAGTAACCAAACCAGATGCTTATCCCATGCCCAGACTTGACAACCTAATTGAAACCATAGGGGGTTGTCGATACATTTCCTGTTTAGACCTGACTAAAGGTTTTTGGCAAGTGCGGATAGACCCTAGAGATCAAGAAAAAACTGCTTTTTGTAGCCCTTTTGGCTTATTTGAGTTTCGTGTCCTCAATTTTGGCCTTAGGAATTCCCCAGCTACATTCCAAAGGCTGATGGACAAAACTCTGCAAGGGCTCAGTGAGTTTACAGTAGCCTACATTGATGACATAGGGATCTTTAGCAATACCTGGCAGGATCACCTTTGTCACCTAGAGGTAGTACTGCAACGGTTAAAGGCAGTAGGGCTAACAGTGAAAGCAAGTAAATGCCAGCTGGGTAGCCCCGAGATGAAATATTTGGGTCATATTGTAGGGGGAGGTGTAATCAAGCCCCTAGAAGCAAAGGTCGAGGCAATACGTAATTGCCCTAGACCCAATACCAAGAAAAAAATTAGATCTTTTCTTGGTTTAGTAGGATACTATAGGAAGTTTATCCCTAGGTTCAGCGAGACTGCAGCACCGCTGACCGAGCTGACGCGAAAGAAGAGTGATGACAGCATCCCATGGTCCAGTAGCTGCGAGGAGGCGTTCGGGAAGCTGAAGGAGGCATTAACCAACCACCCTGTGTTGCGTGCTCCAGACTTTGATTGAGAGTTCATCATCTACACCGATGCATCCAACGCCGGGGTAGGAGCTGTGCCGTGCCAGTGTGATGACAACGGAGACCAGCATCCTGTGTCCTACCTGAGCAAGAAACTACAGAAAGGCGAGAAACACCTGTCAACCGTTGACAAAGAATGTTTGGCCATCGTGTACGCGGTCCAGAAATTAAACCATACATCTGGGGGAGACACTTCATCCTTTGTACTGACCACTCCCCTCTGATGTGGTTAAATACTATGAAGGCCCAAAACAGTAAGCTGATGAGGTGGGCTTTAATTTTACAGAACTATGAATTCGAGGTTAAGGTGGTCAAAGGGACTATGAACTGTGTTGCTGACGCATTATCCCGAAGACCAGACGACGGAAGATGAAAAGATGGACTCTTGAAATTGGTTACTGTGTTTAAAAGTTATGAAAATATGTGTTTACTGAAATGTTGTTCTGTATATATGCAAATGATTTATTGAGTGTAAGTATATTTTGAATAATATAGTATTGTAAGAGTATGCCTGAATGTGGATGGTAAGTTTTGAAATGTGGGGAAACTGTAATGTTTTGATTTTTGCTACTAGTTGTTTTGGGTGAAAAGCACCTTAGCTTTCCCCCACAAAACAACTTTTAAAGGGGGTAGGTACTGTTACATACAGCTATGACCTCACCTGTCCGTCACTGCTAAAGCTGTGAGTCATCTACCAATGGTGTGACGGAGGGTGGGACATAAGGGGTGGAGCTGTTGTATAAATGGGAGTGAATGTGTGTGAGAGATTTTAGATAGCGACTGATAGGGCTTGGATAGGGCTTGGATAGGGTTTAGAGAGGAGTTAGGAGATCTGTGATATATTGTGAGAGTCTGTGTATGCTAGTGTCTTTATTATGGTATTGAATTATTATTTAATTATAAGTGATTTACCATTCCTTTTATTTGTAACCAATAAACCTGAGTTTTAATTTTGAATCATATTTTGGCCTGAAGCTACTTATTTGAGGGAATGGTTGGTGGCAGTGGAAAAGAAGAGTGATTTAGAGTGACGTAGCGACCCCCCTTTGTGAGGTAGAGGGAGGCCGTTACAGGTATCATATCACCTGTCAAAATAATTTATTATTCATCCTTTAACTTGACCCCCTCAAATTTGACTTCCCATCAACATCACCCCACCATCTTGACCCCCCACCCCAGGAAGAAGGCCTAGCCCAAGACCCAGCCACCAGGGAGGGAGGGGACCTGTGGCTCATAGGTGGTCACCTCCCTCACCTGGCAGCTGTGTCTTGGGGTGGGCCTTCCTCCTGGGGATGGGGGTCAAGATGGTGGGGTGACATTCAGGGGAATTCAGGTTTGGGGAGCAAGTTCAAGGGGGTACAAGTTCAAGCAAGGGTAATAAATCATTTTGAGAGGTGCTATGCTACCCTACTACTCAGGTGGTCAGAGATGTAACAAAAGTAGGAGGGAACAACTAGAGCATAGGAGTCCTACACCTGATCCAGGATGCTGAGCCACTCATCGCTGCTGTTTCCTACTGCTCTCCTCCCCATAGACTTCCATTTCTCCCTCTTTTATACCTGCCACGTGTAGTCACTTCCCCACTGGGCCCTCCCCTAGGTGCACCCTCTTCATTCAAAGCTGGTTCACTCTGCCTGCCATGGATAAAGCCTCAATGCTGAAGTCTACTGGTAACACATGTGTGGGTCAGCATTTGTGTCTTCCCTCACCCAGCTGTGTCCTAACAATGCCATAAGATGATGTCATGGATGAACTTTGCTCTGGAGTGCTGGCTGTCCCCCCCCACCCCCAGGTAACCATATTAGTAATTATATTATGAATATAAAGTATAGATGTATATATCATCTACCATCTGAATTAATGAATTAATACTTCATTTGAAAACTAATCCCTATGGACATCCCAGTTTAAATCCACCTGTTTATTCCAGTTTTAGGTATTCCCTATTAGGGGGAGGGGGGTTCTAAATCTAGTTTTACAATTACCTTGATTTATTTAAACTTTAAAACTGATTAATCTCAATTAAAAAAAATCATCTTATTGATACAGAATCTGGTAAATTAAAGTTATTCTATTGGACTTTTATGAAATTATAATTAAGTGATTTTTTCAACTCAATTCTATCTTGTTGATTGTATTTTCTGTTTAATTTGCCCAGTTGTTATTATTGTTTAACTGTCACTTTGCACTTTATCTTACATGTCACGTATAAATTGGAGACTGAAGTCCTGTCACCCAGTGAATGTTAAATGAATAACATACAAATTATTAGGGGCAGAAGAAGGTATGGCATTGGCACTGCAGCAATCAAACCCGGAAGAATGGGGGACAGATGTTTGAACGTTGTCCCTTATTCTAGCTCTGTTGCCAGCAGCCAGCCTCGAGGTAACTCGCTCAGACAACCTTCCACTTTGTTCTTGATGTTGTTAAATGCCAGATCTGCCTTGAATAAATCCCAGTTTATTCATGACTTAATCTTGGATTAAGTGGCAGATCTGGCCTGTATTACTGAGACCTGGTTGGGCATAGAGGGTGGTGTAGCCCTCTCTTTAATCTGCCCACCTGGATATTCCATCCAACCCCAGGGTAGACTGGAGGATCAGGGAGGGGGAGTTAGCATTATTTATAAAAACACCTTAGAAGTTGTCAGGGTCTCTGCCTTGATAATCCTAGACCTGGAGGCCCTCCATGTGTTGGTGGGGACCAGGGATGGATTTGGAATGGTGCTGGTCTACAGGGCTCCCCGTGATTCAGCACCCTCCTTTCCGGAGGAAGGCTGATAAGGGCAAAACTTCTTTGTTGGTCCTCCTCAATCTGTCAGTGACTTTGATACTGTCAACCACAGTATCTTCCTGGGAGGATCTCTGCATTGGGGATTGGAGGTCTGGCCTTAGCCTGGCTCCAGTTCTTTCTCGAGGACAGTCCTCTGAGAATACAGCTTTGGAACATACTATCTGCTCCTTGGGCTCTTAATTGTGGAGTCCCACAGGGGTCGATCAATCATCTCCCCAGTGCTGCTTAATATCTATATGAGGCTTTTGGGAGAGATCATCATGGGTTTTGGAGCTTTGTGTCACCAATATGCGGATGGCACTCAGCTCTATCTCTCCTTCCAGCCTTCTGCAATGGGTGCTGTCCTGTCTCTTGAGTGCTGCATGGATGCTGTGCTAAGGTGGATGAGGGATAATAGACTGACGCTGAACCAGGACAAGGCAGAAATCCTGTGGGTGGGTGCCCCTAGTTTTTGCAGTCTGGGACATCCACTCTTTCCCCAAAGGATGATGTTCACAGCTTATGCATTCTCCTGGACTCAGTGCTATCAATGGAATCTCATATAGCGTCTTTGATCCATTCTGCCTATTTCCGTCTAAGGCCGATTGCCCAGTTGCATCCCTTCCTCCTGGTTCCTGCATTGATAGTCTCAAGATTAGACTATTGCATTGTTCTCTATGTGGGGCTGCCCTTGGGACTGTTTTGGAGACTTCATCAGGTTCAGAATGTGGTGGCCAGATAACTGAGTGAGATAAGAAGACATCAACTCATTTCCCCCACTCTGGCCACCCTGCACTGGTTACCTGTCCAGGGGTTTCTGGTTATATTCTCATGTTGGTTTGTGCCACCAGTGTTTACTGGACGAGAGAGAGAGAGAGAGAGAGAGAGAGAGAGAGAGAGAGAGAGAGAGAGAGAGAGAGAGAGAGAGAGAGAGTAGTGGTTCTACTACTAGTTAGGTAGGATAAAAATTTAAGGAAAGAAGGAGGGAGGGAGGAAGGAAGGAACGAACAAACGAACAAGTATAAACCCATGAGACTGTGACAACTCTCCTCACTTATGACACACTATCATTTGATTTACAGGAAAGGGGGAAAGTGATGACAAATTTCAGAGATCAGGGGGAAAAACATGGTGTGATTTCTTCCAGATATGCAGATTGATTTTTAAATATATATAAATATAAATATATATGTATATATCACTAGAAACTATTCTAGCAGAACTTTTTTTTGCCACATCTGACTTTTCTTTACTCTGTGTGTCTCAAAGCAACTACGTACCAATCCACTGTGGCACCTTTCACATTTTGCTTCCACTTTTCCTCAATATAAGTTGTTCCTAAATACCAGTCTCTGCTAGCCTCTGTTTTGTTTCACTTTTAAGGACTAACTGTAGCAGAGAATAAAAATTGTAACTGAGGTACAGTAGGACAAATTATTTTGTGGACTCCAGCACTTACAATAGTCAGTGACTGTGTTTGGTCTGACAATTCTGGCAGTTGCACTCTAGAAATAAATCAGTCTCTTATGTATATTTAGTGAAGTGTAATGTTCATTTACTTCATTTACTCCTATGACATATATGTCAGATATACGTCATAGGACGTACATCTGACTCAGCTATTCAGAATTAGATCTTCAAAAATGCCACCAAAGTTTCCTTCTCATTGCTGGAAACTTCTCTAAAAGAAATTGAAGATTCAGAGAAACCATACGCTTGACATATTCTCGAAGGCTTAATAAAGCTTGATAAATTTAACAACAACCTCTAGTCCTCCTATACCAGTTCTGTCACCCAAAAGTGTGTACACAGTGGCTTTATTTGTAATGGAGCATGGTCAGGCGTTGGCCTATCAACCTCAAGAATCTCTGTAGGGATCAAATACACACACTTTCAAACTACTTCCATATAAGCACGATTTCACTTCATCAGATGATATTCTGATGAAGTGGAATTCCCCAAGGACTAGACTCTATGATCCATAGGGTCTATTCCAGCTCTGCAGTTCTCAGATGATGGTGATGACTAAAATTATAAAAAGCTAACAGTTTAACAACTTGCAAGTGGGTTGAGTTGCTCTTCCTCTCTCCAGACTATTGTGCAAGGGATATGGCTGCTTAGACAGAAAATGGGTGCTCATTTTTTACCATTGTGGAAGGGAATTGCTGAATGTGGCAACCATACACTGAATCCTACTAGCAATACATACTGAATTTTAGCACACATTTGCACTGACATGCACCCTCAGTGTCCTTTCTAAAGTCAATCCAAAATTTATCAGAACATATGTTACATTTTTCTCATTCTTTTGCATAAGGTTGGGATTTTTATAACTTTGCCGAATGTCCTTGAAACATTTCCTACTGCTTTTGCGTATGTGGCAGCCATCACTGCACCCACACCATGATGCTGGAATGACACTAATCAGGTACATCACAATGACTAAGCTGACTGAACAGTTACTGCTGCTGATATGTGCAGTGGCAGAATAAGAAAAAAAAAAACCCGACACCAGAAGAAAAGAAGTTGTAGTACTGCCATTTGCTAAGAGTGAACCTTACTCCTGAGAAATTTTCAGAATTTATCTTGTTCCTCAATTTCTTGTCGTTAAGTACCATCAAGTTGCCTCTGATTAGTGACCCTATGAATGAATGACCTCCAAAATGTCCTGCCCTCAACAGCCCTGCTCAGTTCTTGCAAACTCATGGCCATCGTTGCCTTTATCAAGTCCTTGAATATTTGGTTGCCCTCTTTTCCTGCTGTCTTCAACTTTTTCTGACATTATTGTCTTTTCCAGCAAGTCTTCTAATGATGTGCCCAAAGTATGATAGTGTAACAGTTTTGTTGGTTTCACTTTTAGAATAAGTTCAGTTTTTGTTTGATTTAGGATCCACTTGTTTGTCTTTTGGCAGTCTAGGGCAGTGATGGTGAACCTTTTTGAGCCCGAGTGCCCAAACTGCAGAGAGAGAGAGAGAGAGAGAGAGAGAGAGAGAGAGAGAGAGAGAGAGAGAACAACAACAACAACAACAACAACAACAACAAAAAACCCAGCAGGTGGTGGGTGATGGCAGAAGCAGCAGCGGCAGAAGTGGGAATCCCGGGCACAGAGGTACCTCCAGACCGCACTCCGAATCTGCCTCCAGTCGTGCCCAACCCCGCCACTGCCTATAGCTCAGATGGCCCACTGCTGCCAGCACCAGCTGCTCTGGATCCTGGCCCGCCGCCTGTCGGGTGCTAGCACTGCAGCTGCAGCCGCTGCCTCAGATTTGGCTGCTGGGGTAGTGATCCAGCAACTTATGGCTCACGTGCCCACAGAGAGGGCTCTGCGTGTCACATGTGGCACACATGCCATAGGTTCACCATCGCTGGTCTAGGTTATCTACAAAGCTCTCCTACAGCACTAGACTTCAAATGAATTCCTTTTTCTCCTGTTACCATTCTTCAATGTCCAGTTTTCCCATTCATTTGTAGTAATTGGAAATAAAATCATGATGATTAGTACCTTGGTTTCCAAAGACACATCCTTATATTTGATGATCCTCTCTAATTACTTCGCACATGCCCCTCCCCAAGACTCTGTCTTCTTATTTACTTATTGTAATGTCCTTTTGGTTTGATAATTGAACTGAGGTATACAAATCTTTAACAATTTGGATTTCTTCATTGTCAATGTTAAATGTCATGCAGTTCTTCTGTAGTCCCGATCTTTGTCTTCTTGATGTTTGGCTCCTGTCCTGCTTTTGCACTGTCTCCTTTTGCGATTAAAATCTTATCATCTGCATATTTTAAATCATTGATTTTTTTTCCCATCTGCTTCCATTCCCCCTTCATCTGATTCTAGTCCAGCTTTCTCTATGAATTTATTTATTTATTCACAGTTAATTGAATTTAGTAATGTAAATCTGCCCTTTATGAGAATTTTGAATTGATCAGAAATGTTATTTAAATTATATTTTGGCACTATGGATCTTTTATTGTTCTTTTTCAGCTCTGCACTAATTTTTGATATTAATAATTCATAGTCAGTACCACAATCTGCTCTTGGTCCTGTTTTGGCAGAGAGAATACACCTTCTCCATGTCCTACTTCTAATTACATAGTCTATTTGATTTCTATACTGGCCATCTGGTGATGTGTACAGTTTTGCAATAAACAGAGCGTCATAGAATTTCACAAATTGTTTTCCTGTTTTGTTCTAACTTCTAGGCAAAATTCTGCAGTTGACAACTGCAAAGCCATAGGGAACTAGTAGTTTTTATAGATGCACCCTCAAAGGGCTTAATGAACAGAGGGACTGCTTTCCAGTTCTTAAGGCGCTTAGAAAGCTCTACACATGTCCTCTTCATGCTTAAATGGCTGTTGCCATTTAGCAAAGAACTGGTGTATATGCTGAAACTTCCATCTGGCGGAATTCCTGCTGGACTCTGATAGCTGTTCTGAAAGACAAATCTGAATATCCTATGCCTATTCTAGACCTTCCATGGGGAAAATCAAGATCTTTATTCACACCAGCCAGCAATTTGTTTGTTTGTAAAAACTGCATGAGAAATTTCCCTGACAAAGCAATCTGCCGGGCTTTGAGACACTGCCAATTTTGCAGAAGGCCTAGAGGAAGTAAGATGTCTGAAATTAGTCATGCCACCCTCAAATAGGTTTTTGCTGCTGTCTCAGAATGCACAAAGTAGACTGGATGTTTGCTGATGTGTGTTCAGTCTTGGTTCAAGACGGGTCCTATTTTTACAGTTCAAAGTATTGCTTCTAGTACATTTATTGTTGCTGCTTATGGTCCTGTGGAGTACATACAGTGTTCATAAGTGTAATAGAAACAGTAAAGAGATCAGTTTTAAATAGACAATAAAACTTGGACAAAAATCCCAAATAGCAACTCAGAAAAACGATCGGTTTCCCCACAATTTATACAGGCAAGTAAACAGTTTGACCTGCAAAATCTTTTATAATGTCTTAAATATAAGAAACAAAAGCTTTGTGTTCAAGGCTCAAAAAAATAGCAAAAAAAGACACAGTGGGCAGAATCCTCTCCTGCATCTCCACACACACAAAGGTTGCTGAGATGTTAATCTTTAAAAGGGATGGAGGGAGGCCTTTAATGCTCCCAAATTACCACCATCGGTCCTGGCCCTGGTGGTGGGACTGGTGGCGGCAATTTTGGGGCATTAGAACTGCGCCCATCCTTAACCTCTCAAAGCCTTCCCCAGGCCAAAAGAAATTGTTAAGGAGCCTCAGAATCAATGGGGGAGGGAGCGGAATAGGAAAAATCAAATTGAAGACTAACCTATGCAACTGATGGCCTCATGCATGTGAATTTGAACAAGAGAATTCCAGCTTACGGATCAAAATATTTTCTTACCAGTTCTGTAATCATTTTTTTCCTAAGCAAGACTATATGAAAAATGTGGGTACTGTATTTGATGCATATTTTTGATTCTAGATGTTGGTAATCACATATTTGTGTACAATACTTTAGTTTATTATGGGATGTTTTGCAAGTAACACATTTTAAAAACATCAATTATGGCTACACTGGCCATTTTCTAAATTGCTATTTGTTCTTTATGAGTAATTGAGATTTTTATTTCCCTCCTGGCTTTCCATTCTGCCCCTATCCCCAAAAGATTTTTAAATGCTTAGTTATTTATTATTTTTAAAATAATATTTGTATGCTACCTTTCACCCCATAGGGGACCCAAGGCAGCTCATAACAATTAAAACTATATACTTAAAATACTGTATCATAGAAACACTATATTTTTAAAAAATTAATATTTATTAAGATTACAAACAATTTTGAAAACATGTAAAAACCACTAAACATGATAAATACAGTGTTCCTTAGTTCCCACTTATTGCTTGAAGGCCTGCCTCAAAAGGAAGGTGTTTGCCTGAGGATGGAGTGATAAGAGAGGGGACCAGTCTGACTTCTATTTACCTCTACAAACCTTAATGTTCTCCTAGATCTTAAAGTGCTTCCCTCTCAGTAATATAAGCAAGATCACTCTGAGAATTAGTATGATTGTACAAGGGTTTTCTCTACATGGTAGTTTTAGGCAATGTGCTCTGAATGGAGGTCTTGGAGCAGTGTCTAGTGTGGCTGAGAAGGCCAATTCGAGAGTGACAATCCTTTCCACACTGAAGACAAATACAAGCTGTCCCCTGTCCAGTTCCCTGATTTGGCTGGTTTCGGGACTGCCTCTTTGCCTCAACCTGCTGAACAAGTGTCTCTTTAAATTGGGAGAGGCCGTGATGCACCACCTGCCTCCAGGCTGAACACTCAGATTTCAAGGTTTCCTATCTGTTGAGGTCCATTCCTAAGGCAGTTTTTGTGAATCAAAGCCCACTAAACATGTTTATAAGGTTAGGGATTCTTTATCTCAGTTTACTTTCTAAGATGCTGTACTTACTTTGTAAATCCACTTGGAGTCACTGTAACACAGCAACATTTCCTGCCTTTTCATTGCATGCATGCATTGTATAATAACTTGGTGAATCACCTTCTGGAAGGAATGAGGAAACCCCAAAAGTACTGTGTTAAGTAACGCTGAATAATAATAATGTCAAGATCTACAGATCTGTACACATTCTGTTCATGTTTCATAAGGTTCAACTGGGAATTCCACTGAAAAGAAGAACATTTGTTATTTCTAGTTGTAATGAAACCAAGTCATGTTAGTTAATACTTCTGAAAAGGCAAAGCTGTAAGGTTATTTTCACATTTTCTTGTTGTGTGGATGTGTTGATAATAAACTTAACCATTAAAAAAAAAACACGGGTATTTCTAATACTGTGATTTCAAAGTCAAAACTTGATTTTATTGTTGGATGCCATGGAGGGAACCTTTCTTTAAAAACAAGTGAAAATTAAATTAGTATCTAAATAAAGTTGTAGCATCATAGAAACCAGCTGGTTTACTGCACCTAGATACTTAGAAATAAAATTAGTTCAATTCAATGTTGTGTACTTCCACAACTGGGACTACTTGTTTGCAATAATCTGCTGGAATATATTTACTGTGGATTAGTTGCAAACAGGCACAAGATTGGTTGTGGAATATGCCAAAGTTGCAGTGCTTTTTCATTTTTCCCCTGTTTTTGAAAACAGTGTTTGTAAGCATATGTGGAAGTGTGATTGGATTACAGATTTTAAAAAGGGAATTGCACTTGTGCATATGGCGAAGGGAGGTGAAGAGGAGGGAGTGTGAAGAGATTGTATAGCCAGGGGAGCTGGGAAGGGGTGGGCATACAATTGGCAAGAAAAATGGGGAGGTCCTGAACAACCCCAAACTGTGGTGAAACTGTAAAATCTGAAGCACAAAACAAACAAACAAAAAAAGGATTGGGTGTCATTTTAAACTGCAGTAGATGTTGATATTATGTGATATGATAGGAGTTGCTGCAGATTCAGTCCAATTGTTCTCGACAAGATTGTTGCAGCACAGGTCTTGTATTCATTTACATAAGATTAAACAGTATGAATGCCTTTGAGTGTACTACTGTGCTGTGAATTCCTATGCAATGGTAGGTTCGTAGGCTAGGTTGTCTGAAAAAGTCCGTCAGTGTTTTTCCCCAGGGCAAAGGTGGCTTGTGGTGAAGTAGATTTCATCCCAGATTTTGAAGTGAGAGGACCCTGCTTGATCCAGAAGCTATCTATACTTCAGAAAGAAAGCATTCTGTGCATGGAGATGTTTGAAATAACAACTGTGGCACATACATTTTAATATTGTGCAGCTCCTGCATTCTCAGAAATACATTCTTTCTGTTTTTTGTCAATGTGATGCTACAAGCCAAAGCACACAAACAATAATGATATCAGAATAGTAAAAATGCATGGCTGGGAAGCTGTTGTGCGTTACTTGGGTACAAACCACAATATAAAATGACTGGCGAAATGACTGTTAGAAAGTTGGAAAAAAGGATTTTTGTGTCCTAAAAATAGAAACACTAGAGTGTTGTACCTTTATATTGTAGACCTTTTTAAAACAGTAAATACATCAGAAATATTCCATTGATCATACAATTACCAAAGATATTTCTCCAGAAAATGTAGAAATATTATGAGTTCAGGAATGATACATTATGGTCTAATCAAGTAAAACTGGACCTGTAAAGGAAGAATGCATGGTCTCTACCTTGAGGATTTCTTTCTTATGATTCTTCCAGAAACAGATGACAGTGGACAATATGATGTTTTGATGATTTAATTAAAAATTTTTCATGCAGCAATGAAAATAGTTTCATTGTATTGCAAGTGTAGTTTCTGAGTTGCATTTTCCATTCATTTTAAAATAAAATAATGACTGAAATTCTGTTGGTGCAGCCAGTAGTTTTATAGTGTTAAAGCAGTGGGTAATAACTGATAATAACTAGAATGTTGGAATTTCTGTCAAATGTATTATGATGTTAACATTTATTCATTTGTTTATTTGTTTATTTATTGTTTTAATTGCAATATATACCACCCCTCTAGTTTCAAGCCACTATTCTGGGCAGTTCACAGGGATTAAAAGAACTCCTCACCCACCCCCAATGAAATATTAGTTTCATTTCTTGTTTTTGTAACTTTTGAATGCTAAATATATTAGTACATTTATGTTTCATATGTTTTGAATTTGAAACAATCTGAAATTTATGTATAGAAAAAAATATATGTGACAGAGACTGTGCATGTATCATTTACTGGAATAATGCTAAACAGAATTAAAATATTTGATATGTGATATGAAATTTCTGTGATATGAAATTCCCTTAAAAGTAAGTTTTAAATAAAAACTATGAGACTACTATATAAAATTGAAACTGAAATAACATTTCAGGGTTTTGTTGTGTTTATGGAATTATTCTTAAGATAGGATAAAACTTATTTAAAAGTTAGTGAAAAACTAGAAATATGATTTTAAAGGGTGTGAGCTTTTAACCATACTTTTCTTTAAATGTAAATTAAACATGGCCCTTGAAAGAGTGGTCACATAAGTATCTAATATCGATGGGAAAGTGACATTGTTCCTTACTACCGGTAGTTATAGTCTAAATTTATGTGTAAGATTTCAGCTTTTGTGTGTGTGATAACCCCCAGTTTCCACACATCTTTTACCTCCAATGTGTTTCCAGTTGCCAAAATACTGTGTGTAAAATTTGACACGTGTGAGAGTGAAAAAAATCTGTGGTTCTTGTCAGTAGTTTAAAACTGCAATAAACTAAAACATTTACATTAAATGTAAGTTATGTGACTCTTAGGATTCTATTTATGACCGTGTCCTGAGTATGATCAGAAGAACAAGCAAGAGGAGGAGAAGGAAATAATGTTTACTATTATCTCTTAGCTTAAATTTTAATATTTTTATGGGTTAATTTAAACATCACAGAATTTGTTGTAAGGGGACCTCATAAGGGGGGGGGGTCCCTTACAGAATTTCATAGAATTTCATTCACAAATTGTCCTTGAATATTAGCAAAGGGAAGTGATTCAAAGTGATTGAAAACCTCCTCACATATTAAGTGTCCATCTTACAGTGGAAAATGTGAATAAGACAAATAGGTGTTTTGAAACATGTCATCATACAGTCATCTAGACTGTGGCTGGCTGTGGTTTCCCACAGAGTGTACCCGAGGTGTCAATCAAGAAGAGGGAGTCTTCTCTGAGTAAATTAGAAAGAACAAAGATGAAACTACTTTCTTTTTAAAAAGAAAAGCATTCATTTGGCATAGCTATTCCCAAAAAGTGTACTGCACGACACACTGGGGACTTCAAAATAACTGGTGCAACTTTATCTTTCTTCCTTCCTTCCTTTGGTTTTGGAAGAAAAGGAGCGTGGTGCCTTTGTAGTACAGTGGGGTCTTGACTTGAGAACTTAATCCATATTGGAAGGCGGTTCTCAAGTCAAAAAGTCTGTAAGTCAAGTCTCCATTGACCTACAGTGCATTGAAAACCGATTAATCCCGTAACAGGCCGTTTTTGTTCCATTTTGGGTTTTTTCTGGTCTGTAAGTCAATTCTCAGGCTGCAAGTCAAACCTAAATTTTGCGGCCAGAGAAGTCTGTAACTCAAAAAGTCTGTAAATCAAGCCATCTGTAAGTCAAGGGTCCACTGTAGTAGAGGGGAACTGTGGATTTGAAACCTTGTGGGAGGAATTGTCCCTAGAGTAGGTGGATGATGTGTTCACTTTGTCTCGTCCTTGCTTGCCATAGGTTTCTTGTTGCAGAGCCAACTAACAAACTAGGCCTGGCCCTTTTCTAGCCAGGTTGTGACACTGAAACTCTCAGTCTGCCTAATAATATCAGGTTGTGACCTTGACTAGAACAGAGGTGCGATCAATGCGCCTTCTAGCCCATTTGTACCTAAGTTCACCAAAAAGAAGTTCTATACAGTCAGCAAAAACAAGACCTGGAGCTGACTGCGGTTCTGATCATCAGCTTCTCATAGCAAAATTCAAGCTTAGACTGAAGAGATTAGGAAAAACCACTGGGCCACTCAGGTATAATCTAAACCAAATCCCTTATGAATACACAGTGGAAGTAAAGAACAGATTTAAGGAACTAGATTTGGTGGACAGAGTGCCTGAAGAACTTTGGATAGAGGCTCGTAACATTGTCCAGGAGGCAGCAACGAAAACCATCCCAAAGAAAAGGAAATGCAAGAAAGCAAAGTGGCTGTCCAACGAGGCCTTAGAAATAGCAGAGAGGAGAAGGGAAGCAAAATGCAAGGGAGATAGGGAAAGTTATAGAAACTTGAATGCAGACTTCCAAAGAATAGCAAGGAGAGACAAGAGGGCCTTCTTAAATGAACAATGCAAAGAAATAGAGGAAGATAACAGAAAAGAAAAGAACAGAGATCTGTTCAGGAAAATTGGACATATTAGAGGAACATTCTGCGCAAAGATGAACATGATAAAAGACAAAAATGGGAGGGACCTAACAGAAGCAGAAGACGTCAAGAAGAGGTGGCAAGAGTACACAGAGGAATTATATCAGAAAGATTTGGATATCCCGGACAACCCAGACAATGTAGTTGCTGACCTTGAGCCAGACATCCTGGAGAGCGAAGTCAAGTGGGCCTTAGAAAGCCTGGCTAACAACAAGGCCAGTGGAGGTGATGGCATTCCAGTTGAACTATTTAAAATCTTGAAAGATGATGCTGTTAAGGTGCTACATTCAATATGCCAGCAAGTTTGGAAAACTCAACAGTGGCCAGAGGATTGGAAAAGATCAGTCTACATCCCAATCCCAAAGAAAGGCAGTGCCAAAGAATGCTCCAACTACCGTACAATTGCACTCATTTCGCACGCTAGCAAGGTTATGCTCAAAATCCTACAAGGTAGGCTTCAGCAGTATGTGGACCGAGAACTCCCAGAAGTACAAGCTGGATTCCGAAGAGGCAGAGGAACTAGAGACCAAATTGCCAACATGCGCTGGATTATGGAGAAAGCCAGAGAGTTCCAGAAAAATATCTACTTCTGCTTCATTGACTATGCGAAAGCCTTTGACTGTGTGGACCACAGCAAACTATGGCAAGTTCTTAAAGAAATGGGAGTGCCTGACCACCTTATCCATCTCCTGAGAAACCTATATGTGGGACAGGAAGCAACAGTTAGAACTGGTCATGGAACAACTGAGTGGTTCAAAATTGGGAAAGGAGTACGGCAAGGCTGTATATTGTCCCCCAGCTTATTTAACTTATATGCAGAATACATCATGCGGAAGGCTGGACTGGAAGAAACCCAAGCCGGAATTAAGATTGCTGGAAGAAATATCAACAACCTCCGATATGCAGATGACACCACTCTGATGGCAGAAAGTGAGGAGGAATTAAAGAACCTTGTAATGAGAGTGAAAGAGGAGAGTGCAAAAAACGGTCTGAAACTCAACATCAAAAAAACTAAGATCATGGCCACTGGTCCCATCACCTCCTGGGAAATAGAAGGGGAAGATATGGAGGCAGTGTCAAATTTTATCTTCCTGGGCTCCATGATCACTGCAGATGGAGACAGCAGCCCTGAAATTAAAAGACGCCTTCTTCTTGGGAGGAAAGCGATGACAAATCTTGACAGCATCTTGAAAAGCAGAGACATCACCTTGCCAACAAAAGTCCGAATAGTCAAAGCTATGGTTTTTCCTGTCGTGATGTATGGAAGTGAGAGCTGGACCATAAAGAAAGCAGACCGCCGAAGAATTGATGCTTTTGAATTGTGGTGCTGGAGGAGGCTCTTGAGAATCCCCTGGACTGCAAGGAGAACAAACCTATCAGTTCTAAAGGAAATCAACCCTGAATGCTCACTTGAAGGACAGATCCTGAAGCTGAGGCTCCAGTACTTTGGCCATCTCATGAGTAGAAAAGAGTCCTTGGAAAAAACCTTGATGTTAGGAAGGTGTGATGGCAAGAGGAGAAGGGGACGACCGAGGATGAGATGGCTGGACAGTGTCTGTGAAGCAACCAACATGAACCTGACACAACTCCGGGAGGCAGTAGAAGACAGGAGGGCCTGGCGTGCTCTGGTCCATGGGGTCACGAAGAGTCGGACACGACTAAACGACTAAACACACACTCACCAAAAAGAAAGATTAGAGGCAAGCCTGTCCTGTCCTGTAGGCACTGTCTTTTGAAACAACACTTTTAAAAATACAATTACGCTGCTTCAAAAATTATACAACACACACAGACACAAGAAGATTCTAACATGGCACTGAGAATTACCCTCTTCAAAGTGACAGAAGGCTGTATGTGGCAAACAATAAGGAGTTGGAAAAAGGAAGGAAGCAGTTATAGGGTTATGTTGTGCCCACTGTTTGGACAGAATATAATAAGATGTATATATGTTTCCCCCAAACCTCTGTATCTATAGTGACATGTAAACTGCACTGCCCAAGTATTAGTCTCCTGAAGTATGTGTTGTCCATCACAATTCTAATTTTATCTTACAGTGGTAGAGCAATGACTAGTAGCATTAATGTCATCTGGAGACACCCCAGAACAAACAAGGCAGTTAAGCAGCATGAATATTTTAGTATGCAACAGTTTGCAGTGCTCCATTATTTAAGAAAAACATATAGTCCCAAGAGTGAAGTCCAGATCTACAGAGTAATTTTAAAGTTTCAGAGATGAAGGTCAGAAACAGACATTAGAAATAACTTGTGATTAGAAAAGGGAAATCCTTAACGAATGGAAACATCCGAATATCATAGCAGTAGCTTCTAACATTTTAGAGTGTATACAAATTAGCTTGCTTTGTTTGGTAATTGGTCTTTAAGCATTGTGCACAGAACTGAAGTCTTCTTTCAGAAACTAGAAAATGTGATTCTATAGATCTAGAAGACAAAAATGAAACAATGGGGGGGGGGAATTAAACAGCACTTTTGTTCATAGAAGCCAATGAGCTGTGGCAAAAAAGAGACAAGAGAATCAAAAAATAGTCCTTTTCATGAGTCCTGCATGAGCTGTTGATCTTAATAACTTGTTCGGTAACTGCAAAGGCTAGATATAGAATCATGGTTGACAAGTTTGAAAAGTTGCAAAAAATGGAGTTTCCAGATATGGCTCCAGGTCTTTAGGTTTGGTTAGACAGCCAATTAGGAGCAGGCAGGATGTGGCTAAACAGGATAATTTCAGGTAGTTTAAGGTCAGATGGAGGCATGTGGTGCAATCCTTGCCTCCACATGCAAGGGTCAGGGGTTTTTAAATGAGGAAATTGCACCACACTTCAAGCAACCCTGTTTAGCATGACTAAGATCTTCTTTTACTTACATCATCTGTTCACCAGCAGAAGGAGTGAACCAATCTGTAGACCATACAATGAGACAAATGCCCATGTAGTCAGGCAGTTAGCCTGGTGGTGTAGATTGGGACCTTAGACTGAGGCTGGGAACCATGCGTGTTATATATACTGTATGACAATTTGCTATAGGAACAGGAGACAGGGTTTATTTATTTTTACTTAGATTTTTATGGTGATTCTTCACTGTAAATTTATTTTATTTATTTATTTATTTTATTAGATTTATACCCTGCCCATCTAGACAGATAGTCTACTCTGGGCGGTAAGTGCCTTAAAGTTAAATTACTTTAGAATTACAGGGATGTATTTGTTACATACAGCACTGATGTTACCTGTCTGTCATGGGTTTGGAGGGAAAGTTCCATCCTATGGGGAGTGGAAGGCGGGACATCAGGAGGAGGGGCTGTACTGTATATATATGTGGAGCTTGTGTGGAGAAGTTAGAAGCTGGAAAGGAAGCTGGGAAGAAGAAGCTGGTGTGGAAGTCTGTGTGTCAGACAGGGTACTACTGTGTGTCAGTCAGTACCTACCTGATAGGTTCAGGTGTCTTTATGGGTAGCCAGAACTGATAGGTTCAGGGTCTGTGCTTTATTTAAAGGTGTTCTGTGTGAACCAAACTGGTGTATGTATGATTGAGACTAAGCCACGTTACTGTATCTTATTCATTTGATCATTTTATTTTCCCTGTGTGTTATTTAAATAAACCTTATTCCTTTGTTTGTAAAAAATCCATTCCTGGTCTGTGTGACTCCTTACAGGGAATGGTTGGTGGCAGCTTAGTGAAACTGTGGCATATCCCAGTAGGTCTGGGGTTGTCACAGTATTTACATGTAGCTCCTGACTGATTTGCTTCAGCACTGTGTAAATACTTGGGGCAGATGACAGGATACACAAACAACCAAGCCTTAGCCCTGGACTATGCCAGAAAACTTGGTACAAATCTGACACATCCAGGATGGTCTTCTGGTGGCAAAGGCAGACCTTCTGGCACAAATATTTAGGACACGATTGCCAGAAGGACAGTTAGTTAGACAGAAACCTTCTTCTGCACAACAGATTAAGAATCTACAAGGTGAATTTTCTGCATTTCCCACAACAAACATCTTGTTTGCAGCGTCTATAGTTGTGTATATTTCTGCTGCCTGGTGGACATGCAATGCTTTCTGGTTGAGATGGAAAGCTTCTGCTGTAATGAACTCTGTTTTCATGGTGAGCTGTGAAATGATCCCTTGATCAGTTGGTGACATTTTAAGTAAGGAGTTGTTGGGGGGTGGGTGGAGGATAGAAATAAGCTAATTCATTCTCGATCTCCATTTCTCTGCACGTTCTGTCCAGGCTCCTTTCAGCTTTATTCATGAGTTGATCAGTGGGAGAAGAGAGGAGGGAAAACTTATTTGCATTATATCTTTGCATTTAAAAGCTATAAATTACAAGAAACTATAAATGCTTCTTCTTCATAAATGTTACTGCTCATAAAGAAATCTGTGTTTGCATCTGTGCCCCTTATTGAAATTTCTCTTCGGCTCAATAGATGCACTAGCATTATTAAAACTTCTGGGATTCTCATTCCAAATATAGAATGGCCAATCTTTTGTTTCCAGCCTTCTCCTTGATGTATTGTTGTTCCCTGGCATGGGATCAGGCAGGCCTTAAATTAGCCCCGCAATGACTAAGAAGGGCAAGATTAGTGCTGTCCCTTCTCTGTCAGCATTCACTCTCATGCTGACCAGCAAGACCAACAGCTTCTCATTGACCAACAGAAACGTGGACATTCTTTTTCTCACTCCCATAGGAACTAATGGCTCTGTTAATTCCTTGGGGGGGGGTAGAAATAAAAGCAATGTGGGGGCTGATGAACTGGGAATACTACCTCTATGTTCCATTCACACACACCCCAGCCTGAGGGCTTCTTTTCTGGGCCATTGTTTCTGGTGGAGTGAGAAAAAACTCTTGCACATGGGGACGGGCTTACTACCCCATGGGTCTCCTGCAGTGGAAGGGCTTTCAACCCCTACATCTTTTATCTCCAGTGGTTCCTTTTCCTCTCAGATGAGAGCCTTCTTGGCTAAGCATCGTGATTCATGAACAGAAATGAGAGTTAAACTTAGAGTGAGGAAACAGAGTGACTAGCCAAGGTAAGCCTTGAGGGTGCACAGAAAAGGAGCTGGCACTATAAAACATTAGGGATATCGTAGTCTTATAGCCCATTATCCTCCATACAGGATACCTCTCAGGAAACAAAATGTTTCATGACCCTTGCAATTCCTAGTTACAGTGGACCCTCGACTTACGGAATGAATCCGTATTGGAACGGTGGCTGCAGGCTGAAAAGTCTGTAGGTTGAGGCTCCATTGACCTACAATGCATTGAAAACTGATTAATCCATAACCGGCCATTTTTGTTCCATATTTTTTTCCTGGTCTGTAGGTCGATTCTCCGGCTGCAAGCTGAACCTAAATTTTGTGGCCAGAGAAGTTTGTAACTCGAAAAGTCTGTAAGTGGAGCCGTCTGTAAGTCGAGGGTCCACTGTATAGTCTGCATCTTTAGACTAGACTTGGGCTAAATAAGGGTGCAACTAAACAGCAGGAAAAATGCAAACCGATCTGCTGTGAATTCATACTTAGGAAGTCTGCTTTCCCTGGGTAAAGTTGCTTTAACCAACCAGACATGAG
Source organism: Pogona vitticeps (assembly GCF_051106095.1). Taxonomy (NCBI): domain Eukaryota; kingdom Metazoa; phylum Chordata; class Lepidosauria; order Squamata; family Agamidae; genus Pogona; species Pogona vitticeps. Next base: position 81,026,143 of record NC_135783.1, on the reverse strand, counting down.
TCAGGAGAGGAAACTAACAATCAGCCATTTTTGCAGCTTGTTAAGTCAGCTTCTGCTGTGGCTCTCCAGATTTACAGGAGGCACAACTACAGCAGAACTATCTTAACAAACTGCAAACAAGGGCTGATCACTAGTTTTCTTCTCTCACTGTCCTGTCTAGTTGGCTAAAGTAAATGGACTTCCATCAGTTGGTCTTTGTCAACAAGGGCTGATTGCCAATTTCTTCTTTCCTTTTTTTTCTTGGTCTACTAGTTGCCTTAATGAAGCGATCCCCAACCTTTTTGGAACCACAGACTGGTTGAGGAGGTGGGGTCCATGCACGGAAGGGGCAGAGGCATACCACACTCATGGGTGGGCGTGTTGCACTCACGGGTGGCTGTGTCATGCTCGCGGATGGGTGTGTTGCACTCATGGATGGGCATGTCGTGCTGGTGCGCATGCATGGGAGCGCAACATGCCCCCTGCACATGCACACAAGCATGACACCCCCCACAAGTGAGACATGCCTACCCATGAGCATGACACACTCCCTGCAAGCACAACACGCCCCTCATGAGCACGACACCCCCACCATGTATTTGTGTGGGGGGATGGAGATCCATCTCCATGGCCCAGTCTTGGGAAGCCCATGGACCAGCACTGGGCCACGAACCAGGGGTTGGGGACTCCTGCCCTAGTGGACTGGCATTGGCACCAAGCCTTTTAAAAAACCCTGTTGTTCCCAAGTACCTGCCCTGCTTCCATATAGTCTAATAGAAAATATCCATAAAAATAGAGAGCAGGAAGGGTTGGAGAGAAAATATCAAGCCACAAAAGTAAAGTCAAAATTTGCTGTCCCTCCCATGTGGTGCATGTAAGTCACTAAATCTAGTTTTCTTCAAACCAAACCAAATTATTCTGTGGTCTGTTTAGAAAAGTTATGATGCTGGTATTTGTAATTTTAGTACTTTTTTGTGCATAAATGAATCTGTTAGAAACCTCATTCCTTAAAGTAACAGGTTTTTTTTTTACCACCTTTCCTATCAAAATATCATCATCATGACTGTGTATTGTTGAGTCAATTCTGACTTATGATGATCCTTTCCAGGATTTTCTAGGCATAGAGTACTGTATTTTTCTGTGTATATGACCCTTCCCAATGTATACAACGACCCCCTAATTTTGTCCCTTGCCAGAGGTGGAGGAGCAATCAATGGTCAGCTGTGAGGGGCGGCTCCGCCTCCATCTCCTGCTGCTGCTGCCTCTCCCGCCCGATCACGTTGCTGCCTTGTTCCCTGCCCGAAGGGAGCCTGTGAGTGACACTGGAGGAGGCAATCCGGCAGTGGAGGCAGCAGCAGGAGGCGGCGGAGACACAGGCAAAGGAGCAGCCGCATTCGGCCGCCTCTCATGGCTGCCCATTGACTACTGCCACCGCCGTCCGATTGCCTCCTCCTGCTGCTGCCATTGCTCACCTCCAGCTCACGTCACCGCCTTGTCCCCTGCTCGAAGGGAGCCTGCGAATGGCACTGGAGGAGGCAATCTGGTGGCAGTGGCAGCAGTCAACGAGCAGTGAAAGGCGGCCAAGTGCGGATGCTCATTTGCCTCTGCCTCCTTCCGTATACAAAATGAACCTCAATTTTTCCTCTAATGATTTTAAGAAAAAGTGTCATTTTATACACAGAAAAATAAGGTGCTCGTAAGTGGTTTACTGTTCCCTTCTTTTGGGGCCCTCCCCAGTTTGCAGCTTGGCCAAAGCCAAACAGGTTGGCTGTTCTCTCAAGAAGCACAATGGGGAATTGCACTCCCAACTTCTGGCTCCTCAGCCAGGTATCTAGCTCATTAAGCTTTCCATCCTGCTAACTGGAATATATGTCTCTTTTAATATTATTTGCAGTGTGAGATAATCTATATAAGAAACAGCTATCTTCAGAGACGTAGTATATTAATTGTAAAATGTCTTAAAATTCAGACTTAATCTAGTTTTCAATTTGTCCTTATTTAGAGGTGAGCGCAAGGAGAAATCAAGCAGGAACTGGTAACTTGGGGCATCCAAAATGTTTTAAACATAGCATGCCTCCAATGTGATTTCACAATTTTTTTTGTCATAAAACTGTTCAAAGTCACCTTGAGATACCTGCAGACTGGAAATAACTAGCCACACATAAGTATGAGCTCATTTCTGGAATAATTAGCTAGGTTTCAGTGCAGCTATTACTTAATGAGGATTAACTTCCTTCCTTAAGTAGTATATCTCAGTCCCGTGTTGTGTAGAATTTATGTTTTAAAATGGTGATAACTTAGCTTCTTTAGAGAAGTGAGAATAATGACTTGTTTTTCAAAAACTGTGATTGCAATGACAGCTAACTACTTGGAATCAGTGTAGTGCAGTGGAGCGAGACTAGGGCTCAGGAGGCTTGAGTTCCAAAACCTACTTGACTATGGAACTCATTGGGGTATTTGGGGCAAAGGTAGTTTGCTCATTGAACACCTCATATTCCTCAGAAACTCTATTAGGGCTGTCACAGATTGGAAGCAACCACACACCATAATTATTAGGAGGCTTGAGTTGTGATTGTAAAAGACAGAAACACGGACTTATCTGGTTCCTGTGTTGTTGCTGTTGCTAGAAGCCAAACACCCCCCCCCCCCAAGTTTGTAGGCTGCATAATGTCGGCACCTGCATGGTTGGGGCCAGCAGGAAGTTGTCCGACCCTCACACCTCCCCAACAGGAAGGGTAGCGGGGGGGGGGGGGATGACTGGACCTCAGACCAGAAGAGGTGTGGCCTCTGTACCAGTCTGCTGGCAGGATTCAAAAGGAGGAGCTGGGGCCCTGCTGAGCCCCAGTTCCTTTGAGCAGCTTCTCCCCTCCCCCCGCCTGCCCTCATTAGTTATACTATTTGCACTTTCTTATATGTGTTCCTTGGTTGCACTATTAGGGGTTTGTTCACTTCTCTTCTATTGTCACAATTCACTTGGGCAGTTTTGGGCACTGGGATGGATCACCATGGACACAGGACAGCAGGCATGAGCCTGCAGGTCATGGACGGTATGGAGTTCCTAAACGGGAACTGGGGGAGGGGACTCTGCTGTCCCAGCTGGGGGGGGGCAGTTGCCCTGCCCCTGGTTGGTGAGGAGCCACAGAGTGGCATACGTCCTTGTTGCTCCATGAAATCTACCATCCCAAGTGGTCTCATAGGAATGGTCCTGTGGAAATGGTGGGTAACATCAGGGGGCAGTCGCCACCTCCCCCCCACCCCCCGATGAGCAGGATCCAAACCAATGCTTTCCAGGTTAACTGCTGCTGCAATTAATAAAGTTGTGGCCATTTTTACTCCAGTTATGATGTGTGTGTCTGTTGTTTTGGGAGGGGACTACAGCCTCCTTAGCAGTAGGCCAGCAACTAATTATTTTTTAAAAGTACAGTGGACCCTCGACTTACAGACGGCTCCACTTACAGACTTTTCGAGTTACAGACTGCTCTGGTCGCAAAAGTTAGGTTCGACTTGCAGCCAGAGAATTGACCTACAGACCGGGAAAAAAAAATCAAAATGGAACAAAGATGGCCGGTTATGGATTAATCGGTTTTCAATGCATTGTAGGTCAATGGAGCCTCAACCTACAGACTTTTGGACCTGCAGCCACCATTCCAATACGGATTAATTCCATAAGTCGAGGATCCACTGTAGCTTTCTGAGAATTGGATGTCTTTGAGATAATTTGAAAAGTCTGTTAAGGATAGGACCTTGAGGAAGTCCTTAATTCTCCAAAGGAAATGACTTTATGTTGATAGCACAGAAATTGTGCCGTGTTGTCATATCATTGCATGAAAACTTGTGCTGAAAGTATTCAAGATCAGTCCTCTTCTCTCGCCAACCTCAAATTCTGCCTTCCAACAATAAACTTTAATTGATTAAATGTAAATTTATCTGCTATATTTCCTTTCCATTCCTTTCTGAAGCCTCTCTTCCTAAAAGAAGAAAGCATTTGGCTGAATAGTAGTGTTAGTATGAGAATTCTCAAGACAACAGAACTTTTGTGCATCAGAGCATGAAATGAAATTTCAAGGGTCAGGCAGGACAAGCACTTTATTCTGCTATTGGTGTTTTTTCGTGCCTCTTCAAAATAGGGGGTCATTTCCTACATCCTAGTGAGTTTTGGTGACTATATTTTCCTACATGCTAACTACATAAGAATGTGTACACTTTGCTCTTGTTTCCTTCCCAGTTTAGATCCACTTCATTCAGATGTTTTAAAACAGTAACTAAAGGTAACTTAATTGCTTTTAAGACATGGGACAAGAAAGTAAATAATTTTTTTAAATGGGAGTAAAAAGTAAAGAGCAAAGAGGGTGATCGACTTGCTGTTGAAACAATCCTTTAGCTTAAGAGTAGTTTCAGCCTGTTTGCAGCCTATAGGCATTGTTTACCATAATGTTCTATATTGGTCCTATGGAACAAGGAATATTTATGTAAAGGGGGTGAAACAATTCAGAAAGCAGCATAATAAGCCATTCTGCATGAAGCAATGTATGGTTTGTGGGAAAAATCCAACAGATATCAGACCTACAACAGCTGCAAGGGGGGAAAAAGAGAGGGTGACAGGAAAAGAGAAATATATATTTTGGTGAATGAAATGGAGGCTGTCAGTAGGAAGAGGGGCATGACCAAAATGAAAATCAAATATTTAATACTTGAACCCACAAATCTGGTTTTTTTTTGGGGGGGGGGCTACCTGAAAGTAAGAAAATTGGTGCATTTTTTTCCTTGTGGTTACAGACTTAGCTGCAGGAAACACTTATTCTGTATATAATAATTATAATTATTTTTTAAATATTGATGATAAGTAAAATCAGAGCACAAAACCAATAGATGGACATTATAAAAGTGGGATAAATGTCAACTGTCTGCAACAGTAGCTCAGATCTATTTTGGAAGACCAGAAATGGCCTGCTGGCTTATATGTACTGCCCCCCTTCTCCCCCTTCCCAAATTTGGCAGTATTCTTCTTGTTCTCTATTGTTTAGTGCTAACCATAATTTGAAATCTAAACTTGCAGACTATCACTGATGCATGCTTTCCAAATCAAAATGAGATGCTGAATTCAAATTGTGGGTGCTCATTTTGGCTTGGAGGGGAAAAAATGCTGCTAACTAGTGTTCATTGATTCTGACATCCTAATAAACTACGGTTTTATGCTAAAGAGGAAACTGAAAAGAAACAGGCATGAGAGAGAAAGAATGGAAAAGAGCGAGTGCATGAGCTGATAGCTCATTTCTGAATCTTTGAGCCACTATTTAGAACAGTAATAGGCAATATTTAGCTGATGGGTTGATATCTCTTCCCCCCCCCCCCAAGCAAGGATTTAGGAATTGAACCTTTCCGCTATATGTTTAACTCCATGTTTCAGGAACATCATCCCATGGGTGAGAGTAGAGAAAAAAATTGCTTTTGTTTTTCTTCTTTTCCTTCTCTAAAACAGAGAAGCAAATGGGGAAAGACAGACACACTTTGCATGATAGTGCAATGAATTGTAACAGTAGGAGCTGCTTTGGGGAGTGGGGCACAGAGAAGGATCCAAGGGCTGCATGTGGCTTATGAGTAGTATGTTTCTCAGCCCTGGTTTGTAGGAACTTCTGAAAAGAATTGGTAAAGAAAAGCGGATCATGAATGAAGCAGCAACTATTTTAGCCCCAAGGGCTCCTAAGGTTCATTTCAAAACAAAGATCAATAGTGTGCTAAAGGTACTCCAAAGGCACACCAGTCAGACTTGCGATTTGGGATGCCTTTCCCTTCGATACCAGGTCAGAAAGACTGCAAAAATGAAGAATAAATAATGCAGCAGGTTCTATTCAGATGAAAAAAAAAATTAACCAAGAGCTTGGGAAGCATCTCTGTGCCTCCTTGACAGAGGTTGGACTCAATGGTCCATAGGGTCCCTTCTAGCTCTGCAGTTCAAGGGTGGTGATGGTGGTGGTGGTGATCTCCCCTATGGGATCAAGGCTGCCTTGGACAGCCTTTGATTAAACTATGAGGCAGCAGCTCCTTGCCAGCTCTTTTGTGACAAGGGGGGGGGAGATAGCCAGCCCTCTCAATGTCCATGAGAAGCGCCAGTCTCTCGGCAGGGAGAACGAAACAGGCGAGGCCCATGGTTCACATTCCCTTTGTTAATGGCATCCAGCCTCTAGCCTTGGGAACTGACTGACGGCAGTTTGCAAATGTATGTGCTTGGCTGGGAGCCTGCCGTTTCCTTTGTCCTGACTGCATAGGGGGTCTAATAGGGAAGCCGGAGCGTGTCATCCCTGACCGCCTGAGTTTCCAAGCAGTAACATGATGGGCAACCTTTCAGACAATATCCAACATGAACATTCAAGGCCTGGTCTATTCTTTTTCTAGACACTCGGGGGGTGATGGTTTCCACAGGCCAATTTCCAGATTTGCTGCTGAGGGAAACACAGAAGACTGAAGGAGGACCCTTGCTTTTTTTAAGAGAGAAAACCTTACCACACGAAAGGGATGAAATTAATAGGAGTCTACAGAAGTAATTAGCACATACATCTGTGGAGAGAAGCATTAAGACCAGAAATGGGTTAATGTATTTAATCTGAAAAAAATAGAGAGGGACAATGGAATCCTGAAGGTGGCTTGTGGAAGGAAGGTTCATTTCCTTTAACTTTGTGATCAAACCGCATCTCTGAACATCACAGTTCTCAGTGGAAACCCATGATTTCCACTTGGGAAACCACCGTTTGGTCATAGAAAGAATTTGCTGCCTTCATAGCATCAAAATCCATTGAATAAATTTTCTTGTATCATTGGAAAAAGGATGTGTACAGTGGACCCTCTACTTACGGAATTAATCCGTATTGGAACGGTGGGTGCAGGTCGAAAGGTCTGTAGGTCGAGTCTCCATTGACCTACAATGCATTGACAACTGATTAATCCCATAACTGGCCGGTTTTGTTCCATTTTTGTATCATTTTGGTTTTTTTCTGGTCTGTAGGCCGATTCTCAGGCTGCAAGTCAAACCTAAATTTTATGGCCAGAGAAGTCTGTAACTCGAAAAGTCTGTAAGTCGAACTGTCTGTAAGTCGAGGGTCCACTGTACTGAGGGTCCTCTGTCAGGGTAAACAGAAAGAAAGAAAATCACTATATTCGTGAAGGCTTTCACGGCCGGGATCTAATGGTTATTCTGGGTTTTTCGGGCTCTTTGGCCGTGTTCTGAAGGTTGTTCTTCCTAATGTTTCGCCAGTCTCTGTGGCCGGCATCTTCAGAGTGCAGCACTCTGTGCTCTGGTGTAGTTGGCTTGGGAGTGCTGTCCCCCAACCCTTTTTTCCAGCCCTCGGTGCCTCCCACCATCCCCCAATGCTATGTAGGAAAAAAATTAAAAAATCATTGCAGTTTGCTCTAGAAATGTGGTGGCAGACCACTACTGTAAATCTAAAGAGGAACCTTAATAAGATTACCTGCAAATCTATTTCTCAGTGTTACTCTGACAAAGAAATTTTAATTACCACCATCTTCCTAGCTACCTATGTCCCCAGGATTCCTTTTCCTTAAACCCTGGTATTTTATTGCCAAGCCTTTTGTTAGTCAAGATTATAAAATGCTTTAAACATTAAAGAACCACAAAGCTCTGATTCTCTAGTGCTGCATTATAAAAGAAAGTCTGAATAAATGTTAAATCAGTGTAGAAATTAGTGAATAAAATTCTGAAAGAATAAATTTGATTTTCAAAGGACTAATGGCTTATGGAACAAAAATAACATTTTGAATTTGAAAATCTTCTGTTTATTAGTCACAATCCTATCATTAAGCTATGCTGGCATATATAAGTAATGGGGTTTTGGCCATTATGAACTAATTAGGATCTGTGCCTATGTTTGGGGTTAGAAATTCATATACATTGGGAATTACTTTTATATAAGTAATAATATTTAATGACATAAAAAGACATTTTTAAAAGTGCATATGATGAAATATTTCTCTGTCAAATCTATATACTGTACTGTACATTACTTCTGTTGTTTACAGAGATCCATATATTCACTTGTTTTTACACATTACATATTGCAGCACACATTAAATACAGTGGTGTCTCGCTTGACGATGTTAATTCGTTACAGCGAAATCGCTGTAGAGCGAAAACATCGTCAAGTGAAATTTAAAAAAACCATTGAAACGCATTGAAAACTGTTCAGTGCATTCCAATGGGCTGAATACCTGCTCGTCCAGCAAAGATCCTCCATACAGCAGCCATTTTCAGTGCCTGTAAAGTGAGGAATACGCCCTAGAAAACAGAGGGGGGGCATTTTCTTCAGCTGGTGGCCATTTTGAAACCTGACAATCAGCTGTTTGCTGATCGTCGTAAAGCGAAAATCGGTTCCTGAAGCAGGGAACCGATCATCGTTAAACGAAAAAAAATCATTTAAACCATTGTTTTGCGATTGCAAAAACCTAATCATACAGTGATTTCCTCGTTATGTGAGGCAATCGTTAAGCAATGCACAACTGTATTTTAGATTGCATTATAGTACTATAATACTGGCTGAAATCCACTGATGACATCATCAGCTTTATACAGTGTAAGTTACAGCGATAGGATTTTAGCCCCTGCCACTGCAGCTGCTAGGTGTTATACAGCAAGAAGACTTGAGAAATGTGATGTTGAACACTTCAGTGTACCAGACACTCAAGATTATTTGGTTCTTCGTTGCTTTGCTCTGTCCTGAAAGATCCATTGCTGGAGTGATTGCTAGAATGATTGGAAGGATTCTGGACTGGAGTCTGAGACATGATTGTAGAAGCTGCTAAAGCCCAGACAAAACCACAAGGGGGCCTTATCACCCATCTACAGGAAAAGACAAAAGCCTATCTCACAGCCATAAATACTGCACTCCCAAGCCAACTACACCAGAGTACAGGTTGCTGTCCTCTGAAGATGCCGGCCACAGAGACTGGCGAAACATCAGGAAGAACAACCTTCAGAACATGGCCAAAGAGCCCAAAAAACCCAGAACAACCATTAGATCCCGGCTGTGAAAGCCTTCGCGAATATAATGGGAGTTCACTCCATTGTGTGGATTTGATCTTATGACTACTGGTCTTCTGACCTTGCAGCACAGAGGCTTCTGCGGTTTAATCCACAGCACCACCACATCCCTTCATATTTTATTATATGCAGGCTCAAACGTGAAATATTCATCTTTGGGGGAGCCCATGTTCCCTTGCAAGAATTTCTAAGTGTAGGGTTTTTTTAATGACAAGAAAGCGACTAGTTGCGCTGCTATGACCAAAGATTGCTAACTATTTATTTACACATTTATTATGTGTTCTATTCTAAGGGTAAAGAATGAGCTGGAACTATAAAAGCTGAGCCTGCAGGAAGCCCCATCAGTCTCTCCACACTTCTGCTGTCACCCCTATTGTACAGGAAACATTATTCAAACGGCAGGCTCTGAACTCCCAGGTAACTGGGGACAGCATGAGATCGAGTATATTCTTCATCAACCTTTTTGTTGTGATGGGAATAAATGAACTCACTTTGCTTTCATCTTGCTAGGTCCTCACATCACCCAGTAGGTGAGTTGGCCTTAGCCAAACTCTTTGATACAACAGTGCCCTTTGCAGTAATAAATTTTCTACCTCTCCGACAAGGGTGGTGGTGGTGCTTGTTTCTTTCAAAAGTCTGTTCATCTAGCCATTAAAAGATTTGATGCACTTTCAAAACCAAAAGAAGATAGGGAAAGGCTTAGGCACCTCGTGCTCTTCATGAGGTTGATTCACATGTTCTAACTACCTGCAATTTAGGATCGGTGAGCATCCTTCAATGACACCTTCCGGTCTCTTAACTAAACAGTGCCATGATGCTGAATGTGAAAACTTGTCCCACAGCAATGCCATGTATTTAAACTGTGTGTTCAGAGTACTCTGTGTACGTTACAGCAACTTTGTCTTTGTTAGTATTTCAACTGGTGCAATATGGACTTGCCTAAGAAGTGTTCATGTCTGAGATGAAATTTGATTTTGCGATATTCTAATACAAAGTGGTCTCTTGGCCACTTTGAGAGAAATTTAGCATCACATGAACAGAATTCTACTCTTTGCACCCATTTTCAAACCAGCCCCCAATCCCCTGGATATGAAGATATGAAGACTAGGTGAGGTGGGACTGGCAAGGGGTGGGGTGGGAGCAATAATCCATTCTGTCAGTAGGATGGGTTAATTTGGGGTGTGCATGTTGTGGCCCAAATGTTACTAGACTCAGTGGAGGCTCATGAAACAATTAATGTGCTCCAGGTTTTAGTTTGAAATTAAAAGAGCTTTCCAAAGGCGCTGAAGCATATTTTGGAGAAAGAGTTCAGCAAGTTGGTTGGGTCCTGTAAAGCAGAGGTCATCAACCCCCGGTCCGCAGCCCAGTGCCGGTCCGTGGCCTGAGCCGGACCAGACCGCGAAGATAGACCTCCTGCCCCAACCCTGCATGCACTCACCCCCGCAAAGGCTGTTTGCACCTGCTTGCACGTTCATGCGCAAGCGCGAACAGCAGTGCAGCACTTGTGTGGGCATGCTCACGCTCATGCACATGCACAAATGGCATCGCTGCCATTAGCACATGTGCAGGAGCGTGAGCCTGCGCAAGCGCCATGCTGCTGTTCGCACATGCGCACAAGCACGGGGGGTGCCCTGCTTTCCCCAGCCTGTCCGCGGGGTAAAAAAGGTTGGGGGGGCTCTGCTGTAAAGTCTGAACTAAAACCCTGAGTCAATTCAATGGAAACATCAGTCTCTGCTGTTTGGACTGTAACTTACAGGAGTTCTGTTTGGTATAATGTAAGGTAAAGGTAAAGGTTCCCCTTGACATTTTTAGTCCAGTCGTGTCCGACTTGAGGGGGCGGTGCTCATCCCATTTTTCAAGCCGTAGAGCCAGCGCTTGTCTGAAGACAGTTTCTGTTGTCACATGGCCAGCATGACTGGGGAACGCCGTTTTACCTTCCCATCGAGGTTGTTACCTATTTATCTACTCACATTTGCATGCTTTCGAACTGCTAGGTTGGCGAGGAACTGGGACAAAGTGACAGAAGCTCACTCCGTCGTATGGATTCAATCTTACGACTGCTGGTCTTCTGACCCTGCAGCACAGGCTTCTGCAGTTTAGCCCGCAGCGCCACCACATCCCCTGCTTTGGTATAGTGAGGGATGAGCAATCCCTGGATTTCACCCATTCCTACAAACATTACCACTTCAGGCTGTATTCTACATGTGGCTGAATACACACATACACTAATTCTCTACTTCATGTGAAGTAAAACATATGTCTTACTTTACTACTTCTGCCTTTACTTCTCTACTACATCTACTGGAGTATTTAAGTCTATTTAAATTTCTGCTGGTGAAGGTTTTGCTTTTCAGTCTACCAAGCACTGTGTAGGAACATGTAGTAAAGAGACTTAATTCTGCCTTCATTTTGCTTTGAGCTTCATCATGGAAGAAATAAATTTTATAAATTTGCAGAAGAGGAAGTAGTATGATGTAACTTACTAGCGTTAATCACTACATGGACAAAATGATATGTTATTAATGTGTTGTTTTGGATATTTTAATGTTATTATTAATCTTTATCTTGGACTTTTTGGCATCATTTTGGGCTTGGTGTTTTTGTTTTTGTTTAAATAATGTGCACACTGTAGAAACTTGTTAGTGCTTCTGGACAGCTCAGCGAACTAGAAATGCTAATGGAAGTATAAAGAAGACCTGTCATTCCAAGTATGACTAAGCCTGGATCCAGTGTAGAGTAAAAGAATACTCTTAAAGTACTATGCATCATTATACACCACTCCACATGATTTCTGTTTGAACTGAAAACAATTAAAAAAAACCCAAAAATCTGCAAAATCCATCTTGCTATAATTTTCACAGTGGACCTGTAAGGTATCATTACACTCTTCCTGCAGTTCAGGCATGGCTAAGGGAAAATGGGTTACCCTAAGCCACCCATAAGTTTAGGACTTCTATCCAATGTTATGCAAACAGGCTCCTTCATGCACATGGACTTTGTCTTCCTTTTTATTTCTCTCCTTGCAGTCTTTCCAAATCTTCACTGGGTCACTCAATCCATTGGAGTAAATCTGAGGAACATCTTGGGGCTGCAAGGGGGAGGGGGAAGTCTTTTCCACCATTCAGCTGCTCAAAGGACATAGTCCTTATGGCAGACAGGTTACTACAGACATGGTCAAAGTTTAAATACCGAGCTACTGTGAGTCAAAATACATTGTATTGCTAATATGTCATTAGAAGCAAATTTTATTTAGCTGATAAAAGACATCTATTTAGCTTACCTTTTTTCCCCTCAGCTTTCACACTTGTAAATGAGCTTTCTTTTGTTTTTTGGACTGGACATTGGAAGGCAAACATGGACTTCATTTGCCAATCTGATTGCTCAGATATGGAACTTTGAAGGAATTATATCACTAGAGAAAAACATAATAGCAAGAAGTATACTTTTATTCCACTGTGTAATTTGACCCTTACTTCCATGAGCTCTTACACCATTGGGACTTCTTAGATTTCAGATTATATATTTGAATTTCAATCTGTCCAGTGAGGTTGCAATGCTAAGACCCACCTGAATAATGGACGGTGCATAAGAGTTTTGTTGAAACTCATAAAACATTCCCAATATTATAACAGTTATGTCACTGTTATTAGGCTTCATTTTGCTGAAAGAACTGGCATTAAGTTAATCAGTCTCCTCTTAATTCATGGGAATTTTCTGATGTAAAATAAATGTAGGACCAAACTCTGGCCCAGTGTTTCAAACAGGCAAGCACAAGCAATGAATTCATGGAATTAATAAAATGTCATGATTCGGACAGGCCAGCTGAATTGCCACTTCATGACTAAATTCTTTATTTGATGGGACTCAAGTAAAGTTTCTAGGATTTGATTGGCAGCCTGAGGAGGCTACCGGTAACCTCCAGGAAAGGTGTATCCAATCACACCTCTTGAGAATGGAGTACAACCATCATAGTTTGACCAACCTTCGGCCTTCAGCCATCATTTTGGTCATCAGGTCAACAGTTGTTTCCCAGAACATCAGCAATTGTCTTTCTCCTTATGTCAGAATACTCCTGAAACATTATACAAGGATAATTCAGTCATGAATAAGGGTCAGCTTGGACAAATAAATCAACTGGATAGTTTGAGCACAGTCTGATTGAGCAAAAACAAGGAGTGCTGCCATGCCTGTTACCACGGCGCTTGATGTTAAGGGACTTTGTTAACATTAAGTCCAAAGGCGGCAAGTGGGAAAGCTTTGTGAGGAATCAAAAGCTGAGCAAAGAGACATGGGCTTTAATTGTTCAGCTTTATTTCTGAAATAAAGACATGCAGGGCATCAATTTAGCTGACTTTAATGGAGCACAAAACTGAAGCCATTCTTTAGAATGCTAATTGAGTTAGAAGAATTTTGTCTATGCCTCTCAGAGAACAAGGGCTCAACATTGCCCTTGCCACAGTGCAGTGTAATCTTGTGTGGGTACTGCAGGTAAAGAACGCAGTGTACAAAATGAGGTAAACCTTGGACTAGGTGGGAAATATGTTGTAGAAATTCAACAGATGGCCCATCTTAAAGCTTTCATGTTCAAACACTGCAGAAATCAAGGTCATTAACTTAGACAGAGAATTTGGTTGTGCACAAGGGGTAACAAAGTAAAATGTATGTATACATGTATTTATTTACTTTAAAAGCACCCAACAGGCTACCATTTACTCAGACATCAGAGTCTTTCTAAGAAAAAAAGACTGCTTTTGAAAAAGAGTACCTGTGTCAGAAAAGCAAACTATGCAGACATCAGTCAAAAATTAAATGGTTTGGGGGATAAAAGGCTGCTTTGTTTGAGCTGTCTACACAGAGATGACCCAGGGCAAATATAGCATCACATCGTTTTTTGGAGTTATGTGGAAAATTGCTAATTTTGAAAGAGTTTCTGGTTGAAGAGGCTATTTGTGCTTCTGTTTTTAGACAGTACCTAATACTCTACAGACCAATTGAAAACAGGAGTTGGCAACTTCAAGCTGTCCCAATGTTACTGCATTGCAATTACCAGCCATCCTCTTATTATGCCCCCACCCCCGGCCATTGCTCCATTTCTTCTAATGAAAGAGCAAAGTAACTTTTTAAATCAATTTACAGAAAGCATGCATTTTTTTCTTGCTAAACCTTATCTACCTTCCTTTATCTCACTGTTTTTGAGCAAATCTTTAATTCATTCTGTTCTGTAATAATAAAGACAGACCAGTATCCTATTGTGTGATTGTACCTGCTGAACAAAATTGGTGCCACTGATTATGACAGATTGTGTCTAATCAAAGAATTTCTTTCTTTTGTTTAAATTTCAGGGGACGCATGACTTGCATCCCTGTGACGGACAGGTCAGTAACCACTCCTGTCCATCACAATGGAACCCTGATTCAGGAGCCAATGGTTGTACAGAAGAGGCAGAACTAAGGATATATCGGGGAAATGGAAGACAGTTAGGTATCAGTTAGAGTTTGAGTTAGGGATGAGTTAGGGATGAGAGTTAGAGTTAAGGAATACAGTTAGAGAGAAGCAGTTTAGGCAGTTAGGGCCAGCCTGGTGTTAGAGAAGAATAGAGAGATAGAGAACAAGATATGAAAAGAATAAATACCTTGATTAACATGATTCTACCTAAGCAAATATAAATGTTACCAAAGCACAGTTGATTGAATAAATAAAATAAGACCATTCCATGATTTACTTTACATGATTTACTGATAAATACTTAAATAAACATTGTTTTATTGAATAACACTGATTGAAGAGTCATATGTGATAGAGTGAGGATAAATCTTCTGGTGGCAGCAGAAAAGAGTTGAAAAATAAATGTCATACCTGAAAGTGAAACTGGGTTGTGTGGAAGAACGAACAGGGGAACTGAGGGTGTGTGACAATCCCCTTCATGGATTGCTGCCTTGTCGTGGTGAAGGGGGATGAGTAATTCAGAGAAGCTATGGGATGTGCCATGTAGGGACACCCAAGACGGACAGGTCATAGTGGAGAGTTCTGACTAAACGTGATCCACCTGGAGCAGGAACTGGCAAGCCACTCCAGTATCTTTGCCAAGAAAACTCCATGGACAGAAACAAAAGGCTAAAAGATATGATGCTGGAAGATGAGCCCCTCAGGTCAGAAGGCATCCAACATGCTACTGAGGAAGAGCGGAGGACAAGTACAAGTAGCTCCAGAGCTAATGAAGTGGTTGGGCCAAAGCTGAAAGGACACTCAGCTCTGGACGTGCCTGGAAGAGAAAGGAAAGTCTGATGCTGCAAAGAAAAATACTGCATAGGAACCTGGAATGTAAGATCTATGAACCTTGGTAAGCTGGATGTGGTCAAACAGGAGACGGCAAGAATAAACATTGACCTTAATTCAGACAATTATCATATCTACTATTGTGGGCAAGAATCCCGTAGAAAAAATGGAGTAGCCTTCATAATCAACAAAAGAGTGGGAAAAGCTGTACTGGGATACAATCTCAAAAAATGATAGAATGATTGCAATATGAATCCAAGGCAGACCTTTCAACATCACAGTAATTAAAGTTTGTGCACCAACCACTGATGCTGAAGAGGCTAAAATTGACCAATTCTATGAGGACTTACAACACCTTCTAGAACTGACACCAAAGAAAGATGTTCTTGTCATTCTAGGGGATTGGAATGCTAAAGTAGAGAGTCAAGAGATAAAAGGAACAACAGGGAAGTTTGGCCTTGGAGTTCAAAACGAAGCAGGGCAAAGGCTAATAGAGTTTTGTCAAGAGAACAAGCTGGTCATGACAAACACTATTTTCCAACAACACAAGAAGCGACTCTATTTATTATTTATTTATTTAACTTATATGTCACCCACTCTACCCAAAGGTCTCTGGGCGGCTTACAACAATTAAAATACAATTAAAATACAACAAAAGATAAAACAATTAAAATACAATTAAAATAGATTCTACACATGGACATCACCAGACAGGCAATACCAAAATCAGATTGATTATGTTCTCTGCAGCCAAAGATGGAGAAGCTCTATACAGTCAGCAAAAACAAAACCTGGAGCTGATTGTGGACCATAAAGAAGGCTGAATTGCGAAGAATTGACACTTTTGAATTGTGGTGCTTGCAGTCCCCTGGACTGCAAGGAGAACAAACCTATCCATTCTGAAGGAAATCAACCCTGAGTGCTCACTGGAAGAACAGATCCTGAAGCTGAGGCTCTAATACTTTGGCCATCACATGAGAAGAGAAGACTCCCTGGAAAAGACCCTGATATTGGGAAAGTGTGAAGGCAAGAGGAGAAGGGGACAGAGGAGAGATGGCTGGACAGTGTCATCGAAGCTACCAACACGAATTTGACCAAACTGAGAGGCAGTGGAAGACAGGAGGGCCTGGTGTGCTGTGGTCCAAGGGGTCACAAAGAGTCGGACATGACTTAACGACTAAACAACAACAAAAATGACTTGCATGCATGCAAACCCGTACATACTCTGAAATTAAAAAAGAAACTCTTTAAGCAGTCACAATTTGCTACTGCTGGTGATGTCATTACCATTGTGCAGGTGACCTATATAATAGGATACTGGCCACAATTTCATAATCCAGAAAGCTGTTCCATAATGTTGCAGCTAATATGGTTGGAACTGTACTTAACAAATTACAGCAGACCACAGAAATATGTGGGACAAATAAATCATGACTAACTTAGGTCCCAATTACTTTTGTGCATCTATTCGTGCCATAACTACATCTAGATCCAATCCAGGATTCTCAGGTTGTCTTTCTGTTCTGTTTTATCAGCTGAGGCTAAAATATATTGGGATGTCCTTCACTATTTCTCAGAGCTGACCATTTTAACAAACCTTCTGCCTTGTGAAGATTTTTTTTAATCTTGAGAAGCAGACTATAAATGTATTAGATGAATAAAAATGAAATAAATAAAAATGGATTACTGCAATACTGTACTATTATGTGGCATTGCAGATATATTCAGCTTTCCCTTGTAATCACTATCAAACTCTTCTGCTTGTTCAATTTTCATTCCTCTCTTTTGAGCAGCATTCTTCCTTCTGCAAGTCTTTACATTTGCTTAAACTTCCATTAGTCTAAGTTGGTTTTAATTTCCAAATTGCAAGACTGTTAGATTTTTATCATTTTCTATTATCATCTGATGAAGTGGAGACATGTTCCCATAAAAGTATTTCTCAAGTCTGACTATTTGACCCATACAGAGATTCTTGAGATCAGTAAGCCGACTGCTGTCTATGCTGTATGGTAAATAAAGGCACTCTGTACATGCCTTCGACTGATGGTATCAGTGTTTTGACCAGAAGACTCAGACTTTCCTGTTTAAGTAATCAATATTACTGTACACCCAGTCCCCAGTTCCAGAAGAATATGTTAATAGTGGGGTTGTCCAATGATTTTTCCTTTTGAATTTAGTTCTGATCTGAATACAGTTTTATCAAAGGACTTATTCCCAATTGAAGTTCCTTATATTGAAATTGTCGGAGATGCCTAGATGTATGTGTGTGTGTTTTTGTTTTTTTTGTTTTGTTCCTCTAAGCAATAAAGCTTATTGGTAAGCTCCTAAATTCTGCCTTCTAAGAATTTACTTCTATGTGGATAACGGCACATTTATCAACTACTACTACTTCCAAAAGACTTTGTCTATGTTAAGTCATTCCTTATTATGAAAACACGAGGTACTTGTAAAACTGTTTAAACTTCAAATATATTTGCCTCTAATGCAAGGATGATATGACAACAATATCAGCAGTAATAATATTGGCCTGCCAATAGCAATACGTTTGCATGGTACAAGAATATTGGCAAATGTTATCATCATGGCATTAATTTGTTAAACAATTATTTATATATAACAGTCCTGATCCATTTGGTGTAACATAACCATCATCAACTCATTGTGGAGGAAAACAATTTTCTCTTTGTTGATATTGCGTGTTTTTTTAAACTAGAAATTTGGCAAGCAGTAGTAATGCAACTGTTTAAATTTTAGGAAGCATGTTACAGATGAATGAAATATCATGTTTGATACCAAGGCTTTATGAATGTTGATCCATCAAAGTCAACTGAAGAAGGATAATACTAAGTAATGATGGTGCTTATGGCTTTTATTTTGTCGGATGTAAACCCCCCCCCCCATTTTAGTCCTAATTAGTTCCTTTGAATATATTTTTTTGCTTTGTTTTTCACCCTGAGAATGTTTTCTTAGATTGGAGGCATTCAGTGATTTATCCCCAAATGAACTGGAACACTATCGAGAGCAGTGCAAAGAATATAATGTATTCGCAATGGAGAACAGTGCAAATAAAATAAAGTGAATATAAAACATTGAAAATCATTATAGGTAAGATATCGTACGACACATGAACTTTCCTTAATGGAATGTATAAAGAATCTATGGGAAACATATCTATGCATCCTCATAAATTACTAGCATTTGTTAAGAAAGGTGTAATGGATTATGTTGAAAGATGAAGAGAGCTTATATACCATAACCAATCAGCTTTTTTCCTTAAAGGTCAGGACATTCTGTCTGGGTCCACTTGAGTTTTTGATTCTGCCTTCGCACTATTCATGGGCACAATGTAACTGTCAGTCTCAACAACAGCCTCTGGATCCATTGGCTCCACTGCTCACAGGGCAAAACACAATATTTCACATCCACAAAACAATTCAGTGTCTGCTTCGGCAAACCATATGATTACCATGGGGAGCCATATTGACACACACCCTACCGAGCTCTCTTAAGGGGACACTTAAAAGGGTTGGACATTTTAGAAAAGAGAAAGGAATACAGTCTTGCTATTCTTTTCTACTACTAAGTTACCCAATAGCATTTTAATGTTTGATCTTCATAGGACAAAGTCTAATGCAAATGTCCCCATCTCCCACGCTCTCCTCTGCCACCCCCCTCCCCCCCATTTCTCATTTTACTGGTCGGTGACAGTTATACTGCTTTACAAAATGTCCCAAGTCACTAAGAAGGTAACTTGATAGATATTAGGAAGAATGTAGCAGCACAACTGATTGCCTATTTAGATTCCCCCGGTGAGTGTTTATCATAGTGTATCTGTTATTCATTTATATTTCCAAGATAAATCATAGGACTGGCATGAATTTGCATGTACATGAGAGTACTGTATACTGCTTGCTTTTATTAGGCTTTTCCACTAAGGTCTGATCTTTGCTATAAAGGCATACTGAAGCAGGTTCAGCTGCGCACAGGAATAGCTTGCATCAGGGGAGGCCTAGAAAGGGCCCATTATGCCTCCAGGGAGAGATTCCTGTGGGGATTCCCTGGAGAATGTGTGGCTGATGGGTTTATGTGCTCTGCCACTGCGCATCCCTGGGTAAGTTGTATGGCCCTAGACCACCACCAGAAGGAAGGGCTGGTAAAGTACTTCTAAAAACTTCTATACACAGAAAATTCTGGAAACTTGTCCCAAGTTGTAAACAACATGACAGCGCAGTAGGCAAAATCCTGTCAGTTGGTTACACCAGTGTAAGTGCAATGGCATAAACTGTAGCAGCAAATGGTCAGCACTTAATGAGCCACCACTTGTAGTCCTCCTGTTATGCCAGTCACATGGGCCACAAGAGTTACAACTAGCAACTCATTCACTTGCAGAAAATTTATCTGATAGAGGTGTTAAGTAAATGGCCAATGTATTTATTTAATTTGACTTTTATTAGCAGAAGTGTCTCTGAATTACTTTGCAAAAGACCTCCTCTAGTGATCTTGCAAGAGCTCATTGGTTCATGGGCGTGACTACACAGGCTCTTTTGGAACAGGTTGTTGCAGGCTAAATAGAGTTGCTTGGGGTCAGGCAGAGGTGCAATATGCGGGTAGTGTGGGCGGCATATAAGTTAAATAAATAAATAAATAAATAAATAAATAAATAAATAAATAAATAAATAAATAAATAAATAAATTTTATATCAGAGTTCAAGGGACCCTATTTAGTCCAGCTCCTTCAATTTCTGATATCATAAAGTGACTTAATAAGCACTGCAAGATATTGGCAAATTGAACACTTCAGCTGCTCCATGGCAGAAAGGCAGGGAAAATATTTTTTTAAGATGTTGCAATAGATCACTGCTGATGTGCTGCATTGGTTATTAAAAAAACAAGATCTTTTCTTTGCCTAATCCTCAAGAAACTGCAGGCAGCTGAATCTGGGGCAGTTTCTCAAGGAGCAGAGGAACTGATTAATTTGCCAGTATCCTGAAGTGGCTTACTTATTTATCCATGTCATGATATTATCAGATTCAAATCAGAAGGTGTGCTTTGGACTACTTCCAGCTCTGGCTGTCTCAGCTCTGCCTCTCTGGATACTCCAGCCAGCATCAACCTAGACTGGAGGACTGGAGTTGGGATGAGGAGTTGCCATCATCCATAAGGACTCCAACTCTCTCACAAGGAAATCTATCCATTCTGGCACCACTTTTGAGGGCCTGTACCTTGTACTGAACCAAACAGACAGAACAGGGTTGCTGATGATATGCCACTGTATATCAGCCACACTGGATAATCCCAAGACTGTAGTTCTGGGGGCATTCAACCTCCACACCAAGGATGTCCTGACAGGTCTTGCTTTAGATTTCATGATTACCATGGCAAATATGGAAATGTCTCAATGCATCTGGCAGGTCATTCTCTGAATCTGATTTTTTTGCCACTGGAAGAACAAACAACAATCTGTTTTTAAGGGTGTTTTTTTTTTTAAAAAAATAACCCTACAGTGATGGTCAGTTGTTTTCCTGGTGAAGTTTGATTTGATGGCTGCAGACCTTCCCTGCAGGGGTGGGGGACCCATTAAAGTAGTCATACTCTGAAGAATCCCTGAATGCTCTGGGGGAATTTTCAGCTGACAGGGCTGGTGATGTGATCAAGGCCTTGGTCTCGCTGTGAAATAGTGGGATGGAAGAAGCAGTCACTCTCAAGCACCCTCTTCAGAGTCCACACTTACTTTTGGTTCACATCAGATCTATGGACAATTAAACAAGCTGTATGATGGCTAGAGTGCAGGTGGAAAAGGTCTTGAAGCAAGTGTAGTTAGAAACTAGTAAGGACTTCTTGTTGTGCCTGCTATGCTGCAATTAAGAGGGCAAAAAAGTTTTACTTTACTAATATTATTTTATCCTCCACCTGATATCCAGCAGAATTGTTCTGAGTGGTTAAAAGCTTGTTGGGATAAAAAAGCTCAAAAAGGAACCCTCAGCCACCTGCAGTGAGACGTTTGCTAGCCACTTTGAGGAGAAAGTCACTCATGTTTGCCTGGAACTTGATGCTACCAATTTTTATAGTATCTAGGGAGGCGTCCAGTACAGCATCTAGTCGGTTTTTTGGGATCAGTTTCAGTTGTTCCAACGTGATGATGTGGACAAAACATATGAATCGGTCTGTTTCACCACATGTATACTTGCCCATCATGGTTGCTAAGCTCTAGAAGGGCTAGACTGACTGGGTGGGTCCAGGAGGTGGTAAATGCCGTGTTATGGCAGGGGATGGTGCCTTCTGCCATGAAAGAGGTGCTGGTTGCACCCTCTCCTGAAGAGGACCTCTCTGGACCCAGAGATATGTGACAATAGAAGCTCCATTGCAAATGTCCTCTTTTTGGGCAAGGTACTTGAATGAGTGGTGGCTGGTAGCTTCAGACATTCTTGGAAGAAACTGATTATCTGGACTCATTTCAAATCTTGGTTTCAGGTGGGGATTTGGTACCAAAATGTCCTTAGTTGCCTGACTGATAGCCTGAGTCAGGCTAAAGACAGAGGGAATGTGGGCCTGTTGATTCTCCTGTACCTCTCAGTGGCTTTTGATGCCATTGGTCATGATATCCGCTTGGACAAGCTCCAAGGAATGTGAATGGGATGCACTGACTTCAGAACTGGTTCCAAAGGGTGGCATTGGGAGAGTTCTGCTCAGCGCCATGGTGGTTAAGCTGTGGACTACTGCAAGGTTCCATTCTATCTGTGCCATGCTGTTTCATGTCTATATGAGCCACTGGGATTGCTTAGGAGCCATCAGTATGGTGATGACATGCAGCTCTACTTCTCCTTATCACTATGCAAGTGCTGGTCCAATGTCTGGAGGTTGTAATGGGCTGGATGAGGGTCAGTAAACTGAAGCTGAATCCCAACAAGACAGAGGCTGTGTGGTTTGGTGATTCCCTGATCTGGAAGTTGGGTAGGAGACCTGTTCCAGATGGAGTTGCACTACCTCTGAATGAGCAGGTGCATTGTTTGGGAGCACTCGTAGATTCATCTTTGTAATTGGAGGCTCATGTGAGATTTGTGGCTTGGAGTCAGCATCATCTGGTCTGACAGCTATGACATTTCCAGGACAGGAATAACCTGGCCATAGTAGTCCATGCCCTGATAACTTCCCAATTAGACTATTATAATACACTCTATGCAGGGCAACAATTGAAGATGACATGGATGCTGCAGCAGATGCAGCATGCAGCAGCTAGACTGCTAACAGGAACATCCTTCTGAACCTAAAAAACAACAACTCTGAAGTATTTACACTGACTGCCAGTATGCTTTAGGTCTGTGTTCAGGGTGTTCACAATGACTTATAAAGCCCTAAATGGCTTGGGACTGGACAGTTGAAGGAGTGCCTCTCCTTATATAAACCAGTCTGATCACTAAGATCTGCTTGAAAGGACCTCCTCAGTGTCCCATTGTTGAGAATAGTTCATTATGTGGAGACATGAGGGGGGGGGGGGTTGGGTTTCTGCCATAGCAGCCCAGCTCCGGAATGTCCTCCCCTTGGAAGCTTGATTGGTGCTGATATTGGCATTATTTTGGTGCCAAGCCAAGATGTCCTTATTTATTAGATAATTTGAGGGTTGAGGATCATGGCCTGCACAAGACTGGCTGCCTCCCCTGCTTCCCAGACTGTGGTAACAGAGAGGAATGCCCACCAGTCTTAGGATAAAGAGACCCTTATACCCCAGTTAGAGATAGGACAGATTGCACACATTTAGGGCACCTAGGAATGTCACTCTCGAAGAGACACAGAGGGATTTGAGGTTTCTCTGTGACAGATATGTTTGGTGGTCATTTCTTCTGAAGGAGATGTCAGTCTGTCCAGGAATGTTTCGGTTAATTTACAGAATGGCACAAGACCTTATCCTGTGCAAGATTTGCCCAGAAAGAACAGAAGGAACACCAAGATCCACTAATGATTACCATTCCTATGCAGAGCACCATTTTTCATGCACAGGATTCACCAGAAGCAGCATTAAGCTATGCAAGATTTTCCTGCACACATGAAAACTGGCTCAGTGCAAGACATTTGTGACTGTGCATGTTGTTTGAATGGGATGACTGTATCCTAAGTAAACCAACCTACTGTCTCTTTCTCCAGCCCTTCCTCTGGCTCCTGGCTTTTTATTGTTCCAATGTTAGACCTGTCGTGTCGTGTGGAGCAAGGCAAAGCGCAGAGCACCGTTGTCAAGGTTCACGATCCTTCTTGCTGCTTGAGCTCAGGTTGCAGCAGGCCAAAGACAGAAGGAAATTCCCTCTTTGGCACCATGGCTGAAGAAAACTGCTGCCTACCTGTGCGACATTGTACGGGACAGTGCCGCATCAGTGACATCACAAGGACCCCCACCCCCACCCCAGTTCAGTCTTGAGTTTTACTGTGACGTTTCACAGGATGGGAAGCAGTGGACCACTGGATGCATTTGCAGATTTGTACCTGCCACTAAAACATTGTAGTTATCTGAGTTAAGTGACAACTTCATAAAAATGCTTCCTCAATGTATGTTTTCTTTCTGTTTAAGAGCTTTCATTTTCTTAATCTTGCTTTTTAAATCATAATCTTAGAAACCTCTATTGAGGCATAAGGTCTGCTAAATTCAGTGGGTTTAGCTTCAGTTAAGTAGATACTGGATTGCAGCCTGAAACTAAAATCATGTGTTTATCTCTATCTCTCTCTCTCTCTCTCTCTCTCTCTCTCTCTCTCTCTCTCTCTCTCTCTCTATCTATCTATCTATCTATCTATCTATATGGAAGACAGGAGGGCTTGGTGTGCTCTGGCCCATGGGGTCACAAAGAGTTGGACATGACTTAACAACTAAACAACAACAACAAAGTAAGCTTAATCGAAATAAGTGGTGCTTACGCTTGAGTAAACATATATGACTGCATTGTAAAAAACCTTCTTTCTTTGACTTCCCTGGACTGTATCCTTTAACACAAACCTAAAGATGTGTGTGTGAATACAACAAAGTCATGTATGCAACACAAGTAAAAGCTCAAAGGAGCTGCGATTGGTTGCTACTTTTTTGTGGAGTGTATATATGTGGTGTGATGAGCCTGAATTATGCACCTGTGTAATGTATGCAACGGCCATAAGGAGCATTAAGTTTTTGAAGGTACTAAGTGTAAAATTTATTTTTACGTGTCAGGCACTGCCTTAAAAAAACAAACAAAACAGTTCAATCAAGTCTTTAAAAATGTTAGCAAATTGAGAGGGTGGGAAGTGGGAAGAGGCATTGCTTGCTATTATCTGAGAATGTTAAACCCTCCGTCATAGATAGAAGAACGCAAAAGTGGAGTTAAATTTAGAACAAGGCACGGTGCACAAAAGGATTTCTCCCTGGGGTGCTTCTACAATCGACCACAGAGTATCATTCTTGTATTCTAACAGATGCCCAACAGAGAAGTTCCAGGCCCTAAACCTCACTGTAGTCTCTTGTGTTAATGAGGACTCTTGATGCAGTTTAAGGTACACTGGTGAGCAGCTTTAAATCAGAGCGCATCCTGCTGCAGGAGACTTTACAATGGCTGCTGAGGCCAGTCTGTTAGCATTCCAGATGTGGCGCCTGTACCTTGCCTATGACCAGCATTCATTTCTGCACTCCACAGCTGGTCCATGTAAATGTGCCATATTGCGGCCCATCTGTTCAGAGAGTGCACAGTGGTGCATCTCTCTCTGACAGTGGACCATTTTATTGAACACTATAAATATTGAAATTCATAGGCATGAAGCAGCAGATTTTTAATGTTACTTAGAGAGACATTTGAGCCACCACCTTTGGCAGAGGCAGATACTGTTACTATCTCAGTACACTGTGCACCATTTGGTTCAGGCTCATGAACAACTTTTCCAGAGATTTCATGGCTCTCCAATCCCAGGTAAAATGGAGTACAGACCCTGTGGGATGATATTTAGCGTGAATGTCACCCTGCATACAATGTGCATTTGGGATATAGACTTTCCAGTCCTGTGCTGCGTTAAACCATATGCTAATGTTTTTATACTCAGAAAAGATTAGATTGGGGACCAATAAAGTTTCAAAACTACAAATAATAAGCTAACAATTATGAAATGTGAGGTATTCCTTTGCCTGCTTTCCCTCCCAACCCCCCAGAACTTCCCAAAGTCTATGCAGTTTCCCTCCTATTTTGAAACAGCAGGCCTGCATTTTGCTGCAGGAAAGCAGCTTATCCATATTTTATAAGTTAATATGTGCACATTTTGTAATAAAGAATAAACATCCCCATTAATTGGAAAGTGCTGGCAACTGATCTGGAACAGAAACAAATGTATACTCGCTTTGCAAATTTTCTCTATCAAACAACCTCTAGAAAGTATGCCTTTAGGAAGCAAGGTCTGCGTTGTTATTTATTTTCTTCTTTAGTGCAGACCTGCCTCTTTCTCAAGTGGAAAAAAAAGGCTACGCACCTGATCCTAAAGGTACTTAAGCCCGAGATATTTACTTCATTATGAGCACCTTCAAAGGCTGTGGGTTCTTCCAGAGGGAGAGTTCCTGGTGTATCGTGGATCTTGTGTGAATTTTCCTCATTGGCAAGTTTCTTTTTCCCTGGCAAGAACAAAGGTGGAAAAATTGAGTGAACACGAGAGAGTCACAAATGGAAGAAAGAGGTATCTCTGGATCCCCAGTACAGTTCTGTGTTTGAAACATTATTTTTAAAAAAATTAAAACAATGATTAAAACCAGGTTTAAAGCATTTGTCCAAAAGCCTATTTAAAAGTGTTAATATTGACAAAGTTCAACACCTTTCCAA
The DNA here is from genome assembly GCF_051106095.1 of Pogona vitticeps. Lineage (NCBI taxonomy): Eukaryota > Metazoa > Chordata > Lepidosauria > Squamata > Agamidae > Pogona > Pogona vitticeps. The sequence continues at coordinate 81,000,031 of NC_135783.1, read as the reverse complement.
AATATATCATACTTAAGGGGCCTGCTCACATACTCTGGCACTCCCTCCCCAAAGAGGTCAGGCTGTCCTTTGCTATCCTTCCACAAGCAGGCAAAGACCTTTCTTTTCAGCCAGGCGTTTCCTTAGTGACTGGCTGGCAGTCTAACAGAGATTTTAAAACAGGATGGTTTGTATTTTTGTTATTTGTAAGTCTGTTTCAGTAATGCTTTTACCTAACATTTTTAATAAATGTTTATTTAATTCTTTTAAAACATTTGAATCATTTAATGTTTTTAATTATGTAAGCCACCATGGGTCCTTTTTAAGGAGAAAGGTGGGGTAAGAATATTTTAAATAAATAGAGAAAGAAAGAACTATGTTTACCTAATGCATCTCAACAAATCTGAGGAAGAGACCAGCATGATGTTTGTTCTGGTTACACCCAGTGGTGAATGGGACAATGAACGTACAAAGTTTTTCGTTCTGTTTGTTCATACGAAATAGAAACAGAGAGGGATTATAAACACACAAGCTTGGAGTAACGGTTTGCAGTATCCTCTTCTCAAAACGGCCTCATTCTGCATCAGTTACCTCATCCTTTTTCTTTGTTGCATTTTTTAAAAATAAAATAAAATAAAATAAAAGGCAAACTCGTGATAGTTTGACAATAAGCTGTGTCACTGTTCAAATGGTCCCTCGAGTTCCCAGTCAGCAGCATGGTTATGTAAGGTGGCAGGTTAATAAATGCGACACACTGAAATCATTTGTACCAGATTATCTCTCCTTCCAAACTCTGACAGATGCTGGGTCCAGCTGGTAAAGAAAAGTTTATAGGCGAGCTGGATCTGGGGCCTTCACACACTCCACAATGTTGGCTACCAATGCTGGTTTTAATGAGTCACGAATTGCCTGTTTATCTTCTGCTCCCTGCTGTTTCTGCATTTTCTCTTCCAGAACAATCCTAGAAACACATGCTGCTACAGACGCTGGAGCAATGTGTGTAGACATTTGAGCCAAATTATTATAAAGAACTCTTTCTTCTCTGATATTAAAAAAAGGGGGCGGGGGAGAGAAGAGCACGTTGTGTGGCAAATCGTTATCTCGGATGTTTGCTCTGACATGCTCAATATGGCCTACCAGAGAAAGTTGGAGACATTTGAAACCTTAACAACTACCGAAAATGACAGTGTAATTGGCGGGTTTTGTTGTTCATGTTCTGGCTCTGCTAAAAACTGCTCTAAACACTTTGTTTAATGATGTTACATTATGACAACACATGGCTTCTATACAGCGAGTCATCACGTTTAACATGCATCTACACAGGAACCGGAGCAAGTAGCCAGGAAATAGTAACTGATACAGGAAACCGAAACCTTAAACAGTGCGGAAGAGCTGCAGTATCCAGTCTCTTCTAACCAGTTGTGGGAGGGAGGGAGAAAAAGAAAGAAAGAAAGTTTCCCAGAAAGTTGAAGAGAGCATGACAGAGGAATCAGTGCCTGTGGGGTGTTCAGTGCTTCCACCTTTCTGGCTGGTAAAGAGGCTTTTGGAGTGCTTTGAAAATCTGAAAAACTGGCTTGATCAGAGATGACAGCCGGTCCGAAGAAATGTGCATATTTGAAGGGCAGTGACGCCCCATTTGTACCATTTTCAGTTCCCTCAAAATTAATTGGAACAGAGGATGAAACAACATGTTAAACATGTTGCTTTTTAAAAATAACCCCCCCCCCTCTCTTTTTCCAACTCCAAATTTAGTGCAGCATCTCAGTGGAGCATGGAGGTGAGAGACATTACACTTTCCCTCCCATTGTAGTCCACCTGCCTGTAGTTTACATTGTTAAAAGATGGTCTGTTTATGTGAGTGAATCCATCTTTGTCAATGCAAACTGTATGTGTGGGGAGGAGATCTGGATCATAGGGAGAGTTAAAGACCCTTTTATCTCATATTAGGGTCCCAATCTGGTTTAGACCTACTGCACCTGCTTTTGATTTCAAAAAGGAGGGGGAATATTTGAGGTTTGCCTGAGGAGAGCAAGGGCAGTGGTGGCCATCCATGTCAACTGAATACTAGTGGTGGTCTATATATGTATACAACTATCCTTGCCTTTGGAGGCTGAGTTTTCCTAGCTTAAGCTACTTTCACCTGTCATAGGTTTCCTGTCTGGGAAATGTTTTTAGAAGAAAATGCATACTGACATTCAAGGGACCCCATGAATATCAGCTGTCCTGGTCAAGGTGCTTTACAGACATGGATAAAGAAAGACCGCTGAGAATTACAGGTGTCATTGACCAAGGACTATTTCTCACAATTACTCAGGAAGTATTGTGAGCACAGAATGGAATAGTTTTATTATAGTTCATTGGCATTCTTTGGAAGACAAAAAGATGGAAAACTTTGCAGTAGAATATAGATGAACTCACTGGAAGAACAGATCCTGAAGCTGAGGCTCCAGTACTTTGGCCATCTCATGAGAAGAGAAGACTCCCTGGAAAAGACTCCAATGTTGGGAAAGTGTGAGGGCAAGAGGAGAAGGGGATGACAGAGGACGGGATGGTTGGACAGAGTCACCGAAGCTACCAACATGAATTTGACCTAACTCTGGGAGGCAGTGGAAGACAGGAGGGCCTGGAGTGCTCTGCTCCATGGGGTCATGAAGAGTCGGACACAACTTAACGACTAAACAACAACAATAGATGAACAGCCTCTCCCCTTTCTCTTTGCCCCTCATTCTTTTAAAAATTAACTTTATACCACACATCTGATGTGAAGACAGCTGAGAAAATATCTACCTTTTTGCAGTGAAGGCTGAATACTCTAGCCACCACCTTCAGTTGATCCTCTGCAAAGTTTGTTTCATCCCAGAAGAGAAGAATATATTTCATGTTGTGGACCTCCTAAGTCATGATTTACAGTGTGATAATTGAAAACACAACCCCTGAAAACCCTTGTGTATGTGTTTTGTGTATTGTAACATTATTTTCTCCAGTCTCATAATATTGTGGCACTTCAGCTCTGCTAGCTTGATAATCTTCTTAAGTTTAGATCATTTAAAAAAAAAACTCTGAAATTTATCTTAATTAACTGAGGCCCCTTGCCTCCAAAATTTATATTGCATATACTATAGTTTTGTGATGCTAGAACAACAATTGCCACATTCTTAGTTTTCCCAAGGTTCTATTTTTTATCTGCTTGCTGGTCGAATGCAAGTTTTGATGTCCTCATTAAGAAATGGCAAAGAGAACATTTCCCCCAGTGTCCCCAATTATTAACAGAATGTTTTGAATTTGCCTTTTCTTTGCACATGGGAAACTGTATGGTCATTAGACAGATGCTGAAACTCACCAATTTTATATCTAGCATCTGGAAAAGACAATGGATGTCATATGAAATATATGCCAGGGAAAGAGTCAATAATCTGCACTAGTAAACCAAAAATCATGACTTGTACTTCTTCACTGTCATATCAAAGCAGCACCACTGTGTTGTGAGATTGTACCGTTTACTGCATTTGTTTTGATATCTATGTTTCTCTAATTTGCAGTCAGGTATGGGTATGCCCCCTTTTGTTCTTTGTTACACTTATCAGTTTTAAGGCTATGATAATGATGGGAAGAAGGCATACAGATTAAATATTGACAACATCAAGATGTGGAAGGCGACAGTACGTTTGGCCCCCAACCATGAAATTTTATTCTGCAGTTGCCTTCTTAATGGCATATCTTGAGGTCAGTGGCTCTGAATTCCCCCAATTGTCTAGGGTCACTCAGGCAGCATTGGCCAAGGAGAAAAGCTTCAGACAGCGGGAACAATGGTAGAAGTCACCATTTAAGTGTTCTGCCTTCTATATCATCTCCTTGATTCCATGACCCCCCACTATGATGTCACTGTTTGACCAGTTTGCTTTAAAACAGCTTAATTGGCTGAAAGGAAAGCTATGTCTGACCATGTTTGTAAGTTTATAAAAAAAGAAACAAGCTGAAGCTCTCCCTTTCAGAAAACTCATTGTCTGCCTTGTCGGAAATCTTAGATCTCAAATGAAACAACATTCCTTTCATAGAGAAAGAAGGCCTTGACAACAAGTTTCCCTGGAATGGGGAAATAACAGATTCTGAAGTGTTGAGGCATGGATTGTATGCTGCCTACCTATCATTGTTAGCAAACCAGTGCAAAAATAGGTATACTGTATAATCCATGAGCAGTAAAGGTGCATTTGGGTACAGACACTTACAGTATTTTCCTACATAAGCTGTAAGCCGGCTTTCATCTTATATCTGTCTGCCATGTGACAATAACATATATATAACTCAGTAGTATATGTTTCCAATTCTGCATTCTATTTATCCATGTGAAATACTGATAGACAGAAACAGTAGTTCTTCCAAGACTGACATGCCAGTTTTTCTATGGCCATGGTGTTCAACTACTTGTTTCCAGACACGTTGTTCAGTTGTTCAGTTAGAGAGCATAATATCTGGATGTTGTGAAAATATTGCTCAAGAAGTGCTCCCCAGCACATATATCTATTTCTTCAGATTCTAAATTTCTTGATGAAGTTTACAGATTCTTCCTAGAAGTTTGGAAAGCCAGAAGTATGTCACTAGCAGTCCAGAATATGGAAGTAGTAACAGGTTATATATATTCTGGACTGCTAGCGACATACTTCTGGCTTTTCAAGACCCTAAGGAAAATGCCTACCTTTCGTCAAGAAATGTAGAATCTGAACAAATATTGTCCTGTCTTCTCCTGCATTATGGGAAGAAAAACAACTGAAAAGATTTAAGGTGCTCTTCTCTTTCCATATCAGCTATGCCTTCGATCAAGAAATGTGGAATCAGAACAAACATTACCCTGTCATCTACTGCAGTATGGGGAGGACAAAGAGGGAGAGAATTGTAGGGTGCTTTCCTCTTTTCATGTTAGATATTTACAATTCTTGCAAACAAATGTTTTCCTGCATTTATCCTTCTGTTCTTCCATTTGTTTTGAGAACCTGTTTATTCTAACTGCTACTGAAACATAGAGTCAACCCAAGAGGATGGATCTCATTGACAATAACACTACTGTTCCTGTGTGTGTGTGTGATTGCGTGTGTGCATGTGGAAATGCAAAATATGTATTCCTGATGTGTACAAAGATATTTCCAAGAGAAGGTCCCCAATGTTATAGGCGCTCATTTCCTTAGCAGAGGACCTCTTGAGCATTTCTGTCCTGGTATCCTTATGGCACTACTGAAGCAGCCATTTGTTAGCCCCAGCAAAAATAGATCCTTTCAATGAATGGCACTAGTTATGTGAACACTTATCCATGTCCCATTGATTCATTTTGTCTACTTTAGTTGGGGCCAACAGTAGAAGTCATACATCGCTTGTTACACCCACACATGCACATACACACACATAACATATTAAAATATTCACGCTCTTATTTATCTCTTTTATTCTTCATTTTCAGTAAAAAAGTATGAGAAAGAAGGTAATTGAAAATAACAAAATAATAAAACAAATTTACAAATCTATTAATAAAGAGTCATGAGTGCTTTTCTTCTTTTCTTCTTTTCCTTTTGGCCTGATTTGCTAATGCAGACTAACATGGCTACCTCTTCTGAGGCTAAGATTAAGAATTAGGAAAATATCTGATGACTAAAGAATGAATAGATCCTTCACTGATGAGCGAAACTTCCAACATTGGGAATTTGCATAACCTCAAAATAGTTCTTCTCTGCACTGCCACCAAATGAGCCTGGTGAGGCAAGCAGGGCCTCTCTTCAGAAAATATTTAGAAGAATATGGTCACTCAGATAGCCCAGTCTTGAATTTGAACATTGCTTGGTATTTAATTGACAACGAATGCAGATTTTTTAATGTTAGTTGCAAATACATGGGACCTGCTGTATCAGCTGAAGCTAGTGGTAGGCAGTCTTTGCCAAAGTGCCATCATTACAGAGATGAACCCAACAGCAACCCTTCCCCCAGACCACAGACTTGTCACTATAGGAAGGAGGCAAGCTCATCGAGAATAAGTACATTACCCAGTTCCTAGACAAGAGAACCATCCACCTGTATGTATGGCCTGTGTCTCATAATCCTTCTGATATTCTTCCTCAATAATAAGCCATTGTTTAATTGCTTAATCACCAGGGCTTCTTTCTCAGACGGTATGGAGTTCCCCTTGCTTATTGAAGACTGCTGCAAGACAAAGGCTGCCTGGTGAGAACTAGCATTACGGACAATGTGGACTGCTTTTGGAAGGGAATCAGAGGATCTGGGTCATGTTCCACCCATTTTATTAAATCAAGTTTTTATTTTTAAAAATTCACAGTTATAATGTTCAATATTGTTTTTTAAAAAACAACATTCTGAATTTTACAAGCTGTTATACATAAATGGCTTATATAAACTTCCAGTGTTGATTTCTAAATACTATTCATTTACCAATTTTTTTAATTTTAAATAACATTTTATTTCTAGCAGCGATGCAGGATCCATTTATTTTATCTTAAAGCATAAAGCTTTTGCTAATGTGATTTTTTTCTTTTTTGCAGGAAGCTTTCTGCTCACATTTCTGAAAGGTGAAGCAAAGGGTGATTAAATCAGAAACAAAGTCAGTAATTAGCAGTATAAATCTCAGAGTGATTTTAGTAGGTCACGAAATTAACGCGTACAGACTTTGGACACATCTGCTCTTTTGGCAACTACTTCCCTTTCTCTACATTCTGATTGGATAGCTCTAATCACATGACAGATCTCCTGGAACTTATTTGTGTTCCCAAAGCTAAAGACAAGCAAGTGATGAAATCTAGCATGCCCAAATGCTAAAACACTTTGTATTATGAGAAGTACAGAACTCTTAGCAACCAAAACCACAGCATCATTGCAACGCACTGCAGTCTTTTCAGAGGACACATAAAGGGGAGAAAACAGAGGGCTTCATAACACACAGAGAGAGACTGCAGTACATTGCAATTTTCTTACAGGGCAGAAAGACAGATTTAGCTAAGAGGTTCATATCCACAAAATGACTGAAGATAACTCTTGCTTTTTAATGTTACTTTTTGGATAATATAAAACTTAGGTCCTGTCGTCAGTCCAGCTTATCTTGTTCCATCTGATGCTATGCAACGTTCATTCCTTAGAGCATATAGTTATGTGGCCATCTGTTCTCTCCATATTATTTATTTGTTGCAGTTGCATCTTGCACATCCACTGTGAAGCCCAGAATTGCAATTTTGCTTCATAACACCGATCTTGTAAGTTAAACCTGAAGATGGTGACTTTCTGAGGGCTACTTGCTAAGCTTCACAGCTGCGTGGGGATTTGGGTTTTTCACATCCAATCTCAACAGTCTATCCTTTGCACTCCAATGGCATCACGTATCATGTGTTGGCAGAACTAAGACTATATCCAGATGGCAAATTCCTCCAGCAAACAGAGTGCTAAAAGAGGACATGAGAAAAAGGTATCTGTAGGAACAGGAGAGTTTTAGCACTACAGTTGCTGATGTACGCCACAAACCCTTCTCCTGCTAATCCATTTGTAACAGCTGAAATGTGTCTTGGGCTTGGTATATTTTTCATGCAGCCCATGAAATGCAGGCATACTTTTTCAGTGTGATTGATCAACAGCAACTTCCAGTCAGGAGCACCATTAACTAGGCATATACCATTTACGAAAAGCAATTTTGGTAAAAGAGAGAGACAGAGCTGGGAAATATTTATATTTTGGACTAGAGCTCTATGGCCAGCGGCCATGCCAGCTTTAGGATTTCTAGTACTTTCTGAGAGTACTAGTCCATAAAACTAACTTTTCTAAGCTCTGGACAAGAATGGCACATTACAGCATCTTAATCATCTAGGTAGCAAGGGTTGTAGCAAGAACAGGTAAGGTAATGCAGAAGAAACTGTTTTGGATGTGGTAAAAGCGAAAGCAATATATTATTTAGCATGAGAAAGTAAGTGAAATGCTTCCAAAGGATAAACCAAGGAAGTTCAAAGACAGTATGTGCTTCCAAAGTAGCTATACAATATCTTGGAAGCTTTGGGACAAATACTTGTTCTATTTCTTGTTTGGACTTTGAACAGTGTTTCTTGGGAGACAAACCACATAAAGGAGAAAGGAGGGAATGAAGCATTGTGCTCAAAAGTAGCCCTGCAAGTAAGATAGAGACACATTTTATGTCATCCTCTGTACGCTGGAGGAAAGATCCATTTACTACATAAACACTTTGCTCGCTCTCTCTTTCTCTCTTATGCAACTGCTGTCTGCTGTAATGTTGACTTCTAATAAACTGCAATGGAGACCACCATTTCTTAATGGCAGCCCATCTGAATGTTCCAAATTAAAAAACCATGTCAGAACACTGCTTTTTGTGGAAAAACAAAATGTCAGTCATCCCCAAAATAATTTTATATCCTGCCCCAAAATATAGCCCTTTCCACAAGATTTTAAATTTGGTAAAACAGCTAAGAAATGGTCCATGCCACTTTAGTAGAGCACTGATTGTATATGTACATATCCTGGTATTTATATATGTGTGAATAAAGTACATGCTGCCCTGCGAACAGTATGCTATGTGTGCTTGTAAGCTGTACTGTAATATGTGTATCATACACATTTTCTGTACTCTTAATTTTCAGTGTATGCTTGACATACACATACTTCAACCTTCAAGAAATATTTCATAAACCTCCTTGGTTCATTCATGAGACAGCTTTCATTTCTCACTGCAGAAAATCTGTGTGTGAACATGGCGACCGTTCTGACACTTTCTGTGTGAACATCGTGCAGTTCAAAAGAACTCTGTTCAGCATGGAGCTAGGGTTCCTTCTTACAGAACTCTAGCCTTTGTTTAGGTGTCAGGGGAGCATCCCTCTCATCTCTCAGATTGATGGCATCGTCTAAGACTTCCCACATAGACAAGATAAACTAAAGGTTTCTGCAGACAGGTATGTAACTGTGGAGACAGCGATATTCCATGAGAGGCCTTCTCATAAGAGTTACTGTTCATCTCACAGTCTACACTCTGGCATAACAGTCACCTTTGACATGACTTGCTGAATAGCAGTTTGTTTTTTAATTTTCATGGTTCAACCACAGGGCATGCAAAGTAAATACACACAGACAGACAACAGTGGGTTCAAAGAAAGATAAAACAAGAATTCTCCTCTATTTCTTTCTCTCCCCCCCCCCCCGCCCAAGGTCCTAGAAGACACTTTTGGTAATGGACATGTGTGAATCAATCTGTTTCGAGCCTTTGAAGTTATTAGGTTGGAAAGGATCTGGACAGGACAATGACAACTGATGGAGTCAACAAAAAATCCAACTCAGTATATATTCATTTGAATTAATTATGCCAATTAAGTATTTGATAGGCTGCTAACTCTTTGTTGGACAGAAACACGTGTTCTTAATATTGTTCATGTACTCAGGAAAGCATTTTTCCTCCCATCCTGTTGGGTGGTTACACTTTTATTAGGGATATTAGCTACAGATTTAGAACCATACTAGTTATATCTCTGTATACTACAAGCTGTCAGCTTCATGGTCATGTTAAATAGCATGGTGCCAAAATGGAACTTGAGGAATACTATAGGCCAACATTGCAACAAAAATGACTTTTTCTATATCAGTTCTGAAGTGATATCTTCATGATGGACCAGAGGCACCATAGTATAGTGCCTTGGAGTCCCATTGCAGATACATCAGAAAGCTACCATAGTTGATGGCATCAAACGTTGTAAGACAGCCTGCAGGACCACGTTGGGCATACTGCCTCTGTCTAGTTCCCAGTATAGATTGTCCACCAAGACAGTACAAGCACTCTGTCCAAAAGAAAGGCCTAAAGCCAAATTTAATTGGATCTAAATCTTCATCCAGAAATGTGAGCTGAGACTCTTGCACATGCTCCAGCAGATTACCCAAAAATGGAACATCACAGACTGACCAGAAATTATCCAACATTATGGTATTTAGAGAAGTTTCCTGAAGATCCTTAGAACCACCACCTTCAGGCAAGATGGGATCATACTTTTACCACAAAGAGGTGTTTGCCACTACTCCTACCCACTTGGCCACTCCCTCTTCTCCTGACTGCTTTTTGAAGCCAACAACAAAAATGGCCCAGTCCAGCACACAGAATGTCGAAAGATTCTGTCCACAGCTTTCATTTGGGAAACCAGAAGTATCCCATTGGTCAACTAGAGTCCAAATGTGCATTTCACTGAGATTGTATCATCAAATGTGCATTTCACTGAGATTGTATCATATATGACAAAAAAAGTATATACAAGGATAGAAGCGTTTTTTATACATGGAGCTAAGTGACCTGATCTGCCAAGAATTGCACAAATTGGTCTTCATTTTATTCTGGCAGGCCAGAATACATAACCACATCTGACCACCTAAAAAACCCCCATTGGGAAATTCTGTTCTGGCACAATAGGATTGGAGTGGGACGTGGTGGCGCTGCGGGCTAAACCGCAGAAGCCTGTGCTGCAGGGTCAGAAGACCAAGCAGTCGTAAGATCGAATCCACGCGATGGAGTGAGAGCCTGTTGCTTGTCCCAGCTCTTGCCAACCTAGCGGTTCGAAAGCATGCAAATGCGAGTAGATTAATAGGGACCACCTCGGTGGGAAGGTAACAGCGTTCCGTGTCTAAGTCGCACTGGCCATGTGACCACGGAAGATTGTCTTCGGACAAAACGCTGGCTCTATGGCTTGGAAACGGGGATGAGCACTGCCCCCTAGAGTCGAACACGACTGGACAAAAATTGTCAAGGGGAACCTTTACCTTTACCTTACAATAGAATTGGAGAAGAATGGTTTCTTCAACACTGTCATCCCCATGGAACAGGATTCTGAACATGCTCTAGCCAATGTTTAATGAGACACACCTCAGGTTTTCTTGTCGTTACTATACCTCTGGTAACCATATGTGTCAAAGATATTGTGATATGGGATCATAAAACAAAATCTGTAAAGTGTCAGATAGGAATAGGTAGCCCATTCATGCAAATATTTTTAAATTTTTGCTAGGAACAGTACCTTGAAATATTCAAAAATGGCTTTATATGACAGTGCACCTAAGCCATTGCTCTCCCATCTTGTGTATGGGTTTCCCAAAGAATCTGGTTGCACACTCTGGAAAAGAGAATTGGAGAATAGTAGAACTTTTCATGTGTTCTTTATGGGCTGAAAACTGTGGTTGGGGACTCAGTAGGAAAGGATGAACTTCAGTCACATTTCTTCCAAAAATGGTACTTGAGGTAGAGGAAGGATAAACTCCAGTTGTGGTCGATATTCCTAACTTGGAATTAGCAGAAGATAACAATAGACTTAAGACGTGGCTATTCTAAACTGGTGCTGCTGGAGATTAAGATTAAAGGACAGATATAGAAAAGAGATAGACTAATTACTTTTCAATTTTTTTAAATTATAACATGAGGCATAAACAATGAGAGTAAGACTGACTGGAATGTATATTTATAATGCCAGGCAGTTTCAAGGGATAGGTCATGGAAAGAACCAACTAGGATTATTAATACCTCTTGCTTGTCTTCACCCTAGATGAGAGTGTCCATGTGCATGTGAATAGAGAATACTCACAATATTCAAGAGAAGACAGAATGTCATGATAAAACAAAACCTTCCTTATGAAGTCAATCTGAGAAGGCTGTTACAGAAACCTTAAAAATAGCAGCAATGCACCACAACAGTCTTATCACAAGAGACCTTCACCCACCTTGAATTGGCTAAGCTTTTCCATCCCATGCTTGACCACCTGCCTGGAAATGTGTGGCAGGCTGGCTGACCTCCTTCCTAAATCACTTTTGAGAGGTAGAACTTCATATAAACTGAGAGGAACTATGGGCTGATGAAAGAAAGAAGGCAAGGGATTTACAGCTCCACAATATTTCTCGCTTTTGAAAATTAAATGGTCTGATAGAGACACTAAAAAGGGGGTTCACAGAAAAGGGCAATCCCACGCATGACCAGTTAAATATTCAAGTCCATGCTAGAGAAATGGCACCAGTGTATAAATTTAAAAGAAGTTATTGTTTTGCAAGGCAATGGCTATAAAGAAGAAGGATTTTTCCGAACGGCCAGATTTCTTCAATAGACCACGTCCCCATTTTTTTTTTTTAAAAAACTCTTTAACTCTCCCATGCAAAGATGTTTGTAGTTGGTATTTTAACAGGCTTCTCCAAGAAGGTGCATCCAGGATGATGAGAAAGAGTTTCATGACATGTTTATTAAACTATCATAGCAATGGCCTCACTAAGTTATGCTGTTTTGCAAAGTAAATACCTCTGAAAATCTTAGTTTTGATTTATAAAATAAAACTGCAAAACAGTCCTGATATAATGGGAGCTGTTTACTTTATTTCACTTCACATTCTGCCATATTATCTGCAGAATAATGATATGTGCCGATCTAGTCTAAATTAACGAAGCTCTGTTTTGAAAAACCCAACAGGTCTGCTATTTATTATTTATCAGTGAATTTAGCATGCAATAAAAATCTGGACAAGGAAAATTTACCTAGTGTTCAACTTTGGTCAACAAAAACCAGTGATTTGTTAAGTGGCAAAAGGCACCAACACGTGGCAGGTCACGCTAGATTTTCTTTATAAATAAAAATAAAAACAATGTTAAACTTTCAGTCAACCTGAAAATATTTGCTTTTTATGTGGGCAATGTGGAACGAATGGAACAGCAAATCTTTTTTTCGGTGGTCCAGTTTGTGGAAGAGAGTGGGAAGAGAAGGAAAAAGGAAGGGAGGAAGGAGTGCACAGAGTGTCAGCAAAACCTGTGCTAAAATCAAAATGAGTGAACAATGTGAAACGAGTACAAAATAAAGTATGACTTGAATGTGAGTTTGACATTTCTGAAGAATGATGTGCCTCAAGCCCAATGAAAAAGGAGGTTCAAAACATAAGGCACCAAATTCTGGGGCTGGGGAGAACTTGCATCTTTTTGTCAAAAATAGTATCAGGAATCTGGGTAAAGAGAAAGGCCTTTGAGTCCTATATATATTTTGAAGTAAATCTTATTAAACTCAAAGAAACTTAACACTGAATACTCTCGCATAAGGCTTTAAACTGTTTTCTACTTTGATCAAGCCTGCTTCTTTAGTAAATTACTTGGTTACTTAGTTATGAGTTAATTCCGTAATATGCTATGTGATCCTGGCAATAACAGCAAAGGAAGTGCTTAATTAACAGAGAACTGGATGACTGAAAGCTCCTTGTCTTCACTTAATAAAACTTAAGTAAAACAAAAGACACTTAAAATATTCCTAATTTTCTGTTTTGGCTGACACTTAAAGGATACTACTGTTCATATTTCTGGAATATGTTCATTGGCTCTTAGAAAACTGTACTTGGCATCACTACACTTATTTCTTCCATTACTTTAAAAAATGTATAGTTTTCTTTGTAAAAGTTAAATTTTAATCATTTCCATTAAGTTTTCTTTTAGCAAATGCTCAGCCAGTACTCTAAGCAACTTATGTATTTTCTTGTTTATATTCTAGAACAATTTTTCTCCATAAATTAAGAACAATGTTCATATTGTACTTTTAAGTATGGTTACATCCTTCTAGAGGTGGTTTCATTTAATATAGATTTTGTACATGGATTGTACAGGCAATTTGTGTTGCAGAGTGGTTATACACTGATATTCTTCTGAGTAATTCCCCTGAATAACAAACTACAACAATATTGTCTTTCCCTGCCACTTCTTTACACACAAACAAACAAACACACACACACACACACACACACACACACACACACACACACAAAGAGAGAGAGAGAGAGAGAGAGAGAGAGAGAGAGAGAGAGAGAGAGAGAGAGTTACAAAGAAAGGGAGAGGGGGGTTAACCTATCTAGTGAAAGCAAGAATGCTGGATAGTTTTGACCTCTAGCGTCCTTACAATGAGCAATAGACAATGCCGGTTTGGCTGTTTTTCTCTGCAGGCCTGCTTTTGTATTCTTGTCCAGGGCTTGATCCTTGAAGCCCCGTGAGCTCCGTAGATGCCCAAGAGATAGATGTGATCTGTTAGCCTCATCCAGAGACGACAGCTGAGCCACTTTCACACAGTCTGGCAGGTATGGCTGTGCCTGGGTAACAGATGAGAACCCATGGGGAGCACTTGACTATGGAGAATGAAAAATAAAAAGAAACCATATTGGACACAGATAACAAAAGTGTTTCCCGCTTTTCCTTATTCGTCTTCTTCTGGCTGCCTTCCCTTGTTCTTATCCTCTTCCTTGCTAAACTGTAATGAGTGTGAAAAGGGCTTTCTCCTTAGAAGAATCGTTGTGACCATGGATAGTGAGGACATAGGGTCCAGATGCGGTTCTGTTCTTCTATCTCTCTCTTTTTTCTTGCAGCACCACAAGTCAACTGGGCTTCGTTTGCTGCTGCTTTCCTCTAAAGGAGAAGAGTTTCATGAATTAAGCTCAGTGACCAGGAATGTTTTTGTATTTATGGACAATGAATATTTGCAAAGCACAGTTGACAACAAAATGTAGATATTTCTCACATTAAGTATAGCCATCTCAGATTCTGAAACTGTTTTAGATTGTGTTTAATTTCTTTTATAAGAGGGTGTGATCACACAGAGAAATAGATAGCAATTTTGACCACTTGTGGATTGGTCTGGCACAATATATTTCCCAGTGATCAAACAGCATAATGTAAAATACACTCCAGCCCAACCCCAGTCTGTGCCCTGACTGAATCTTTTTAGAATTCTACTTTGGGGGTCCAGGCTGGGATGATTCCCTGGCAGACAGAAGGGTCACTTTAAGAGAGACTGCTACCATTTCTGGTGCCTTTGAAGCTGCCTGATTGCACCCTCAGATCTCATCCTGATGGGGAAATGTGATGGCTAAAAGTGAGCTACAGGAAGTAGACCGTCCATCCAGCACAATCCTATGTGTGTTGACTTGGACATAAGTCACACTGTGTTCAGTGGGCTTAAGGCAAATCTATATATAATGGCAGCTTAAATACAATTTTATCTAGCTAAAATGTTTCAGTTCTGTATATAGCGTAAATACTATTAGAAATGAACACAAAAATATGCCTATTAGGGAAGAGTACACATACACAAATGTAAATATTAATGAAAATAATGTTCAGATATCCTTTAGGTTAGGAAAAAATGGATTTATTAAGAGAAATATGCACAAACATACATGCTCGTATCTATGTAAAGTCTTAAATCTTGAAGAACAGCCAACCTTGAGGGAGAAGAGAGGAAAATCATTAGAAATCAAATATGACAGATTTACCCTACTTTGCACAGGAGCCCACTTCATGCTGCCTTCGTTTCCATGAATCAAGCAAACAAGCTAGTGGTTCTTATACTATGTTCCTCAAAACACAGAACATGGTCAATGTTACGAGAGTTCCTCAGTGAGGAAGGTACTCTAAGGTACAAGTCTCCCCAGAGGAGACTTTGCCACCACTCGATGATAGGTAAAGGGAGGAACGTGCTACTTGTGTTCCAGTAACTCCTTCCTCAACAGACACGTTCACAGGGCATGGCTTAGCTGAAGGTAAACTTCTGAAAACTGCCACCCTAAATTTGTCTTGAGGAAACAAATTGTCATAAAGGCTCGAACATTTAAACACTTCTATTATTGATTTTGAAATTATGAATGCTCTAGTGTCTTAGATGGCTTGTGACTGGAACAGGGGAATGTAGCCACTCTACCACCCTGATTATAGAAGCTAAACAGCACGAGATCTGGTTAGTATTTGGCTGGGATGTCACCAGGGAATTCTGGGAATCTACAAGATGGGCCTGGAAACAATCCTGCCTCCGGTCTCAGAACTTCTGTCAGAATTAACGATACTGGACAACATGGACCAACTGACTGACTCAGTATAAGGCACTCTCCTATGTTCCTTCCTCAAAATATTGGGGGGGGAGGGGGAGGAAGATTCCCCTCTCTAGTATAGTATGCAGCCTAAAAGACACCCTCCCCGAATCTAAAATGACTGACATGTTCTGGGCACTCAGTACTGCTCTGAAGGGCTTAATTTAGCATTGACCAGTACCTGAAACAGATTTGCCTGCCTTATTTAGGTAATACGGAGCTGTCTTTCTCTGCTAGTCTATTAAGATTAAGTAAACTGTTTCTCATCATTAGTGTGCCTAATGACAGGAGAGACGGAGCTGAACAGATGATTTCCCTCACTGTGCAATCCAGCAGGGTCACTGCCCCGTGTTCTGCATCCTCACCTGTGAAAGAAAATCTTGAAACCCAGTTTGCTGGGTGAACCTCGTCTTTTGGCTGTATTTGAATCCTGGACTGAGTGTGTAGTCATTTATTTATTTTTTTAAGTGAGCTGGGAATGGTGTCACAAAAAGGGCTTGTGTTCTACCAGTTGATGTCAAGTTGATGGTTCCTGGTCCCAGAAGTGTCATGCTCAGTTTAGTTAATAACCGATTGTCAAACAGTGCAATAAATCTTCTTGCTCAATGATGTCTGAGCAGCTTCCTCACATCCCCACTAATTCTGCATGACGAGTGAGGTTTTCTGCATTTATGGTTTCTCCTGGGGCCATTAGAAACATGGCAAGCAGCAAGCAGACCTACATGAGTATGCTGGCAGTAACATTATCTTCATGGTACTTTGGGCCAATGCTGAAAATTCTGACAACAACAAATTATAGTATGACATTCCCGATATATTCTAGGTTTATTATGATGGAGTATCACCGTAATGTGTTATCCTTACAACAATCCAACAGTGGATGGCAATTGCAGGCCAGTCTTACATAGGAGGAACTGAAATATTTTGTCCTTGTTCAAGGTCATTTACAAATCCACAGCAATGTGAACACAGGTCCAACACTAAATGCAATTTGACCATACTGGGGGGGGGGGGGGGGCAAAGCACAGCCCTGTGGTATCCAAGAATGTTTTTCTAGTCACCACCAGCCTTCTCATGGCTTCCTCTTTTTCTAGAAGATGAGGTGAACTGCTTGAAGGCTCCAGGAAATGCAATTCATCTTTTAAATGGATCACCATTCAACACCCTAGAATGCCTATTTCTTAAAAGAGGAAGAAGACTGCTAGCCCTTTTCTGGTTTCACTTTGTGGCTGTGGAGGAAGAACTATGCAGCCCCTTGGGAATCCCATTGGTTAATCGGAAGGTGGGCAAGTGATCAGGCAGTCCAGTGAACAAGTAAGGGAGCAGGCAGGCTGGCAAAGAGGTAATCAAGTGGGCAGGGGGACTATCAAGCGATCAGCGTGTGGGCAAGTGATTGGGTGGGTGAGGAGGTGAGTGATCAGAAGGGTGTCAGCTTTTTTTGGCAAGCACAATGCTTTTATTTGTTTGTTTTAATTCCTTCTATCTGGTATAGTGCTATACCAGATAGCAAGATTTTTTTAAAAGAAAGTAGATGGGACATTCACATATGTGGAATCAATTCCAATTAATAGATCCCTCATCCAACAATAATTTTCTCAGAGTTTGTTTGCTTTTTTGTTTTGTTTTGTTTTAGTTTTGTCTTTAGCAGAAGCCAATACAACAATGGGTTTTATTGTCAGTAAGATCAAGTCCTAAGATGTTTTGACTACTTTGCTGAATGCCAAATAACGGATCCAGTTCCCAATGTTTGCTGTTTCTCCAGAGGCTCCAATACTTGGAATATTTCAATGAGCAGTTAAAGGTCTTCTTTATTGTTACAGACATGAATCACAATCTTACACAAGGGATCAGAAATTAATTCCCACTAAAGCATAAGGGTAAAGCCAAACATAAATATCAAAAATTATTGTATGGACACAAGCCAGACAAAGCTAAGCACTTGTTGTTGCTAGAAAATGCTTTTAAGTGCAATATATTTGTTTGCTTATTTGTGGAATCTCTCTTGTTTTTCTAAACCATCACAGAGATAGCTGAACTCAGGATAATTTTCTTTGCAGCCAACGTGCTTACAGTTAGCAAATAAACACATGTAGCATGCTTGATTTCACTTATTTTCTTAATTTTTCAAAAGTAATGTTTATTCTGCCCCTTTTCTGCCTTAATCTGCAAGGGATTTTTTAAAAAGTCTACAGAAAAAAATGCACATATTTCTCTGTGTATTTTTTGCAAGCCATTTTCCCCACCAGAAAAAAAAATGTGTATTGAAGACACATTTTTATGCTGTAAAAATTACATACACCTGATGCAATTTTTATGTGAGAAATCTGATCCCAAACTCAGAAAGATGCAAGTGCATCTCTGTTAATATGATTGTGTAAAACTGGAATGTATGCATAAAAAGCACACTCAATTAATTTTTCACTTATCTCTATTTAGGATTATACTGTGCATCCCTCAGATTAATTGGAAATATTTAACACATGCTTATCTCTCTAGCAGCAAAATTTATGGACCTTTAATATATTTATTTTTCCAGACCCAGAAATACAAACACAGGAAAAAAATTAGTTTCCAAGTAACAGAAATCTAGCCTTTTCAGCTTCTTGTCGTCAGTAATACTTTTCCTGCCTGTTTATTGTTTCAAAAGTATCATAGCTCTCAACTCTATTGTTATAAACTGGTTGTAGGTTTGTGTAACATAAGCTGGCTGTAGGCACTAACTATAATACCTGCCAAGCACTTTCACGGGTGGATTGCATTTCCTCTATTGCTGTCCAAGCCTTAGAATAAATACAGAAAGTAAATTGGAAAATGAGGAAGGGTAGCAAAGGCTTATGGCTGTCTGAGGCAGAAAAGTAGATTATAATGTCATTCCCTAACTGACAGATCATTTAGTGTCCTGGAAGAGTCTGTTTTCGCACTGCTGACATTTCCACTGGGGACTTTGAGGAAGGCTCCTTATTGTCAGAGCTATTTTTCACCCAATTTGTTTCCAAATGATGTCTAACCTGAGGTCTCCCCCCTGAGAAGGATTTAAGCAATGATTAATGAGAAGTGTTTGGCCAGACCCACCTGGGGGATGGCCCATCTGCAAACTCAGGTAAGACAGAGCTGCCTAGAAGACATCAGCTTGCAAATGGCAGGCGGTTTCCCATGGCTTGAGGCATGGCTCACAGCAAATGCAAGATGTTCACTGTTAGCCTTGCTGTGATTCATAAAAAAAGTAAACAGAGATAAATGCCACTCGACTTCTCTTGAAGATTTGTAGGTGCAGATCTCTTCGATGTATTTTGCATTGTTCAGGGTTTGTCAACAGAGAGTATGAACATCTCTTTGTGGGATACTTTGCCAGCAACGGTATTCTTGTTGGTCCCTCGCTGTGGGTTATTTCTCTAGAACAGTGGTTCCTAACCTTGGGTTTCCAGATGTTGTTGAACTACAATGCCCATTAATCCAGGCCAGCACAGTTAGTGGTGAAAGCTTCTGGAGGTTTTAGTCCAAGACACTTGGGGACCTAACATTGTGAACCACTGCTCTAGAAGATTATTTTAAGGTGTTTCTTTAGAGGATTAAGAGTACGAAGTTTGCACTGCTTATTTTTGCAATGTTTACAACAGTCTACAGATGTAGATCAGCTAGAGGTTGGATGGAAATCATCCTTTTTAGCAGCACAACTCAAAGAATCTCCCAGACAGTGTGGCTAGTGGCCTGGAAACATTACTTTTTGGACCACAACTTCCCAGAATCCCTCAACCAGCAGTTTGAAAGAACTTGTTCTCTGACCATTATACCTGGGAGTCCTGACCTTGCTCAGTGATTTCATCCCTTGAGTAGTCCACCTATGGATGTAGATACAACTATCTGCCAAAAGTTTCATTCCAGATAGCCCCATCATTTGAAGGTGAAATCCACTACTGTTTCAGAGATATGATTCAGGCAGATCTTTAGGACTTAACAATCCTACTTGCAAGTGAACCCCCATGTTTATCTCCTTGTGGCCAATCACAAAACAAAGCAACCTCATTTACAAAGTAAAGAAGTTAGTAAATGCTCTTGCTATAACAATCAAGGGGTATATATACTTTGCTAGTCAGGGCTGGAGCATTCTGAAGCAGAGCAAAGTTAAGTTTAGTAGCAGTTCTCAAACTAGTGTCCCCGGATGTTGTTGCATTATAGTCCCCATCATCCCATGGCCATGGATAATAGGAACTGCAATCCAACATCATCTGGGGATCCTGAGTTGGGGAAGCCAGGCTACAAAAAGAAAGTGAAAGATGGCAGAGATGAGGAAAAACTATTTCCAGATTACTAATGTGAGCATGATAAAGCAACAGCAATAGTGGAAGTCACGGTATGTCACAATTCCCAATGGGAATTTCCAATGGGGAATTTCAATGAAACAAAAAACTTGGTATGATATATTTATGTAAACCCAGAAGCTAATACACTTCTGAGTGTTGTCCTCCACTTCTTCTGTTTTGTATCGTTGTGTCTTCCGATACTACCTTTTAAAATACAGTGAACCCTCTACTTATGGAATTAATCCATATTGGAACAGTGGCTTCAGGTCAAAAAGTCTGTAGGTCGAGTCTCCATTGACCTACAATGCATTGAAAACCGATTAATCCCGTAACCAGCCATTTTTGTTCCACTTTTGTTCCATTTTGGTTTTTTTTCTAGTCTGTAGGTCGATTCTCCAGCTGCAAGTCGAACCTAAATTTTGCAGCCAGAGAAGTCTGTAACTTGAAAAGTCTGTAAGTCGAGCCGTCTGTAAATCGAGGGTCCACTGTAAACTATTTTTTTAAAAGGAAGAATGTCAGCTGTGTGAGATGTCTACCAGCGATCTAAGTATAGGCCACTAGTCTGAGGATCTTGCATGTTTAGAAATGCTGGCCAGTACTCAGCCGCACTAATTAACAGTGGAGGGGGTGCAGAAATGTGGAGCCCACAGTATTTTGTTTTGTTCTAAATTTAAGAGCGGCCATCAATTTACTACCTGCTCAACATAGAAAAACAATTTTGGCACAATCTATAAAATGGGAGAAGAGGACTCCAATTCCTGAGCCTAATCTAATTTACAGAACCTCAGCATTCAGCTCCTGAGGAAGCCTCTCCCTCTCCCTAAGTGCCATCACTAAAAGTGGGGAGACTCTCCTGCACATTGTTTTCCCTCCCAGCTGGGATGAGACATGGCGCATTAGGAAATCTACTTTGTGTCTGATTGCTCTACCTAAATTGAGGTATGAGCTGTCCACTAAGTGTAATCCCCGTTATTTCTGATCAGTGGGTGGAGACAACATGAGAGGCGCGATTTTCTTTGTATGCTACTTCCCATTCCAGCTGGAATGGTATGCAATGGACAAGAAGCCTTGGCCAGTGCTTGAATGGATGCTAGATTACTTCCATCAAGAGAGACAAAGGTGTGGCGCTCCACTTCTCTCTTTGCATGGAGGAACTTAAAATTGATTGGAGAAAGGATGGGAACTGTGATGATATGGAAAGGCTTTGTGTCATCTATACCCAACATTGGTCCTGAGGATAATATGGCCTCTGAGAACAAAATGGTTCCTTTCCTGCGCCATAAGTACACAACAGTCCTACTAGATGAGACCATAATATCATAGTCCAGCATCTTCCTTCTCAGAGTGCCCAACCAGATGCTTCCAGGAAATCTCCAAGCTGGTTGTGAAGTCAATATATGTTCCCCTTTGTTGCACCCCAGCTATTGATATTCTTTGGCCAACTGCCTCTGAACCTGGAGGGCCCAGATACCCATAACACATAGTAGCTGTTAATAGGCTTATGGTGGCACCTTACACATACTTGCCATCATATCAAAGACAGTGGGCAGTATTCTTGGGGAAATGGGTATAAAATGGCAGTCCATGAACTTGTCTAATCCTGTTTCAGTGCTGACTAAACTAGTGCACATTAATGCATTAGAAAACAGTGAAAGGCATACATTAATGTATGAAAGCACTTTCATTCTGATGTTCTGAATCTCCTGTGTCAGTCAACTCTATTACTTGCCACGCCAACCTTTGTTATGATTATTCTGCCACAAAGAACATGTATTTTATAAAGCTAATGGCTCTTAATTCCTTATTCAAAACCAATCATCTCTCATAGTTTGCCACAATAAACAGTTCCTGGGAAATCAGATGTTATCCCGACCATTAGTATAAGGATTGCAGTGAAGTACAGAGCTAACTAAGGAGCCTGAGAGGGGTTGGCAGATGATAATCCTACAAGCTATGACTCCACTACACCACTTTCACCCTTGCTGAATATTAGCAAAGACACCAACACAACAGTACAACCAGAAACAACAAAACAACGTGGGCATAACTGCCTACAAGTAGAACAGATTGTTTGTAGGCATCATTTCTGACTGATAAAGAGCAAACATTTATATCAACAAAACAGTTTGTCTGCTAAATCACTGGCAGTGTTCTGATTCTCCACACTGTCTGTTCATGAAAATGCTCCTCACATACGGTACTGGCAAAGCAGAGGCTGGAGATGATAGCATTTTTTACTATTTTAAACCAACTGTTGTGCAAAAAACAAACAAATAGTTTCAGTTTTATGTGTACACAATACATCCTACAAAACAACCTCACACTTTCTTTAACTACTTCTGTTGCCAGAAACATGTTTACCATGATTTAGATGTCTATTATACGCATGAATGGCTTGTCTACTTAATTTCATCAAAAAAATGAACCCTCATAAGAGGCACAGATGCTGGTATGATGGTAATCAAATTAGTTTTTGGACAGGTTTATGGCCACTTGCTGTCAGTTAAGCTCTTTTTGGCTATCTTCACTCTTAATACAGTTTTGATGGTGATTAATGGCTCCATTAATATACTGGTGTTTTTTTCTGTGATAGACACAACATTATGGTGTTGTTGACCACAGATGATCATATCATTCTGTAAAACCCAATCCTGGAGAATATTAGTTATACCTAATGTGGGGACGTCAAAAGACAGGCAGCATGTTTGATATAGGTAGGAGTCCTCCAGTTAGGGAAAATCCTGACCTGTTTTGTTCTCCTGTGATAAATAAGAAATCATATTTCTCCCCACCCACTTACTGTGAGCAATCAGAAATGCTTTCTGATGGTTTCAGAGAGATTTTGTATATTTGTGACACTGCTTTTTTATGTGATTCTGAAAAAATGCTCATTAGGAGAATATGCAGGAAGTATGTCAATGCTGTTTAACATCTATATGAGGCCACTGGGTGGGGTCATCAGGGGGTGTGGGGCTTCATGCCATCAATACACTGATGACACCCAGCTCTACATCTCCTTTCCTCCAACCACAGTGGATGCTATTCCATCTCTTCAGTGCTGCCTGGAGGCTGTACTGCCATGGATGCAGGAGAATGGACTGAGGCTGAATTCAGACAAGATGGAGGTCCTGAGGGTGTGTGGCCCCTCCATCAGTGGTTTGAGAAACTCTTTTGGGGGAGTGACTCTCACCACAAAGAGTAAGGGTCGCAGCTTGGGGGTCCATCTGGATCAAGCACTCACCATGGAAACCCAGGTGGCGTCAGTGGTCCACTCTGCCTAGTTTCATCTGTGGCGGATTGCCCAGCTATCTTGATGTTGGAGCATTCACCACTCTGGTCCATGTGCTTGTAGTCTTGAGGTTAGACTACTGTAACACACTCTACATGGGGCTACCTTTGAGATTGATATGGAAGCTTCAAATGGTGCAGAATGTGGCAGCCAGGCTTCTCACTGGGGTGAGAAAATATCAGCATATCTCCCCCACTCTGGCTGCCTTGCATCAGCTGCTTGTTTGTTTCTGCATTGATTTCAAAGTGTCAGTGATGACATATAAAGCCTTAAATGGTTTAGAACCTTGATATCTAGTGGAACACCCCCTCCCACCTAGATCTACACAAATCAATCATTCTAGCCAGGAAGGGCAGCTGAGGGGCCTAACACCAAGGGAGGTCCAGAGAGAAAGAACAAGAAACTGGGCTTTCTCTGCAGTGGCCCCTCACCTTTGGAACAGTCTGCCCCCAGAGATTTGTCTCCCTTGCTGGGTGTTTTTAAGAGTAATTTGGCTCTTTAGGCAGGCTTTCCCTTCTGTCAGCATTTGAATATTTTTCCCTATCTTGAACTATATTACTATTGTTTATTATTATTATATTGTTTTTATTCTGTGTATTATTTTTAGCTGCCCAGAGTAGACCGATCTAGATGGACGGGGTATAAATTTAATAAACAAACAAACAAATACATATCACTTTCTTGAATGAACCAGCATACTAGCAGCATTGAATGGGTTGTTTGTGTCTTTTTGATCAATCAGCCCATCCTTTGTGTCTGCTCTCTCTCTGTGTGTGTTTCTGCATGTGCATCTATTTCTTAGAGAAAAGGCACTTTGTTGCTGCTGTGTATTATGCAAAATGTAGAAAACATGACGGAAAAAGCTCTAGTCTTGCTGTCACACCAGAGAGAGGTCCCTAAGATGCTACAGAATCCCTGACAGATTAACTTGTCATGCTAAGACATCTGTCTTGCTGAGAAATGAAACATTCTGGAGATTTTCTTTTCATGCCTCTACTCCAAAGTTGCAATGTGACCCTCTATCTATGAACTTCTTATAATAACTCTGTAGGGGCAAAACTGGACCATTAATAACTAGTCCTAGCATCAAGTATATCATCTTGTTTTCTGTAGAACTTACTTGCAGGTAATGCTGGATAGCTCAGTGGTATAGATATCTGGCTGTGTAGCCAGAGGTTTGGAGTTCAATTCCCCACTGTGCCTCTTTGACAGAGGCTGGACTCAGTGAGCTGTAGGATTCTTTTCAACTCTGTACTTTTAAGATGATGATGATGATGATAATTAATTGGGTTGAGGGCAGAGGGCAGAGGCATGGAGGTCTGCAGGAGGGGCAAAAGGGATACTTCCCATCTGGGTTCTAAATTTTATCATTTTCTTAATGTACACGGAGAAATGTTATGTATTGATGTGGCACATACTATGCATACACATTATGTTAAAACATCTTATGCAGTTTTGTTCCCTGTTGGAAAAATTCTTGCTGAATTTGGGGCCAGGATGTGTACAAGTTTTAATTTGCCTCCAGAACCTGCTGTGGACTACATTTTCTCACAAAATGCTATCTCCTTCCTCCAAGGTTTTCTCAGACCTCTAAGTGAACAGAAAAACTGGCTCAATTCTTGTTTTAAGAAACACACATGAAAATTAAAGCAGAGCCATGTTCCTTTATAGGAGAACTGCTACTCCTGGAATGATTCTCTCTTCTTAGCCGACTTCTCCCCTAATGGAGCAGGCACTTTGGAAGGTGCCCTTGAAAAGCCCAAATCCCTTCAAAATGGGTGGGGACGCACCTGGGCTATAGGCCATATGTTTTCCATCCCTTGTTTAAGGTTTGCAACCTCACCACCTATCTTAACCATATTTATTTGGAAATTAAAAAAAAATCAAATCAGCAATTTTCAACTCAATTTAAGAATAAGTATGCTTTGAACAGTAGTCTCTGATTTTATTTTACTTTATTTTTGTGCCTCAGAAACGCATGTCAGAATGATCCAAATGCTTCTAAGCTCTTCTAGGAAGAGGTCCCAGATATTCACAACACTTCACATTTCCCCTGGTTATTACACGTAGGAAAATACCTGTATGGGCTACCAGAAGGAATTTCATGAGAACAACGTTTCCCATGGAAACTTGAAGATGAGTCGCTTCCAATAAAAATATGGCAATCTTTATTCAGTACCACAAATACAGTTGAACACTCTAAGATTCAAAGGGAGGTTTTTGGAAAAATCAAGCTTTCAAAGTCCTGGGTGTGGACGGATCTATCCGTTGCAATTTCTCTTACATTTGAGCTTTTAACATCTCAAATCTGCATCCCAAAACTGCTGATTTTGGTACATTCCTTTAAAAATGGATTGAAATAGAATTCTCACATTTCTCTACTCTAGACCACACATGACATTGTTCAGAATGGGAGACAGGAGAGGTCTTCATGGCTTTAAGAGACACTTCACTTCCATGAACTTTCCTAAAGTAAAATTAACTTAGGATCCAACCTACAGACTTTTCCTGTCTTTCCTACATTAAAGGTAAAGGTTCCCTTTGACAATTTTTGTCCAGTCATGTCCGACTCTAGGGGGCAGCGCTCATCCCGCTCTTCAAGCCATAGAGCCAGCGTTTTGTCCGAAGACAATCTTTCCATGGTCACATGGCCAGTGTGATTTAGACACGGAACGCTGTTTACCTTCCCACCGAGGTGGTCCCTATTTATCTACTCGCATTTGCATGCTTTCGAACCGCTAGGTTGGCGGGAGCTGGGACAAGCGACAGGTGCTCATTCCGTTGCGTGGATTCGATCTTACGACTGCCGGATCTTCTAACCCTGCAGTATGTATCTCAGTATCTCAACACAAGATATTAGTATACTTACTGTTTTTAGCTTTTAAATATTGCCTTTTTAATTACGGTTAATTATGGCTGAAACAAGTTTCCTTTTGGCATAACATAAGGTTACACCTGTGTAAGTGTGCCAGGCATTACACCCAGGCACCAAATATTGTGGAATTTGATTGTGGAATTAGTTGTGTGTTTTGTGTCACAAGTGATTCATGATACACATCTGTAAGTGCTTTATGAATACTCTTTCCACCCTGAAGCAATTTTTCCTCCTGCTTCCATGGCTTTACATTACACACATGTAAATGGAGAACTGGCATTCCGCCTTTTGCTTCAAGTACCAGTTGCTAATAGTAGGATTAATAAACTTTATATCCCTTGACATGCCATCTACACCCTTTTACTTGGTACTTCAGAAACAATTATTATGTACTGTGGACATTTTGTATAGATAGCAACAATAACTTTTTTCTGCCCATATTCATATATATATATAAAGCTGCAAGGCTGTTGGGTAGTGTAATTTTTGATGAGCTGAGTTCAATAGTTACCCCGCGTGTTGCATTTCTAATTTTTGTTTATGATATTGGTTTTGTCAATCTGGCTCATAATAAGAGCTAGGCATTGAACTATATAATCTGTAGACTGGAAGCATTCAGAACTCCATGCCATGTGCCTTACACAGCAGAGAACTGCAGTGGGACTACCCATTTTCTTTAAACCTATTAATGTATTAGAATGCTTTTCAAATACATAAGTATGATCCCATCTGTCTAGTTTGTTCATGCTGGCAATCCCACTGACAGATTTCATCTCATTATTGGAGGAAAGTGTGTTAGAAGAACAGTTACCAAAGCAATATGGATCCTGCCCATATAAACCATGCAGGCGGAAAACTGTGCTTTGTGACGTATTTCTGTCAAGGAAAAAAGAAAATCTGTAACCTGGTTTGGTGTGTGTGTGTGTGGGGGGGAACAGAAAATGGGATAATATGCATAAAATGAAATTAGGAAGAACAAATGCAGGCTACAGCCAGCATGCTTTAAAAAGAGAAAAGGAAACCTGCAAGTCAATAAGGTATGTTATATAGTCCAAATTTTCACAAGTATATATATATACTTGTGAAATACACACACACACACACACACACACACACACACACACACACACACACACACACACACACACACACACACACACACTAAATGCATGTAAATTTCATCATATTTGATTAAAAAAATGTTTACACAAAACATTCCTCCCATTCTGGCAGGATCCCTTTTGCATGCCTGATCTTGTATTGACTGCAAGAACAATTGCATGATCAGAAATGAGATGGGGAGGTGCTCAAAAAGTGGGGCAAACATTCACACAATTGCTTGTTTTAGAAGAGGTAGCTGTGTTAGTCTATGCCAACATGTCAGGCAAAACTAAAACAGATATATAAAAATTAAAAAAATGTAAAAGACAAAAAAATACTGTGCTACCTTAGTGCCTAACTACTATATTTTAATGTGAGCTTTCATGGAAAAGCCACTTATATGAGAAGTCTGGGGGTCCCGTCCTCATTTCTGAAGATGTGGACTTGTTCATAACAGTTGACATTAAAATACAGCAGTTGGTCTTTAAGGTGTCACAATGTTTTTGTCTCTACTTTTTAATTTTTATTTCTGTTTTGTGTTTGCCTGACAATTGTTCATTTATTCCAGATAGGATCCTGACTTTTATATTTTTGAGTATATTTTTGTAATGGATGTAATTTTTTTGTAACCGATTTTAAACTTGTTAACAATATTATATAAACCACCCAATGACAATGTTTTCTGGTCAGCTTACAAAGAAAACAAGAAGCAAACTTTGGGATCACAAAACAATGACGATCTACAAATACATGCAGCATAAATAAGTTAGTGGCAGAAAGTAAAATAGTGAGTAACCAATGCCATTTAAAGGATTCAACAGATCCAGACATCAGTGGCTTCACATCTTCCCAACTGTAAAGCCTGGACAAATAAAAAGTTCTTCCTCTGGTGTGGGCATTAAATGTGGCGCCCTGCATAGAGAGTTCCAAAACATCAGCGCTGTACCAAGAAAAGCCTTTCTCTAGTAACCACTAGTCAAAACTTGCTTAATGGGAGCAACTTCAGAAGCTCATAAAGGTGATCTCAGGGCTGAGATAAGTACTGTCATATCTCTTCCAGGTGTTCCAGGCGGATTGTAGATTATTGTTGTTTTAGAGCTCTTGCAGTTGTCCACAAGGTCACTGTGGAAATAATAATACAGAAACTTGCTGGGGAAAAATAATCTGAGTGTCTCTAGCACATACTGAGGAGGCAACAGTTTTCACCATTTAAAGGTTATTTTAAGATGAAAAATATGTTGCTTTGCTTCTTCAGCACTGTGGGATGCTTCAGTGGAAAATTTGAAGACAAAAAGAACATGACTGTATGCACGCATGCGTGCGTGCACGTGCACACGCACACACACGCATATCCACACAGAGTTCTCCTTGTGCATCAAGCTTTATACAATTATAACCTCAATTCAGTCAAATTGAGAAATGCTGCATAGACCTGCCATCCCCTGCAGTGGTGGTGATGATAGAAGCATGTTGGGCCACTGTGATTTAGCAGACCACAGCACTGATCTTCAATACAATAAAGTTTATGAATCAAACTCCAATGGTTTGGCAAATGCCAAAAACTTATTTAATGTGAAGATTTACAAGTAACCCACATGCATACCTGTTGTATGCAAGAGTAGAAATTAAACAAATACAATTGAGACATAAGTGAACCCCAACTCACCAAGCAATCTTAACTATTAAAAACAGTGCAAATGAAAAGGTGCAAGGCAGTGTTGGTTGTAATCAATGGAGGCTAATTGACTCCAGCTAACTTAGGATAGCTTAGGATAGCTAGCTTAGGATAGCTGCCTTGTTGAGGCGATGGGGCTTGAGTAATTCAGAGAAACTATGGGCTATGCCATGCAGGGACACCCAAGATGGACAGGTCATACTGGAGAGTTCTGACTAAACGCAATCCACCTGGGGCAGGAACTGGCAAGCCATTCCAGTATCTTTGCCAAGAAAACTCCATTTACAGAAACAAAAGGCTAAAAGATATGATGCTGGAAGATGAACCTCTCAGGTCAGAAAGCATCCAACATGCTACTGAGGAAGAGTGGAGGACAAGGACAAGTAGCTCCAGAGCTAATGAAGTGGTTGGGCAAAAGTCGAAAGGACGCTCAGCTGTGGACATGCCTAGAAGTGAAAGGAAGGTCTGATGCTGCAAAGAAGAATACTGCATAGGAACCTGGAATGTAAGATCTATGAACCTTGGTAAGCTGGATGTGGTGAAACAGGAGATGGCAAGAATAAACATTGGCATCCTGGGCATCAGTGAACTAAAATGGATGGGAATGGGCAAATTCAATTCAGATGATTATTATATCTACTATTGTGGGCAAGAATCCCATAGAAGGAATGGAGTAGCCCTCATAGTCAACAAAAGAGTGGGAAAAGCTGTAATGGGATATAATCTCGAAAATGATAGAATGATGTCAATACGAATCCAAGGCAGACTTTTCAACATCACAGTAATCCAAATTTGTGCACCAATAACCAATGCTGAGGAGGCAAAAATTGACCAGTTCTATGAGGACTTACAACACCTTCTAGAACTGACACCAAAGAAAGATGTTCTTCTCATTCTAGGGGACTGGAATACTGAAGTAGGGAGTCAAGAAATAAAAGGAACAACAGGTAAGTTTGGTCTTGGAGTTCAAAATGAAGCAGGGCAAAGGCTAATAGAGTTTTGTCAAGAGAACAAGCTGGTCATAACAAACACTCTTTTCCAACAACACAAGAGATGACTCTACACATGGACATCACCAGATGGGCAATACCGAAATCAGATTGATTATGTTCTCTGCAGCCATAGATGGAGAATCTCCATACAGTCAGAAAAACAAGACCTGGAGCTGATTGTGGCTCTGATCATCAGCTTCTTATAGCAAAACCCAAGCTTAAACTGAAGAAAGTAGGAAAAACCACTGGGCTAGTCAGGTGTAATCTAAACCAAATCCCTTATGAATACACAGTGGAAGTGAAGAACAGATTTAAGGAACTCGATTGGGTGGACAGAGTGCTGGAAGAACTATGGATGGAGGCTCATAATATTGTACACAAGGCAGCAACAAAAACCATCCCAAAGAAAAGGAAATGCAAGAAAGCAAAGTGGCTGTCCAATTAAGCCTTACAAATAGCAGAGAAGAGAAGGGACACCAAATGCAAGGGAGATAGGGAAAGTTACAGAAAACTGAATGCAGACTTCCAAAGAATAGCAAGGAGAGACAAGAGGGCCTTCTTAAATGAACAGTGCAAAGAAATCGAGGAAAATAATAGAAAGGGAAAACCAGATATCTGTTTAAGAAAACTGGAGATACTAAAGGAACATTTTGTGCAAAAGATGGACATGATAAAGGACAAAAATGGTAGGGACCTCATGGAAGCAGAAGACATCAAGAAGAGGTGGCAAGAATACACAGAGGAATTATCCCAGAAAGATCTGGATGTCCTGGACAACCCAGATAGTGTGGTTGCTGACTCTGAGCCACACATCCTGGAGAGTGAAGTCAAGTAGGCCTTAGAAAGCATGGCTAACAACAAGGCCAGTGGAGGCAATGACATTCCAGTGAAACTATTTAAAATCTTAAAAGATGACACTGTTAAAGTGCTACACTCAATATGCCTACAAGTTTGGAAAACTCAGCAGTGGCCAGAGGATTGGAAAAGATCAGTCTACATCCCAGTCCCAAAGAAGGGCAGTGCCAAAGAATGCTCCAATGACCATACAATTGCACTCATTTCACACACTAGTAAGGTTATGCTCAAAATCCTCCAAGGCAGGCTTCAGTAGTATGTGGACCGAGAACTCCCAGAAGTACAAGCTGGATTTCAAAGGGGCAGAGGAACTAGGGACCAAATTTCTAATATGCGCTGGATTATGGAGAAAGCCAGAGAGTTCCAGAAAAACATCTACTTCTGCTTCATTGACTATGCAAAACCCTTTGACTGTGTGGACGACAACATACTATGGCAAGTCCTTAAAGAAATAGGAGTGCCTGACCACCTTATCTATCTCCTGAGAAATCTATATGTGGGACAGGAAGCAACAGTTAGAACTGGATATGGAACAACTGATTGGTTCAAAATTGGGAAAGGAGTACGACAAGGCTCTATATTGTCCCCCTGCTTATTTTACTTATATGCAGAATACATCATGCGAAAGGCTGGACTGGAGGAACCCCAAGCCAGAATTAAGATTGCCAGAAGAATTATCAATACCTCAGATATGCAGATGATACCACTCTGATGGCAGAAAGTGAGGAGGAATTAAAGAACATCTTAATGAGGGTGAAAGAGGAGAGCACCAAAAATGGTCTGAAGCTCAACATCAAAAAAAGTAAGATCATGGCCACTGGCCCCATCACCTCCTGGCAAGTAGAAGGGGAAGTTATGGAGGCAGTGACAGATTTTACTTTCTTGGGCTCCATGATCACTGCAGATGGTGACAGCAGCCAGATATTATCAGATATCAGGAATTCCTCCTTCTAATCATGGGCTATATGTAGTGTAGGCTTGGATCCTCGTAGTGTCTTTGCCCTTTTGCCTCTCCTAGTGTTCTCGCCTTGATTTGTTGGTTTTCTAGGATTGCTGTAATGGAAAATAAGTCAGACCAACTAATCCTGGAGGAGGTTCAGTAATACAGGCATTAATTTAATGTTGCTGAATTCCAAGTCTCCAAATCTAGACAGCCTAATTTACATATGGTGCACATTAGATGACCTGACCATATTGGTTCTGGAATTCTCACACCTGTGGTACAAGGGAAGACTTTTCCTAGTTTCTCTTCCTAATAAATATAAATATATCAATCTCATATGCATATTCACTGAGATGTGAGATCCATTTAACATCATAGGTCATATATATGTATAAGCAGTCCAATTTTAATATTGTAGTACTAACTAATAAGACAGAAGTGGTGGCACTGTCGGTTAAACTGCAGAAGCCTCTGTGCTGCAGGGTCAGAAGACCAGCAGTTGTAAGACTGAATCCACGTGACAGAGTGAGCTCCCGTCACTTGTCCCAGCTCTTGCCAACCTAGCAGTTCAAAAGCATGCAAAAATGCAAGTACAGTGGTGCTCCGCTTGCCGATGACCCCGCTTGATGACAAAATCACTTTACGATGCCTTTTTTGCAATCGCTATAGCAATCGCAAAACTATGGTTCCAATGGGTGATTTTCATTTAACAATGATTCGGTTCCTGCTTCGGGAACCATTTTTTCACTTGACGACGATTAAAAACAGCTGATCGGCAGTTCGCAAAATGGCTCCCCGCTGTTTTCCAGACTGATTGTTTGCAAGACAGGGATTGAAAATGGCTGCCCTATGGAGTATCTTCGATGCACGAGCAGGTATTTCCCCCATTGGAACGTACTGACTGGTATTCAATGCATTCAGTGGGTTCCCCCCCCCGCTTGATGATGATTTCGCTGTACAGAGATTTTGCTGGAACGCATTATCATCATCAAGTGGGGCACCACTGTAGATAAATAGGTACCACCTTGGTGGAAAGGTAATGGTGTTCCATGTCTAGTCATGCTGGCCACGTGACCACTGAAACTGTCTACAGACAAATGCTAACTCTATGGCGTGGAAATGGGGATGAGCACTGCCTCCTAGAATCAGACATGACTGGACTAAATGTCAAGGGGAACCTTTATCTTCACCTTACTATCTAATAACATACCATCAAGACAAATAAATATAGAATTTCATTTTCCAAAAGGACATGGTTATTTCCATATTGTTATTGAAATCTCTTCCCAGAAATCTATGATCCACAATTGCCATATATTCAATATGCTTCAGCAGCAGCAGTTTATAACAGTTTATGCACATCAGCTCCATAATCATCCTCTCCTTTTCTTTTTGCTAATTTTTCCTTTTCTCAAGGTAGCTGCTATCTAAACTCCCAGCCAAGCTTCCAACATCCTGTAGAAGACAAAATGGAACTTGATTTTTTCGGGGACCCCAGTAACATGCAGAGCTTGGGGGAAAATACAATTTTTGGATTATGTTGCTGTTAGTGCTGTCAAATCACCTCCAACTTATGATGACTCTATAAATGAGTGACCTCCAAGATGTCTTGTCCTCAGTTGCCCTGTTCAGCTTTTGTAAGCTCAAAACTGTGTAAAAGGTGGCTTCCTTGATGGAGTCAGTCTGTCTCATATTTAGTCTTCCTCTTTTCTTGATGTCTTCAATTTTCCCCAACATTATTGCTTTTTGCAGTGAATCTTACTTCTCATTATGTGCCCAAGGTATGACAACCTCAGTTTCATCATTTTTGTTTCCAGAGAAAGTTCTGGGTTGATTCGATCTTGAAACCACTTGTTTGTCACTCTGGCAGTCCAAAGTATCTGCAAAACTCTCTTCCAGGATCGCATTTCAATTGAATAAATTTTCTTCCTGTCAGCTTTCTTCATTGTCCAGGGTTCACATCTGTATATAGTAACTGCAAATACAAGAGTCTGGATGGTCTTGGTCTTGGTCTCCAATGAAAGATCCTGACACTTTATTATCTTTTTAAATGCCCTCATTGCTGCTCTTTGAAGTCTCAGTCTTCTGATTTCTTGGCTGCAGTCTCCCTTTAGATTGATGATTGAGCAAAATCTTTCACTGGTTCAGTTTCTTCAGTGTTAAAGTTGTTTCCCATTTCTAAAAAAACCCTAAACATTTATTAAACAAAAGATTTAGAACTGATAAGAGATTGGCATAAGGGGGAAAAAACTAATTACATCACAAAATGAATGATGCTATCCTTCATTCAGTTACATTTATAATGTGACACAGTTATACTGTACCTTCATTACTGGAAAGGAAAACATGTTCCTCAGACTACAATTGCACATCCAATATTATTAAGGAACAAATTAAGAAAGCAGATGGATACCCAGGAATAACCTATTACAGGACAGACCCAGAATAAAAAAATAACTGAACATTGCTATTTGTCATTTCAGTCCACAATGAGACCACTCACATGCATCATAAGTGATCTCCAGCCCATCCTTGACAATAATATTTTACTCTTCCAAGCAACTACTAACACATAATGGACCACACAGCATTGACATAGATATAGGGATTAAGTCCTGCAACAAACCCAAATGTCTGCTCTGCCCCCACATTTATTCTGACAACATGATTACAGGACCCAACAATGTCACTCACAACATCAAGAGTACTTTTACCCATTCCTCTGTCAATGTTTAGTAGGGACGTGGTGGCGCTGTGGGCTTAACCGCAGAAGCCTGTGCTGCAGGGTCAGAAGACCAAGCAGTCGTAAGATCGAATCCATACGACGGAGTGAGCGCCCATCGCTTTGTGAGCGCCCATCGCTCTCACCAACCTAGCAGTTCAAAAGCATGCAAATGCAAGTAGATAAATAGGGACCACCTTGGTGGGAAGGTAACAGCATTCCATGTCTAAGTTGCACTGGCCATGTGACCACGGAAGATTGTCTTCGGACAAAACGCTGGCTCTATGGCTTGGAAACAGGGATGAGCACCGCCCCCTAGAGTCGAACACGACTGGACAAAAATTGTCAAGGGGAACCTTTACCTTTACCTTTACCTGTCAATGTTATTTATGCCATCATTTGCCAGCAATGCCGATCTGCATTCTACATAGGACAAATGGGACAATCTCTGTGCTAAAGAATTAATGGACACAAGTCAGCATCAGAAGTGGCAATACACAGAAACCCATTTCACATTATTTTATACCTAGACACTCTGCACACGAATCGAAAGTTGCCATTCTGGAAAGAGAAAAAACAGGACAGGAATCCAGAGAGAAAGAGACATCTGAGAGGGATCTCAAATGTCATTACCAGGTGTAAAATGCCAGTCTTCTTATTTTTGGCCATGTATAATTAACAATCTTGTGTTTTATGCTATTGTTATTCTGTGCCAAAGGTTCCACTAACTACTGTTGCTGTTTATAATACAAAGCTTCAGTGGAAAAGATTTGAATATCAAGTGGAAGTCATTACCAGGTGTGAAATACAGTACTACAACATTCACACAATTTGCAACTTACGTCTGCCAATCAACCAATCACTGTCTCTTTTCGTGCCATGTACCATGTAATCTTACTCTTATGTCTAAGGAAGCAGATTTGATCCACAAAAGCTCACATTGAAATATAACAGTTAGTCTTTAAGGTGCCACAATATTATTGTCTTTTTTATTTTTGTTTTGTTTTTGCCTGATGTGCTTGCACTGGCTAACATGGGTGCCTCTTCTAAAACAAACCAATTATTTGTATCTCGTTACTCCTGTGGCATATGAATGCAGCAGTTCCCATTTCCTTGAGTTCTGGAGAAAAGATATATTGATGCCTCTTAGATGCATTCCCTCCCACTCCCTATAAAAAGATAGCAAGCACAGTCCTCTTCGTGGTAAAGTTTCTATTGCTTTTCCTTTGCTTAAAGAACTGCTATCAAAATACTTGCCTGACCAAATGGGTCTGAAACCTAATTTGTTATGAGGGAAAAGGAATGTGGAAGAGACCTGGATGCAAAATAGCACCACTTTCATCCAGGTGCTTTATAATCTTAGAAGTGCAGAGCTGGAAGGGACCTGGTAGTTTCTGGAGTCCAGCCCCTCTCAAGGAAGCCCTGTGGGGAATTGAACTCCCAACCACTGGCTCCACAGCCAGATGCCTAAGCCACCGAATTATCTAGCAGATTCTGGATAGTCTTCCATGCAACAAAAAGTCACCAGGGCTTTTTGAACGAGGGCTTTTAAAACATTATGTGCATTTATGTGCATTCTAAAAACGATGACTCATTTCAATACAAGTGTCATTGGTTTCAACTACATAGCAAATAATGATATCCATAGAAGTCAGTGTTGGATTCTAGTAAGTCTTGGAGTGTTTGATTATGGCTTTGGAGATCTAGGTTAGAAGCCCAGTTTAGCCAGAAGACTTACATGGTTACACTCTCTTAATCTGACCTGTGTCACAGTTTGTTATGTGGATAAGGTGTGGATGTGGAGAACACATCGACTACCTTGAGTTCAGTTGGAAGAAAGAATGGATATGGATAAAGACAAAGATGATGGCGATGACAACAATGATAATGACCTGACAACGAGGACGATGTTGAGGCTATCCAGGATCATATCAGCATTTATATTTTACATATCAGAAAAGATTTCTACAGAAACTGGCACAGGTTTCAACAACGTACTGTTCATTTTTCAGTTACTCTGTTTATGTTCTTCAGCCTACATGCTTCACAGTATCTCCTGCAATTCAGTGAACTTTATGAATTCATTTAGGATCTTGCTGTAAATAGTTCATCCTTTGTAAGTGGTCATGTAAATATAATGTATCTAGTGCAGAAGCGGTGGAAAAAGTGAGGGAGAGAAAGCAAGAGAGATCAAATTGCCTGTGGATACAAAAGATTTCACTTCTGGCAACCTCAGTGATTAGTTTTTGCTTCCTCTATTGTTACTCTTTGTGGTTTCATTGGTAATATGGAGAGCGATTGTTCGCAGCCTGGCAACAGAATGGAGGAGTGAGGGGGTGGGAAAACTATAGCCCCTTGTTAGCTGCAATCCAAACTTCAAAGTCGCTTGGAACAGTGAAGAGACAGGTTTAAAGCTGTCATGAAAACAAAAGGCCCACTCCCATCCAGACTGATCCAGGATGTGTTCTTGAGCCATCTCTTTTTTAAAACATAAAGCAAAATGTTTTGGCAATGGAAAAGATGCATTATGCCCATGGTCGTATGGCCTCCCAGTTCTGCATCAGATGGAGATATGGGCATTTACTGCACCATAAATCAAGGGATAAACCATACATGAGCAGCTGGCGCATGTGCTAATAACTATAATTATTAATCATGTCAATTTCACACCCTTCAAATTTATGCTATGTGTTTTCTGCAGGAAAGCCATCCTTGGCGCCGTGAGCTGTTTATGGTATGAAAATATGATGTGCTGATGTTCTTGGATAATTGTTCCATCACCCTGAAATTGGTGGAAACTGTGGTGGAGTGCCCAGTGACCAACAATAGAAGGAAGGGGGGGTTCCCCTTGTTTTCTGGTATACATCATTGTCACATATTTCCTATTGTTACCCAAGCAAGTGAATTACCTTCAGCATTGTCCCAGTCTTTTGCCAATCGGTCACCATTATGCTAATCTTAAACCTTATGGCTATTTGAAGGCATACTTTGATGTTGCCTTAGTGTTGTTGGTAAAGCAACAGCGATAAAACTCATATAAAATTGTAGCTGAAGTGGGGTAGGGGGGAAACAGCACTCCAAATTGGTAATGTTTGAAAATTAATCCCAAACATGCCACCCCCTACTTCCTTTCTGTCTGAAAGCTAATGCATCAAACAGCTTTAAGGCCGACTTCAACAGTATTGGCTGATAACATCAGAAACAATTAGTACATAATTTTGTGTGGCAGAGAAATGATATGATAGTTATGCTTCACCCCACTCCCCTTGCACAAACATACAAAGTTATAGGTTTTTATCTCCCGCATTTAAAAATAATAGCATTGACATATACAATTTAGCAACAATGTGAACCACTTGGAGAGCGACTGATCCAATTCTTGATTCTTTAATAATGTTTTTTAAGCAACAGAAGGGTTTTGATAACTAATTATCATGTTCATTTGACATTGGTGTGGCTACTTTCACCTCCCATCCGGAAAGAAAGGCACAGGACACTCCCCGCACGCAGCCCCCATTGGGCTCTGGCTGAATTGCTCCTGCTGACTTTACAGCTGCTCCTTTCCATTGACCCTCCGAAAGGATCTGGGAATTGTAAGAAGAAATTTCTATTAATCAACCACAAACAGACTATTACCATTTCACACTTCGCCTCTATCATTTCACACATTTAATGAATATGAAGGTCTGCTCTTGTCTTCAAAAACATTTACAATGGAGGAGGGGTGTGCAGGGAAGTATAAAAATTAAGTCAGAAAAACAAAAGTGATCAGACGGCAACAAGTGTCACCACCAAAGCGTTCCTGACACAGCCCAGGCAATAACAAATAATTAAATCCGGTGCACTTATTGCAAGCTGGCAGGTGGAAGAGACTTTATTACTGCTGGTTTTAAAGGTATGTTCTCTTATTTGACTCTTAAATCTAAAGACACTTCTGTTCTTTCTGAAATACTTCAGGAGTCCATAAAGTATTAATAAGAATAATAAATAATGACTTTTCCACACCACAGAAACAAACAATAGATGCTATGTCCCCATTTATTTATTTATTTATTTATTTATTTATTTATTTATTTATTTATTTATTTATTTATAGCCCGCCCATCTAGTCACCTGATAATACTGCACCTCACACTGAGTCTTCAAGTGTGTACTGTAACCTTCTCTCTTGGGACGTCAGACTACCTACGGATCTTGTGGCTATAACATCCACCCATGGTGATTTTTGGACTTTCTTTTTCTCCCCTTCTCCTGCCGGGTTGATTAAAAAAAAAGGATGGAAACACCCCCTCTGCTGCCTCTAATTTTTAAAACTCCCTAGAGCACGACAGGAGCTGTCATAATTTCATGTTACATGTTGCGTGCAAACCATTCTTGCAAGTAGATCTTCCGTCAACCCAGCAAAAAATATCCTTCTTTTGTGTCACCCAGGCTGATGGAAGATTCTGAAGAACTCCAGAGCTTACTTTTTAAATGAGATTTTACTCACCTAATGGAGCTATTACTCAGTTCTGATTTCTTTATACTTTAGTCATAGATTGCATGGCCAAGTTTCCTTTTTATCTGCAGGGGTACAGAAGGCAAGGAGGCTCTCCAGAAAGTCCCACACTCCTCCTCCTCCTCCTCCTCCTCCTCCTCCTCCTCCTCCTCCTCCTCCTCCTCCTGTGTTTAGTGTACTGGGAGGAAGAATACCTGCAGAGGGCATCCCAAATCATGTGGAAAACTTCCATAGATACAGAAGACTCTTCCTTTCAAAACATTCCCTCGTTCTGGAAGATGATGGAAATATGAGAAAAAGAGTTGGGCTAGCACTCTTTCCTCAGTTGTACAGCATACATCGTTTATTACATAGTTTATTAGGGCTAGAAACAATTAGATCTGAATCTCCTTTCATCTCAACACTCACAGCAACTAATACCTTCACTTTGAAAGATGATCGTTCCCTTCTGTTGTTAAACAGATGAACAATGGATTATAAAAGTAGTTGAATGTTAAATGTTTATGTGGCAGCCTTGTATCCTAATACATATTTCTCAGCATTGTTACAGTGATTAATAGAGCAGGTGCATGCATGCTATTCGTGTGTATTTGGAAGTGCAGCTTCACTACTTCTAGGTAAGAATGCATAAGATTGCAATGTGTGCTATTTGTATTTATTTTACTCCAATTCCCAGAATTCTCCAGGATTCTGGAATTTCCTGCCCAGAAAACTGCACAAATTTCATTTTCCTGTATAAAATGAAATTGTCCCGGTTCTTCCTAGGAGGCCTAGGTCCTTGTGGGAGATGTCTTTCTCCCAAAGCCTCTTAGGAAGAACTGGGAGAATTTCGTTTTATACAGGAAGTAGGCCCAAAGCAGCCTGGAAGATAGGGGCCTGCTTGAGGTCAATGAAATATGGTGCTGGTAGGTGTGGGTTAGTGGGCAGGAACTCTCAGAATTCTGCCTGGGGCATTTTTGAAGAATTCTAGCAACTGGAGTCTAAAGAAACAAATGGCACAACTCTAATTGCAACCTACGTAAATACAGTCTTTGCTAGTAAGAAATCTTAGTGTTTTAAAAGGGAAAATAACATTTCTCCTAATTTTGCAGCATGATACGTATGTGTGTTATATATCCTCAGACAGCTTAAAGTATATGTTGTTGTTGCTATGTGCCACCAAGTTGTCTGCAACTCATAACAATCCTATTAATGACTCCAGAATGTCCTGATTTCACATTTTTTTTCCTTCCAGAGAGAGTTCTGGCTTGATTTTTTATCTTGGAGGCCCTTTGTTCATCTTTTTGGCAGTCCAAGATATCTAAAGAGCTCTCCTCCAGCACCATATTTCAAACAAATCCATTTTCTTCCTGTCAGCTTTCTTCACTGTCCAGCTTTCA
Source organism: Pogona vitticeps (assembly GCF_051106095.1). Taxonomy (NCBI): domain Eukaryota; kingdom Metazoa; phylum Chordata; class Lepidosauria; order Squamata; family Agamidae; genus Pogona; species Pogona vitticeps. Next base: position 80,959,537 of record NC_135783.1, on the reverse strand, counting down.
CACCCCTACATGGTGATTGGAAATATAAGAATGTGGATGGTCTTGGTCTCCAGTGACACATCCTTACACTTGATTATCTTTTCTAGCTCCTTTATTGCTGCATTTCCTAGTCCATGTCTTCTTCTTTCTTGGCTGCAGTCTTCCTTTGGATTGATGATTGAACTAAAATCTCTCACTATTTCAATTTCCTCATTGTCAACATTAAAGTTCTGTAGTTCTGCTATAAGTCCTAGTTTTGGCCTTCTTAACATCCCACTGCAGTCCTGTTCTGGTACTTTCTTCTTTCACTTTCCCTAACAGCCATTTGAACCCTTTGCTGCTTTCTGCCATTGAGATGGTCTAGTCTGCATATCTTAAATTACTGATGTTTTTTCCATGAATTTTCACTCCTCCTTCATCTGAATTTATTCTAGCTTTCCGTATATGTTCTGTGTACAGATTGATCAAATAAAGGGATAAAATGCACCCTTATCTGACGCTTTTGCCCATAGGAAATGATTCTGTCTCTCCATATTCTGTCCTAATGGTAACTTCTTGTCCACAATACAAGTTATGCTTCAGGACAATTCAGGGTGACACACACCCATTTCTTTCAGAACAGCCCATGGCTTCTCATGACCTATACAGACAAAAGCTTTGTTGTAGTCTATAAAGTATAGATTGATTTTCTTCTGAAATCCTTTAGTGCTCTCAGGTAGCCAGTGGATGTTTACAATGTGATCTCAAGTGCTTCTTTCTTTTCAAAATCCAGCTTAAACATCAGACATTTCTTGCTCCATATAAGGTAAAAGCCTTTTTTTTGCAGCACCTTGAACATCACTTTGCTTCCATGAGAAATTGAAGTAATGACCCTATAGTTATTGCACTAGGCCTCTCCTTTCTTAGGGACTGGAATGTATATTGAGCATTTCCAGTATGTGGGCCAGTATTTTGTTTTCCAAATTTGTTGACATATTTTTGTTAGGATTTTAACAGATTCATTTTCTGTGGCTTGAAGAAGATCTAGCAGTATTCCATGTTCTACTTGTGATTTATTACTTCTGAATGCTTTCAACACCAACCTAGCTTTCACTGCATTTTCTAGAACTGCAGGTTCTTCATCATAGGCTTCCTCTTCAAAGGAGTCTGTCATCCTTTTGTCCTTTATAGATCTTCAGTATACTGTTTCCACATGGTGGCACTGCAGGTTAAACCACAGAAGCCTCTGTGCTGCAAGATCAGAAGACCTGCAGTCGTAAGATTGAATCCAAGCGATGGAGTGAGCTCCCATTGCTAGTCCCAGCTGCCACCAACCTAGAAGTTCAAACGCATGCAAATGCAAGTAGATAAATAGGTACCACCACAGGTAACGGTGTTCCGTGTGTAGTCGCACTGGCCAGATGGCCACGGAAGATTGTCTTCCGACAAACGCTAGCTCTATGGGTTGGAAACAGAGATGAGCACTTCCCCCTAGAGTCAGACACGACTGGACAAATTGTCAAGGGGAACATTTACCTTTATCTTATACTGATTCCACTTTCTCTTTATTTTCTTCTGATCAAGTTAGTGTGCTTCCCTGTTGGTCATGAGTTTAGTAGTGCAAATCTGTTTTAATGTGGAATTTAAATTCATCAGGAATGTTGTTTAAATTATATTTTGGTGCTACAATTATTTTAGTGTTATCTTTCAGCTTTATTCTAAGATAGAATATTAGAAGTTAATTATCAGTACCACAATCTGCTCCTGGTCTTGTTTTGGCTGAGAGAATACAGCTTCTCCATCTCCTGCTTCCAATTACATCATTTATTTGGCTTCTATATTGACCATCTGGTGTTGTTGATGTGCATTGCCATCTGTTGGGTTGTTTGAAACATGTATTTCCAATAAACAAATTGTAGGTTTCACAGAACTCTATGAGTCATTCTCCTGCTTCATTTCTGTCCAAAAACATTTGGTTCTGCTTTGTTCCCCACTTTTGCATTCCAGTAACCTATGATGATAAGCATATCTTGTTTCTGTGTGTGATTCATTTCCTCTTGGACATTTGCGTAATAGCTTTCAATTTCACGTTCCTCAGCGTTAGTAGTTGGAGCATAGACTTGAACGCTCATTATGTTGATTGATTTTCCATTGAGTCTTAATTATATTATTCGTTCAGATCTTGCATTATAGCCCCCAACCACCTGTGCTACATTTTGCCTCAGTATTAGAGCCACTCCATTTCTTGTGAGTTTGTCATTTTTAGAGTAGGACAGTTTGTAACTGTCAAATTGAAAATATCCCACTCATATTTTTCACATTCCAACGGTATATGTTGTACAGCTGTGGGCTTTCCTTTGCTCTTCCCTAGTAGCTGATTGAGTGGTTTCTAATCTAGGAGTCTCTTGCTCCAGCGCTGTCTCTTGTTTCATTTTAGACTGTTTCATCATAGGGTTTTCATGGTAAGGAAAATATTAAAAAATAAAAGTTAGTTTGAATGTCACTGTTGTAGCCTCCTTCACCAGTGTCACTTCCAGCTACTGCTGCTGCCCATTAGGTGCCTTGAAGAGGGTCGATAGGAATAAGATCACCTATTCAGCCTTGGGTTCTTTTACTGCTAGTTTCGCATTTTCTGTTTCTTAATCTTTGTCCTGTGATATATACCACCAGGTAGGTCACTGTTGCTTCGTGTTCTATTGTGGTAGTGAAAAGAGCAAAGTCCCAGAGAAAGTAAAACAAAGTGGTAGTAAGGGTCTTCTGGGAGGTTCTGGATTCAGCACCCGCATCTCTTGCCCTGTAACTCCCAAGTGTGACACAGGTGTTTTTCTATCTAAATTTATCTGTGGGTGTGAGAGAAGCAGACAAATACACACCCTGTCAGGGCTCAGTTATTCCTAGTTTCTGGTTTCCTTCCTTCCTTCCTTCCTTCCTTCCTTCCTTCCTTCCTTCCTTCCTTCCTTCCTTCCTTCCTTCCTTCCTTCCTTCCTTCCTTCCTTCCTTCCTTCCTTCCTTCAGTTAGCTTCCTTTCCCTTACACTCTGGCAGGCTTTTCCTATATCTTGACTCTAATATGGTTTGTGGGATATGTGAGATGTTCAAGGAGTGATTTACTGTTGTTCCCCCTCAGTGCACTTCCTGGTTTGGCACTCTATCCACTGTATTACACTGGCTCTCCAAAAGTATTGTTACGTAACACTAAAGATTTAGTGCTACTGACTTTTTTCAGCCTGATATAATGGAATCTAAGTGCAACTAGTCAAGTGCCCTATTCAGAAAATCTCCTTCCTCCCAGTGACTGGAATTGTATGAAGGTACAAATGTGCCTTCAGAAGCATTGGCCCTACCCACTATGTTGCTCCTTTGTCACTTATCCTCAATGTCCTCCATGGGTTGGAAGGGGTAACTTTCCTACTGGGCAGACTCATATAGGTTCCCCACATATTTTATAACAGAATTCTTATTATCATGACCTACATTTGCATCTCACTTTATGTTTGAATGAGTTCAAAGTGGAGCATATGTCTTCCCATCTCCTCAAATGATCCTCAGGACAATCCTATGAGGTATTTTTATTTTTATTTATTTATTTTATTAGATTTCTACCCCACCCATCTAGACCAAGGATCTACTCTAAGTTGAGCTAAGAGAAAGTGTGGTTTTTTTTCTCCATTTCCCGGAAGCCATTCACTGAGATTTATGATCAAGTGAGGATTTATATCCAAGATGCCCAACTCCCAGCCCAGCACACTAACCACTATACAACACAGCCTCTCATAGATCTAATGCATAGAAAACTGTGGGAATGGGTGAGGAGGATGGAGGAGGATGCAGAAGAGGAGACAGGGATAATGGGCTCAAGCATGCCCTTTCATTATATAATTCTAAGTGTCCATGTCTGCCTACATGTGTTAAGTGAATTTCTTATTAAAGCTTAGGGTTGGATCTAAAAAAAATGCTTTTCAGTAGAGTTAACAGGGTCAGTCAGCAGTAAGTCATCAAGTATCAAGATGAAACACAGCTGTAAAGGCTCTTTTTTTGGGGACTACAACTCCCACATTCCCTAGCCAGAGCCTAGGGATTCTCATAGTCCCCACAAATTTATTTTTCCAAGCTCTGTGCAGCCATATCAATTTCAAGATGAAACTGTCTGAAAGCAGCCTTCTTGTGAACATTAAAAGCACTCCTCATGTGGTCTCTGTACAATAAAAAAAGATAATCACTATTGGCCAAAGGTCCTGCCTCTTTTCTCACTTTCCTTCCTGTTTTATCTGACATTCTCAGAATATAGAAGGGCTGGCAATTAATGCCTTACATGTCTAAGAGTTTGCAGTGGTGTATCAAGTTATATATATATGCACTGTGAATGAATAAATGTAACATTTAAATTCAACCCCCCCCCAATAAAACCAAATAAAAAAAGTACTCTGAAGCATTTTCATTTTGTGAATTAAAAATTCAACAGTGAATAGATAGGGAAGTAGGTACTGCTGTCTTAGATGTTAACTTATTCATTTTTATGAAAGTGAATTTATAGCAATTTTGACACATGGTAATTCCTGTTAGTTGGGCTGTATGGAGATGCTGGATACATTGTCATTTCACATGTACTCTAGATTGTTTTTTCCTCTGTCATTCTGCCTGCTCTATCACTGAAAGTCTTAGTGCATTATCCTCTGCCTAATATATGGGATGCCTGGCATTTAAACATCCCTAGGGTGCATAAGCAATTACTATTGTAATCAAAGCTTCCCTCTGTTTTACATTTCTTGTTTGATTTAAGATCAGTTGCATCCTTTATTGTGTTGTACCTCAAGTCAGGCCAACCTGGCCTGAAGCAAGGCTGTTTAAAAGTCATATCTGGGGGGTGGAGGGGTTCCGAGTTATGTTTGGGAAGCCTCTGTAAAGAATAGCTGTAAAGTGTAGTTAAACTGCAGAAGAAGCAAAACATAGGTACTACAATTCAATGCCCTTATATCACATGTCAAATTGTAGAAGACGTTTGGTCTTCTTGACAATTTTTAAACATACCTCCAGGAATGGAGTGTTAGGATGTTTAGAAATCATATTTGTTTTTCAAGCCTGATGAAACAGAGCTAAATATTTACAACAATCTGTGTTTTGTTGTCTTATTTATTTACATTAATACCCCACCTTAGCACTCAAGGTAGCTTACAAACATCATCAAAGAGATTAAAAACAGTTTAAAAGCAGATTAAACTATCAAACCAATGGGATTGCAACAATCTGAACAATTAAGATTTCTAAAAACAAAAAGCAGTAACACAGTTCAAAAAGTACTCTTTTCATCCCTGAAAGCTCACGTGGAGATCAATTTGTTAGTGTTAAAATCACCACAATACACTATTTTCGTTTTTGTTTGAAAAGATCTGTTGTCTCAATATACTTAAAAATTTGGCCGTTATTCTAAATGTCACACCCCAAGCTTTCAAAAATGTCGCTGGCAGCACAGTTACACATACGATGTGCAAGATATACATCCATCCATCCCCATAAGATTGTACAATTTCTGGGGCAGGAAACAGACCATGAGAGAATGATTCTACAGTCAGATGACTTTGCTCCAAAGAAGCAAGTTCACTCCAATAGGTGTATATAATGCAATTCAAAAAATTCAGCCTCTAAGGAGAAGTGGTGGGGGTGGGGTGGGCCAGGGAAGGGGTGGAACAAAGCTGCTTCTTTTGAAGATGATTCGAACAGAGTTTTTAAAAGAAAGAAATACAGGAGAAAGGCACAGCTTCTTTCAGCTGTCCCCTTTTGTGCACTTTCCCATACGAAACGGAGTCACCACCGCTGCTCTGCACTTTGTTATTATGACAGGAAAAAATGAATTTCTAATGAGGTATCTGTACCAGCTGCAAGCACCTTGTGGATCTCCATGGCCCGTAAGCACAGTCAGATGTATTTTCTGAATGCTAAACGGCCCTGAGGAGGAAGGGCCAATTGTACAGGCACATTTCTTGGGAGAAACCCTGTTGTGTCTCCAAATCAAAACTCTTGCCCTCCTCCCTCCCCCCCCCCCAATATGGAAAGTTCTGTTTTCTTCCCCATCCGCCCCACCTCTGAAAACATGTCCGAAGAGTTCAAGGGAGTGTTGCTAGAGTTCTGGTGCCTCACTAACAGTTCAGCAGAGCTGGCCCAAGATATTTGCTGCCTGAGGAGAAAGAATAATGCCCAACCACAGTATGCATCCAATATCCAGCAACAAATTAGAATGCTAGTTTGGTCTTGCAGGTGGGACTGGGCCAATTTAAGAGTGCAGGATAGGCTCCAGAAGATCCCTTTCTTTTCTGGTCCTCCAACCCACTGTTGTTGCCTGCCTGCATCTGCTACCTGGCATGGCCATCTCCATGCTGCCTCATGTTAAGGCTGGTCCTGAAGATTAGAAAAGTGAAAAAGGCCATGCTGGAGGGCAGGTAAGGGCCAATTTTTGACATAAATTTGCAAGAAGAGAATAGACAGCTGGGCAGTTGAAAACATGATAGGTTACAGACACAATAAAAAAATCACAGAAGGATTTTTCTCTAAAGATCTAAATATACTCTATTATATATATTATAGAATATATATAGGAAAGCAGAATACTGTATCAGTCACATATATATGATTGATATTCTGCTTTTCTCTCAAAACTGGGACAAGGCTGCATCTAATTAGACTGATTTTTAAAAAATGTACAGACAGAAGCCACAAACATTTATGACACTAAAGCACAATGGAATATTGTGTATATAATGCAATTCAATAAATGCTTCCCAGCCACAAAACTTCTGGGGATGGTGGTCTCATTGCTCTTAATGCTTTATAGGATAGCTCTTTCTAAAGAACCACCCCTCAGGAAGCACTGCGGCAGGAAATAAGGCCTAGAAGAGGTTTCAGCTTTTTTTCAGGTGAGTGAAATGAAGGTGCCTGCAAGGGTGTGTTTGTGGTCCAAAATTCTGCCGGGGGAATTCTTGAAGAATTCTGAGATTTGAAAGGGAAAAAAAAGAATGAATATCACATCCATACAAAGTGGTGCTAGACACATATTCTTAGGGAAGAGGTTTTAAGAAGTGAAGAAGATATCATAAATGAAAAGGTGATGACTCTAGTCACAACCTGCCCGACCTCCAGTTTGTGTGAAGAGAAGGATTTCTGAGGGCAATACAAAGTTGAGCAGATGCATGCAGAAGAATACAGATGTTTGATTTCTCAAGTTGTTGAATGATGCTCAGAAATGGACAAGGTGGTAGTTTGATAAAAGCACTTTGAACATACCATTAGCAGCTCAGCTGCAGTATATTAAACAGCTGCAGTTTTCAAACAGTGCAGTAGTGTAAAAAAAAGCTATTACCACACATGGAGAACTATGGTCAGTCTCTATCTGGAAGAGTCTACTGAGGGCACATCAGCCTCCGCTGGTCCTTAGATTATAGGAGGCTTTCTCCATTTAGACATAAATATATACAAGTGCACATAGGGCATAAATCACAAAGCATAAATACATATAGACATACTTAGGTAAGTATAGTTTGCAAAGGAAAGGCCTTAATGCAAAGCATAAAATGAGATTAAGTAGAAAATATAAGTTTTGAATATAGGCTCTGAGTCATAGACAATGTTTCTATTATCATTTTTTAAGATATATTGAATAAAATAGTTAATAACTAAGTTGTGATCAACTGCAATTTTGAAATAAACTAAGAGGGAGCAGAGGGTGTTCTCAGTGGCTCAGGGTGGGACGCAACACGGGAACCAAAAAAGAAACCAGGCAGCAAAACATTGTCTTCAGACCCCGGAGAGTCATTTCAGGAAGAAGTTGATGTTGGAGACATTAGAACAACCAACAGGTACAAACAGAGCCAGCAAATCACCATAGTTGGGAGGGACCCATGTTACTGAAAACGGTACTTTTAAATAATGATAGAAGCCATTCGTTAGTCTGATTTTAGAATAATTAGGATTAATTAGGTGATGTCAGTTCTGTCATGGAGGAAAGAGCTGAAGCTGTGTACAGGGATGATCCAGCAGGCTGCTTCGCTTCAGAGCATCTTCTCAGTGCTTCGACAGGTAAATCAATGGAACCTTCAGGTCAATTGCATAATTAATTTAATGCTCCAGACAAAATAACTGTATGAGGATATTCACTCTAGTTCACAGGAGTGAACAGAATATCTTCCCATATATATATATATATGGGAGGCAGGAGGCAGCAGTGCTAAAGTTACCTTTGGACCTGGAGGAAGCCTGAATTTTGCCCCTGCACCTCCCCACATTTAGCAGGCAAGTATGCAGAGATATCACCACCTCATTCCCCAAGGTAAGAATATTAAAAGTTGTATATGCACCATCTTTTGCTTTAATATTGTAGGGGATAAAAAATGTCTGGTCCCACATTTTAGATTTATTCTTCATAATTGTGAACAGATCTTTCTATCGTCTGTATTACATAGGTCTTTGTGATACCACCAGGAACAATTTCTAGGAGGGTAAATGTACAGTATTAGTATATTGTAGCAAAAATGGCAAGCTGTCTGGTATCAACCTAACTCATTTACGTATTACTAAGTAAAGTTATATTTAAATAAATGAAGTAACATATTTGTTAAGTTTTCTGAGTGTTACAGAGGCGTTTCTTTTTCATTTTAATCTGGAAATTTCCACTTGAATATCGGAATGAAAGAATGTGTCACAAGAAGGCAACAAAGCACATGACTAGAAGTATGGATCCCCAGTGGATTCATATTCTGCATATGGAGACCACACACACACACACACACACACACACACACACACACACACACACACACACACACACACACACACACACACACACAAGGCAACACAGTCATGTCTGTAAACATGCACCACCCACCCTGCCTATCCTCTTCCTCTGACTGACTGCCAGGATGACAGACTGATTGACTGACTAGCTATTTGTCACCTTCTCTCTGCAGGTGGGGGTGACATTGATGGATAGTGATGGATGGCTGTGACACAGCTCCGCCCTCCCCACTTAACCATGTGCATGACAGAAGGTCCCTGAGGCTGGCCTATTCCAACAATGCTCCCCCCCAAACAGGCATTTAGATGTGTGAAAAACAATGCATGTGACTCCAGCCGTGATTGGGCCTACAAATCTGGGACCCTTTAATAAGTTGCTAATGTGAAAATAATTTTCTTTTTGGGACTTTAAAACTGAAAGTATAAAGACAAAGAGTGCCATAGGGTTGATAATAGTGTGGCCAAAGTCAGGAAATTAAATTTTAAGGGCAGTGGATTCTAACACAGTCAAAAACTGACAAAAGCTAACTCAGATCTCTGCATGCTAACTCAAAAGGAGAAGGAACACATTTTTTAACTGTAGCTGTATTTTCTGGAAATGTTTGCTGCAAAAAAAGGCCATTCTTGAAGAAGGCAAGTGGGGAAGAATTACAGTAGTTAATGGAATATTTCTTTGAATACTGTATGTTTTCCAGGCAAAATGAATGCTGTTGAATCAATGGCGATATCATTTTAACTTTGGAAAAAATAGGATGGTCATCTACTTTATACGATGATAGAAATAAGTTAAATACAAAAAAATGCAGTTAATTACCAACAAAGTACTACTTCCAAGAGCTAAAACGTTTCTTCTGCAAGATGCTGTTTGGTTAAATTAGGGTTGTCATATTCCACTTCACCAAATCCAGACATCATAGTTTGCATATTATGCAAGTATGCTTATTATATACTTTACATATTAAGCATCTTGTTTCATTGTTTTCTACCAATCTGTTTCATGCTTGGCACAATCAAGCTCAATTTCACACAGGCATCTGTGAGCTTAGCTGTGTGCCTTTCTGAGAAAAGGAACAGTCAGGAGAAAGCAATAGCAGAGCACAAATCAGAGTTCACCAACTTTCTGGGGCATCGGATCTGCAGTAGAGTGCCCAGTGCCTAAAGAGGGCCAACTATTAAATCAAAATGTAACAAAATTATTAACCTACTGAATTAGATCAAAAGTAAACATTCGAAGAGGAACTGTTAACTGGAAACCAATCCATTTGGAAACAATATTTCATTGCAGAATTCTTTTTTCTAGCTACACATGCTTGAGTGTGATTTTTGTCACCGTTTTCTGTTAAGCAAAACATTGATACCAAGGTTTCTGACAGGCACCCTTAAAATGTCATGTAAATGTTCATTGTTAAGTCTTGACCTACACTTGGATTTCACAATTTTCATCTTGGGAAAAGTTTTTTCGCAGATGTATGTGGTGCCAAAGACTGTGATCATGCCTGCAGCAAATTTATTGAGGTTGATAAACTTATCAGATAAACCAGAACAGAAATCTAAGAGACTGTTTTCTTTGTAAATGTCTCTGAGATTATCATTGGTCTGCAAATCAATTAGTTCCATCTGAAAAAAAGTTACTGGAGAAGTTTGATCTGGCCACAGGGAGCACATGCCTTAGTTACATCCCAACTGCAACACACTCTACACAGGGCTGTAACACACTCTACATGGGGCTGCCTTTGGAAAGTGTCAGAAAGCTTCAGTGGGTCCAAAATGCAGCAGCCAGATTGCTGACTGGAGTTGGTTACAGGGAACTCATAACCCCTCTGTTATAGCAGCTTCACTGGCTGCTGATCCATTTCCAGGCTGAATTCAAAGTGCTGTTTCTAACCTGTAGAGTTTCAAATGGCTTGAGCCCAGGCTATCTCAAGGGTTGCATCTCCTTTTACGAGCCTGCTGAAGTGTTAAGACCATCAGGAAAGGCCTTTCTTTTAGTCCAACCACAGGTGCTTCACAAAAAAATGTTTAGTTTTGATTCAGAAGTTTTCAATTCCAAATACACATCACACTGAAGCTTTCCTTTCCCCTGCAACCTTAGATTCAGTGTGTTCACAAGGTGCCTGTATGTCAGCTTGAAGTAAGAACATAAGAAGGATCCTGCTGGATTAGACCAAGTGCCCATCAAATCTTCCATTAAGTCCATGTTGTGGTTAGCCAGGTCCTTGTTGAAAATTCATAGGAAAGACATGAACAAATGATGGGAATGGAATATATATAGCTGTTTGAAAATTGATGGCCTCACACTCCGTGAAATTAGCTGATCTTCTTTTAGAGTCATCCAATTTAGTAGCCATCACTACATCTTGTGGCAGTGAACATCCAGTTTAACAACTCACTGCCACCATGTAAAGAAGTACTGTACTTTCTTTTTTCTGTCCTATGATCCACCGTGAATTAATTGGAGTTCCTGGCTTATGAGAAAGGACAACATGATTAATAACCTTCTGTAGTGGAGGGTTCAAACTTACATTCTAATTTGTTCAATGGGTCAGTAAGGTAGACGGTTATTAATGCCTGATATATTGGATTAAGGGAAAAAAATAGTAACTTCCCTAGAGCCATCTAGTCAGTTTGGTGCTGAGGTGAGACTTCAGCTCTTCTTTGTTTGTGGTATGCTACTAAACCCAAATGACCCTTACAGAGAAGCACCAGGGAGGATTTCAGGAGCTCTTTCCTCACTTCCATGTGACCACGGAAAGATTGTCTTCGGACAAAACGCTGGCTCTATGGCTTGGAAACGGGGATGAGCACCGCCCCCTAGAGTCGAACATGACTGGACAAAAATTGTCAAGGGGAACCTTTACCTTTACCTTCCTCACTTCAGCATTTGTGCTACATATTTTAGCTACCAGTGAAAAACTCGCTGGCCATGTGAGAGAAAGGCATGAGGGGAGATGCTGGATTGCTTAGGTTTGCATGACACATTACTCAGCAAGCAAACTGTACAGCAAGCCACCAGGAAAAGTTATATGGGTTATATGTCTCATGTTTTTATGGATTCAATTCTGTGGGCTGTCTTCTGTTTGGTGGATTGCAATGAGTATAAGAGTAAAGGAAAAATAAATTGCCCTTTAATCCTAATTTAATGCTATTTTAAGTCCCTGGTACAACCACAACATATATTTTACAATCTTGCTCCTCCAACAAATATTTTTTAAAAAAGAAATAAATTTGTTTCCCTTTCTCACTTGGCATGGTTTGACCTTGTCCAGCATCAGAGCTTCAAAAGGTTCCTATATGTGGACTGCATGCCTCCTAGTAAGCATAGCCAAACAAGGAACTCTCCAAGCCGTCTCTCATAATGCTTATCTGGCTAAGCAGCACACTTCAGAGGCATATGCAGACAGATTGCTTGCTGATTTCTGAATTGTTTTGTCATCCATGCTCTCCTGACTGGCAGTCACATGGAAATAAATTGAGAACATGGGACAGGCAATCTCCACCAGAATGCTGGGTAACCCTGTTTTATTAATATATATGATGACAGAATCACGGTCTTGCTTTCCCTTTGCTGTTAATCCCCGGAGGGGGACCGTCTACAAAGCGATAACATCTGGTGTCCATTATTTCACCAGATCTGTTGTGATTAGTCCATATGATCAGTCTGGCCAATTGGTGTGGGATTGCAGCAGCCTCCTCCTCCAGACTACTTGAGCTGTCACTTCTGCTTTGGGAGCCTTGCTAATTTGCCAGCGCAATTTCCAATATTTGCTAGATTTCCACAAGGAAATCTCCAAGCCTTTTGGGGCCATTGCCTGTACAGCTTTAAACAGAAGGCAACCCCTGGTAATAAAAGGGAAGCTTTATCAATTAACCGAAACAGCCCTGGTGAAACAGTAGCAGGACTTCCTCCCATTTCAATTAGGGGCAACCTATTAAATGCTCTAGTTGGAGGGGAAAAAACCTAGTCATGCAAGGGTCTGGAAGGGCAGCCAGGTTGAAAATGCTGACTCACCAAGAAACCTTGCTCACCAGCAGTGTTTCACTTCCACTCAGTTTTCAATGGTAGCTCAAAACAGAGAGAAGAAATACCCAAATGATTTCAGATGCGCAACAGTAGTGAGATCCTTAAGACAGTCAACTGTGGGGTGTTTTTTTCCCATGACTTCCTTTTCCCTTTCATCTAACCTGCCCACTACTAAGCAATAACAATATCAGTACTACTGGTGTGCCTAATAGCAGTAGTACTTGAAGGTTCATTCTTTTTGGATGATGACACCCAAGACTCAGTGAGAGTTGTCTGAGAGTTTCTGGTTTACAATTCAAGAAAGTAACTTCTCCCGGCTCCACCTAGTAGCAAGATCAATATTTAGAACATTTTCAATATTACAGAATCATAGAATTGTAGAGCTGGAAGAGACTCCGAGGGCCATAGAGTCCAGATAGAGTTGGACTCAGACCATCAGTTCAGGTGATCAACACCAGGTGTTTGGTGCTTCCCAGTCCTGCCTTCTCTGGCAGGTGATTCCTCAGAGGCAGCCGCCGAGCTTCCCTGCCCTGCCTCCTCCAGCCCCTGCCTCTGTGTTGGTGTCTGCAGGGGGAGGCATGGCTGGGAAGTGCCAAACACCTGTTCAGTCGAAAAATGAACTGGCACAAACCACCAGTTTGGGCCCATCTCTCGTCCAGACCCCAACCTGTGTAGGAAGTTCCACAGTTACAACCTCCCTGACAAGTTACTATCTAACCTCTGCTTAAAAATCTTGGGTGAAGGAGACAACACCACCCTCCAAGACAGGCAATTGCATTGTTGAATGGCTCATTCTACTGGGAGGTACTTCCTAATATTTTGTCAAAATCTCCTTTCTTATAGATGGAATCCATTACTTCTGGTCCTGTCCTTGCGAGGTACCAAAAAACCACACAGGTTTACTCCATCTTTCAAATGCTTTTTAATAGGAAACCGAATGCTTGGCACTATACGAAAAGAGGGGAGAAAAGCAAAGGCAAAAGGGGGCCATTCAGCTTGGATTATGTAAGGCGATTCTAACAAAATCCCAAGGATTGGTGATCCTTGGCTTTTTAGTTTTGTTTGAAAGACTCTTGCATTCAAATATAGCTCTTTCATCTATTTTATGGTAATGGAGTGGAGAAATAACATGGCTTGATCCCTCTGCTGAACAGCTCTCACACTTAGCTGCTCAGCAGATGGATGCACAGAGCAGAAGAGCGGTGAGGAAAGCTGTCACAAGACTTCCCATCAGAGGGGTGTACAATGAAATCAGATCTGGGAGGAAGAGTCACGATCCATAGACAAAGAGTTTGGGACTGACCTGGTGTAAATAAACTCTTACCAATCAAAAGGACATTTCTTTGACATGCACCCCTCCCAAACTGTACTGACTGAGAGTGATATTCTTGATCTTGGACGTCCTAGGTTGCTTCCTTGGTTGCTGCTGCTGCTGTTTCAAGGGCCGCTGATGTGCGATGCGATATCCAATATGAACCTGCAGTGAGGGATGGCTGAGCTGGCTTGACCTAAAATGCTTACTTAATCTGCACCAATGACCAGGTAACATGGCAGATACCGACATTACAGGTGCTTAAACTCTGTTCAGAGAGGGACAGTCGTCTCAGTTCCGCAGAAAAAGGGAACCTATGATTTTAGCTGGCTGGGATGAAGAAATCCTACAGGATGACCCATGTTGTTTTACAAGAATTTGCTTTGAAAGAGAAGTGCAGTCTTTTTGTATGAATGCTTTTCTGCTCCTTGTTGCCAGACTTCTTGTGAGCAAACAAGTGGAGCCTGCAGTAGAACATTGTATTGCAGAGTTCCAACCTCCAGCCGGCTAACCACGCCCTTTTCCAGGATACGCCATTCTGTTCTCCCTCCTCCTTCTTCCCTGCTTTACAGTGTCCATCTCCTCTCACAGTCTGCCAATATTCTGTGACTACCGAGCATGCACACTCTTGAATAGGACTGTCGTGGGGAGAAGGTTAAAAAAAAGTGTTTGGTACTTTTGAAAGTCTCGAGGTTCTCTCTGAGGTATTCTGCAGATACCTTTCTCTTGTACACGGTTGGTGCCATTTCAGCTACAGAAGGATCCCCGCTTGGAGAACAAGGCAGTTGTTAGTCCATAACAACATGAAGACTTCAACAGGGGCAATGCTGTGAAATATATGGGGAAATGTACTCTTTTTAAGAAAACCAAACAAAGGTCCCTTTGGCTATAGTTTTGCCTGACCCTACCTATTTGGAGCTCAGCTGTTCTAGGCTAATTTCCATAAGCATCATGTGGTGTTACAGAAACCACATTTTGCCAAGCTGTCAACTGTACAGCCTTCTCTTTGCTAAACAGACTCCCATTAAAACTGTCTGCACAATTTGTCAGTTAAATGAGGTACAAGAGGGATGCTCTATTTGCCCCTAATTAGCTGTGCAGACTACCTTTGTCTGTTTGATTAAGTATTCACATTATCAATTTTGTTTAATCTGATTCATTTCACATACCTCTCCTGGGATTCAGCCCATACGGTTAACTAATCTCTGATATCATCTCTTGTATCAGGCTATGACAAACTCCCACATAATACATTTTCTAAGCATTGTACCCCCACAAAAAAAATCTTCAGAGAAGGGGGGGTCTTGCATGATGAGCTACAATTAAACTGCCTGATTGGAACTATCAACATATTTAACCCAAACCTTCACGAAGTAGTCTCATCCCCTCTGTTGTTCTGAGCTATCTTTTAATATCTTTCCCTGAAGGGTTAAGTGAAAATATCTAGCTAGCTGAGAGAGGACTAAGATCTGAATCATTTAACATTCAATTTTCTCATTCTCATAGTTTAATAAGGAATTGCAACTTTAGCTTTACTGGGAGGAAAAGACCAGGCTTTAGCTATGGCTAATCAAAATAGAGATGTCTTATTCAGTGGTTCTCAACCAGTGCTACTCTTTGATGGATGCCAAAGTGTTTTGCATGGAACTCAGAGTATTCATAATGTATATTAAAATTTCATTCTTTCTCAGTCTCTGTGTCCTTCTACAAGTGTTATATGTTAAGTGTGATATGCTATCTCTTACTGATCTACTTGCCACATGTTTATTGATTTGTGACACTCTGACATACTCATAGCTTCTAGAGCCGTGTGTGGGTCTCTCAATGTCACTCATATGCTAACTCAACACTTTGCATCAGGACTTGATTCAGTTTGAAGGAATCTGGAACCTCCAATCCAACCTAGACCCCAAATCCAAGCGATGACTCAGAAATCCAGTCTCTAACTGAGTGGGGAAACTTATAACTTTGGGGAGGAGGTTCACACATTGCTAGGAAACTTGGCAACAGGCTACACCAGAGAAAGAGGGCTCACCGTCCCAAATCCCTGGCAGGAATACTACCCTTACAGAAGAAAAATATCCTGGGGGGGTGGGGCTAAGGAGAAAGAGAAGAAGTACCACACTAAAGATTTAATCACTCAATGTCCAACCATGAATGCAAGCACCCCACACAATTACATGCACACTCAGTCATAAAGTAAGTCAAAGTGAAACTAAGTCTAAGCAAACAAGTGCAGCACCTACCTTAACCTAACTAGCTACTGTAACTGAAATTAACAGAAATGCAGCATGCAAGACAAAGCCCTTACACAGGGACCCTCTTTATACTCTCAGTGATTGGTAAGTTTTGAAGAGGAGTCAGTCAAAAAAGCCTAGCGCCCCCTTCATATCGTGATGCCTCAGTCTCTTCCTTTAGTTTGCCTTTCCTCTTCCTTGCTTTTCTGTTGGTCTTTATACATGTTTCCAACCCACTGTAACCACATATTAGCAGAGAATTTTGGAACCACCCAAGCCATTCCAGAACCAAACCAGGGCTGTCTGCTTCAAGCAATGATCCCAATAAAACTGGATCAGATCAGAATTTGGGATCTGACTATAAATTACTAGCTTACATGTGTTACTAGCATTGTGTTTGCTGCCCAGATTAGTAGCTCTGCTACTAGTAGGGTGGGATAAAAATGTGTGTGTGTGTGTGTGTGTGTGTGTGTGTGTGTGTGTGTGTGTGTGTGCGTGTGTGTGTTTCTGTCTGTGTACTACTACTGTATATATTGCTACTATGTCTGGTGTCTTATGTTCAAGGTGTCTATCAGTTTGCATCCGGAAATCCCACAAGGTCTTGACTTCGTCATTTTCTGAGACCTTCTCTACGTGATGTTCCCATGGGTTTTTGGAGGCTGGCAAGTTATATTTTTTGCATAATAACCAGTCCATTAATTTTGCCACTCTATTATGTCATCATCATCATTGCTGATTACCTGCCTGGAGACTATGGTCATCTTCAGAGGACTTTCTGCAGATGCCCTCAACAACCGAGTCCAAGAATTTGGCCTTTAGGGTTGGTGGCACCTCACTTAAGAAATGCTTTCTTCAGAAAGGTACAGTGGGGTCTCTACTTAAGAACTTAATCCGTATTGGAAGGTGGTTCTCAAGTTGAAAAGTTCTTATGTTGAATCTGTATTTCCCGTAGGAATGCATTGAAAACCATTTAATCCGTATCTGCTCTTTTCCGTCCATAGAAACTACAGTGGAACCTCTACTTAAGAACTTAATCCATTTTGGAATGGTGTTCTTAAGTTGAAATGTTCTTAAGTTGAAGCAAAATTTCCCATAGGAATGGACTGAAAACCAATTAATCCGTTCTGGCTGTTTTTTTGTTATGTAGAGGTGCGTTCATACATTGAAGCATTAGTTCCCATAGGAACTAATGCAAAGCTGGTTAATACGTACTCTACCACTAGGGGGAGAATTTTTTTTAACCTAAGATGACCTAAGGTTAAAAAAAGAGCAGGAAAGGTTTTTTTCCTGTTCTTATCTTGGATTTCTGTTCTCAAGTAGAAGCAAAATTTAGCAAATGGAGCTGTTCTTAAGTTGGATTGTTCTTAAGTAGGGACGTTTTTAAGTAGAGACCCCACTGTATGCTTAACATGCATTTTAATTATCAGAGATTTTTCTACTGTTGGTGTTAGTACAGTGGTGCCTCGCTAGACAATTACCCCGCATGACAGTTTTTTCGCTAGACATTGACTTTTTGTGATCGCTATAGCGATTCACAAAACAGAGATTCCTATGGGGGAATTTCGCTGCACAATGTTTGGTCCCTGCTTTGCAAACCAATTTTCGCTGGACAACGATTTTGACAGCTCCCTCCGTACTTGCAAAATGGGTGTTTTTGGGATCTAAGCTATTTAAACAGCTGATCGACGGTTCGCAAAGCGGCTTTCCTATGGCCGATCTTCGCTAGACAACGACGATTCTTCCCCATTGGAACGCATTAAACGGGTTTCAATGCATTCCAATGGGGAAAATGCTTTTCGCTAGACGATGATTTTGCTAAACAGTGGTTTCAGTGGAACAGATTATCATCATCTAGTGAGGCACCACTGTACTTTTAAATGTTTTCCACTACTGTCTTCTCCCTTTTTGCTAGCTTTATTTAAATTTTATCATAAAATTGATTTAATATTTTAGTTTTATCTTTATTTATACATTAGAAAGATTTCTATGCTGCTTGCCATGTATACAAATCCTGAAGCATTTAAAAACATCTTAAACGAATCTGTTGCAATTATATTGAATAAAAATTCTGTGACACAACAGATAATAAAATAATAATCTTGTGCTGTCAAGTCAATTCTGACTTATGGAGATCCTTTTTAGGGTTTTCCAGGTAGAGGGTACTTAGAAATGGTTTATCATTCCCTTCTTCTGGGGGCATCCTGGGACTGTGCAGCTTGCCCATGGTCACACCGGCTGGCTGTGTTTGCAGGAGGCACAGTGGGGAATGGAACTCCCAGTTTCTGGCTCCACAGCCAGATACCTAAACCACTGAGCTATCCAGCCAGTCACATGCAACAGATAAGAGATGTGCAAACAGCTCGTGGCAAAGGTAACTTTTGATGAATGCCTAAAATATGTTAGTGTCAAGGCCTGATGTGCTGCAGATAGGAGATACTTCTACACGGTGGGTCCATCCCACTGCAGAAAAGATCTACCTCCATGACGTTACGTGACACTAAATCCTTAGATTACAATGCAGCCAACAGGGCTTCTGCTGAAGATTGTGGTAACAATTTGAATGGGGAGATGTGTTCCTTGAGGAAACTTTGTTCCAAGTGACATGGAATTCTGTATACAGGATGCCAAAGGAGCCCCCAGGCCTCCAAGGAGCCACTGATACTCTCTACTCTCTGTCCCTGGGTGGCAGAGGGGGAAAAATATTTTTAAATACAAATTATTTTGTGAATAATGGGGGCCTTTCTATCAAATAATCTGGGCATTTCTTCTAGAGATGTGGTCCCCAACCTTGGGCCTCCAGATGTTCTTGGACTACAACTCCCAGAAGCCTTCACCACCACCTCTGCCGGCCAGGATTTTTGGGAGTTGAAACCCAAGAACATCTGTAGGCCCAAAGTTGGGGATCACTGTTCTAGAGAAAGGGGTCACACATCCCAGTTTACTCATGATGCTACAGCCCACAGAGGTATCCCTATTTAAAATATACCACATATATGTGTAATTGGTTTGCTTGGAATAAGACACAATGCAAAGCAGAATAGAGTGGTACTATTATTTCCCTTGATCTGGACACAATACATCTGTTAACTATACAGTATTATCAATTTTTTTTTGCTGCCACATAAACTTCATTGTCTTTTATGACCCCTAGTTCTTCTCATCTACTTCTGTCAAACAGCTATCATCCATCCTATATTTGTGCATCTGATTTTTCCTGCATAAATATAGAATTTCACATTTAACTTTATTGAAATTAATTGCATTTGTTTGGGGCAAATGTCCCTGAAATCAGGCTTTAAATGATTCTTGAGTCAGGTTCAAAGTCCCTGTTGTGACTTTTAAGCCCTCAGCAATATTGTGCTATCATGCCTGAAGGATGATCTTTCTCCATATGAGCTTGTCCACTCATTAAGAGCATCAATGGAATCCTCACCACTGGACTGAACTAAGTTTGGTAAAACTCTAGTGCTCCATGACTTGTGAGTCCTTTTTGGTCCCTCTTCCGTTACCTTCATTCACCGCTGCTATTTATTCTTAGTACCGCTTTTCTGTTAATCCAAGTTTTTGTGATCTGTTGTAATTATTCTTCTAAAACATTAATGTTTGGGTGCTTAGAGGCTTGGCACTGCATGTCATATGCTTTTCTCATCTTTGAAATTACCACAGCCACTTTTTCTTGAAGATCTTAAAAGTGTTATTTTTGTGGACTACAAACCTAGAATTTCCAAGCCAGCATAGCTACTGGGCAGCTGGGTCAGGTAGTCCAAAACAGTCATGTTTCGGAGCCCTGGCTTTCTGTTGGCCTTGGACATTTAATTGCAAGACAGGATTGGAAAAAGAAAGTTTAAAATACATTAAAATAAATAAATTGAACTTGAGCAGAAGCATGACAGGCAGAACATGACAGCTTTTGTTAATACAACAAAGGGAAAAGACCAAGCCTCTAGTTTCATCTGCCCTTTGTGCTAGACCCTTGCCCTTCCTGACTTATAAAAGCTCCCAGGGGTGGGAAGTGGTGAGTGACTCCTTGCAGCAGGCTAGGATCCCAGAATGTTTTAAAGGAGGTAATAATAAGACCATTACTGGAAAAAAAAAAAAAAAAAACTTCCCTGAATCCCACTTTATTGAATAGCTATATGTCAGTCTCAAATATTTTATTTCTAGCAAGGTACTGGAGTATGTGATGGTTTCTCAACTCCAAGGATTCCTGGAGGAAGTGGATTATCTCACCCAATTTCAGTCTTGCTGCAGGACTGGCTAAGGGACAGAGACAGTTTCAGTTGACTGGGTGGATGACCTACACTGGGAACTGGAACGGGGAAATGTGTCCCTGTTGGTTCTGTTGAACCTCTAAGTGGATTAACCATGGTATTCTTCTTTGGCACCTTTCTGGGATGGGTCTTGGAGGTACAAGGGACAACACAGAAGGTGGCACTGGGGGAACTCCTGTTTGACGCTCTGGCCATTGGCCTGTGGTGTCCCCCAAGGTTTGCCCCCATGCTTTTTAACATATACAAGAAACTACTGGGATTGGTAGTCTGGGAGTGATAGTATCTCTCCTTCCCATCTATTTCTAAGGAAGCTGTCTCAGTTCAATGCCTGATGTCAGTAGTGGAGTGGATGAGGGCTAACAAACTGAAACTGAACCCAGACGAGACAGAGGTGTCCCTGGTCAATCAGAAGACAGATGAGAGAACAGGGATCCAACCAGTGGTGGACGGGTTTACACTACCCCTGCAAACTCAGGTCTGCAGCTCGGGTCTACTCCTGAATTCATCCTTGACCCTGGAAGCCCAGGTTTCAGTGATAGCCAGGAATATATTTGCGAAGTTAAACCTGGTGTGCTAGCTGTACCCATTCCTTGAGATGTTTCTGATTTGGCAACAGTGACACTTGCCTTAGTAACATCCTGCTTGGATTACTGTAACACATGCTAAGTGTGACTGCCTTTGAAACTTCTGCTGGTTCAAAATGCAGAAGCCAGGCTACTGACTAGGGTCAGTTACAGAGAGCATTTAACACCCTTTAAAACAACTGAAGTGGCTACCAGGCAGTTTCCGAGTCCAGTTCAAAACACTGGTCATTACCTACAAAGTCCTATATGATTTGGGTCCAAGCTACCTGAAGGACTGTATCTCCCCATATGAGCCTTCTCGGCTCTAACGATCACCAGAGGAGGCCCTCTTCTTGGTCCCATTGTCAGCACAGGCACATTTGATGGGGACACCAGTGAGGACCTTCTCTGTAGCTGTTCCCAGATTATGGAATGTTCTCCCTTGAGATTGTAAATCATAACTGAATCCCTGAATGCCATGTTAGTTGACTTTTAAAAGTTTTTAAAGTTTTGATTATTCAATTTATTTTTTATTATTATTATAGTTTAATTGTTTTTAATGTATAACTTGCATTTTTAATTCTATTTTTTAAACACTGTGAGCTGTCTTGAGTTTCCTTTATCAAGGGAAAGATGGCCTATAGATAAGACAAATGAATGAATGAATGAATGAATGAATGAATGAATGAATGAATGAATGAATGAATGAATGAATGAATGAATGAATACTATTAGAGTCACCATAAATTGGAAGTGACTTAGTGATATACAAAACACACACACACACACACACACACACACACACACAGAGAGAGAGAGAGAGAGAGAGAGCTATTAAACTTTTAAAAAAACAATTAAATGAAGATCTTGAACAGTTGGATCTATCTGTATCTGTCTAAAGGATATGTATTATTACAGCCCTCATGTAAAGGTTGGGGGAAGCTAACTTTACCATAATAAACAAGCAAAAGTCTGTGTATTGTGCACAGGGTATGCATGAATAAATGTGAAAAAGGGAGGATACACACACTGGTCTCAATACAAGATCAAAGCAGGCTTAAGGCTGTAATACTATAGTCATCTACTTTGGAGTAGCCCCCATTCAACTCAATGAGTAGGTATGTATAGGATCATACAGAAAGTACAGTAATGTTAAGTGCCTGTAACTCTGTGTTGGATTGTGAGCATAATCAATTATCACTTTGACAAAATATAACTCAAGATACATAAAATTAAAGGAGCAGCATGGCTACTATAATTGCACTTTTATTTTTACTGCAGTCTTAAATGTGTTTATTCAGATGTAAATCCTACTCTGTTCCATGAAGCTTATTCTTACACATGTATGTATAAGAGCTGCAGCCTAAAAGCTTTTGGCATAGTTGGGGGCTGGTATATTATTTCACCTTATTTTTTATGATTAGATGGGTTGATCTACAGTGTAGATTCTGCATTTCCCCCATCTTCTGTCTTCCTTCTGCTAACAAATGCTGGTAATAGGCCACAGTCGCAGAGGACAGCAGGGTTGGCTGGTTGCCTTCTAGTTGTGGGTCTGAAGCCAGAAGTGGATATGATGGGAGCAAGGGGACATTTACTGGCTCTGCATCCTTTCCCCCTCTTTCAGAACAATGTCACTAAAGGTTATTGGAGGCTGTGCAAACTAGATGGACCCAGAAAATCGTATGTACTATATAGTTCTTTTTGTTGTTGAGCATTGGTAAGTAAGGTCGTCTCAAATGACAAAATATTGATGCAAATGTAGGACATGATGCTAATTTCAAAACCAGGAGTGATCTTTGAAAAAGATGCCATTACATCTGTTTCAACCTTGCCATCCTGATAGCTGCTTTTAATGCAGTCTGTATTAAAATCAGACAATGAGAGCTCAAAATCATAAGCTTGTTTGGCAGGGTCCTTATTTCTTTCATATCCCCCTTGCCAACAGTTTGGAAGTGAGACGGCTAATTTTGTGCCTGACAAGAAAGGATGGATCATTTTCTTGGATGCTGCTATCAGCAGACTCGGTGCTGGTACACTCTCCAAGGGAGTCCCCAAACTACAGGTTACTGGCAGGCAGACAAACTCACTGACAGCCATTTGTGACCAACTATGAAACACCATCTGCTCGAGTTTGGGGGTGGTGGGAGGAGGAACATATCCGGCAAGTGATACCACTGTGAGAAATGATTCTTCTATGTTGACAGACACACAGCGGTCTTCAGACAGCCCTAAAGAACAAACTTACGTTGTTTTCTGTGGTGTGTGTGTGTGTGTGTGTGTGTGTGTGTGTGTGTGTGTGTGTGTGTGTGTGTGTGTGTGTGTGTGTAAGAGAGAAGGCGGGGGAAGACCCATTGAAACCCTTTGCTCTGATTTCACAGATGATACATTCTGCCTCTTCCAAAACCAGTGAGAAATATTTTTAATTCACAAACTCTTGATATCTGAGAAAAACACACACTAATTCAACATTTTTGTAAACATGTTGGTTTTACAGGAGGCAATACACAGAGCAAATTGTTTCTCATAATTATCCTTTTCCAAGTAACCCTGTGCCCAGATCGTTACAGAAAAGTTGAAACTTCAGCCATTTTTGCGTTGCCATGCTAAAATAAACCTAA
The DNA here is from genome assembly GCF_051106095.1 of Pogona vitticeps. NCBI lineage: Eukaryota > Metazoa > Chordata > Lepidosauria > Squamata > Agamidae > Pogona > Pogona vitticeps. The sequence continues at coordinate 80,935,777 of NC_135783.1, read as the reverse complement.
ATTCATATCAAACATGCACCAGATAGCTATGTGATGGTTTTCACACATCGCCTTGAGAAATGCCACTACATTAAAAATGTGATCATCTTCTGAAAAATTATGTTGCTCCATGATTTAAACAGAAATTGTACTAGCAAATGTAAAGCTCTTGTAGCTTCATAAATATAGGTAAGTGACAGTTAGATTTGGCTTGATGTTACTGTGTTCCACAAAGTAAATTGTGTTCAATGCAACTCACAGCACAGAAGCAAAGCAATCAATGTAGTAATGTATAAAATAATCAATATGTATGTTAATAACAATACTGCCATATTTGAAATGGAACAATATTTCAATAATCTAAAGTTATGGCACTTCATTTTCAATCACCCACCCAAGCTAGAGGTCTAAATCCAGAGTAACTCTCACATATATCACTGCATTCTCCCCTCCCCACCCCTGTAGCCATAAGGACTTCTGTAAAACCAGCCCTAGAATGTTTCCTGTCATGGGGGAAATGTGTTTGGATACTCTGGAGAGGGATGGTGACATGGTCCCCTATATTTGTGCCAAGTTCCTTTATTTTATGAGTGGGTTCCAGAGTTAGAAATCCTCAGCATAGACTACTATCATCATCATCATCATCATCATCATCATCATCATCATCATCATCATCATCATCATCATCATCATCATCATCATCATCATCATCATCATCATTATTATTATTATTATTATTATTATTATTATTATTATTATTATTATTATTATTATTATTATTATTATTATTATTATTGCACGTTGTCAAGTCAATTCTGACCTTTCCAGGGTTTCCTAGGTAGAGAGAACTCAAATGTTGTTTTATCATTCCTTTCTTCTGGGAGCACCTTGAGACTGTGCAGCTTGCCCAAAGCCACACAGACTGGCTCTTCTCCTTGGAGGCACAGTGATGATGAATAGAACTGCCAACCTCTGCCTCCATAGCTAGGTATCTGAACCAATGAATTATCCAGCAGTTTAGGAATTACATTAAAAGCTACATCCAGATGTTAGCAATCACACCTCACTCACCCCACCACTGTCTACCACCTGCAGGACCAGTGAACACTGCTTTTGTGTTCCTCAGCATTAGGGACACTCTGGAAATATTAACTCTTCATTTTCAGGATGAAATAAGATGCCACCTTCACCTTCATTTTATAGTAAGCAACGTTTCTTTTTCCTTCTGCAGTTCTTTCCCAAAGCAGCTTTTGCTGGGGAGATTTGGGATTTGGTTGGTGCTGAGAAAAGTGTGGAAGAGTCTGCCCAGTCTCATTCATTTCCTTGAAAATGGAAAAAATGATAAATCTGGATGCTTTTTGATTAAAGGAAACCAAACCATCTACTTATAATTCATGGATTTGTAAGTGGGAGCAGGTTACACATGTAGCGTGGAAGTACAACTCCGAACTTTTATCTTTGGAGAGCAGAAAATGAAAATGCAGATAACAGCAGAAGCATGCAAGATTGTATTTTTCCAACACCCCTTCTCAAGCTTCCATGCAAGAATCCACAAGTCCTCTCTAGACTCAGAGGTTCTCAGACTAGTCCTTTGCTAAAGGCTTGGCTGGGATAGCTGCTGTCATCCCTTCAGTACCATAGCAGATCACCTGAATGACCCCTTTCTCTGTCTGATCACAAGCGAAATGGTAGCTTATGTCAATGTGTTTGGCATGTGCATTCATCTTCTCACTTTGTGACAGTTTGATCCAGCTCTGGTTATCACCCATCATCTGTGCCGGCATATTTTCATGTATTCCAAAGTCCTTTAATAGCTAATGCAGCCACAACACTTCTCTGCATGCTTTTGCTGCAGCAATATATCCTGATTAGACATGAGGACAAATTAAAAAAAAATGAATTGCAATATTTGTCAGATATCACTGATTTGTGTAATATTCATCACTTTGTATTCATCAATTATGGAGGCCCTGACGAATATGAAGCGATGAATATTTACCCTTTTTATTCATCCTATTGTTTGGGCCCAAAGAGCAAGCTAGGCTACCAGAACAGCTGTCCCAGCAACCTAATTTGCTCACTCTACCTATGAGCCTGTCAAACAGGCTGTTTGGGTGGGGGGGAAGGAAAAAAAGACGAACCAACAAATTAATTTGTGGTTCATCAGAAATTCCTGGGGAAATGTGTGAATTTGTCCCCATCTCTAATTCTAATTCTGTGAAAGACAGAGCTACAACATCTTCTTTACAATTTGCCAGTGAGATAGGTCCAACTTCAGACATGAACAGGAACCCATGGGTGGAGTTACAGACTGTGTTATCCTCTTCCTAGTTTGCATCTGTATACCTACATTTTTTATTTAATTTATATGCTGCCCACACTACCCAAAAGTCTTTGGGCAGCTTACAACATTTAAAATACAAAAAAATTTCAGAACAATTAAAAATATATTTAAAAATTGCCATCGGACCCACAGCTAATATTATTTCAATTAAAAGCCTTCTGGAACTATTTTGACTCGCAGGTAATCTTAGTTTGAAGCCCATTGCTCTTTTCAAATACCTAGACGTTCCTCTAACTGCAGCCTGGTTGGTAAACTAATATTCTCATAACTATACAGTATTTGCTATTGTTCAGCAGAGGTTCACTGTCCTCTTTGCTTTTTAGAAAGTCTGTTATCGAAGGCTTTGCTCGATGCGGGCACCTTGAAGACCCAGTGCCTCTACAATGATATTTTGCCTTTGCCTGAGCAAATAAGATCCATCTGCTTCCTTCTCAATATGAATGCTTAAACAGCATGAAACATTCCCTGATTTGTTTCTTCATTTCTTTGCCAAAGGGGTGTACAGTCTCCTTGTACTCCTGATCTTCCTGAGTTGCAACAATCAGGTCATCAACCTGGGCCAAAATAAATGTCAGGTGCCCTTTTCAGCTTCTAGTACAAAGACAGGTCAACCTCATCTTGCTTGAAGCTGTGCTATAGCAGCAACTTGATAAATTTTTCATTCCAAGCTCTCATAACCTGTTTCAGTCCATATAGACCTCTCTTCAATTTACATATTTGATCTGGTCATTTCTGGTTGGTGAAGCCTGATGGCTATTTCATGTACAGTTCCTTTGCAATCTCTCCATATAGTTTTGCCTAACTTGCATCTGCTTGGAGGCAGCTGCACTTGGGAGCAATCCTATAGTACTGCACTTGACAACAGGAGTAAAGCTTTCATCAAAGTCTTCCTCATATTGCTGTAGGAACACCGTGGCCAATAACTGTGCCTCATAATTTCCCCTTCTCATAATTTCCCCTTCCCCTTTCCCTCATAACTTCCCCTTCCCCTTCTGTTTTATCTTGAAGACCCACTTGTATCTAATGGCTCTTTTGCCTGGTGGCAGCTTAATCCCCATTTCAACACTGCTTCTCAAGTTTGCATACAAGAATCCCTAAGTCACCTCTTGATTCACAGGTTCTCAAACTGGTCCTTTTTTAATGTCTTGCTCCCAATATTTCCCTTTGTAGCTTCTTTCCATCTGATGGTTTCAACTGTTGGTATCTGTTTCTCAGATTGCTGGCTGAGTAGGTAGCACCAACCTTATGAGGTAGGACAGGCATGGAGCTTGCACATTGTGGAATCCGCCCAGATCATGAATATTAATATGCTACAGTATCTGCATATACCAATGAGAGTGCTGGAGAGGCAGAGTCATGAAATATAAGAGTCTTGGCATGAGGAGGAGACTGGAGGATGGTGGATTTGGATTTTTGGGGGAGACAGTTAGATTGCTAAGCAAGGGCTGATGTGTAGTGAACCGATGAAGACCATTAAGGACTGTTTAGTTCACAGTCCATTAAGGATTGTTTGTAACAATAGTTTATTGTTACAAAGAATAAAGGTTAAGCCAACATTGTTGGCTTAACCTTTATTCTTTGTAACAATAAACTATTTCTGCTTTATATAAAATGACATATTGTCTGGACCTCTGTCATTAACATTGAAAGTTGTTGTCAACAACTGGTGGCAGCTGAACAGCTCACAGTGTGAGACTTTGTTTGGTGAAACAATCAAGGGGCGCGTGGGGAACACAATACCTTTTTGAGGATTGCGGTGAGGATCTGAGGACTGGCTCTGGAATCTGCACCAATGACTCTTCCAGTACAACAATCTCAACCTCTCAGTCCTGGTCCCCTTCTTTTGGTGTACTACTCTCTCCCTCTGTGTTGTCTTCTTCCTGCTTCCTTCTAAACTTGCATAGATTTTTAATTATTTTGACAAAAGCATAGACAAATATAAAAAGAAAAACTCCCCTTTCTCTCTTCTGCATGAAGAAATGCTTCTCCTAAGATAGCATCTAGTATGAAACATATAAAAAACAAGCAAAAATGTGTGTGAGTGTTTCTCTTTAGGAACAATATTTTTTCTCTTGTTTTGTTAATATTCACAGCATTGTTTTATTAATATGTACATTTGTGCAGATTTTATTAACTATTTAAATTTCTGTGTTCATGCTATTAATTGATTAATATTTATTTGAACAGGTACAGCTGCACAATCCCAAGGTGCTCCAAGAAGAAGGGAATGGGGAACCATTTCTGAATACTTTTTAATCTAGGAAATCCAGAGGAGGATTGCCATAAATAAGGACCAACTGGGCAGCACATTATTAATCAAATATTAGTTTCCCCATGGAAATTAGCAGGAGTTTAAAATGTTTCACAATGACTGGATCATGTACAATGTTTCCAGAACATGGCAGACTCTCTTGAAATAATTTGTATTTCCCACAGAAAAGGAAAGAATATGTGTATGAAAATATATTGTGTATGCTACAATGTGAACTATTATCCAGAGCTTTTTTAAAAGTACAGTTAATGACTTTGCATGCATATTTGCATTCATGTTATCCATCACAGAAGTCTCACCTCCCATAAAGGACATCTCTCATGATTTGCAAGAGGGGTATCTTGCTTGCTCATTAACTTAAATAAGGCACTGAGCCAATGACATATGCCAGGTCTCCATTCTCTCTCTTGCTCTCTCTCTCTCACTCTCTCTGGCCAGAAAACTAGCTCTCCTTAAAGAGAGAGAGAGAGAGAGAGAGAGAGAGAGAGAGAGAGAGAGAGAGAGAGAGAGAAGACAAACCTTAATAGTCCTGAGCCTTATGATTAAGTAATGAGAATTGGCATCCAAAGTGTCGGAGGTTCAGCTGATCTTGCACTATTTTTGTAGGTCCTGGAAGACTATAAAGTAGAAAGTTGGGAAGTAGAATAGGCAAAAGGCAAACGGCCAAAGACTAAATAATAGAGAAGAAATACAGATCTTATTGTGGACTTTCATGGCTGCTGGCACAATCTTCTTGGCACAGACATTATTTCTATTCTGCCCCACCCTGCCCCAATTGAAACAGAGCTTGTAAAACGTATTTTTTTAAAAAAAAAATTATACAATCAGGATCAAACTTCATTCTAATGAGCACTGAGGATGTGAACCTGGATCTTCCAGAAGCTAGACTGCAGTATCCCACCCTGGCTCTCTGAGTGTTCCGCACACGGCCAGCTGGAAATATGCCAAAATGCTACATTTGATCTTCTTCAGAGTTTGTCAAAACTGACTATTTTAAACAGCTTTCTTTTTTTAAAAGAAATCCCATCTTGGATTTTCATATGTTATTTTTTGTTTTATTTTTATTATTTGTTTTAATCCTATCTGTGTTTGATTGTAAACTACCCAGAGTAGATTTCTCCAGATGAGTGGTATAAAAATCAAATGAGTGAGTGAGTGAGTGAGTGAGTGAGTGAGTGAGTGAGTGAGGGAGGGAGGGAGGGAGGAAGGAAGGAAGGAAGGAAGGAAGGAAGGAAAAAGGTGCATCTGTTAAAAGTTCACGCTTTAGTTCAGGATCTGATTTTCAGTTTAGATGTTGAACTGATTTGGACCAGGCTTGACCCAATTCTACTCCTGTACCTGTATCTAAGTACAAATCATTGTTGCCCCCATTAACTTCCATTGGGAAACCAAAATAACCACACTTTTCTTGGTCCCCCCCCCCAAATAAAATTGCATGAAATCTGCAGATACAGTGTTCATTTCAGGGTGGATAAAGTCTGCCAAACTGCAAAGAAGCAGCTTCCCTGTTTTCTGAACTAATTACTTCCCTCCCACACACAATCAATCAATTAACCAACCAACCGACCGACCGACCGACTGTCTAAACCAACCAAACACATCTCTACAACGTATATACTTATTTATATTTCATTTCTATTTTATCCTGCCCAATTAATGGCAGAGCCACAGCTCTGGGTAGCAAACAATAACACAAAATACACAACTACCCAATTAAAAACACACACAAACTGCAAGCAAGAGCATAATATCTCAAAAATAAAATAACTATTAAGGAATATTTGACAATAAAATAGTAATAAATATTGAAATAATAATATTAGTCTGGAAAAAAAAGCAAGTTCGTAAGAACAAAGAAAAAAAGAAAAAACCCAATCATTTTGCGAAATTACTCTGGGGTAAGACAATAAAGTATACTACCAGTGTAATGCTCCATCCTATCACCTCATGTTGTTGTTTTTTCTAATAAACTGCAGTTCCCTTATTATTGGGAGCAACATGCAATAGCCTCTAAGAGTATCTGCTCTGATTGGGCAGCAAGAGCAATATGCTGGAATGTTCAGAGCTGATGTGTCTCATGGTCAAAATAGAAGGGTGACCCCAATGTGAGCCTGAGCTGCCCCCCCCCAGCACCTGGCTCTCTAATGACTCAGAGATGTACGGTGTTTAAGGCTGCAAATCTAATAATAAAGCAGAACTAAAATTCTGCAGCTGAAAATACGCTGCTTTTATGCAACTGTTCTATCTTACATTCTTCATTATTGTTTCTATGCCTGAGATTTATTTTATATGTGTAGCAGGGAACACACACGGTAGACACAGAGGGAAACAGAAAGACAGAGCAAACATACTTAAGAAACAGCACAGGCAATTGTCATGAGAAAACACAATCTGTTTTTTGCACAGACTGAAATCCAATTCAGCCTGAAAAGGGTGACCGAAATTGGAAGGAGAGAAGAGAGCATATAAGTAGCTTAATATATCTAAACTACTACTGCTAAATGAAAGTACTGACACAAAACAGATACTCTCACTCACGTAAGTAACATTTGGACGGTCACATGGTGTGGTAGAGTGGGTAAAGTAGGACTAAAGGCTCAGGAGATCTCAGTTCACATTCCCACTTGGCCATGGGAACTCACAGTGGGGTTAGCACTGGTAAAACCACAGCTTAAATAGCTCACTTAGCTTGAAAGCCCTGTTGGGGTGACTATCAGTCAGTTCTGAGTTGCGGGCACACCACCCACACCATGAGCCTGGATAGCGAAACGGTTCTGAAAGGAAGGTTGATATTTGGGTATTGGTAGGATGAAATTAGGAGAAAGAGAAGCAAATTGAAGCCAGAAGAAGAGAAACTAGTCAAATCAATTGCCAGCAAAATCCACCAAAGCTCATTAAAATGTTCTCTTAATCAAGAGACAGAGAGATACAGCTGCCCATCATGTGAGTGAAGGATGCTGGTGAGATATTTGCCCTCCATTGAAAACTAGAGCTGCTAATAAAAAAATCAAAGTCTCTCTTCTTTTTTCTGTTCTTCCTACTCTCTCATTGTCCTTATATGATACTGCTGGATACACATTTTCTGTTTTTTTATTTTAATTTTAATATAGCTGAAAGTCCAGGTTGCTGAATTGGATCAAATCATTTTCAGACTGGGCTGATTTGATCTGGATCTGAATCAAGCTGATCCAGGGTGAACTGGATCTCATCTGGATTGGCCCAAACTGGCCCAATTCAGTTTGGGCTTTGGCCAAAGCTGTTGCGTGGCCCTGTTTAAAATAGTTTCTAAGAAGAACCAAACAAAGCGTCTTCTGTCGCTTTGAATCAAAGTGGACACTCGGAACGGGCAATCAGTGAACTCACATGAGCCACAACAGACTTAAAATCAACCATATTTCTTTCATCTGTGCTGTGAGGAGGGGGCTGGGGACACCCATGATGTTATACCAGAAGGCCTGTGTGACTTGCCTGAGGGAACATTACAGGCCCGTGACAGGCAAAACTGGGAAGGGGAAACAGGGAAGCCATATGATTTAAATATGCTTTCACTTATGGCTGTGTAGCCTGGAAAAAAAAATAAATCCAACAACAAATCTAAACATTTGTCTGTAGAATCAGGTGATGATTGGCCCTTGGCTGTCTCAAGGGGGGCAGGGAAATGGTTCATGCACCTGCCACCTAATTCAGTTTAAAACCTGACACATTTACCAAGAGTGGGCTGGCATAATGAAGTCCATTCAGGCTGTCACTAGAGTCAATAACTTATCCCCAACTGCTTTTGTTTCCCTGGCGGCAGAGCCTCTGATCAGGCTGAGGTACTTATTCAAGTAAAATTTATTTTCAATTGGAGGCCATAATACAACTGGCACAAGCCTGGCTTTGATGGAGGCTCTTGCTGGAGGCAAAACTATTGTTAAAGTTTGTGTCCATTGTCCCAGCTCTTTGATGTGTCAAAGCTGGCTTAACAAGCTGGTTAAAACTGTTTCAGATAACAGGTGTGTCCTTTGAGGACACAGGCACATTTTTCAACTGCTTCAGAAAGACTCGTCTCCTGGTGGTGAGCAACTCAAGATTTACACACTGATTGGTGATGATCAGTTTTAACTAGCTTTTCAACAAGAATACAGGCCCAGTGGTTAACTTTCTTGCATTGCAGTGTGTTCATATTCAGGAGACAATTTAGAATACATTTGCCCTGATTTGCGTGATCTGTACAAGTATTTGTAAGCAAAATAGCATGTATTTATTGGTGTACTTGCCTAGGTATTTATTGAAATGCTTGTTTAAAGAGCACCCCTGTCAGGGGGAAAAAAAGAATCAAATATGAAACTGATTTATATTTGTAAACAAAAGTAAAGAAGTTGTAACTTGAAGAAGGAATAACAAAGGAAAAGTACTTTGTTAGAAAACTATTTCCATAAACACAAAACATGTTCCATGAACATAAAACATATTTTTCTCTACATGCACAAACATCAAATACACTCTAAAATCTCACACTACAGAAGTTTTGTTTGAGGTTGTAACATTATAGACCTATATTCAGATGTCACCAGATTTTTGTTTTTGATTTTTTTAATTGTGTCACTAATTTTATATTACTGTTCACTGGATTGATTTTAGTTTCATTGTTTCCTCTCTTTGTTCACTGTCCAGGGTACTGGGTTGCCACTCAGTAATGCAGTACATAAACTGAATGAATGAATAAATAAACACTGGATTTGCAAACAAATTTTGGTTTGCTTATATTTTTGCAAGCATTTTATGAATTGGGGTGTAGTCCATCAATCATTATTAGTTTTTGCCTGGGTTGCGCACTGTTCCCTTTTGGCCTGGTGTCCTCCAGGACATTGAATCTTAGTATCTCTCTATCCCAAATTATCAGAAGCAGTTTGGTCATAGATGTCAGCAAAGGCTACTCTATCCTTTTATCTCTTTGACCTCTACTTCCCACCACACCTACCCTAGACTTATTCAGAAGATGGCCTTGTCTCTCCTTCAACCTTATGCCCTCTTTGATTCTAGATTCTAGGATTAGAATCTAGCCGTTATTTCAATTAAAGTCAACTGTTTGATTTTTACCTGCTTCTCATGGTCAGCAGTGGGAGTACTTGCCCAGTACTCTGCTATGTTGTTGTTGTTATGTGCTGTCAAGTTGCCTCCAACTTATAGTTACTCTCTGACTGAGCAATCACCTAAACAGTCTTGTCCTCAACTGCCATGCTCAGATCTTGTAAACTCAAGCTGTTGGCTTTCTTTAGAGAGTCAGTCCATCTCAGATTCAGTTTGTGTCTTAGACCTGAATCAATTTGTAAACCTCCCATTTATTTATGTCCAAAAATCAAAACAACTGTAACTTTTCTAGCCCCTGGATTAACTTTTCAGGTTAATGTTTGTTTGTTTGTTTGTTTGTTTGTTTGTTTGTTTGTTTGTTTGTTTGTTTCACACTGATGTACATGGCATGATAGATCCTAAAGAGGAGAGTAAATTTGCTGAACTTTAGAGTTAGTTTCAAGAATTTGCATGGAAAGAAAGAAAGAAAGAAAGAAAGAAGGAAGGAAGGAAGGAAGGAAGGAAGGAAGGAAGGAAGGAAGGAAGGAAGGAAGGAAGGAAGGAAGGAAGGAAGGAAGGAAGGAAGGAAGGAAGGAAGGAAGGAAGGAAGGAAGGAAGGATGGATGGATGGATGGATGGATGGATGGATGGATGGATGGATGGATGGATGGATGGATGGATGGATGGATGGATGGATTTGTGTCTCATCTGTTGAAATTTGTGCTCTAGGCATGAATCAATGTGTAAGTCCATTTTGCTTCAGCTCAGAACCAAATCTAGGCACTCTGCTTCAGCCCAGATCTTGTACAAATCCAAATTGTGCTGATTCACTTTGGGATTTGTCCAATATCTGGTGTGCAGATCTAATTTCTACCCACTCATCCAGCTGCAGATTGTGAGATGAATGGTGCTCCATAGAATGTGTAGAACAGGGCATTTGGTTAACATCTGTTAAACTGATGTGTGCATGGCACTAGCCCCAATAGCAGGGTGAGCCCTGACAACTCACTATTGACATTCAGGTCCTGTCCTGTTTTATGGTAGGTCAGCTTGGAGCATCCACCCTAATTAATTGATTGAAGTTTTAATTGATGGTCAAGATTTTTCCATTGATTAAGAGGGACAAAAAGAAGACCTGCTCCAGGTGACTGTTCACCATGAATACTAGATGTTATTTATTAATTTGTACAATTTAGCCCATGTTTTAGAGGGAATGCCCTTTTCAGAAATTGCACTTTCTTTCTCAATACTGAACGTAAATAGACTTTCTGAATTAATTGCTTATAAACCAGTCAGTTAATTTTTCGTCAGTCCAATTTGCCTGCTGGACCAAACGTATGAGCAAAGTTAGAGTGGGGGAGGGAAGATAAAATTTTGGAATGGAACAAACTGGGCAGTGAGCATTGGCATAAACCTTTGGCAGCTTCATCGGACATGTGTTTTCTGCTGCAGTTCATAGAGCAATGCCTCCCTCCCCAACTCAGATGAGACAGAGATGAATAACCCTGTGTGTGGGGGGGGGAGGCAGTTGCAAACACTAACTGTTATAGAAATGGTCTTAACACCTGTTTCTTGTTTGTGTTTCTGTTTAAATATGGAATTTGTATACGTCAGTGTTCCTCATAAACACGGAAGTGGATTGACGGGGAACAAATCTTTGAAATAAAGCAAGGCTGAGGAAATATATGTTTGTTTTGTTTGTAGAATAGAATCTCAAACCCAGTAAAGAATATGTCTATAACTTTCTCTAAGGCAGATTTGGGAAGAAAAAAAAGGGGGGACTTCATATGTTAATAAGGAAAAGGGGGGAAAGAGTGAACTATGCAGCTTTGTCCAGTCCAAGGTCAGTCTTGTTGAACAAATGGCATAATTCTTCCTATCCACAATAAAGAGAACAAAGGTGCCCCTGAAAGCTATAGGGATGGCCTGGTTTCTACTGGTGGTTATTGTTTTCAATCTTTTCTAGAAGATGTGTAATGGTATTAAAAAAAAACATCATTGGAGAAGGAATACAAATACAATTTGCCCAACAGAGGGTGGAAGAGAAAAATAGTCTTTTATGTTTGCAGTCAAAACCATTTTCCCCAGACAGACAGACAGACAGACAGACAGAGAGAGAGAGAGAGAGAGAGTGAGAGTGAGAGAGAGAGTGAGAGAGAGAGAGACTTACATGCAAATATTTACGTGTCTCCTCAAAAAATAAATCCCATTAACTTCCACAGGACTTACTTCTAAATAAGTTGATACAGAACTGTAGCCTCAGTGTGCTGGATTCAGATTTATTCAGAACAGACCCACTAAAATGACCAAGTGAAGTCCCATTGAGTTAAGGTTGCTTTGGTGGCTATCCAGATGGCTCTGTGTGGACCCAGAGTGTATAAGATTCACAGGAGAAAGCTACGTATTAGCAAGTTAGAACCATGGGTAGCCAACTGTTCCAGGACTGTTTACCAACCCATTATTTATACCTTTTGTTTTCTAAGCAAAACTCGACAGCTCAAAAATATTATTTTATTTTTGTGGGAATATTGTTTTGTTGTTGCTGATGATGACGTTTTGGGGAGGGTTGCTTGCTTGCTTGCTTGTTTTCTTTCTTTCTTTCTTTCTTTCTTTCTTTCTTTCTTTCTTTCTTTCTTTCTTTCTCGGGAAAAGGTTATCTAAAATTAAAAAAAACTAAAAATCGAATAGAATGGGTAAGCAAAGACTTTCATACAGTTTGTGCCTCCTCGTATGGAAATAGGTACGACCTATAGCAAAAGAAGGTTTTAGTAATAATTATTCGAAACGAGAACAGTGTGTTCTCGGGGGGGGGGGGAAAGCTGTCAAGGGGGAGCCGGGTCTGAGCAATCAGAGTTTGCCTACTGCAGGTACCCTCCCGTTCAGCGAGGTTTCCTGAGTGACAGATCGAGCTAACTTGGCGTCAACAAGAATTCGCTCCACTGAACCGGGCGGAAAGCAAAAGGCATTCGTTCCTCCGCTGCTTCTCAGTCCCTTCGCGCTCGGAATTGCGAAGGGAGCAAATGACCGATGAAGGAGGGCGCGGCCATTCCTCGGCATTACCGGGCTGCCTTCACCCACCGCAGTCCCGGCCCTGGTCCTGCCCTTCCATGCCCACAAACGGGCCCGATCCTCCTGCCCCTGTTCTCCCTTTTGCAAACGAGAGCAAAAAAAGGGCGAGGTACAGTTGGCTCAAAGCAGTCGGGAGCCCCTTTCCAAAGCATCAGACGCCTGAAGAACATCCTCACAGACAGAGATGAGGGCGACGAACTGTGAGGGAAAGGAGAGGCGTCCGTCTTCTCTTCTTCGCGGGAGGGGTGTAGCTGGGCTCCCCACCACCACCTCTTCCCGTACGGCTAAGACCCAGACAAGCGTAGATGCACTGAAGGAATGAGACTTCCGAAATCAATGCGTGTTTGATTCTAGTTCAGACCAAGAACTGGGTGTAACTCACATCTTTCTGGTTTTAAATTCAAAGGCCTAAACCCGATTGTTAGTCTCAACTGGAGCAGATGCACTGAATCAACTGCCGTGTTGTTAAGTCAACACCTATACAAATCCTATTGATTGACTTTGTTTGGAACTGGCCAGTTGACCTGGGGTTAAAATATTCTGTATTTAGACTACAAAAATATTTGGAACCCTTTGGGAAGGAGACCTAGAGATGCCAGAGCCCCACTGAACATTTTGGGATTTGATTGTTGTTGTGGGTTTTTCCGGTTCTTTGGCGGTATTCTGAAGGTTGTTCTTCCTGACGTTTCGCCAGTTTCTGTGGCCGAAATCTTCAGAGGACTGGAGTAGGAACGCAATCCAAGTTCTGTTCAAGAGTTCCTACTCCAGTCCTCTGAAGGTGCCGGCCACAGAGACTGGCGAAACGCCAGGAAGAACAACCTTCAGAACACGGCCAAAGAGCCCGAAAAAAACCCACAACAACCATCAGATCCCCGCCGTGAAAGCCTTCGAGAATACATTTTGGGATTTACTTCCGAGTAAACACACATAAGTAGGAGCTTGGGGAAAAATAATTTACTGAAAGAAGTTCAGAGCCATCATATTCTTGAAGCAGCGATCGTTGACCCCGATCGGCATTAAATTTATTTTTTAAAAAAGACTTTAGGAGGCTGATTTGTAAAAACCTCATTAGGAGCACATAGAAGCGGGGTTCTTAACTAGGTTTTATGGTTACAGGGGGCCAAACTGCCAAGTAAGCCTGCCTCGAAAGAACGTTACAGTGACGTTGGATTGCTTGGCTAGTGCTGATAGCCCGTTTTCAATGTGTGTGTGTGTGGGGGGGGGAAACTGTTTACAAAAGGGAAAAACGTGTGGGTGTGTCTGTCTTGTCTATCGATTGTGTGGCCTCCTCTTTGAGATCAGTACAGTATCTGATCTCAAAGAGGAGAGCTGGCCGTCTTCACTTGGCCGGTTGAAAAAGGTCCACGAGAACTGAACCATTTACTGAAAGTGGAATATCCGATCAATGAGACAGGAAGTCTTCAAAGTCTTGGTGACACTGTGTGTGGAGAATGAATTCTTTTTTCACCAGAGTTTCGGGGTGTGTGCGCGCGCGCATCGTCGCCCAAAAGAGGGCGTAAAGGTAAAGGTTCCCCTTAACAATTTTTTTCCAGTCGTGTTCGACTCTAGGGGGCGGTGCTCATCCCCGTTTCCAAGCCGTAGAGCCAGCGTTTTGTCCAAAGACAATCTTCTGTGGTCACATGGCCAGTGCGACTTAGACACGGAATGCTGTTACCTTCCCACTGAGGTGGTCCCTATTTATCTACTTGTATTTGCATGCTTTTGAACCGCTAGGTTGGCGGGAGCTGGGACAAGCGACGGGCGCTCACTCCGTCGCGTGGATTCGATCTTACCACTGCTTGGTCTTCTGACCCTCCAGCACAGGCTTCTGTGGTTTAGCCCGCAGCGCCACCACGTCCCTCAAAAAGAGGGCGTAGCAAGCCACTAACGCAGGGTTCTTTCTCAAAGGCGAGACCCTTGCCCGGCCTTAGGGGAACAGAGCTGGCTCGAACCGGGCAGAGAGCTCAAGGAACGCTCCCGTTCTAGCATGTGGGGCGATGTGTTCCTTTCTCTTCAGGGCGAGGGGAGCGAAATGGGATACAGTAGGTCATTTGACCCGGGGACTATCTGCTAACATTTAGCGCCGCCGCCTCGCGTTCGTGTTCGCCTCCGTCCCCCTTCTCGCCTCGTCTAGCGACCAAAGCAGCCTCAGGCGCTTCTGAAAGCCACTTTGCCTTGGACTCATCCGACCTGCTCGGAAAGTAATGGCCCCGGCAGGACGTTTCCTACCCTGCAAGTTTGTTGAAAAACAAGCACTGCAATAATTATGGGAAACAAATGTATGACACGTAGAAAAAGACCGAAGGAAGCATGAAACATATCTGACGCGCTGGTGAAGCCCGTCCATAGGTACTGGGAAGTAAGTGCCACGCTTGATTTCAATGGGACTTGCTCCAGAAACTTGGAGCCAGAACTTCTGTCACGCGCCTCCCCTGTACCACGAGGCACAGGATACTTTGGTTAGTACAGACTTGGAAGTCTCGTACATTCATGCACCTCTGAACCGGGTGGGAGGAAAAGTTATCGTGTCGCGGGGCGAAGAGCGGGCCAGACAAGACAACAGGAAAAGCAGGTACAACAAAGCCGCAAGAAATCAACTAACTTCGTAGTTCCTGCTTTGAATAAAGAGGATTCCCTATTCTTTTGTGCCCCGCATCAGTACATAAACATTATGTAATTACTTCCTGTGTTCTAGGGTTTGAGTGAGGCGGACCCTGAGCAAAATTTCCTGGTTAAGCGTTGCGGCTTTCATTCCAGAGGAGTATTTTTCGCTGTTCAGATGTTTACCTTCAAGATGTCACTTGAGTGGACGGAACGGGGATGGTGGCCTCCATCCACCGACACACTGCCACGCTGTTTTCCCACCTCACGCTGCCTGATGGACGAGAGGCTCTTGCTGTAAACTTAAAATGAATCAGTTGGTCGTTCAGGGGATTCTAAGCGAAAACACCCAAGACCGTCAGCCCATCCCTTCTGTCACAGTTACAACCCGAGGGGTAGGCGGGCCAGTTTGTATTGCCGCCCACTAGAGACTGACAAGCTGCATTTGAAATAAAGTTCCGTGGCCTGTAACCCACGTCTTCTGAGAACCGCGCTGGGGAGAGAAGAGAAAACAAGTGAATTTGGGATGATAAATGCAATGACTTCAGCAGCCAGGTTTATGTAATCTACAGAGTAATCGGAGACCATTCCCGACGTATATACGGTGAGAAATCTTTGGAAACCGGACTGTCCGATTGTTTGGAACTTGACGGGAAGATCGAACTGCGAACTTCTCGCAGCTCGCCTCTGACTGGCGATCTGAATACGGAGCGGCTCTCCCGCTAAGCCCCGTGGCTGGAACGCTCCCAGTTGGGTTCCAAGCAAGAGGCGAAGCGCGCGTCCCAGCCGGCGCCTTTTCTCCTGTCTGTGCAAAGCAGCCCGGGCTTGTCGATTTGCATGTCGAACCGGATTGGACAAAAGGATCAAAAAGTGCGCGCGAGGCGTCTCGCAAATCACGACGCGGTGACTCTATTGGCTGGAACGGCAGCTTGTCAGTGTGAAGTCAAACCTCGAGGGGGACCCCCGTCGGAGGCTGGGAAGGGCCGGGTCTGAGCGATCGAGACGTCATCCCAAAGACGTCATCCCACAGAAATTCGCAAACCTTGGTGATCTCCTGTTCTGTTCCTTCCTTTAGCATGTTTGTTAAGAACTGCCACAGAACTGGAAGCAGGAACAAAAAAAGGCAGAACCGGAAGATAATGATGGTATTAAGACGATGGGTCTGATCGTTCATACAGGGCGTCCGAATATTCAGTTGTAATTTAAGCAGTTTTGGAAGTGGGTGGGATGCAGATTCTTCCAATATTCTACCAGAGGAACATTTTTCGGGACCTCAAAGGCAGCGCGGCGGTTCATATCTCCGATTTAAAACGACCTGGCTCTTAATCGAAGACACTGTGCTAGATGCCATTTATACTATCGATAACTTAATTTAGACTAAATCTAGTTAGGAACTGTTTTTTGGGGGGTTAAGCAAAATCTCCTGAAATGGGACAGAGCTCTCCGTCCTAAATATATAAAAATATAAAATTCTGAAATAGGTTAATAAAGCAAGAGAGCCATAATCAGTTTATCGTTGAATCTTTCTGGGTTACCTGAGGATTTAGACTGCGCTTCTAAACTATGCAGATTAATTTGAAATCAGTGCTTCCCACTCAGAAAAACTGTCACTAGTCTTATAAGTAAAAACTAATAATAATAATAATAATAATAATAATAATAATAATAATAATAATAATAATAATAATAATAATAATAATAATAATAATAATAATAATAATAATAATAATAATAATAATAAGAATAAGAAGAAGAAGAAGAAGAAGAAGAAGAAGAAGAAGAAGAAGAAGAAGAAGAAGAAGACGTGGTGGCACCTTAAAGACTAACTGCTATATTTTTTTAAATGTTATTGGTCTGCTAAGCCTATGTTTTTGTTTTGACTACAAAACGAGAGTAATGCGGTTGCTGTTCTAATGCGAACTCTCTCTGTTAGATTGAGAATTAAAAATGTGCTGCAGCCATTGCAAAAAACTGAGAAGGAAAGCCCATTGTCTGGGAACCGGGAGGCTGCTAACCTTATCGACTCCCGAACCGGAGGTTGCAACTTCGGAGAAGTTTGAACGGCTCCTTTAGAACTTTAATTAAGCCGGTTCATTAACCAGCTGAACAACTAAAACAATGTCCCTCGGGCTGTGTCTTTTCTAGCCGGATTTTCTCCTTGCTTTTATATCTCATTTAGGCTGCAAAGCTAGGTGGTGGATTGTACAAATCCTGGTCTGGGCGTGCGCCCGTTGAGCTTGTTGCATTTCTAATTCGGAATACCAAATCGCGAAAGAAATAGCATTGTCTTTATGGGAAGAGTTTGTGGGACCAGGGTGGCGGGGTTGGGGGTTGGGGAGGGGGAAAATAATTTCCACCAGAGACATCTTTTCTTCGTTCGTTCTTCATAGTTGCAAGAACACAGGCCCAGGAAATAGGAAGAAAGGGTTTAGGCGCTGAGCATCGTGTTCGGGTCAGCAGCACTCATCCAGCCTCACTCGGGTGCTCGACCTCGCATCTGCACGGCTGATGGTAGGGGTCTCTCCCTTCCCCCCTCCCATGTTACTCGGTCAGTCTCATACATACACAACACGCACACAGAGGACAGTTACATTCCTTTTCATAATTCTCTGTTGCAACCACTTTATCCGGGACCACGTGCAGGAAGCAGTTTCTGGTCTCTGGTCGCCGAACGCCAAAGGGCCCACGGGATCACTTGCTCGTCAGTTTTGAGTCTCGGGTGGAAGGGGCGCTTGATACGTTTTCCAAGTCGGCAGTGGCCGCAAGACGGCCGTGCAGGAGACTTCTTCGCTTCTCCTGCTTCTTCCTGTCACTTTCCCTTACATCTTTATGTTCGTATTTAATTATATCCCGCCTTGGGGGTGGGGGAGTCTCAAAAGGCAACTTTCAAATAAAGAAGTAACACAGTTAAAGCAAGCCATTAAATTAGAGATAACTACAGGACTCCGAAATAATTCGTGCCTGGTCAAGGGCGCTGCTTAGGCCAGAGCGCATGTTTCCATATCAACTAGCAGCGAGATCGTGTGCATGCCTACTCAGAAGTAGCTCCATTGCGTTCAAGGGCCTTATTCCTAAATGTGTGTCAGGATTACAAATTTAAATTGGTTTCTTTTGAAGAGATAGAGAACAGGATTTTCCCCCCGGGAAATATATATATATCGTAATGTGTATATATGAATATGTAATGTGTGTGTGTGTGTATTCAATGTCAACTAAGACCGTATTTGTTTTGTTATTTAAGGTAAAACAGGAGCCCTATGAGGGAAGAGAGAGAACAGTTGGATTTCCCCTCTACCACTAAGCGATGTTGGTTTATTGATTGCAGTGGAAAGAGGTTGTTGGGGTTTTTTTTTCTTCTGTTTGCCATTTTTCTAAAAAAAAGGAAGTCATGCCCAAAACTTTCCCACTGAGATCAATATACGTCACAGGTTCCTAATTCTGACCGTGTAACGCTCGTTGTCTGGTGAACAACACCTATGAAAAACAAAATACAGTATTGGCAAGATGCAAAGGGAGAATGGAGAACCAGTGTCGAATTACTGATGGTACTGAAAACAAAGTAAGCACTGATGGTCCGTCCAAAAAAAATAAAAATAAAACTCTAAATCCATATTTGGTTGAGCTTTTAGGAGCCTCAACCAAATAACACCAAAACTGTAAGCTTGCTGTTATATCCCGATCGCCTAATTCTTCAACTCCCTCCCTCTTGTCAGTATTTTATTTTCTGTTTAAACGATAAATCCGAAATATCGTCTCTCTTTACCGGTTAACAGGGCGCCTCTTATCAACGGAGATTAGCCTCTTTCTTTTAAATGTTGGTGACCTACTATGAATTTAACCAATTTCGGCGGCGCCTTGCGCATTTAAGAAGGCAGTTTATGTTAGGTTTTAGCTTTCTGCCTACCCCTTCTACACTAAAAACGGCTTTCAGATAGCTCCGGATAAAGAGGTATGTGGACAGCACCTCCATCAAAAAAAAAAAAAAAAAAAATACAGTGATTTCCTCTCCCCGCCCCTTTTTCTCTCAACCCCAGGAAAGGCAAACGTGAATTCAAAGTAAAAAAAAACACAAAACCCTCCCTTTAGCAAAACACTAGAAGAAGTCCCAAGTTTTCCGCAGAGTGACGCGGGACTAGCTCGAGTCAGAATCGGGGGCCAGTAGAAGACGGTCCAGGCGTAGGGCTGAAGGGCATTGGCTACTGACGGGAACCAATCAATTGATGCAGTTCACCGGCCATTCAAACGCTCTCCTCCTCCGTATTTCTTCTAAGTTCATCCACAAATCGCAGCATTTTTTTTAAAAGACACCAATCGCTGCGACCATAATATATTTCAGGGTCCTCTGAACAATACTGAATTCAGAGTTCGTTCAACAGCCTTAGGAACCGAAACTTTCTTACACCCGAGTGGGATGTTGTCTGTTTGTTCTTGGGATGAGAGTTCTAAGTTTGCAGGGTGCCTTTCATTCATTTAAAATGTCTTTTCTGTGTCTCCATCTGTCTATGCATGGAACTGGGGTTTTCGGTTTGGCAGTGAGTGATTTTGAAAAAAAAAAACCCTCGTTATATTTCAGATTTTTTGTCTGCACCCTCGATTCTGGATACAAAGAACAGTGATTTATTATTTCCTCTGGCTGCCCTGCATTTGTTTTTCACCAAGTATGTCTATTGTGTAGGGGCTGCAGTCATTTAATGGGCATTAAGAATTCACAAACATTTTGGTCCTGTTTCAAAAGAAAACCAAGTACTTACCTTTCCAGTAATTTGGCATACAAAATAAATAGGATGCGGGGAATTAGCTATTTTTATAACGAATCGAGGGAGACACTCTTGAGAGTTTACACATAAAAATCTTCAGATTTAAAGCCTACATTTGAATGTTTTAATGCATATCTCGATAGCTATGCTTTGATTTCGACAGTGTTTCCTTTCCAATGAACTATTTTTTTTAAAATCCAAACCTAATGTTTACATGTGCAGCCCGAAACTTTCATTTTTTAATCAGAAGTAAGTCCCACCGATCTGAAGGAAATTTGCCCCGAAATAAGCCTTTAAAAGAAAAGTTCCAGTTGAACTTTGATGGTATTTACTTAGAGGGAGCTAAATCCAATTTTAGTAAAGTCCAGTCACTAAAGTCGGAGAGTTTTACTTTGATATTGAAAAATAAGACCCAAGCAATAACAAGTCAGTAAATCCAGTGTTAAGCCGCCTTGGTTTAAGGAGAAAGGCGGGGTAAAAATATTTTAAATAAATAAATAAATAAAGTAAAGCAAACCCTTTAAAATCAGTGGCATTTACAGCTGTTCACTAGTAATTCCTTATCAAAGGGTCTACTGAAACTGGGCTAAATTGGATTCAGCTATAGACGGCTCTTGATCGACGCAAGCCCCCTCCCCTCAGATTTTGGGGAGAGGAGTCCCCCCCCATCCCCTCTCAGTGCTTTACAAGATTGACCTCTGCCCACGTTTTTCTCCCTCCGGCTTTGAAACCCCATTTGCTCCAAAGCAGAATTAGCACGCACACACACACCCCACCAATCCCCGCTTTTCTAGACCCCTCCGCTTCCTCTCCGCTGTTCCAGCCCCGCGAGCTTCTTTTCCGATGAAGGCTTAAAACCAGCCGAGGGGAGGAAACGGACACACGAATGCCGTGGTTGGGATGGCTTCGGTTTTCTTTTGTTTTAATTTGAAACGTCACCTAGAAGAAACACCGGCCAATGATAATAAATATATCGATAGTTCTCAAGAATATATAAAAAATAAAGACACGTCATTGTCTGTGTGAGGCCCTACCAAAAGAGCTTCAAGCTGAGCGCCGAAGGAGGCGAGACCGAAGGCAGGAGGGTCCGGTCCGAGCGGGGCATGCAGAGAGGTCTGGCGGGACCCGGAGAGGCTTGGGTGTCGTGGCGTCGGAGAGAGGGAAAGGGCCGAGGCTCCCCGCCGTCCCGCGGGCGCTTCGCGTCGCTCGGAGGCAGCCAGGATTCCCACGCCGGCGGTAGGCAGCGCACCCCGCGGTTCCTCGCCTCCCCGAGGCTGGGAAGGCGGCGCCGTGGCGTTTCCGAATACAAAAGCATCCCAGCGAAACAGGTTGATGGACAGGCGTCAGTCCTAAATCCTTGTTGCAAGGAAAACGGCCCTGCTAGGGACGCAGTGATGACATCGGAGGGCGTCGAAGCGCGCGAGCGAACATCTCATCGGAAACTCGAAAGAGCTTCCTTTCTGTCCCGAAACGCTCTTGAGTCGGATTCACAACCCCGGCTTGCTGGACGGAGCCCGAGCGGGTGTCCCTAACCCTACCTCGTCCTAGCCAGTGGTCCACCATAATACCCCGGAAGCGACAATATTTCGGTTTTACAGTAGGTTCACGGCTTAGGCGATTTGCTGTCCAGTTACACAAATCTCAAACGCAGTTACTTGGAAGGAAATTTCAACAGACACAATGATTCAGCCAAAGTTAAGCAGCCCCGTTTGGTTCAGATCTCCTGCGTCAGAAATAAGCGGGATAAACCGGCTACAATTGTAATACAGTACTTTCTCGGAAGTAAAGACGGCAGGGTTCCAAGGAATTGAGTCCTAAGACAATACAGAGAGGGCTGCGACCTTGCAGGGCATGTCTATAATGTCTACTCGGAAGCAGCCAGCCCCACTGTCTAGAGCGGGGCTGACTTCCAGGAAAATGTGCAGAGAACATACAGCCTTAACCTTGACTGGATCGTGTTCGCTGCTTTCCACTGCGGCTCGTTCCAAACAAACCCTTGTTCATTTTTGCCATACGTACAAATTGGTCTGAGCCCAAATTAAACCCAACCAGCTTCGGCAGCTGTGACAACGAAGAGAAAGAGGGGGGAAAAACCAAACAACTTTTCTCCCCACCCAATCGGTTTTAAGCGACATATTTACATTCAGTTTACGGCATACCACCCTCTCCCCCCCCCTTGTCCCGTTGAACTGATAGGGAAGTTTAGAATCACAGGGGCGCCATCCAAGTAGTAGACACGTTACCTTTGCAAGGTCCTTGAGACGGTTTGCTACACTAGATCCCCTCGTTACAACAAATGGAATATGGGGACAACATCAGATGGGGTGGGACGGGGGGGGGAAGAGGGAGAGAGGAGAGGAAATCGAGCGAGAAGGGAAACCCTGGCGCGGAGCGAGGAGAGAAAGGCATGCATGCGACCCCCCAGGACTTCAGCGGGCTCCGCTTTTCCGGGCCTTCCTGCCGCCGCCGCCGCCGCCGCCCGGCCCCCAAGCGGCCTCCCGGCGGGGAGCCAGGCGCTCCGGGAGCCCCCGCTCCCCGTGGCCCGCGCCCGCCTCGGCCCCCGGTCGGCTCCTCCCGGTTTCTCCCCGGCGGGGGGCAGAGGTCTCACTTGAGCAGGTCCTTGCCTCCTCCTTCGGCGGAGAGGCGGGCCAGGCCGGCGGTGGAGGTGAGGGCGGCCAGGTGGGGCGGCGGCGGCATCTGGCAGATGCTGCAGGGGCAGGGCAGGCCGGCCCAGTGCTGGAAGCCGCCGCCCAGCTGCAGGGCCGGCGGCGTGGCGGGCGCCTTGAGCAAGGAGTGCGGCGGCCGGATGGTGCCCAGGGCCGGCAGGGAAGCCGAGAGGGGCGAGGAGGAGGTGTTGGCGGACGACAAGGCGCCGCCCAGCATCGGGTGGACCGGGTGGACGGCTCCGGCGGCGGCGTGGGCCGGGTGCCCGGAGGCGGCGGCGGCAGCGGCGGCGGCGTGGGCCACAGTCCCGCAGTGGAAGGCGGAGTGGTGCCCGCCGTAGATCTCGCCCACCAGCCTCTTCATCTCCTCCAGTGAGCTGGTGAGCATCAGGATGTAGTTGCGGGCCAGGAGGAGGGTGGCGATCTTGGAGAGCTTCCGGACCGAGGGCCCGTGGGCGTAGGGCATCACCTCGCGGAGCCCGTCCATGGCCAGGTTGAGGTCGTGCATCCGCTTCCGCTCTCGCCCGTTGATCTTCAGCCGGAGCTGCTGCAGGTCCTGCTCCGAAAGCTGCTTCTTGATCTTGTACTTGCTGCTCTCGCCCGAGGAGGAGGAGGAGCCCTTGGAGCCGCTCCGGCCCAGGCCGTCGCCGCCGGGTCCCTTTTGGCCCACCTCGCTTTGGGTGGACGAGACCGAGTGGTGGTGGTGGTGGTGGTGGTGGTGGTGGTGGTCCCTCAGGTACAGCTCATCCATGTCTGGCGAGGAAGCTCTGCTGGAGACCGAGCTGGAGTCAGAATTCATGGTACAGACCGGGGGGGGGGGGGAAGAGGGGGGCAGGGGAGGGGAGGGCAGGAGAGGGCTTCCTCGCTGGGGATAAGGACAGGGGAGAAGGAGAGGAGGAGGAGGAGGAGGAGGAGGAAGGCAGGTGAACCACCGCCAAGGAGGCGCAGGCACCTTCCCGCGCTTCTGGAGAAGAGAAGACGGCCCGGAGCTGGCGCGGGCAATCCCTGCCTCCTGCCTGCCTGCCTTCCTCCAGCTCTCGGTGTCCAGGAGCGCTGCCTGAGCGGTGCGCGCGTCTCTTGCGCGTCTCGGCTTTATCTGAGCTGGCTTGGGGGGGAAGAGGGGCTTTTATAGAGCCAGAGGCGAGCGCAGGGACAAAAGGGAGCCCTTCAATCTCCGAAAGAAAAAGAGAGAGAGAGAGAGAACGGGGGGGGGGGGGAGAGAGGTTTGCGAGGATGACGTGCGGGTCTTCAGGGCGGCGCGCTTTGACTGTCCCACTTAGCAGGGACCCCCTTTCACTGGCATTGTGGCGCCGCCCTGGGACACCTCCGCCGCGGCCGACCCTCAAGAGTCAAGGAGACCCCCAGCCTGCCCTTTTCTCTTCCTCCTCCTCCTCCTCCTCCTCCTCCCCCTCCTCTCCGCACAGCTAATGATTGATAGCGCGCAGAGCCCCCGCTCGCCTTCGCCTCTCCGCGTCGCCGGGATGGAAGAGGTGCTGTTTCCAGGATCTCGGCCGGGCGAAGGGAAGAGGAGGGATGGGGAACGGGGTGGGGACGGGGATGGCAGGAGGCATTTTGTCTCTCTTCCCTGCCATCCACAGCCCACAGCCCCACACACATGCTCCCCATTTGCTTGACGAAGACCCGCCTGGGTTTAAGGAAAGGAAGGCCCGGCCTCCCCGAGAGATTCGGCGCGAGTCCCAAATCCGCTGAACTCTCTCTCTCTCTCTCTCTCTCTCTCTCTCTCTCTCTCTCTCTCTCTCTCTCTCTCTCTCTCTCTCTCTCTCTCTCTCTCTCTCTCTCTCTCTCTCTCTCTCTCTCTCTCTCTCTCTCTCTCTCCCTCTCTCGGGACACCGGCTTGGCTCTCGAAACTTGGACTTCGATGCGGGTTTGGGTCATCGGCGGAAGCTGGAATTGATGGGGTGGGGGTGTTAATGGAAGACGGAGCTCTTCCGCACTTTTACGAGAGCGAAGTCCCACTACAGTCGATGGAGCCACTCTCAGAGCCAAAGAGCCTGCTGCACAGCCGCCAGCAGCGCCCAGGAGAAGCGGAGTTGGGAGGGGAGCCTCCCTTGCCTCGTCTTAAATTCACGTGGAAGGGATTCCCGTGCAGTTTAAGAGGAGCACTGCGGAGAAAGTGAGAGTCATAACATGATTCAAGAACCAATTGGCCTGGCCAATTTCTTTCCCGGATTTCAGATCCTTGACAAGCCACTCGATGCAAGGCTGTTGGGTCGCATCTGAGCGCCTGGGAACCTCCTCGTCCGAACTAGATTTCGGAAGAGGGAAAACGGCGATGGGTTCCAGTAGCATTTTCGCTCGAGTTTCTTTCCTCTCTGTCGATCAGGGTCCTTAATGTGGAGTAGAAAAGTCGTTTAAGAAATTGATAGGTGGATGGGGGAAAGGTCTGTCTCATTCCGTGTAGCCAGTTAATTTTAAAAGGCAATTTTGATTTTAAAATGAATCAAACTTAAGTGTGTCTAGAATGGGTTTCCTAAGCCCGCCTCATCTGAATTGTTTTGCATCCGATCGGACTTTTCATACGACACCATGAGAATGATTTGGGTTTATATTCTAAAAGGTAGGCAATTTTTCCCTTGAATAACTCACCTTTTCCCTAATTGAAACCCTCAAGTTAAGTCTGTTTCCTATTTTGTAATGACAACATTCACGAATCTTTTGCTAAGTCCTTTCCCCACAACCTGCACCTGAGCTTCGGTGTAGGAGGATGACGTACAGAGACACGCACACGTCGAGTTTTCCACAAAACTATGTACTGTAGTTCGTCTTCGCTTTATCCTTTGGAAACCACCACCTTCCTTTCACTGGTTTGGAATTGCTTCTATGTCTTTATGATTTTCTTAATGATTTATGGATGTAGAGGTCAATTTTGAACACTTATGGAAAAAGGAAAGAGGAGAACGTACTTCGAAATAAGACTGAGGTCTTTTTGAAACTCTCTTATTTTTGTTGACAGTTTGATCTTCTGAATAAATTGTGGTGTGTTGACATACATTATGTAAATAAGATATTTATTTTATTTACATTTTATTTTAAATTGTACATAGTCTCTCACTCCCCCAAAAGCACTCTAGGCTCACACACTCTTACCCGAAAGTAAATTCCACCGATTTCAGCGAAGCTTGTTTCTGAGAAGACATATCAAGTACAGTATTGGATTGTTCTGCTTAAGAGTGTTTTTATGTCAGCTTCTTGGCAGTAAATTCGGTTAATTTACTGCCAGTGGAGTAAAGAAATAGAGACGAGTTAAGGTCAGTTTATGAATCTGGATAATAAAGCACAGCAAACAAAGGTAGCACCTTCCTTCTCTTGACTGAGTATGTAGTCCTTTCGGCTGAAATATGCCAAATATTGTGCAACGTAAAAGGGAAAATTCCTTGTATGTGTGGGTGTAAGAAGAGAGAAAGTTTGTGTGTGAGAGAATGAAAATATCACTAATCCGAAGGAGTGGCGGGACGGGGGAAGGGAAAGCCAATTGAAATGAGAAGCAACATTTTGCAATGCCAAGCTGACACAGAAACCCTTGAACCCGGTACTACGGTTCAGAACTTTACGAAAAAGCTTAAATATGTATACTCAGAAGTAAGTCGCTTTGCCTGCAAATTGGCCCTATCTCCTTCCACATACCTTCCGCTCTGCCTCCAGTGCCAGGCACGCTTGCAAGAGGCATGCAACGGTAAAGGATAGGGCTGAGTCAGGGACATCCCAGGGCAGACAGTCTTCTTCCCAGGAAACTCATACGAGTCGTGTAGGATTTAATCCGGCAAGAGTGGGAGCAGCCAGCGAGCCAGATTCAATTTCGGAGAAGTCCTTGGGCCTCCATTCCAGTGGCGAGCAAGTCCACAGACCATGGGTGTCTCTGAGAACGTTAAAAGAAGAAAGACTTGCCACCACTCATCCCAAATGTATCTGTTATTTATACATGTGTGAGTTGGTTATTTTAATGGAGGCAAATTGCCGGAATAATTCCTGGAGATATTTTTTGTCACGGGCAGAATATTTTTTTTAACCAAAATCAGCCCTTTTTTTAACACCGTAAAACCCTTTATTGCCAATTACTAAGCCATAGGAGAGTCATTTGGTATTTTTTTTTTTAAGAAGGTGGGGGAAAACTGTTGCAAAAGCTGAGAACCCACCAAAGGAAGATGTTAGAAATAATGGGGTGTGGCCACATTGGGAGGTTCCCAACATAATTAGGGTCCACAGCCCGGTCTTGTATAGGGTAACGGTGAGATATGTTTTATGATGGCTTTCCTGCACAGCACTTACTCGGTGCAACGCGGAGTAGTACTTCTTCTGCCCGACGGGCCCAAACTCTTCCGGGGAACTAGTTTGTTACCCTCCAGTCTGAGCCTTTCTGGCCCATGTACGTCGCGCTGATTGGAATCGTTGGGAACACCGACTCGCTAGTAACTCTGAATAGCTGCGGGAAGAACCGTGGAACGGGACTAGATGCAGGGGCTTGGGTAGATGGGGGCCTTGAGAATGGGGTTGCTAATTGGCCAGAGAGTTTAAGAGCTGGGGAGAATGGAGAGATTTTTCCAGGCAGGCCAGGCGTCGCACCCTTAGCAGATGATGGGGCAAGGAAAGTGATCGACAATTGTATTTGCCTCGAGGAGGTGACGAGCAGGAAAATGAAGATGCGCCTCGGATCCTTTGGAACCATGTGAATCATCTGTTGGGAAAAGTTCGCTCTCCTGGAGGATTACCTGCTGGGCGTTAGAGAACTTCGCCCCATGAGATGTTTATTGTGTGGGAAGGCAAACAGGAGTTCAAACTTTTCCCTAGCCTTTATTGGCCGGCTTCCTTTGATGCTCGGCCACACGCAGGCAGTCCCTGATCGTGTGAACGCGGGCGCCTGAAACGAAGCAGGAAAGCAGTGGTGCACAGCTGACAGCAGGCGCTATCCAAAGCAAACGGACTTGCGCGTCCGGAGAAATCTGGAAGGAAGCGGCATGTGTGCAGAGCAGTTTGCATTTAACAAGCAGACAGGCAGGGTATATTTGGTACTAGCGAAAAATATTAGCGGTAAGGTGACTCTGGAAATAGGAAATAATATCGACCTTCCGATCTGCATTCCCTTGATTTCCAGATTGCCGACTTCTAGCGAGGCAACGGCAGAATGACTGATTTCCAGGATCTTTCCTCCAGCTGAATCTGTTTGCAGAGAAATGAGAACAAACCGTACAACTGGAAGAACAAGTGAAAGTAAAATGGCACAGGGGGAGGCAGGAAGAGAGGAACTCTATAGAGAAAAAAATGTTGGTGGAAGGAAGGAAGGAAGGAAGGAAGGAAGGAAGGAAGGAAGGAAGGAAGGAAGGAAGGAAGGAAGGAAGGAAGGAAGGAAGGAAGGAAACCCATATGCCGAGGACGACTTTTCCCATTCCGCTTGCCTGCCTCTGGCTCTTCGCTGCAGAGAGAGAGGCTGCTGATGTTTGTTTCCCAATTTTCTGTTCCTCCTAATGTCGCTTCTTCTCATATCAAAAATTCTGGACTACAATCCCCTGCCCATTGACTCGGGAGCAAGTGCCCAGCACTTACGTACTTGGATTGAACATCTGAGTAAACATGAAGGTGTCAGGACGCGACGAAAGCGCGGAAGGGCGACTAGCTTCCCGACCCGCTTTGAGGCGGCCACAACAGCAGTAAAAGGATCTTTTATATGCCCAGATCCTTGCAAAAGCGTTCTCAGGTGCTCTGGATCGCAGCCCAAGTACCGTCCGATCCTAAACCTTGATCAAAACGGCTTATTGGACAGCACGCCGGACTCATGGCAACAGAAAGAGGCTAGCCTCGTTTTCTCATTGACGGAAGGAACTGCATAAAATTTCCTCTTCTTCTCCCCCCCCCCCGCCACTCCACGCCAGTGCTCACTATTTTAAAAGAAAGAGTGAGGATATCACGGACACACTTCTTCCACTGCAACACGTGGGATCTACTTTCCCATTAAATTTGCCGGCGCGTAAAGATATTGTCTGGATTAAAAAAAATCCCCCCAGCTCTCCGCCAACTCATGGAAGTCAAGAGAAACCGGAGAGGGCTGCCCTCTCGCCCAGTGACCAGATCGCGCGATGGCCCAGCGGGGTCCCTTTGCTCTTCCCGCCAGACCTCTCCCCCCCCCCCAGCCCCTGCCCTTTGCAAAAGCCGGCGAAACACGCGGTCCTTCTCGGGCACGGATTTATACGAAAGCATCTGCTGCCCGGAAGAACAAACGTCTTTTCCAGCGCTTCCCACCCCCCACCCCCCGCGGCTAATGAACCTCAGATGGGGCACCGGCAGGCGGCTGGGGGGGGGGGGGACGGGTTTCGGGCAGCGGCTGCGGCTGTGCAGGGAAAGTGTCAGAGCAGGGCAAGGTAGAGGGGCGAGAGCTCCCCCTCCCGCGGGAGGAAAGGCCGAGTTTGGGGGGAAGGAAGGGGGATTAGGCTGCAGAGTGGGCCTCCAAACACTGGGCTCGGCAATGATTATCATTCTAATGAGTTGCTAGACGACGGCCGCGCCGCGCAGTGGTTAAAGAACTACGGGAGCAGAGCAGAATGACGTCGGAGCGGAACAACAACAGGGTTGATTACTGCTTTGCAGCGCAAGGGGTGTGAGACCCTATGGAAAACCAAGAGTTGTGGGCTGTAATCATCATCATCATCATTTTAGAACTAAACAGCTGGAAGGGACTCTCTGGATCATCGAGTCCAGCCCCTGTCAAGGAGGCCCAGTGGGGGAATCGAACTCCCAACCACCTAAAGCCACCCAGGTATCCAGCTTGCCGCCTCCGCCTCCAGCCGTTGCTTTAGTCCTACTCCCAGAAAAAGAGAGCAAAGGCGAATCCACGTAGTGGTGACTGGAAGTGTACCTTTTCCTCGCTCAGGGAAAGTCTCCTCTTCTCACTCGGTTCACGGCAGCTCCGAAGTTCTGAGCAGGGGACTCGGCAGCTGCCTCTCCTTCCCCCCCCCCGCTCCCCCCCCACCAGGCTCTCCGGTTCCCATGTGTCGGAATTCCACGTAGCACGCGCCAACTGCCTGGATGTTTGGGGCCCCGGGAAGAAAGCGCAGGCAATCCCTGCCTCTGGAGCCCTTGGAAAAAACCGCTGCCCGCTCTTCCTTGGGGGGAGTGGGAGACCCTCAGTGAGCTGACCTCTCCTGTGACTTGAGGTGCAGAGGATCGCACCTCCGATCTCCCTTCTCCTGAAGGAGAAAAAAACAAACCTCCCGTCTTTGCAACCCCTGTGAAAAAGCACAGGCACGTATACAGGAATCTGCCTCGTACCGGGTCAGACCTGGCGGCTCTCCAGCCCCAGCGTTGAGGCGATTCAGGTCCAACTTTTTCGTCCCTCGCCCTACTCGGAAACGCAGGGGGATTGACCCGGCCACTGCCACCGGCTAATGCGGCCCTCTACCAGCCACTACTCATCCTGTGGACAGCTAGACATCGATCAGGCTCAGGACCCGAGTCTTTCTTTGACTCCTTCGGATCTCAGTGGCAGGGCATTAAACTAACACTTCACTGTTCCGTTGAAATCCTTGGGAAGGCGTCTCTCACCTGCCCTGCCACCCCCCCTTTCTTTTTCTTTTAAAATCGTAGTTTGGGCTGGAGGATCATTTTAGATCTGGAATAGGCCAAATCATAGGTTTTACTCCTTAAAAACTATATTGAAGAAGGTCTAAAATCCTCCCCATTTACAACACCCGCGTCAGTGCTTGAATCTCAGTGATCTGTCTCGGAGGTGTGAGTGTGTGCGTTGCGATTTTCGTACGAACTGTTTAGATAGACTTTCGCAAGTAGCCAGAATATCCAGGAAAGGAGGGCTGGTGGCCATCTGTGGGATACAAGTCCGTGGATGAGTTTACTCTGAGGATGATGAAGCCCGGACCCAACCCAGTGGCCTCCTTTCTTCCGAGAACTGAAGTCCGATTGGGTTGGGTGGGCGAATCCTAAATGGTGGCTTGTATAGGATTGCGGTTTAACCTCTCATGACTAAATATCTCAGCTGCCTAGTGTATCTAAATACGAGCTATCTAGAATTCCTCTAGCAACCAGAAGGAATTCAGTCGTTTTAGGCAGTGGTCCGAAAATATCTGGGATTTAATCGCATTGAACCGGAGTGAAATCTGAGTTACAGGTGTGTACGGTCCTGCAGCTAAATCTGCGTTCCCTTTGGCCTTAATCCAATTGCTAGTTCCCACTACAGTAAAGGGAAATTGAATCAAATGCGGAATGAAGAGTTGTTACTCTTTTGTAAATCTCACTGATTCAATGGACCGACTCTGTTTGGGAGCGAGCGGTAAGGTGGTCCGGTCGTTAGACACATCCACGGGAATGAACCCTATCAACACAGCAAACCTGTATAGGATCGCTCTGTAAAGCCCACCTGGCGTCAAAGACCAGGAAAGGTTCAGGACCTCCTGCCTCCAGGACTCCGTGCGCGTCGACACCCCTCGCTTCCCCGACCTCAAGAAGGCAAACAAACATTTCGAACCCTCTCCCCTCAATCCATCAAATCACGGTCTACTTTTTAGGAATGCATGGGTCGATTTCTGCACTTCTACCTCGCGGGGAGGGGCGGGTGTCAATCCCAAAAGAGCCTTTTAAAACCTTCGCGCTAGGCGGAGGGCAGGGGAACTTTGCTCGAGGGTCTCCACCCTTGCCGCTCAATCTGGCCTTTCCAGCGCCAGGGCGGATCCGGAGCCCTTTGCGACCCGCCGAAACAGAGGCGCCCGGAACAGGGGATCGCTCGCTCGCTCGGGCGGCGCGGCGGGATGTGGCCGGCGAGAGAGGAGCGCCCGCGCCCGGCTCCGGCTCCGGCTCTGCTCCGCCAGAGTTTGGGCAGCCTGCCAAGCGCGCTCCCCGGCCGGTTAGGTCTGGCCACCCCGCCTCCTCCCGACGTTACTCCCGTTGGGAAAGAGAAGAGCATCTGGCGGGGCTCTGGGGCGGGCGCTGACTCCCTTCGCAGCCCGAGTCCTCAGGATGGCCTGTTTTAGGAGATGGCTTCCTTCTTGTTAACTGGGAAGGAAGCCCCCGTGTTTTCAGTGGAATTTACTCCCGTGTCGGGTGAGTGTGTCGGGCCACGCCCTTCTCGCCATCGCTGTCAAGACCGTGAGTCCTTTGCTTTGAGAGCTGCTCTTTCACACGTGACGCTTGATACTGGTGTTGTGTTCACCATAATATCATAAGATCCGTGTAAAGCTTACGCCGACCGGAATGCCTATTCACACGACAAAGGCCTCGTCTCCGCTTTCTTTTGGGCACAACCTACCACTACAGGTTACAACAGAGCGAGAAAGATAGAGAATAATTCTGCCAGGGGGCTCCTTTAGTGAACTAATTCACACGTTACACGGGCACATAGCAGAGAGCGATGTCTTTCCCTACCTCAGATGCATGCTTGACATATTCGATCAGAAACCCACACGCTCGCTGCCCGGGTGGACATAAGGAGCACGATCCTGCTAAACAAGGAGAATGACTTTCGTCCGTGTTCAGTGAGGCTTGCTCTCCTCTCCCCAAACAACAAGCAAACAAGCCAGTTTAGGATTCCTGCTTTAAACTTCCAGACTTTTGTCCACTTAATAACAATGTATGTATGCTTCTTACTGTTATGTCAGTACAGTGGACCCTTGACTTACAGACGGCTTGACTTACAGACTTTTTGAGTTACAGACTTCTCTGGCCGCAAAATTTAGGTTTGACTTGCAGACTGAGATTTGACTTACAGACCAGAAAAAAACCAAAATGGAACAAAAACGGCCTGTTACGGGATTAATCGGTTTTCAACGCACTGTAGGTCAATGGAGACTTGACTTACAGACTTTTTGACTTGAGAACCGCCTTCCAATACGGATTAAGTTCTCAAGTCAAGACCCCACTGTAACAAGATAGCCTACGAAAGCCTACATTTGCAAGCAATTGTTATATTAATCTGTTCCCAATAATGCTTAACGTTGAAAATGGAAGGCTTAATAAATTTTGCAAAGGCTGACAGGGCAAATCAATTGTCTGAATAAAGATATATATATTGATACTTTCCATGTTACTGAAAATATTTCCTATGGAACAGGGGATATTTTTCGTGAACAATGTTTGACAAATACATTTCCTTGAAATGTCTTCTGCTGATACTTTCACATGAGTGTGCTTAGAATCACAGCCTCAGTGGAAATTATTAAGCACAGTTTTGAACCAGACCTTCTTCCTCTTATCAATGCAAAATAACCTCTGAAACACTGGTACCTCTGGCGGGTGGGTGTGGGCACCTTAGAGTGAAGTAGACATCAACTACTGATGATTACCTAGCTTATGCTTTGTATGCTTTCCCACCTCGTTAGGGTTGCATGAAACCCTAGTAAGGTGGGAAGTGAGCAAGATTTCTCCATATCCACTGATTTGAGAATTATACCGATGTAAGGG
Organism: Pogona vitticeps; assembly: GCF_051106095.1. Classification (NCBI taxonomy): domain Eukaryota; kingdom Metazoa; phylum Chordata; class Lepidosauria; order Squamata; family Agamidae; genus Pogona; species Pogona vitticeps. Next base: position 80,902,624 of record NC_135783.1, on the reverse strand, counting down.
AGGAAGAACCCACAACACCTCTTATTTATACCTCCACAGGAAATATACTTGAGAGGGAAGTATACGTCAGATGTTGCTGTTGTCTGAATGAGACTCCATCATTTACGTGGGAAGGATCAGGACCAAAAGGCACAGAGAGCTGAACCCGCTGCAGAAATGGGAGAGGCAGGGCAGGGCTGAGAAAACGGAAGTGTCTTCTTTAAGAACCGCAGCTGATTCTTCGGAGTCACATTTTTAGCAAAGGAGAATGCTGCTTTGATGAAGAGCTGAAATCATATGTGATGAGAACAGAACACACTCAGAACATTTTCTAACAGCCTTGAATGCAAGGCTTCCTTCCACAGGACGCAAGAGAGTCCCAGAATCGCAGAAGCTGTTCAAGTGCTAATTATGGGAATATATAAGAAATGTAATTTGTTGGCAGAAGTGGAGGTTTAATTTTAATGATGCATAAGCAGCATGGCTGGTTGGGACCAGCAAGATTCATTATACAGTTCTGCTTTGGCAAGGACCTTGAGAGTGGAACATATGAACTTCTATAGGCAGTAATTGCTGACTTGATTTTTACTAAGAGATTATGCTCCAGTTGGACAACAAGCATCTAATACTGGTCTCCTGTTCCTTCATTTTTCAATACATCTGAATACGAATGCCTTTCTGTCCTTTAATTGGAAGTCATTCTGCCGCTCTGGGGACTCTGGATCTAGCTGAAAATACAGAACCTGCTCCTTATAATGTGCAAATAAAAAGACTGTATCCATGTTTGTTGATTATCACTGGTTTTTACCATTACCAGGGCCTATCAGCTGTTCTGCAGCTGGTGCCCTTTACCTGTGTTAGTCTGTAAGTCCTATCATCCCCCAGAAGGGATGCTCATGGCCATCTGGAGGATGAAAGAAATTGAAAGAAGCTGAATATTATCATTCCTGCCATTAAAGATTACAAATCAGTGTGTCTGACTACAAGAGAGATCTGGTCACCGCCTGGTAAACCTGTGCCAATGATGGTCTCTCCAAAAGAGACACCAAGAAGTGAGGAGAAAAAGAAAAGCTAAATCTAATCTAAGGTAATGGGACTTCTTTAGTGCACAGTAATGCAAATAGGAGAAGGAAAATTCCAATTTCAAACCTCCACCGCCTTGTGGCTATATCCACTCATGGAAAAGGCTTCAGGAGTTAACCTCAAGGCAAAATCCGGAGCTGGAGTCCTGAAGGCAGCATGTGTCGTTCTGCCAACTCCTGCGACATTGCTGGAACCAGTTGTATTGGCTCTTGCCTTTCCATTGGACCATTTCAGCAATGTGGAGAGGAGGGATCTGCTGCTTGGGTAACAGCCTATCCTCCATACTACCTTACCCGGGCTTCATGCTCTGAAGAGGACACTCCTCAGTTCAGAGCATGTTACCATAGTCTCTTGAGACTGAAGGATGCCTATGCTAATGCAAATAAAGTGAATGAATAAATAAAAGGTAATCCAGCATGGATGCCCATTCTCACAGTAATAAAGCTGTCCTGTATAAGTGCAGGAAAGCCTGAACACAACCATATTGGGACGTACGATGATGTGGACTGTACTGAACACGTGCATCCAGCTTTCTTGTGCCGTAGTCCCCCAAATCATTGAGTTTACAGGATGGGATGCAGCACCAGAATACAGTGTGCTAGAGATGAAGAGGATTAGGCAAGGATGGCAGCTGTTGCACTATACCTTCAAATTTAGGCAACTAAAAAAGCATAAGGATCTTTGCCTTCTTTATAATATAATATATATGCCTTATTTACATCCTGACTAGATTACTCTAATGAGCTCTCTGTGGGGCGGCTTTTATAAAAGTCTTGGAAACTTCAGCTGGTTCAAAATATTACATCTAGGACTGGTTACAGGGTTCACATAAACCCCCTGTTACAGCAGCTCCACTGGCCCCCGATCACTTTCCAGGCACAATTCAAAGTGCTGATTTTAACCTATAAAGCCCTAAATGGCTTAGATCCAAGCTATCTCAAGGACTATGTCTCTCTTTATGAGCTTGCCTGGGTGTTAAGACAATCAGGGGAGGCCTTTCTCTTGGTCTTCTCCAGCTTCACAGGCATGTTTGATGGGGACATGGGAGAGAGCCTTCTCTGCTGCTGTTCACAGACTCTGCGACTCCCTCCCATGGAGGGTCAGGCTGGCCCCATTTTGCTCTTTCCACAAGTGGATGAAAACTAGTTTCCAAATCACTGACTATTTTGCTAACAAATCCCAATCGGCTCATGTAATTGACTAAGGCACCTGCCACCATGTCAGTTTCCATGTTACAGTATGTAGTGGATATGCCTCAGTATATCTGGTGGCAAAGTCCATAACGGTCAGAATGTACTTATTCCCCCTTCTGGTGGCTTTAGGCAAAGGACCCACCAGGTCAATTCCCAACCTTTGGAATGGGGTAGAGATAACTGGCAAAGGACATAATTTGGCTTTAGTCCTGTCCTGCCCTGTCCTCATCTCTGCCAGACATCACAAGTTCTGCAATAATAAGTAATCTGTTTATCCATACCTGGCCAAAAGAAGTTCTGGGCAACCCTTATTTTGGTTTCTGTGATCCCCATGTGTGCCCCAAACAAACTACTGTGAGCTTGATTTATGGTTTTCTTCCTGTATTTATTTGGGACCACTAATTGCTCTTGGGGTTCTCCTTTTCCTCTGTATGGGGTGGCTAAAATTTCCCTATACAAAAGGTCTTTATCCACGCAAAATCTCTCAGGGCATTCAGGAGACAATACAGTGGGCATTCTGGCTGCTTCAAAGCAAACCCCCAAGCTAATGTCCTCCTGCTCCTGGGCAAAATAATGTTTATTGGGATTCTTCAGAAGCATGAGATAAGCTTCAGCACCATGATTAATCTGGTTATCCAAAGGACTCTCTCTCTCCAGACCTCTCTCTGCTACTGTATCCAATTCTGCTGCAGTGGGTGATATAGTACAGACGCTTCACGAATGTCCTCCTCAAGATCAGTAGAAGCTGTGGTTGCCATGGAAACAGGATGCTGGTTACTGCTTCCCTTGGAGGATTCAACTTGTTTTAAAGAGTACACTTTTTGGTTTGATTATCATTCTTCCCAATATTAAGTTTATTTCTCATACACCGGAACTGTAAATGTCCAGGCTGGTTGCAGTTGTAACATTTATAATTCCTTCTATAAGATCTTCTGAGGAGATCTGGTAAACTTTTCCTCAGAATTCATTTGGTTCTGAGGACTAGGCCATGCTAATTTAGATGAGGCACCACCCTGGCCTTCATTCCCTGATGTTTTTTTGTGGTAGTATTTGTTGAAAGGTTGGTTGAAGGGTTTCTTATGGTTGTCCCAGGTTGGCTTGTTAACTTTTACCTCAGAGAATCTGGGGTCTTTGTACTCACTAATATGATCTGCCTGTTCACCAGCTTCTATTAGAGTTTTAGGGTTTTTGTCCCTAAGTAGATAGTGCAATTCCCCAGATAAAAATAGAGTAAAATTGATCCAAGCCTATCACAATTTTCATCTCTTCTAGAGAGGTAACTTTTGCACATGTCATCCATTTGTCCAGATACTGGTGTAACTTAGACACCAACTGAGCATATGATTCTTCAGGTCTTTTAGTAAGGGCACGAAATTTTCGCCTGAGGGGTTCTGCATTTATGCAATACAGTGGAGCCTCGACTTACAGACGGCTCGACTTACAGACTTTTCGAGTTACAGACTTCTCTGGCTGCAAAATTTAGATTCGACTTGCAGCCAGAGAATCGACTTACAGACCAGAAAAAAACCAAAATGGAATAAAAATAGAATAAAAACCACTGGTTATGGGATTAATCGGTTTTCAGTGCATTGTAGGTCAATGGAGATTCGACTTACAGACTTTTTGACTTGCAGCCACCATTCCAATACTGATTAATTCCTTAAGTAGAGGGTCCACTGTATCTGGAAAATACAATTTTTCTATAGGCTTCAAAATCTCTAGCCTTTTCTAGGGGAATCTGAGAATAAATCTCAAGCAATTCTCCACTTATTTGTGACCTCAGAACAATCATCCGTTCACTATCTCTGATATTAAAGTCCCAACACGCCCGCTCAAAAGAAATAAGAAAAGATTCAGGACAGTCCCCTTTTTTATGTTGGGAACATTTCTTAAGATCAATTTTAGCCAGATTTCCCTCATTGGAGCTGTTATCGTTGTTGCTATTTTGAGAGGTTAATTCTAATTGTTTCATCTGTATTTGAAATTCCATCTCTTTTTGTCTTAATTCCATTTCTCTTTGTCTATTTTCTTGCTCAAATCCCATTTGTCTGACGTCTTGCTCAGCTTTGAGCTGTAGTTCCTGAGCTTTTTCTCTAATTTCTAATCTTTAAGCTTGAATTCCTGTTGTAACCTCCATTTTTCAAACTCTTGAGAGCTTAGGACATCTGGTCTTTTTGAAGCATTTTTCTCAGTCTCCAACTGCTCTCCTGGAGTTAAAGGGTCACAATTTTCCTCTATTTCCTGAGGTAATAAACTTTGTGCCTCTTGAGATTCACTTGCCACCATTACTGGCCTTTTAGTTCCTTTGGGTGGCATATTTATCTGAGTTACTTATTCTAGAGTGTGTTTATACTGATTTCTTCTTTTACTTCCAGTCACTGAAATAATTTCTATTTCAAGCCTTTGCATTTTCTGCTATTCCCTCAGATCTGCTCTGACCTGTGGCTTCTGCTTTTTCCACAAGCGCTCCCTTTAATCTTAAGCTAGTCCACTGGGTCTTCAAATCTTGATGTAAATACATACACAGGAATTTTCTCTCAGAGTCATTCACTATCTTAGACCCCCCCCCCGATCTGGGTTCAGAAGCCCCCACCACTAAGCTTTTCCCAAAAGCTCTAGTGGGTAACCAAACTTCTTTACCAGACACCTCTGTCTAAAAGGTACACTTGACTCAAGAAAAATTCTTTTTAAACTCTGGCTTGACTGGATTTCTTCGTATCACACCACTGGACACCAATTGTCACGTTCGCTCCTCATGGCCCCACCTGACTCCGCAAACACGAAGCACCCAAAGGCAAACCAATACTCCTTTTCACACACTGCTACCAGTTGATCACTAAATCAACATACTTTACTTACGGAAGGTTGAAGATGAAGGTCCAAACCTCACTGTCTTTTAAATAAAACAAGTTTATTGATTACAGACATTTGATAATTAATCATAAGTAACTTCTGCAGGTTTATTTATCATCAATCTCAACCTTCTATTTGTTACAACATAATTTATTCACTCTTCCCACTAATCACACCTCAGATCTCTCAAATACCACATTCTATCTCCCTCTCCACTCTCATCTCCCTCTTGACTCTCACTCTGACTCACTCTCTGACTCCGCCTCTTTTTACATATCTCTCGGCTTCGCCTATCAGCAACATTAGCCTGCAACATGAATATGCATGACTACTTAACATAATAAGGGTGAATGCTGCACACATGTGTTAGCAGAACTGACCACTACAGGGAGCCAGAGACTGTGCTATGGATACTTGTTAGTAAAAAATACACAGCATGATCTTTGGCTCCCTCTGGAGGAGTTCTGGCAATGCATATGCAAATAGTTTTTCTGATTCCCCCCTTTGTTTATTATAAATGGTTTTCAGTATCCACAGGGGACTTGGAACCAATCCCCAGAGGAAATGAGGGTCCTACTGTATTGACTTTTAATGATGTGAACCACCTTAGGTCTTTTAAAAAGAGAATGGTGGGGTAAAACCAACCAACCAACCAACCACATCAGCACCATCATGTTATACATTTCCTCCCCCAATGGTAACAGACACAGATGTAAGGCAGTGGTGGAGTGACTGGCCAAGATGATGTCACATCACAGATGCCTGAAACTGAACAGCAGTGCAGTGGTACAGCTCTATATCTCTCATAATATTTATGATTTTTTTTCCAAGATCCACTTTAACTGGTGGCCTACAGAATGAGGTCTATGGAAAAGTTATAAATCTTTAGCTTTAGAAGCTAAAATACCCAAGACATGGTTAGAGGCATATATCACGTTAATACCAAAAGAAGATACGGACTCCACACATATAAAAAATTTCAGACCAATATCATTGTTGAATGTGGACTATAAAATCTTTGCAGTGATTATAGCAGAAAGATTGAAAAAGTTTTTAGTGGAGTTCATCCATTCAGATCAAAATGGATTTTTGCCAAAAAGACAACTAAGGTATAACCTAAGGATAATTTTGGACATATTAGAATATTATGTGGTACATTCAGAGAAGCAAATGGCATTAATCTTCCTGGATGCCCAAAAAGCCTTTGATAATGTGAACTGGCAATTTATGATGCAGCAAATAAAAGCTATGGATTTTGGCAAAAAGTTTACAAATGTAATTGAAACAATCTACAATGAACAAATAGCTAAAGTAATTGTAAATGGTGAATTGATGGATTAATATAAAAAAAGGCACAAGACAAGGATGTCCACTCTCTCCATTGCTATTTATATTAACTCTGGAGGTATTAAACAGGAATGTAAGGAACGACCCAGAGATTAAAGGTACCAAAATAAAGGACGAGAGCTACAAACTACAAGCATTTGCAGACGACTTGGTGTTTATATGGGAAGACCCACTGGAAACAATATTGAGACTACTGGACAAAATCGATGAATTTGGGAAAGTAGCAGGATTGAAGATAAATAAAGAAAAAACTAAAGTTATAGTGAAAAACTTAACAGCCAAGCAAAAAAATCAACTCTCAAAGATGTCAGATTTACAAATAGTTAAAAAAGTTAAGTACCTTGAAATATATTTAACTGCTAGATGTGTAACTATAAAAGAAGATAATTATATGAAACTACTTAACCAAATAAAAATAGACCTGGAAAAATGGAAAAACTTACAACTATCACTATTCGGAAGAATTGCAACAATCAAAATGAACATCTTGCCAAAGCTACTTTTCTTGTTCCAAACAGTGCCAGTGAAAATAGAGAAGAAATATTTTGACGATCTAAACAAAGTGATATTACAATATATTTGGCAAGGGAAGAAAGCCAGAATCAAACTAAAAATGCTCCAAGAATCCAAGGAAAACGGAGGATTTGGCTTACCGGACTGGACCTTATATTACCAATCATCCGCTCTAACTTGGCTGAAAGAATGGATTAGTCTGAAAAACAAGAGACTTCTGTATTTAGAAGGACATGATCTACAGTTGGGTTGGCATGCCTTTTTATGGTATCAGGAAGCCAAAACTCATAGGTATTTTCAAAACCATTATATTAGAAACTTCCTATATATAATATGGGAAAAAATAAAAATGAAAATATATACGAAAATACCAGGATGGGTTTCACCCATAGAAGCATTTGTTCATCCCAACCTTTTGAATGTTAGAAAAATTTTGACTTATAAAGATATTTTAGACAAAGATAGGAGATTAAAGCCAAAACAAGATCTTATAGAACAGGGGTTAGATGCATCGTGGTGGTCTATAATGCAAATACAATCAAGATATGAACGGGATCTAAAAATGTATGACTTTTATAAAGAACAGACAACTTTTGATCAAATATTGTTAACATCAGATGATAAATTAATTAGGAAAGTATACAAATTCCTTCTAAATTGGAAAATGGAGGATGAACAGGTCAAAGAAACGATGGTTCAATGGGCAAAAAATTTTGGGTACAATATTGACTTAGAAAAATGGCAAGGGCTGTGGTCTAGAAACTATAAGATGACAATGGCAACATCTTATAAAGAGAATCTATACAAAATGTTTTATAGATGGCATTTACCTTCTGATAGATTAGCTAAGATGTATTCTAACAGGTCAAGTAAATGTTGGAAATGTCATAAAAAAACTGGAACCTATTATCACCTCTGGTGGACTTGTGATAAAGCAAAAAATTTTTGGAACAAAATACATACATGGCTTGTTAAAATAATCAAAAAGCATGTAGATTTTAGGCCAGAGCTCTTTCTGTTAGGTATAATACCAGAAAGTGTTGATAGACAAAATGTATATTTAATACTGCATATTCTAACAGCGGCGAGAATTACTTATGCACAGTACTGGAAAAATGAAGGAACACCTACAGAGCAAGAAATAATTTAAAAGATATTGGATTGCGCTGAAATGGACAGACTAACACTGAAAATCAAAGGAAAAGAAGATACAAAATATTATCAAACATGGGACTTATTCTATCAATGGTTAGAAGGATGTTGTATAGATTAGGAGGGTAATATGTGTAGCAGTAGTTTTACAAATGATTATAAGCTGTACCCTGGTGACACGATGTTAAATCAATATGGTTGGATTTATATAATTAAAAAAAAAGAATAGTGAAAGACCTATGTAGGTATAGGCAAATTTGTGAAAAACTGAATGACAAAAGGAGAAAGCAGCACAATTTGCTCTGCATGCATACAAGCAACTTCCACAAAAATCGGAGGGTGAAGCTTGGACTGTCTGTATTGGCACAAGATAAAGTATTCCCTGAAAAAACAGAGACACAGTTCAGCTGAGATGCTAGACAGAAACATGATCGCTGATCAAATACTTCAATATCCAAAAAAATCAGTGTTTGAATTCTACTTTTTGGATCAGATTCTTTCCAGGTCCATAGGAAAAGTTATAAATCAAGGGTGTAATCTGGTAAAATTTAAACAATCTAGAAGCACATTATTTTACAGTGGGGTCTTGACTTAAGAACGGCTCGAGTTAAGAACATTTTGACTTAAGAACCACTCTCATAGGAAAATATTGACTTGACTTACATACTTAGATTTGAGTTAAGAACTGAAAAAAACCACGTGGGAGGCAGGGAAAGTGCAAAATGTGAACTTTCAGTTAACTGTTGGCCAGTGAAAAGGGTGCCTGTCTGCTTCCTCACTCCTCCCAGCGTTTAGAGAGTGGATTGGGAGACAGTCTTCGGACTGCCTGGTACTGCCTGGACTGTATTTTCCCTGCCTTCCCTGAACCTTTCTTGACCTAAGAAAAAAAGAAACAAAATATCCCCCTCTAGTGGTCGAAGGCGGAATAGCAGCTTCCCATTAGTTTCTATGGACGGAAAAGAGCAGATACGGATCAAATGGTTTTCAATGCATTCCTATGGGAAATGCAGATTTGACCTGAGAACTTTTTGACTTGAGAACCGCCTTCCAATACGGATTAAGTTCTCAAGTCAAGACCCCACTGTACAGGGAAGTCTAGTCAGGGGTTCAAAACCTCCACTAAGATCAGTGGCCATTGGAGTTAACTGGCTTGAATAATTGAGTCCCAAATGATTTGGTGAGGGTAGAGAGAGAATCATAAAGTTAGAGCAGAGAACTGAAGGACATTAGAAGTCTGAGAGTAGTAATTTGTGGTAGAGTTTACGAAGATAAGTCTGTCTATAGGGGTTAGTGGGTGTGTGTAAGAAAGACTGAGAGTCTACAATGTAATTATTTTGAATGTTAAGTACTAAAGAAATATATTTAAATCTTACTGTAGTTTTAAACTTTATCATTCATATCCAAGAACTCACCTTTCCTTTCATATATATTAACTATGGTCCCTAAATAAAATTCCTGTTTGATGGTTCAAATCAATCTCTCCTCAAAATATATTTCATGTGTAACTTAGAATAAGGAACAAAATACACCCATGCTCTATTTACTGATAGGAACAGAGTTTTATTGAGATTAAGAAACCCTTTTACCGAATACCTGAATTATCTAAGACACCAGCTTGGGGCATTAGAAGCTCTGGCTGTAACAGTATAAAAAGAACAACCCCAAACTACTTGGAAGGGGTTTTGAGGATGTTTTTTTTTTTTTTTTTTTGCAGTTTAATGCCTTCCTGAGTGGCACTAAGGAGTGGTGTCAATGACTTTCAGCATTAAAAGGTGTAAAAAGATTCCTGAGTGCTGCCTGAGACCACCTGAGGCATGTGTGACCCTGTTACTGTGAAAAATAGCAGAAAGGTCAGCGCCTGCTCGAGCTGAAACATCACAGTGTCTGAGACCACTCAGCTGTCTGGGGTGGCTATCTGAGACTCCATAGTCTGGGAAGAGTACAATACATAGGTGCAGATCACAATCGCCACTAAGGTATCATTTTATTTATATTGAGCATATAGCTGAGTAGCTCAGTGGTTTGGGTATCTTGCTGTGGAACCAGAGGTTGGCGGTTCAGTTCCCCACTGTATTTCCTGTGAGGACAGCCAGCCTGTGTGGCCTTGGGCAAGCTGCACAATCCCAGGGAGCCCCCAGAAGAAGGGAATGACAAGCCACTTTTGAGTATTATCTACCTGGAAAACCTTGAAAAAGGGTCACCATAAGTCAGAATTGGCTTGATGGTATATGATTATTATTAGCACAATCCTTACTCATAGAATTATAGAAAAGTGAAGTCAGAAGGGGCCTACAAGTCCAAACCCCTGCTCAGCGGAGGAATACAATCAAAGGATATCTGCCAGGTGATTATCCAAGTTTTTCTTGAATGCCTCCAGTGTTGGAGGACTCACCAACTCCTGAGGTAACTGGTTCCACTGTCATACTGCTCTAACAGTTAGGATGTTTTTCCTTATATTCAACTGAAATCTGGTTTTCTTTAACTTGAACCCATTGTTGTGTGTATAATACAGTATTGCATACAGCCAGCACTGGGCTCTGGAATATTGTGTAAAATATCACAGTACCAAGGTATCATTTTGTCTCCTCAAGGGCTAGGTTTAATTGCTTTCCTTCAGCCTTGTTAAAAGGGTGTTTTAATAACATTCCTTATGGAGAAAGGATATGCCCCTGTGGGGAAGAAACATTTGAGTCCTTGGCACACACCATTCTAGAATGTAGCTTATATAGGCTTTGAACATATCTGTTACCTCTATCCAATAATGTGTGAATGTACTAGTATACCTCCCACAGACTACCTGCAGTTTCTGCTGTCCGGAGAGAACCAATTAATAACATAGTTGGTGGCTATGTTTTTATTCTATTATTTTATTATTATTATTATTTTATTTTAAGAATTTGTAACATGTTATATTAAGACAACCACATGACTCAAGTTTTATACTGTTTTATACCGCTGATATGTTCTAACAACTTACTTACTCTTCATATCTTATATAATGTTTTTATCTTTGAATTTTCGAGTCTATGACTGTATAATAATAAAACTCAATCTAAAATGTTGGCTTTCTGGTTGCTTGCTGCTACAGTCAGGTTGATCTACAATTGGGTGACTGGATGACACCAATAGATAAGAAATGAGGGATCAGTAGTCACTTTGCTGAACAGTGGCCCTGACCTTCAATTATTTCCATTCTCCCTCCACATTCCATGTTGGTTAAACCGAAAAGTTTTCTTCTTATTTTTTGTTGACTAATATCCTATTGTAACTTTGGGACTGATCACCAAGATTACTTCCTGTATCTTTTGTATGTTTTGTTTACTTCAGTGATTTCCAACACGGTGCCCTCTAAATGTCTTTAGTATCAATATGTACTGATGTTTCCATCTTAGAAGACAACTTCATGCATCTGATGATTTATTGAAGCATATATCTCAGAGCTGTTCCAAACAGAGCATAAAAGTACTGGGTTACTAGTATTATTCTCACTACCCATGAAGCATCCTTCTCATCTTGCTTAGTTACAGTATCTTTCGTAATGGCTCTTTTCATTCCTCTTGAAAGCATGGTTTATTTTTAGTATCATTTTGCACAGGAGTGGTATTTAGCACTAAGATGATTCTTGATTGAAGTTGATTCCATAGTGAGAGCCTTCCAAATGAAAGACTTAAATTACCAACCAAAATAAACAAACAAAAAACTCCAACAGTTGAGTTCCAGCAGAAATGTCCATTTCTTAAGTATTTCTTAAAGTTGTTTTAAAGGGGAACCAACTTTCTTAAAGAGAAAAACTAATTTTGGAAGAGAAATTTGGACGCAAATCTTGGTAAACTCCACATTTCTTATGCACCGCACAACTGAAAAGAAGGATGGAACAAATGCTCTATCATGAAAGCCTGTTTTATAACACCTGTTAATTCACAGGCCCCTGGACCTCTTTTGATACAACAGGTCCATCTGATCAACATACTGGGCCTTGTAATTAGATTGACTAAGTCTGATTTCTATGTCTTAAAAATACAAGTTCAGGATTTGTGAACCAAAGGAACATACAGACGCAACAGAGCACAGCTGAGATTGCAGTAAACTTGCTACTGAAATGAGTGATGAAATTGTCAAGGACTGTATGGCTATGGAGCAGATTTCACTTTCACTGTATCTAATAAGCCATATAAGTAAATGCAGGACAATAACATAATCAACTGATTCTTACAAGATGACGGAAGCCACTCTTTCCTTGACTTGAATGCAAAACTTTAGAGAAGAAAAAGAACCCCCCCTTTTTTTTTTGGAAAGCACTGATGATAAGGCTTGGAAAGTCAAATTGATAGTGTTGGAAACTGGCTTCCAGAGAGCAATTTGTTTTAGTTGTTGTTCATGAGTTGCTAATCCTGGGTGACATTTCCTTCTAATCGCATGAAATTAGTTTGTGTAAACAAACACAATTACTCATTCAGTGGTGTGCATTTGATTCACTGTACTAAAGACCAGGCAGTACCTGAATATTAAATATAACTTTTAATGAACGGATTATATGAATCAAGCCCGGAAACTTTTTAAGGCTATTATATATACATAAGTATTAATTAGCAATGAGATAGGTGGCTCTTGTTGGATTCAGTGGAAATGCAAGTTGTTTATATGCATTGATTAGGGGGTTTGTTTTGTAAAGGTTTGTAACTATGTTCAGTTTTTGATAATGCATTTCTATTGTCATGTGGGCTATAAAAAGACTGACTCAAATTCCATGGTTTCTGGAGATCTGAGCCAGTGGATAGTTGTTTCAGAACATATTTGTAGTATGATATAGCTTGATACCAGGAACACTTTGTGGCACATCATAATGATTTTCACACTCATTCATCTTTTTTGCTTTTAGATATGGTTTACACCCCAACCAATGCATGTACTATATGTTACTCTTAAAATTCATAGCTTCTAACTCCAGCGCATCCTGCTAAACACACATGGAGCTCCTGTATGAGGAATCTTTTTCAAATTGAAGCAAGGCAGGAAGCCCTCACATATCAGGGAGCTCCATATGGCCCCTAAAGTTTCTGCAATGAGGAAACACTGAATTTAAGTAGCAGGATAGATGCAGTGGTGAAAATTAAGATCAACTAGTGACAAGGGCAACCTACTGGAGAGACTGGACAAACTCATGACATGTTGACAACCCCATCGTTAGGCAACATGAAGCTGCCACCAGAGCTGGCAAATTCTGAGGACAGCAGTGGGAACACACACACACACACACACACAGAGAGAGAGAGAGAGAGAGAGAGAGAATAGAAATGTGTATTCCACATACTCTGCCCTCTAAACTGTGGTGAAGGAACTTTCTCACAGCCCCTCTCTCTTTCTGTGTGTCTATGAGCGAGCGAGAGAGTTGCTTACTAGTTTTTAAATTATTGAAAAACTGAGCAGAGGTGAAATCAGTGGAACAGAAGAGTTTCTTGGCTGGAGATCAAAACTAGCTTCAGCTCATTGCTAACCTACTAACCAAGAATATTAACAGTAAATTGCATGCAGGGCTCATACCACTGTATCTCAGGCAAAACTTCCCCAAACTACATTAGAGGATAAGAAGACAATGCAGCGCATTTTAAAGATGTTTCAAATTCCACAGAACATTGAAAGTATCTATTAAAACAAGACAGACATCTATAATGGGATAGAGAGCACCAGCTTCCTCAAGACCCAAATGGTTTTTACCCTGGAGATGATCAGAGTTGGGGAGATGCACATCTCCAGGTTTAAAAAAAAATGCAAGTCTCTTTGGAGTAATTTCAGGCAGAAGGGAAGGAGGGTGAAACTTGTGCCTTCTTCCTCTCCTAAAGCAATGAAACACTCAGCCTTGGATGGGTGAGGTTCATTGCTTGGAAATGGTACTTTTCTGGACTACAGCCCCACAGAATACCTTAGTAAGCATGACAATGGCTGTGCTGACTTTGAGAGTTGCAGTTTTAAAACCCTCCAAACAAACCTATCCCCAATCACTAGGAAGGTTATGGGCTTCCAAAAAGCAACCAACTTTGAATTTGAATCCTTTAGCAATATATACCAATCTGGCAAAGTGGATAGAGTGACAGGCTAGGAGTCAGGAGACTTAGTTTCAAATAGAAATTCACTAGAGGGAGGGCGGCCTTGATAAAAGCCACTCCTTGAATATCTTACCTTGAAAACCCTATTAAAGTTGTTATAAGTTGGTTCTCAATTAATGGCACATAACAGAGACACAGTACAGATGGGGAAAGTTTCAGGGATCTCTCTCTCTCTCTCTCTCTCTCTCTCTCTGTATGTGTCTGTTTGTCTGTCCACCCATGTCTCTCTTAGTGCATGCCTTTCTTCTTCCCAACCAAGATCTTCCTTCCCCTCATGAACCACTAAGAGGTGTCCTGTTCCTAAATAGTGTGAGGCAGAAACACTCCTGTTAGGGACAGAATGAACAATGGTGGCTCTTTTGATGTACCTAGACTTCAGTTCCTGTCAATTCATCATCATTAGCTGTGCATCAGTGCCCCATCCTAGAGAGAGGGGTTCACTGGACCAATTTGTTGTAGATTCCCACTTGCTCTCCATGTATTCAAAATGGCCACAAGTGAAGACTGCAAGGCAAGAGATGTATGTTATCTCAGAACTGTACAGTCCTGAAAATCATCAGTGCTCAACAAATTGTACAAGAAGGGCCTTCAGAGCAGTGGGAGGCTCTGGGTAACCAGTGTGTTATAGTGTTTAGAGTGCAGGGATATGAATGAGGCAAGAGCATCTGAAAGAATTTTTCCAGATTTATGTGCTAAAGTGGAATGTTAATGTAGTTCATACACATAGCCAATGTTCTGTAATACTTGCAGTGTTGGACTAAGACCCAGGAGGACACTTGAAACCCACTCAGCCTGACCTATTTCTGAAAGCTGTAGGTCAAGAGTGGGGAGGAGATTCCTGTATATCACCTTGAGGAAAGGTGGCATGGAAATAAATGATAAATAGCCAGTGCAACTAAAGCACAGTATGCCTGTCTGTGTATACATTAAAACAAGAAATCAGTTGAAGATTTAGAGGCTCCCAAGCACCTCATTGCTTCCCTGTGAAAGCCAATAGTAGTACAAATAATACAATAATAGTACAAATCCCCACTCAGCCATGATGTTTAGTGAATGATTTTCGGATCTAGCCTACCTCACAAGGCTGAGAGGAGGATAAAATGAAGAAGGGAAGAAACATGTGCACTGCAGTCTGCTCCCTGGGGAAAAAAGTGGCATGGGAATGCAAATTATATATTAAAACACAACAGTAAGAAAGCTGTTTAGTACATTTGCCTAGTTTCCACTTGAGTTTTTATCTTAATTCAAATGGGCTGCACTTCAAGATCACACATACAGTACTTTAAAACTCTGTATTAATTTGAACATATTTAGGCAAATGGCATATAATGCACTTGGGGAAAATAATGTCTAGCCCACATATAAAATGGAATAATTGCATCTTTAAAGCAGTTAAACAGAAGCAGGTTATGCTGATTGTAACTCAATAAAGTCTGGCCATTAAGGTTTCATTTTGAACTCCCTGAGGTGCCATTAATGGTCCTAAAAGGGGCTCAGTGATATCTACTTCCCCCTTATCTAAAAGCATTTTATATTACTATCCTTTACTGATAGTTGGAATCAGAAAGCTGGAATAGAAAGCTGAGGTCTTCTCGCCCAGCCTCCCACTCAATTTGCAATGTAGGGAGAGAGATCCTGCTGCAGTCACTATGTGAATATATCCAGCAAAGGTGCTCTCATCACATCCTGAGGCAGGTTGTTCCACTGTCTAATAGTTCTGCCTGTTAGCACATTTCATCTGCACTCCTCTGCAACTTCCAGTAGGAATGTGAATCAACCACAAAATGCATTCCTCACCTTCTTGCAGTGTTATAGACTCAGTTTAGTTGGGACTGATTCCGATTAGAAGAAATCTTCAGCTATTGTTACCTCTAGTGAGCGAAGCAACATTGCCAGGTTTTAGAAATAGTGGTGCAGACAATTTTGTGCAAGAGCAGCACTTCTTCTTAGATGGTATCAGAACAAAGGATGACTTTGTTTCCCTCAGTTCCTTGTTGATCAAACTAACAGCACAGAGGCAGCTGTAACAGACCTGCACCATTTCAAAAGGACAGGTGTAGTGATTATTGTAGGGGAATTTGATGTAGAAAGAGTGGATTGTTTTCCTTTCCCTCCCCTTGGCAGATTTATTTTAATTTTAATTTTAGAGCAGAGAGATTTCTATAAAAATGGCACGTATCATACAAGCATTCCCAAAGGAGGAAGTTGCAGAGTTTTAGAAGGACCATGGAGTTATGACACTTGGAAACTAGTTTAAAGTCTTGAAAAACTAACTCATAAGCTTTGTCTCTATCCTTTCTCCAATACTTCTACCAAACAAATAGGGAGGAAATTGGTATCATTACTTTGTTGTTGTCCAAAAACTGGGGAGCCCTTCATAAAATGTGCCTATCATTAGAAGGTAATAATGCCACAAACCTTTATTTCCACCCCACCCCCACTGCACACTCTGGAGTTTTTAACAGAAATAAAATATAAAATATATGCTCCCCCCACTCCACTTTACTGCGTGCCTTTCCAAATCCTACATGTGATATGGATCTGGATGTGGGTCCAGGTGTGGTTCTGGCCAGTGGTGGGATTCAAATAAATTAACAACCGGTTCTATGTCCTAATGATAGATAAATAAATAAATAAATAAATAAATAAATAAATAAATAAATAAATAAATAAATAAATAAATAAATAAATAAATGCCCAGGACAGTGGGATCTGATGAGGGTTTCTTCCATAGTGGTCTCCCTACTGCCTATTATCACAACTACCTCTCACATGATTAAGACATCTGGATAACTGTACTGTATCTCTTTGGGCATACCACTGCTGTTACCCTCACCATGGGCTTGTGCCAAAAACGCACACACAAACACACACACACCTCACAGTGAGTGCTTATGACCAAGTTTGACAGAGAACTGACACATCTTTCCTTTACCTCCAATTTCGCCCTATAGCTCACCAGTAAAAATTGCTTCCCTCCCCTTTCCTGCTCCTGAAATGACTGATAGCTCAGTTTGTTGTTAACTGGAGGCCACCTTTGCACACCTGCAGAAGTTGTTGCTGACAAATCCATTAAAGCTGTTAATCAAATTTCTATTCCAAAGAACTCGACCTCTCCATTTCTCCCCATATCAAAAATCAAGGAACTGTCATACCCTAGTGACGAACCCTGTCACATCTGCTCTGTGGATCTCTGTACTTCTACTGCAACACAAAAAGGAATTTGACCAGAAATTTAAAACTTCAGAAGATTCCTGGTGAAAAGAATGTAAACAACTGCTCTTCCAGGTGTAGGGATTTACCTTACAAAATATCTACAGGGCCCTTTGGTATTACTGAGCATGCGCGCGCGCACACACACACACACACACACAAAATAACTCTTTTTGAAAACCAGAATTAGAATTCTAGCCGCTTTGGGAAGAAGAAGGAGGTGGACTTTGCAACTTACAGACTTTGCGGCAAAAATTGAGACCAGGGGCAACAGACGTTGCTCACCCCTGCTGTACATAGATATTATATTTAAATTATTCAAGAGAATTATGCTTCTCATAAGTTTCCTTAAACTGCTGTTGTGCTACACAAAACTTTAATTTGCTAAAACCCAGTCTGTATCTAAAATATAGAAAATTAGACACATTTTTCTCCCCATATCTGCACACATGGGAAAATAGTAAAACCTCATAAGAACCTAAGAGGAGCCCTGCTGGATTAGGCCAAGGGCCCATCTCAGTCCAGCATCCTGGATCTCTCAGTGGCCCCATCAGATGCCTCTGGGAGCAAAGAGACAACTAGACGCCTGTCTCCTGATCCCCCTTCCCTGCATCTGGAATTTGAAGGGACCTTCCTTTTAAGCCTGGAGACCTCAGCAACCACTGCCTCAGGGTCAAGCCTGTAGTTATGCAGAGTGTGACAACTACCTCATGTCATGAAATGGCAGGAAATTATTAGTAACTTAGGGTTACTTGTTGTATTTTTACTGACAGGATTGGGGAGAGGTGCTTGCAGGATTTTCTGCTTCACACTACTTCACAAATTGTCTTTGGGTGGCCCTGAATGATTTCACATACCTTCATCAGTACATTATTATCTACTACAGCACTATCTAGTTATGGAAATATACAGATTGAACAAGGAACAAGACAGGGATGTAAAAACATGCTGACTCAGCAGTAGGCTGCCAGACACTTCCTCCCCCCGCCCCCCACCCCCCAATTCACCAACAATGTGGTTGTCGAAGTTCCTCTGGCTTTTGTTCTCTTAACTTGCAGTTTAACATTATCAATGACTTGTTTCCATAAATGTTTACTGGAAGCTACCTCTAGACTGCTCCTATTTCATGCCCCAAAGCTACCACATTTGTAACGAAATTGTAGGCTGGTAGTATTAATGATGACAGTGAAGTAGAATTCTCTCCAGAGAAATTTTTCAAGAGAAATCAAATTTTTCACAGAGACAAAATAGGACATGCTTATATGCTTGCAAATAATAACATCCTGCCTTTCACAACAACCCTTAACATTAAGTAATGCAATTCAGAGAGGGACAGACTGGGACTCCAGAGTCCTGCATTCGAATTCCCATTCAGGCATGGAAACTCACTGAGGGCGTGGAACTGGTAAAACGTAAAGCCACTCCTTAGATATCTCAAATATCTTTAAATATCTCACTTGCCTTGAAAGGCCCATTAGGGTCATCTTGAATGGCACATAACACACATGTAAAGCAAAGATGAACTTGAGAATAACTCTCAAATTCTCTGACCCCTTCTGAAGAAAAAGTTCTTACCACAAAGCAACAGTAACAAAGCTTTTTCTGTAGCACAAGCAAGAGAGGGCTGCCACCCTGGGATTTGGAACTGGTCTCTGAACAACGTCACAATCATTTAATCCCTCCCCATTCCAGGTTCTGCAGAAAAGCTGGAGGCAACAGGAAAAGAGGAAAACCAAATGTGAGATGGATTGACACCATCAGAGAACCCACAGGGTTGAGTTTGCAGCAGCTGTGCAGGGCTGTTGAGGACAGCACAAAGGGGCAATGTTGATAGCATGTAACAACAACAGAAGCTTAAAACAGCTTGCTGACACAAAGAGGACTGTCCCAATTAACAAAATTACGATCATCTTTGCAGACACCCTTGGCCTGATCAGATCGTATGGCAGGTACTCTGGACTGCCAAAAAAGATGAGTAAGTGGGTTCTCGATCCAATTAAGCCTAAATTATCTCCAGAGGCAAAAAGAAAAAAAAACACAAACAAACAAACCTGAGGCTGTCCTACTTCGGGCACATCATGAGAAGGCAGGCATAGATTGAAAAAGACCATAATATTTGGAAAGGTGGAAGGCAGCAGGAAAAGAGGAAGGCTAAATGCAAGATAGACCTACTCCCTAAGGAAACCACAAGCTTGAGTTTGCAACAGATGGGCAGGGCTGTTGAGGCCAGGCCATGTTGGAGATTGCTCATTCCTGGGGTAACCCTAAGTAGAAACCACAGGCTTTGTATGGATTCCCTGCATCTAACTGCCAATTCCAAAAAAGTTGAAAGGTTATTCCCTTAATTGGTTGTTGTGAGTTTTTCGGGCTCTTTGGGCATGTTCTGAAGGTTGCTCTTCCCGAAAAACCCACAACAACCGTCAGATCCCGGCCATGAAAGCCTTTGCAAATAAATGCCCTTACCAGCTTTTAAATTTTTTAATCATCATCATAATAAAATATAATACCATCCCCTCCTCCTGACCAAGCCTGGTTCCCCATTAGTTTTTCCATAGATCCTAAATACTAGATTTCTGCATACCAATGAAAAAAGTGGCATGTTATGCCCTCCCTCCCTGAAAATCTAAACATAGTGGCCTATATCATAAATGTTCATTTTCCCTTGAAAGGACATCACTGGAGGGAGGCAAATTAACTTCATGTTAAAAAGCATTAACTCATGGTGGCAAAATTTGGTTATGTTTCTTGGGGCACCTGATGAACACAATTAAACTTAAGCATGTGTTAATCACAAATACAGGAATAGTCTGGCATATTAGGACACTGGAGACCAGGGTTCAAATCCTCACTCAGCCATGGAAATTCACTAGGAGTGGAAATTGTAAAATCACTCTTTAAAAACATATACTTTCTTTGAAAACCTAGTTGCTGTAAGTTAATTTTGCATAACTAATTAATCACCAACAGGCTTCTGACCTTTTTTCTCCAAAGTTCAGGTATTTATTTATTTCAAAAAATAGAAGTATCAAATTTTCTAAACTCAAACACAATAACAATTACATAAATGCTAAAAGGTCCTAAAGGGAATCCTGTTGAAATAATTTTCAAAATATATTTTACATGATAAAATATCATTTCATTTTCCTCCTTCCATTTCTCAAGACTGCATGGCAAACAGCTAAGGCAGGGAAATATTTAATAAAAAGCGGCTTTATGCTCAGACATAGTCTGCTTTATGTATTATACTTACCTACTTACTTGAATAATCTTAAAAATGAAAGCTTGTGAAAGCCAGTTTGAACAGTCCTCTGAAGATGCTGGTCACAGAGACAAATGCAGCATGCATGCTTGAATTAACATGCTCTGTGTGCCCTTTCCTCCTCTTCCTCTCAGTCCCTCCGGCCCCCACCCCCACCCCCAGCCTGAAGGTCTGGATAGTTCAGATTTCCCTTTGATATGTTGATCTGCTCTGCTTTAACCCTGGCCTGGTGGTAAATCTTACTAGTGTTAAAAAGCTGATAGCTGTCTTCCTGTTTTTGAGTGAGCGATCAATGTGTGCCATTTGTCTCCACAAATTGTCAGAGCAACAGCCTTAGTTACGTTTAACTTGGGAAAAAAAACATAGCCCCCCTCCCCCCCCGCTCCTCGCTGGTCACCTGGCCTTTAGGAAACGGTTCGGTGAACTATTATCAGATTTAGGAAACGGTTCGATGGAACCGGTGCGAACCTGCTGAATCCCACCTCTGGTTCTGGCTGATTCAGAGGGAAGCTCACTCCACCCTGGGAGACAGAACCAAAATCATTCTGAGAGTTCATCTAATTTCTACCCACTGATTCTAGTTCTAGCCCGTGGAGCAACAGAGAACAAATTTGTTCACATTACTAACAATACTAATTTCATGCCATCAAGTCAGTTATGACCTATGGCTACCCTACACAAGGTTTTGTAGGTACAGAATACTGTACTAAAAGGTGTTTTACTGTTCTCTTCTCTTAGGGGTACCTTGGGATTATGCGACTTGCTCAAGGTTGGCTCTTCTCCTGGGAGGCATAGTGGGGAATCAAACTCCCAACTAGAGATGGGCATGAATTATCTCAAGGCGTTGTTGTGCTGTGTTGTCTCAAGTCATTGGTGCACAACCGCAGGTACCACGTGTTCCCTTCTCCCACCCCCACCCCCCACCCCGGCTGGCATCCCTGCTCGCAGGTCTGGGCACACTGTTTTTGCACAACTGTTGTATCACAACAGGAATGTCTGCTTCCCTCCTCTGCCTCCTCCAGCAGCCACCCACTCAAAGGCTGCACTGCAGGAATCCCTGCCCTGCCTCCTCATCTGAGTGGGCAGCTGCTGGAGGCAACTGAAAAGGGAAGCAGACGCTCCTGCAACAACTTGAGATGGCACAGCATGAAGCAATTTGTGCCCATCTCTACTCTCAACCTCTGACTCTGCAGCCAGAGTCTCATTAGACTATTCAGCCGGCCACAGTAGCCCTTGAGATACATGAAGGCATCTATCCTATGTCTTCTGAAATCTTCTTCTTTTTAGGCCAACACACTGCATCCTTTCAACCATTTCTCATAGGACTTGGTTTAGAGAACTCTTATGGTCTTGGGCATGTTTCCTCATAGCAATAACACTCTATGGTCCTTCTACTGGTTGAGCACACCCTGTGCAAGCAAAAGGCCCCAGTTCAATTCTTAGTATTGCCAGAGAATCCCTGAAGCTGCTGAAACCCTAGAGAGTCAGAACTGATTTAGAGAGATTACATGTATCACTCCATACAAGGCAGTGTCTTATATACAAACACCCAGGGAGCCACTTAGAACATCTTCATCCTTTCCCTCGGTTTTTGTGTCTCACAATGTAGACCAGTATGCTATTTTGCTTCCACTAAGCAGAACATACCACAGTAACGCTGGTTGCCCAAGCATAGCCACTGGGAAAGCAGAGGGTGGGTTTATTTCATGGAGGTCATGGTCTACACAACGGCAATACTGGTGCAAGTGGTAAATTCCTGTGTTATTATTCCAGCGGAGCTGTCCATTCAGAATTTTCTCCATAGGGTACTGGCCCTGCCTTTCGACATAAAGCTCCGATAATGCAATTGTAACCCCACTGACTATTCCAAATATTGATTAAGAAAAGAAGGCATCATAAAGGATGAAGGGGTAAAAGTAGGGCTGGGACATTATACTGCAATGAAAGCAGTACTTCGTTCTCTCACTATTACTACAGGGATAATATTAGTTAAGGCCCAAGAGAAAACAGAGATAAAGAAAAGGGTCACTGGAATGAGTCTGTTCTTTAGATAATTTGGAGGCAGGTGTCTTTTATTTCACTTATAAATAACCACTTACAGAGTCAGCACTTAAATAAATAATCATGATGGCCAATTAGTAGCAAACAAAACAACAATCAATTAATAAAACATCTATGCAATGTCTGGCTACTCAGAAAAGCACATTGACGTGTTACATTGTGATGCCAGCAAGTTTCCTTATCCTTCTGGCATGAAGACATTTGAAGTGGAAGATGGAGAAAAGTGTTTCAGGTCTGGTGATATCGCACTGCTACTGTACACTTGCAGCTCCCACATACTGTCCACTGCCTGGGCTTCCAACTCAATTCAATGGCAACGAAGGCTGAAAGCCTGTATGTTCTGGTGTAACTTAACAGAAATATGTAGAGCTGTAGCAGGCTAAGCCTGCCAGACAGACAAGCAGCATTGTACAACCAGATTGCACAACTGATAACACAGTTCTCATTGTAACCGTTATGTGGCACACATGTGGAAGCACTTTGTAAATAAATAGCACATCTCTCCTGCTGCACTTTTCATAAATGCTGCTATGGCTTTGAATTATGCAGTTGGAGCTGCTCAACAGGGTTTTAACCAATATATATATATGTATGAAAGTCCCTGCAGAACTGCAGCTTCTGCTAAGGTCCCCAAGCTGTGGGTTATGACCCCCAAGAGGGTAGCGAAGTGTTTTCTGGGGTTCACTGGGTTTTCACAGAAGGGGAACACATCATTTTTGGCTTGTATCCCCCTTCCTGTTCCCTTCCGCATGCACCCTGCCCTTTCCCTTGTTTGTATTCTCCCCCACAAAGCCCAGCTCTTTGCTCCCTGCTGTGGGGCTCCTGGGGTGTCCTGGCAGCATGTTTTCCTTCTCTACTAGCAACAGCTCCTTTTTTGGCTCAAGTGGCTGGTTAGTTGCACTGGAGGAATCCATCGGGGAGGAATAGGAAGTGGGAACCAGCTACAGCCATGTAAGTCAGGCCACAACAGAGATTGGGAGGTGAGGAGACAGTGGCAGGCTGGAAGGAGAACATGAGAAATGGAGCCGTGGAGGCAAAGGCCACCATTGCCACCACAAAAGTAATTTTGCATGCTGCCACCACCATTTTAGGGAGGATAGCTGAGGAGAAGGTGGCAGTAAAGCCACCACTTAAAGGGGGGATGAAAATGGCAATGGTTCTCTTCCTGAGGGAAAACTCACCACCACCTCCAGTAATACCCAATTTTAACCCACCCTTATTACTTCCATCTCCTGAAGCCCATTAAGGATTGTTGGGGTGGGTGGGGGTGTGGCTTTAAATCTGAGAATTTTGAAGCTGGTTGCCCAGATGCAAGTATAACAATCATATTAAATATTAGGTTAGAATTATATACTGAAAATCTATTTTTAATGTGTTTTCTTTATGCCATTAAAATACCTTTTTATATAAATCGGCAAGGGGTTGCCCGGAACTTGGCTATTATAAAAGGGGGTCATGAGTCAAAAAAGGTTAGGATACACTGCCCTATGCCAAAGAACTCAGTATGCTTCCTGAAGGGCTCTGGATTGTGCTAGGCATTATGGAGGCATCGTCGTTGTCGTTTAGTTGTTTAGTCGTGTCTGACTCTTTGTGACCCCATGGACCAGAGCACGCCAGGCCCTCCTATCTTTCACTGCTTCCCGTAGTTGTGTCAATTTCATGTTGGTTGCTTCGCAGACACTGTCCAGCCATCTCATCCTCTGTCGTCCCCTTCTCCTCTTGCCGTCACACTTTCTTAACATCAAGGTCTTTTCCAGGGAGTCTTCTCTTCTCATGAGATGGCCAAAGGATCTGTCCTTCCAGTGAGCACTCAGGTTTGATTCCCTTTAGAATTGATAGGTTTGTTCTCCTTGCAGTCCAGGGGACTCTCAAGAGCCTCTTCCAGCACCACAGTTCAAAGGCCTCAATTCTTCGACGGTAGAAGGCATATTTGTTGCCAAACATGAAAATGATAAAACACCTGCTTTTTAGTACAACTTCCAGAATTCTCTAGGTACCATTGAGGGTCCAAAAAGGTAACTTTGCTCTGAAAATATTGCAATCTGTGTTACAGGAAGGATGTGCCAATTGTATGACAAATATCTGTAAAAGCAAATGTCATGAAAATTGTAGCTGAACAGAAAATTTTAAAACATGTTTTTGAGATGATGTCTGAGATTTTTCTTGTTATCACTTCTATTTAAAGGTGACTTTTCTTTGAATATTGTTCACAATTCCTCCCTCCCCCCAGCAGCCAGCAGAATATATGCATCATTCCCCATAAAAATGCTAGAATGTGGGCATTATAGGGGATAAAGCAAAAGCAAAAGTGTGCTGCTTATATACCGCCCCATAGCGCTTCAAGCACTCTCTGGGCGGTTTACAATTCAATTATGCAGGCTACACATTGTCCAGGCTACCAAACCACTTGCTAATGAATGATGTTGTTTTCATGTTAATTTCCAGTTCTAAATAAATATCAGTGCAGATTAACACCATGAAATTTTAAAGATAGACTCCGTGTTAATCTTATGTAGAATCATCTCACTGAAATGCAGAGAACTTAACATTAGTTGTGACTAATACAATTTCTTTCCATATGTCTACTCTCAGGATTATCTTTGGATGAAACCACTATGGTCCAGAAAAGCATGCATTTTTGAACATTTGTGCAAATAAGTTTAGTATGAATTTTTGGAATGTTTCTCCAGAGGTATGTTCCCCACAAATGGCCAGAAAATGGTTCTCAACTGATTGTGCTGGAGTGCAGTGCATATCTAAATCTTTGTGTGCCTACAGTATTTCCACGTACCTCGTATCAGAGTCAGTCTTCTGTCCTCCAGCATGATAAGAGTGCCAGTTCTGGAATATAGTGGATTTCTGTTTTCATGGGATAACAAGCTTGGTTCATAGTTCTGGAGACACTCTAAGAACTGCTACTGCTGCATCTAATTAAAGAAAGAGAAAGGAGGAGGGATTGCTTCCCTTAGTAACTGCAGCTTGAAAGACTCAATAAAAATGTAAAAAGAGAAGGGGGGAAGGGAAAAAAAGAAAGCACTGTCCGCCTCGTGAAGGTGCTGAAAGGCAAAGCAGGCTCTCCGCTCCTTTTCTCTCTCTTGGTGGCATTTGAAAGTGTAAAGCTTTGAATACCAATTGCTTGAACTGGACATATGTGAATCTCTTCTAATCCTACTAATCCTGTCCCCAAGTGCTTCTTTGTATGGGGAGGCAACACACATAGATCTAAGTTAAAGTGGCCATAATCCTGGAAATGTGGAAAAATGTCCCAGTGTGAGAACTGGGAGAGGGAAGGGCTCCTGAACAGAGGGGACCTGTTGGGGAAACTATTGTGTTGGTGAAGGGGGGGAGACATGGAGGGGGGGGAGGTAAGGGATGACATGAAGGAGCACTCTCACCTTTTCTGAGCTGCTGGGAGAAAAGCAAACCCACCCAGCAGGAAAGCTCCCTTGCAAACAGCCATCGCACACTTGAGCAAACCTACAGAACTGAGACAAAGTTCCTGGATGCTGGGAAATTCACCCACTGGATGCTTTCAGCTGTGTGAGCCCAGCAGGCCAGGGACTAATATGCTGCTTTCATTATTCCTCTCTCTCCCTCACACTCACCACCAACCTCCATCTCTGAATGGCAGCAGACTGGTTTATGGAATCCTGTCTTACTATTCTCTTCCTCTCAAATAGGGACAAGGAAACTAAAAGGGACACTTCACACAGATTTATGCCACAGTCAAGCTGTTGCTCATTAAGGTGGCCACCAGACTCTGTGTTTTTGTTTCCAGAACAGGCAAACATATCTGTCATTTGAGAGAAGGAACTGGGTATGTGTAGTTCGGGCTTTTCCTCCTCCTCCTCCTCACATAGTGAACTGAAAGATGTTGAAGCAACAGAGCTTCAGGCCCTGTCTATGTTTCATCTTCTTTTGGCAAAGAAAAATAAGTGGTGCAACAGTCAAGCGCTGGTTTCCCATGGCAAACTGCACCCAAAACAGCTCAGAGGAACTTGTATAACAGAGCAACATTTCACCATAGTTCAGTAACAGCTACAAGGTGTTAAGGACGTTTGAGTAAGTTATACAGATAGTCTGCTAATCAGTGCAATTCATTAACATATACCAACAGTAAACAGTCCACACACACACCAAAAAAACCATACTATGGGCTTACAAGAAAAGTTCAATCACTTATTCCAAATAAAGTGTGTGTGTGTGTGTGTGTGTGCGCGCGCGCGCATGCGTGTGCACATGTGTCAAAATTCAGTTTCATCCCAAACTAAATGTTCTTCTCAATAACTATCTCTAAAGAAGACCACATCCTAAAATCTATAGGGCACCATGAACAACAGGAACAACCTCTTCAGACAAGGTCATACAAGGTCCCAGAGTCAGAGAACTAGTGAAAATACACCAGTTACAGAGCAGGTATTAAGTCTTGCAAGACACCCAGCAGAAAGATCCTGTTCCATTCACTTTACTTTGACTATGTGCAAGTGTGCTCCAATTAAACCTACAGGTCCATGCTTGTTAACTTGTCAATGTTCTACATATGCATGCTTACTTTAGTTCTTACCAAACATACAAATTCATTGAATCCAACACCATTCAATAAAACTGCAGATTATGTGTCCCTCCAGATATTATTGGCCTCATTATCCCACACCAGTGGCTAGACTACTTAGGTATGATGGGAATGACAGTCCACAATATCTGAAGGGTTACTTATTCCCACATTCCTAAACAAAAACTAATTGGCCATTTTCTAGAGTCTATAAAGACCAAAGGTATGTCCTATTAGTACACTTTGCCAGACCTTAGGGAAGTAAGCATTTTGCACTACAGCTCCCAGAATCCCTCAGGCAGTCTGGCTACTGAACATGCTTCTGACTGGGGAATTCTGGGAGATGTAATTTGAAGACATTGGATGGCCTCTGTATGTCCTTCCAAATCAGTGCATAACACAATGATTCAGTTCATTCAGTCCCAGGTGCATCTGAACTAAAAGACTCTGAACTCTGGATGTACATGGGGCTTCCAGAGAACCAAGTGTACTCCAAGTAGCCTTGCATGCATCTTCATTGAACTTGAACCTTGGAGACCACAATGTTAAGCTTGCAATATTCTATCTCCTTGGTCTGAGTGCAATAGGTAAATGTAAAGGTTCCCCTTGACATTTAGTCCAGTCATGTCCAATTCTAGGGCGTGGTGCTCATCCCTGTCTCCAAGCTGCAGAGCCAGCATTTGTCTGTAGACAGTTTCTGTGGTCACGTGGCCAGCACGACTAGACATGGAATACTGTTACCTTCCCACCATGGTGGTACCTATTTATCTATTTGCATTTACATCCTTTTGAACTGCTAGGTTGGCAGGAGCTGGGACAAGCGACAGGAGCTCACTCCATCACGTGGATTCAATTTTATGACTGCTGATCTTCTGACCTTGCAGCACAGAGAGTTCTGCAGTTTAACCCACAGTGCCACCACATCCTGAGTGCAATAGTGTGAGCTAAAAATAATTTTTGGACCACAGTTTTGGTTCCATCTTTCCAATAGCTAATTTGAGCTGTATGATTACAGACACCCCATCCAATTACATGCTGTTGAGGTTTACTGTGTACCAGTAGCTTCATTTCAAATAGCCTTTTGATAATGTCAGGGTTTCCTTGTGTTAATCCAAAAATAAAGCGGACAAAATAGCTTTTTTAAAAAATGCCTTGCTGTTTAATTAGGCACATAGCGACCCCAGGAAATCTAAAAAGCAGGGAAATGATATTGATTCCTTATTATTGCATTAATTGTCTATTTTGATGTGTTAAAACAGAAACAATCTTCCAGCTGCAATGTCTAATGAACTCCAAGATCAAACAAGATCTGGCTAATTATTAAGTTAATGAGGACAAGTTCACAGGCTCAGTTAACTTAGTAATTACCCATTTCAAAGTGTCTCAAAACTACATACAGTCCTGATTCTGTTGCTATAACAGTTACCGTTTGCCTTTCTCCTGCCTTCTAAATTTGTAAGATAAGGGCATCCTGTATAGAGTATATGATGCTAATAATGTGGAAACACCCTACAAGGCAGTCTTCAAGAAATCCAGCGGTCTTCCTCCTTTAAGCAAACATCCAAAATTCCATATGAATTTGTTTGCTTGCTTGCTTGTTTCATTTCTATGCCACCTTCCTCTTCGTGAAGGGACCCAAGGCGACTCACACATGATTAAAACAAATTGGACTCAAAACACTATGGGCAAAAACCTATTTCATAATGTTGTATGGATAATCTGGATCAGGCATCAGAAGGTAATTGAAAGATTTCTATCTTCCTTGTTTTGGGTTCCAGGACTCTCTTTGGCCCCAGGAAAGCACTTGAAATCCTCAAGATGACGGGGCAGGGAGGAGGGGCCTTTAACAGCAGAACACTCTTTATATAGTCAAAATCGCAGGTGAATTGCCACCAGCACTCCCAATCCCACCGGTGGTGATACAGCATCATTTTTATTTTCTACTATTAAAGCCTTCCCGACCATCCCAAGGCCTCTAAGGGCTTCCCTGGGGCAAAAGAGAGCCAAAGGAAGCTTCAGAACATAAAAGAAGGGGGCAGGAACTTTTAAATTACTTCAAAATTAAATGCTTCCAGTGTCTGGTCTAGGTTACGCTGTACAAAGTTACACCAACAGGCTATTGCCCAATAAATGACAAGGTTAAGTTGTCATTTATTGACCATTAAATATATAATAGTAGATTAGAATGTTCAGCCTAAAAATTTAAAATTTTTAAAAACCCACTTCAAAGGAATGTATGCACAGCATCCAGAATGGCCTCCCTCTTGTCCAATTTAAAACCCTGTTTTAAAAGGCAGGTCTTTTACTTCCATTGAAGGGATAAGAAGGATGGGAGAGGCCAATGCATTTATTCTGACTACTTTGTATATCTTACCATACGTTGAACGATTTAATTGTTCAGGACAGTAGGACTTCTAAAATGGCTAGAAGTACAGATGCTGATGATTAATATTCACCCGAAGTCAGAAACATAAGACTACACAACAACATTTAGGGCCTAGAGGCTGCTGCTGGTGGAAATCTAGCTAGACTGTCCAGAACCAGGATCTCACATATCCCAGAGGTTCAGGGGGATTGCCAAACCCATTGGAAGTTTTACTTTAAACTTGTCCACAGTCACTTCCATCGATAATGGCTTACCTGGGAACATGCTATTTGAAAGTCTCGTCAGTATGATTGCAGACAGGAGTGTGTGGAGCCCTGCCCCACAGTCCACTGTGTCGCCATTAAGAGACATCCTCACCCACTCCATCCCCAAGCCTGTGGCAGTATCTGTGATTCCTGTTGGAGATGGCAGAGAAGGTCTCTTTGACCATGGGTCTCATGAAATCCAGACTCTCATGACGGCCCAAACAAGTCTTTATTGAGTTGGGTCAGAGGGCAGCTTAGTTATCTCCACTAGCTTCCCCCCCCCGGCCCTTTGACCCCAGCTGGACCCAAGTTCCAATCACTGGGCTGGCACAGACTCCCATCCATGGTTGTTGTTTAGTTCTCCACATTGACCCCAAGTACCTGATGCTCTTTAAGGAGGGCCAGCTATGCCAGGCTGATGTAGGCCCCAATGTCCCTCAAATGTGTCCTGCTTCCAGATGCTCTGTCTTTGGTGCTCCTTCTGCCACTGTCTTCACACCTCTTTTGGGTCAGGGTTGGCTGGAGTGAGTGGCCTGAGGCTTGGCAGGGCATCTCAGTCTCCACGGGGTTGATCTCAGAGGCTGAACAATCTAGTATTCTTTCAGTAAAGTTTAATTGACTAAGCTGAATGAGAGGCCAAAGGGTCAAAAATTCAGACTGCAAAAAGGCCATTTAAAGAGTGGCACAGGTCTTGCTTTTGTCTAGATAAAATGGTTGGTGGAGAGCCTCCAAGGGCATATTTCACTCTGAGTCCTCCCTTGTGCCCCTGCGGTTGGATTGTCCAGGGAAGGGTCTAGGGTTTGATTGTGAGGAATGGGGTTCAGCTGTTAGTTGCCTCCTCTTTTGGCACCAGCAGCTCAGTCTATTGTATTATTTTTGGTTTTTCCTTTAGTCCATCTAAATTGCTGACTATACTCTTAACCCCAAGAATGCCAAATGGGATAGGATTCCCAGTGGCTTTGTTCTGTCCTAAGTCATACTCGTTCTGCCCCCTAGGCACCCTGGAATCACTCAGATGCCCCAATTTAGTCCATTTTTGCATAATTATCCAAAGAGAGTACACATGCCTACTTGTGAGGCCCCAGCACCTGTCTAATTATAAAGCAGAATGATGCCCTCACGCTATATTTGCAGTGACTGGTGGTTGGTCCAGTGCATTCGGTTTACGAATGCAAATTCAGGATTGCTGTTGAAGTAACAGAGTTTCTTTGGTGTCAGTTAGCGCACAACCACATAACGTTTCTGGGATATGAACCCAATTTTCAAATAGAATATTGCTGCTAGAACTCCAAATTTCTTATCATTTCAGTCAATGGAGCAGCATTATCCAGTCAAATAGGGTTGCTATGAAAAAGGAGCAAGTCTATGTGATGGAGCAGGGAGGAGCAGGAAGACAGGGGAAGAGAGGAAATTCAAAAATGCACTTTGTGCATTCCTCAGTAGTTCTGTTTAGACTTGTAGCCATGCAATCAGATCTCTTGCATGCTTACAGCAAGAGTTTTATCTATATACAGTGGTCCTATTTCAAATAGGCTCACTTGTCTTGAATGAAACCATACTGAACTCTGTGGAACCAAGTAAGTTGAACTGCAGTCTCTGTTGTTCTTATTTAGCAGGGAAACTCTTCTGAAAGGAAAGCAGCTGTTTCTACACAAGAGCTGATAGCTTCCATCAGTTACTGCATCAGGAGTTGGATTTTTGTTTAGTTTGCTTTCAGTAAACAAGAAATAAGCTTCCACTCCACCCTATGAGTACTTTGAGCACTCTTGAGGCACCCACCCACCTACTGGCAAATGATTATGGACCTTTCATTGTTTTATAAACACACACACACACACAGAGAGAGAGAGAGAGACAGACAGACAGACACATCTGTCTGTCTGTCATTGCCTTTGCATGGGCTTAGTTGTGTAATTTAGGAGGAGGTTTGCTCTTAGGGCCTAAGTTTGGATTGTCTTTGCTCTGATTGCACCATAAGACCCCCTCCCCCCATATGTGTGTCTCTCTGTGGGTATGTGTGTGTGTGTGTGTGTGTGTGTGTGTGTGTGTGTGTGTGTGTGTGTGTGTGTGTGTGTGTGTGTGTGTGTGTGTGTGTGTGTGTGAATGTGTGTGTGTGTGTACACCATTGATGCCTAGAATTCTGTTCAGCTGCAGGGATGCAGAACAGTTTCTGCTGTATTCTA
This sequence comes from Pogona vitticeps, assembly GCF_051106095.1. Lineage (NCBI taxonomy): Eukaryota > Metazoa > Chordata > Lepidosauria > Squamata > Agamidae > Pogona > Pogona vitticeps. Next base: position 80,870,501 of record NC_135783.1, on the reverse strand, counting down.
GCCATTTTCAATGTGCTCATATGTAACAGACACAGTAGGGGGCTAATCCCCATGACAAACATTATATCCTTTTTCTGACTTGCTTATACTCTGGAATCGAGGCAGGGGGAGATATCTCTTTGAAGCTTTTGTCCCCCACTCCTATACACATGCACTCTCAGGATATGTTGGCAAGCTGGTCTGAGCTCACCATCTTGAGCCAGACTTCAGGGAAAAAACGAAATACAATTGAGTAACCACCGCTTTTATTTGAGCTGGGCAGAGTTTAACTTGTTGGGGGGTTCTTTCAGGTACTTCTAGGGATGAAGTCCCCCTACAGTCCTCGACATTAGAGCAATTACTTTGATTAGTCAGCCGTAAGAGGAAAAGCCTTCGGCACATGGGCAGGGGTACAATATTCAGATGGAACGAAACAAACTCCATACAGGAAAACAAAATATTTGAAATGATTTGAAGCTTAGAACTAATTTCTGTGTGGTCTTTGCCAATTAATATTCAAACCATGCATCAGACCTTAGAGAAGTGTGGGCAACTCATAACCTGTGGAATACATTGAGGCGCGGCTCTGGCCCACATCCTAATTTTGATTTTATTAAAGCATGTGGAATTGTAAACTGGTGAGTACAATTCATCTTTAAGCTGAGACATTTGCCTCCTGTGTCCTTTGTTTTGGCTAAAAAATACGAAGAATGTGGTGTGCTTGTTTTTCACGTGCAACTGGACTGCCAGTGAGAAGAGAACTGAGGTGGGTTTTCACGCATGTGGAAAATAGATTTCTGAAGTTGTCAACTCATATCTCAGCTGACTTTTTAGCTTTAAAAACGGCCTTCCATAAAAATGAAATTCCCCCATCCAAAGTGAAGTGTCTCCTTTGACATATGATCAAAATTAACAAGTGGGCTCTAAAAATGGGGGTACTTTTGAAACAGAGTGGGCCTCTCCTTTTATGCTTTCTGTTGTTTTGCCTATTAGATTTTAGCAAGTCTCTCAATTTTTCCACCCTGCAGATAGCTTCCAGTGCAATATTCTATTTAATCAGACAAATAATGATCTGGATATATTTGATATTTTGTTCCCAGATAGGAAAAAAAAATCCAGTATGGCTTTCTTTACGGATGTGTGCAGCAAAGTACAGCTTCCCAGAACCTTTGTGCTTCAACAATAGAGTAGGAGAACTGCCCATTATCATCATCATTATCTTAAAACTGCAGATGTGGAAGGAACCTTATGAATCATAAAAGTCCAGCCCTTATCAAGGCAGCACAGTGGTGAATCAAACTCCCAACCTCTGGCTCTGCAGCCAGATATCTAACCACCTAGCTATCCAAATTATTATCTCTCATGGGACAAAATATTTTGTTTTGTGCTATGAGAGCTTTAACAGTCAAGGACCAAATCCTCTTGTCTAGCCACCTTTGCATGACTCAACACTGTGTAATTTGTTGCCAAATCCATGCCATTGCAGAAGCTATATCCAGAAAGCATCCGTGCAGGCACAATTGTGCAACTAATAATTCATAACCAATTGTGCAATCAGGCACGCAATGCAGACTGCCATAGGCAACACACCCTGTTAACTTCCACAGGTGTAACTTCAAAACACTCGAAGTGCAATAGGATTTTGGCTAGTGTCCCTCTAGATCCTGTTAGTCTGCAAATCCCATTGCCTTGGCTTATCTCACCAGGAGTGATGGAGTTTGAAATCCAACAATATCTGGAAGAATTCAAGTTGTCCTAGACATGTAGGAAGGTGTCCTATTCCAGGTTTATCCACCCAGTTCATTATTGTCTATTGGATGGGATGTAGAGCAGAGGCCTTTTGAATCTCTTTTGGCTGGTGATGCCAGAGAATTAATGAATTGTAAGGGCCAACACTGCACCATATTCATGTGCGAAAGCTCTACAGGGACCAGGCTGACTGTACCTAGAGTATTTCTCCACATTCCTTTAGCAAGCCATTGTGGCTATGAGACAATAATACTTGAAGGGTTGTGAAATTACACAGAGGCCTGTATTAACAGAAAACAGGGTTGGTGGGTTTGTTTGCATCATATGAATGGGGCACAGAAAGCTGGGACTCTCTAAAACCTTAAATTTATGCAACTGGAAATTTTTAACAATATTTTTTACTTGCCAGATTACTTTTCTAGTTCCCCTTTTCAACCCATAGCCCTTTCCCCAGAACCTTTTCAACCTCATCCTCTCTATTCGGCATTGAATGTTGCTGTGTGTGTTTGGTTCACCCACCTTCAATGTGCCTGAATAACCCAAAAGAAATTGAATAGCAGTTTCTTTCTTTCTTTCTTTTTTTAAAAAAAATTCTCCCTTTTTGAAGAGAAAGAAGAGTGGAGGGGGGAGAGATTAAGATGTAAGCTGGCTAGATAAGCTTGGACCTGGGTTTATTACTATTGCTGAAAGAGGGTACAAGGATATAAAAGCAGGCCTACTTTATTGGAGCTGAAGCAAGGTTGGTGGGAGACCTATGGCAATTGTGTGCCACTCCATGAAGGGATGTTTCATTAATTACACATTAACCATGTGCGCCGAGTAGGAGGTAGAAGATAGAAAATGCAGATGTTTCTGTCAGGCGGTGAATGGAAACTACTCTTGATCCTGTCAAAAGAACATTTTGAATCAAAGGGACTTCACGGGAGCAGAAGAATGAGTTCTCTGGCTGAGTGCAATGATGCAGCCTTTTAATCATTAAGCCCCTTTATAGCAGTAAAATGAACATCCATTGTCATGGCCACTCTTCTGAGGCCCATCAGGACAGGTTAAAAAGAGGAGGTAGTTTACCGAAGAGCACTAAAAAAGCAGGACACAAGCAGCCCAACTGCTGGAATTCGAAAGCTAACTACAGCAGTTGAATGACAAAGCAGGAGAGGAAACAGTACAGGTTCATTTGCTAAAATGACTTTCCTTCACAGTCCCTTCATACAGAATGGACACACCATCTGTAACAACCATTAGCATACATTGGCCAAGGAGGTCCTTCCTTTGTGTTTGCCAGAGTCTTCTAGAGTGTGTATAATTTGGTCTGTTCAATATAAGTTCTTCAGAAGGTTCTTTGGAAAAACATACCAAAATATTGAATTGCTCTATGCTATTTTCTACAGCCATTAATAATAGAGTTTGTAGAATCTTTTTAAACCAAGCTATACAGTGAGAAGGAACACACTCAGAAAACGTATTATCATCTTGAAACTGCTGAAACAACAAACTATTTCTATACAGTTACAGTTAGCTATACTTATATTTTACCGTACAATTGCACTCATTTCACACTCTAGCAAGGTTATGCTCGAAATCCTACAAGGTAGGCTTCAGCAGTATACGGACCAAGAACTCCCAGAAATACAAACCAGATTTGGAAGAGGCAGAGGAATTAGAGACCAAATTGCTAACATGCACTGGATTATGGAGAAAGCCAGAGAGTTCCAGAAAAATATCTACTTCTGCTTCATTGACTATGCAAAAGCCTTTGACTGTGTGGACCACAGCAAACTATGGCAAGTCCTTAAAGAAGTGGGAGTGCCCGACCACATTATCTATCTCCTGAGAAATCTATATGTGGTACAGGAAGCAACAGTTAGAACTGGATATAGAACAACTGATTGGTTCAAAATTTGGAAAGGAGTACAAGGCTGCATGTTGTCCTCCTGCTGGACTGGAGGAATCCCGAAACGGAATTAAGATTGCCGGAAGAAATACAAACAACCTCAGATATGCAGATGATACCACTCTGATGGTAGAAAGTGAGGAGGAATTAAAGAACCTCTTAATGAGGGTGAAAGAGGAGAGCGCCAAAAATGGTCTGAAGTTCAACATCAAAAAAACAAAAACTAAGATCATGGCCACTGGTCCCATCATCTCCTGGCAAATAGAAGGGGAAGATATGGAGGCAGTGACTGATTTTACTTTCTTGGGCTCCATGATCACTGCAGATGGAGACAGCAACCATGAAATAAAAAGACACCTGCTTCTTGGGAGGAAAACGATGAGAAACCTAGACAGCATCTTAAAAAGCAGAGACATCACCTTGTTGACAAAGGTCCGCATAGTCAACGCTATGGTTTTTTCACTAGCAATGTATGGAAGTGAGAACTGGACCATAAAGAAGGATGACCACCAAAAAATTGATGCTTTTGAATTGTGGTGCTGGAGGAGGCTCTTGAGAGTCCCCTGAACTGCAAAGAGAACAAACCTATCCATTTTGAAGGAAATCACCCCTGAGTGCTCACTGGAAGGACAGATCCTGAAGCTGAAGCTCCAATACTTTGGCCATCTCATGAGAAGAAAGGACTCCCTGGAAAAGACCCTGATGTTGGGAGTGTGATGGCAAGAGGAGAAGGGGACGACCAAGGATGAGATGGCTGGACAGTGTCTGCGAAGCAACCAACATGAATTTGACACAACTCCGGGAGGCGGTAGAAGATAGGAGGGCCTGGCGTGCTCTGGTCCATGGGGTCACGAAGAGTCAGACACGACTAAACGACTAAACGAAACGAACAATTTCTATCTTATATATACTGTATATCCTTACCATCAATGTTGATTGTCTGAAGAGGAAAATTAAAGGCAATGTGTGTATGTAAGATAATATCTGTTCATGGTTTAAAGTTAGCATTTTTCTTTGTTCTACAAATAAAATTCCACTTCAACCAATTATTTGCTTTTCAAGTGTCAAGAAATATTCATACAATTGGAATTATTTGAAGAATTAAAATTTGCCATAGGTTGTATCATTAAGCAACATTCTCTCTTTCATGAAACCTGTTCCACTGATATTTGTACTTATTTATTCAGACAAGCCTTTAGAACTGTAATGATAATCTTGTAATCAGCATTCAGCAGATAGATTGCCCTTTGAAAACCACACAAATATGATGTTTTCTGTTACTTACGTCCTACTATCAGTATGACATTCTTTTGTGTTTTGGGAACACTGATTAATCTCAAACTCTAATTATGCTGAGATACAAAAACAAAGCAGGTACTAAATTCCTTTGGAAAGTATTGGAAAATTTTACCATTTATATGCTGATTCATATTGCACACTTCTTTCTTCGTTGTCTTCTTCTTTTTAAGATCACTTGATGTTTCTTCTTGCTCCTTCATTTTAAGCTATAACTACACTGGAAAGATGAACTGGAGTGAGATGGCTTTGCTGCATCTTGATTTGCAGCCTATTTATGCTTCTCTATGGATTAGTTTCCCACATGGAGACTGGAGGTTGTTTCACTCCCAGTGTCACATTGGCCCCTCAGTCTGATGCAATTTGATCACAGCCCCCTTCCCTTGATTCCACCTTCTTTTGATCCCCATCTCTCCTTTTATGACTCGCGAGCTATTTAAAGTGTTGCACAGTGCTAGGAAAAAGGGTCAGTTTTCTAAGTTCTCCATAATGTTCAAACATGAATCTTATACACAAACACCACAGAAACATTATACCCTAGAGCAGATCTCCGGAGTTGTTTCTATTTCTTATCAATTTTATCTTCTTCTTTTTTTGTCCATGAAGAGGTGATCTATTGTTAAACAAGTTTACCAATGTAGCAATAAAGTGATCTAGTAATAGACCTGCTAATTTGTTTATTTTTTTAATTTTGAAAATAGTTTTGGCCAACTAGGAAGAAAGACTATGGGGGTTAATGTTCCCACTGTCCAAAGCATCATGCCAAGCTTGATACATCACTAGAATGCCACCCGTAATCAAGTACCCTGTTCTTCTGGAGAACAAAACAACTGATCAAATCAGGGAAAGTCTGATTGAAGCATTTCAGTTTAAAAAAGGTAGAAGCCCCCCAGTGGCAGAGAAAATAAAAAACGTCTACATTGAGAGCAAAAAGGGCAGGACTGATTTGAATTGGCCTTTGGATCATGTGCTTAATTTAAAACAAGCAAATTAATCAATTTTAGCACCTGCAACAAATCCTGCAGTATTTGACTGTGTAGTCACAGCCTTAGTTGGACAGAGCAGCAGACTTGCAATCAGGGAAGCCAGTTATAAGGGCTTTAATAACACATTTAGATATCTCTTCTTCTTGCACTATCTATAAGGGGAACTTCCAAAGTTAAGAAATAATGTGTTTTCATATGAGTTTTCATATTCTTTTCCACAGTTACAGCACTAAGGTATTATAATCTGCACCTATACATTGTGCCAAATAATACTAATAGCTGGAAGCCAGCAAGTACCCATATATGAGCATGTTCCTATATCCATACAGGACCTGATCCAGTGAAGAAATTTATATGAGGATTTTTTGTCAGTAATTTCAATTCACATGTATTGAGAAGAGACTACTTGAAATCAAAGGGACTTGAGTAAGTCATGACTAAACATGGATCCAATAGAGCATCTTTCTTAAAATGTCACTTGGTATACATCTGACTTCTCTTTATCCATTCATTTCCATGCATAATGTATTTAACATGTTACTTTATGTCAGATGTTACTGGACATCAAGCTACATAGCATTGTCAAAAATCATAGGTGATGGCAACTATAGGTTGCAAAAACATCTGGAGGAAAAGGTCCCCCCAGTGTTACATTTCCTCTTTTACAAGCCATTTTCCTAAATAATCTTCTCTAGCTTCTTCTTTTTCTTTAGAAAAAACTTGAAAAATAAACCTCTTGTTTTCCACCACATTGTTCTTCATTCTTCTACAAATAATTTCTAAGCATCTGTTGTGACATAGTCCATTTTATACAGGAGTAACAGTGATTCAAAATTCATGCTGTCTTTCCCTGAAAATATTAAATTTTACTCAACAACACCTTAGGGCTTATTTTCAGGGGATTTTTTTTTTCATGTACAACTACATTTATTCAAATACAGCCATGTCATCTCCTTCTGGTTGCTACACCATGGTGGATGGTGGGGTTTCAGTTCACTGGGGCTTATTTTTGGGGTAGGGCTTATATTATGAGCATCCTGAAAAATCATACTAGGGCTTATTATCAGGTTAGGTCTTATTTTTAGGGAAACAGGGTACATAGGAATGTACGATTTTGTAACTAAATAGAAAGACCAAACTGCAACTCAAAAATTAAAACACACACAGAGAGAAAGAACATTTCACAGGCAGTCACTAAATAGGTAACACCCCCAAGAATTTGAGTTCATGCTCTGAGGAATTTGTGAAATCACTATGAATCCAAAACTTGTGAAGGATATTTATTTCAACTTGATTGTAAACAAGTAATCCACAGTCCTAGACAGGCGTTACAAGTGAGATAGTGTCACCTAAAGCTCCTCTGGGGTCTGTAACAACAGTTACATACAAAACAAAGTCACTTTATTCACTGCACTTTATTCTGTTGTCATGTTAAAAGCAATGAATTTATTTTCCCCATCCCCATCTCCCCTCCTTCTGCTACTACAGCCCTGTAGTAAATCAAAAAAGTAAACTCTCCTCATTGTGCAGGGCTTACTTCCAGGCCTCTACAGTTTCCACAGTAACTAATTAGAAATTTGCATATCTAAGAAAGAATTATTTAATACTGCTGTAAACCCTTTTATTCTTCCAAGCTCGGCCTTTTTTCTACTCAACTTCTGGTGGATGTTGGGCCTTAAGGTCATACTGTACAAACTCAGCTTGTAGGTGGCCCTGGTCTCCCTGTTTAGAGTTTGGGTGATTCATATCCTGTGAAGAAAATGTCTTGCCAAGGTTTTGTTGAACAGCAACAGTTTGAAAAGCAGCGCCAATTCATTGAGTTGCCACTTGTTTTAATCTATAACATCTTCCTTGGTCCTCATTAGCTAACTCTTGTGTAATTGAGTCATGCATTTTTAGACACATTAAGGCCGCAGAACCAGGTCACCTCAATGCATGGAGCCTCTGAGTTCCTACCCACACATGACTTTTAGGACTTTTCTTCTGCAAAGTAGGGTTGAAAAGGAGGAGTGCCTATTATTCAGCAGTACCTAGTTTGTATGCATCAAGGAGCCAGAGATTGGAAACAGTACCTTTTGGATTAGAAATTCCAAAATCCCCCAACCCTGAGGAATGTGGGATTTGTACCCCAAAGGAGTGAACTTTCCAAATTCTAGCCTAGTGTAACTAGCCAATCAAAACAAACAGATTAGAGAAGTCATTTCCTTAAACCCAGCAAGTATACACAAAATATGTGGAAAACCAACTGTATGTGCTCCAGCCTTTTGCTATTAATAGGGATAGTTATCATTTTCACTTCTTATGTATGTTAAGCGACAAACCCATCTTACCCTTTGGCCATAGTAATTGTAGAGTGCTTTTTAACAAATGTTTTTTAGGATGCACATGTGCACTACAACACTCTTGCTTTCCACCCAGTCTTATTTTTTATTGTCATTGTCAATATAAACTACAACGTAAAATACATAAACCAAAATAAAAATCAATTGTGTTCCCCACCACCCTAGTCGGGACCTCTTCAAGTAGTCTTCTTCTTCCATTCTCTTTATTCTTCTTCCTCCTTTATTGTCTTCTTCTCCAGAACTGCACTGATGCCCTATTTGGAACTTTCCCTTTTTGTTAGCACATATTCAATAAATCTGCCTCATATATCATAAAAATATTTTATCTCGCCTTTCTTGACCTTAAATTACAAGTTAATTGATCATTTATAGCAATATTCATTTATAGCAACCATTCTTCTATTTGAAATTAATGTTTTGATTTCCAATTCCTGGCTATTATTAATCTGGCTGCTTTTAATAAATTGGTAATCAACTCTCTAGTCATCATATCATATTCCACATTTACAAATATTGATAACAAAGCTATCTCAGGATTAAATTCTATATCCTTTTCACATATATCAGTTAATTCCTTAAAGATTAATTTCCAAGATCTTTGTACTTTTTCACATTCCCACCACATATGTACCAATTTCCTTCTCATGTTTCCAATAGATATTAAGATAATTAGAATTAATTTTATTCAATTTTATTGGTGTCAAACACCATCTTAAACTTAGTTTTTTTAAAAAAAATCTTTTATTCTCACCTACATAAATCGTAAAGCCCTCATTTTCCATATCTTCATCCATTCTTCACCATTTACTCTTTTTCCTAAATCTTGTTCCCACACTAGCTTCAATCCTGCATTCTCTTCTAAATCTAGCAGGAATCTTTAAATTTTACTTACTACACCCTTCACTGACTCATTCATCTGAATATCTTCACATGATAATAGAAATTGTTCATACTTTGTACATTCACCTTTTTATACTTCTTTACCCATTCATTAGTCCATCTTTTTAATTGCATATAATTCAGCCATGATATATTCTTATTTTGAAAAATTTGTTTCATTTGATCTTTCAATCTCATTTTATCCAACCAATCTTTTCATCTACTCACTTTTTTTCTTTAAATAATTCTAAATACACTTTCATATTGGCAGGAAAATTCTCTGTTTCAATCACTAATCTTAATGGAGATTTAAATGAATATAGAATTTTTAAAATTTTATACCACACATTTAACATAGTCACTTTTAAAGAAATATATATTCTGAATAAATATTTTTCAATATCAACCTGTATTTCTGATGATTCCATTTTCCACCAAATTAATATTTCTGGGTTATATATAATTTCCCAGATAAATCTCAATTGATTAGCCATACAGTAATTTTTAATATTTGGTATATCTATACTGTACCCTGTTTTCCTGAAAATAAGACCTAATCTGAAAATAAGCCCTAGTGCCTCGGCCCAGAGCTATCTGTTCTGTCATCCTGTCATTAACTATTACTACGGAAGTGTTCTCCAAATATAGTTGATCTATTACCCCCATCAATTTCCATCCACTCTTACTACCATGACTGCTTTGCGTCATTGCTAAAAAGTGGTCAGAATCCACACACACAAAAAATTGCTCCAGCAAACTGCTACAAGACAAGAAATCAACATGGGCATTTGCTGTTGTGCACCACATCACACAACTGATGTGTGACATCAGATGCCTATACGAATTTCTTAAATTGCATCAGGTTGTTGCTAAGATTTACATGAATGGACTTAGGCCAGGGGGCATTAGTAATAGGATTCTGACCATTAATTAACAATATTATACTCTTTATTTATTTATTATAATTTTTTTTAAAAAATATTTTTACACTGCCTTTCTCCTTTAAAGCTAAAAACAATGAGCACACAGAGGGGCCTTACATCCTTAAAAGACAATATTTAAAACTAAAAACAGCAAGTATACAAATACTAAAAAGTATTGTAGTTTGAGCAGTAGCTATACCATACTTTTAAGTTTAAATGTTCTCAATACTTTTCCATTTCTGTTAAATCAGCCACTTGTTTCAGAAGTACAGGAGAGGCTATAGCATTAAAAACAAACAAACACACACACAATTGGCAAATTCCCATTCAGGAATCACATGTCCACCTCCGCATTAGTGCAGCTACTATGGGAAAAACATCAATGCACTCAATGGTTTAGGTATCTATGGAGCAAGAGGGTGAGAGTTTGATTTTGTTCTGTGCCTCCTTGACAGGGGCTGGGCCTGATGATCCATAGAGTCCTTTCCAGCTCTGCAGTTCTAAGATTACACAGAGAGGGAAAAGAGAGAGAGGGACGGAGGGAGAGGGAGAGGGAGAGGGAGAGGGAGGGAGGGAGGGATAGAGATTGAGAATTAGGATCCTTGCCTGTATGGAGAGCCTACATGCAAGTATGAACTTTCCCCCTGAAGACACCACTCCCCAAAGCGAGAAAGTGACAATGAAGAGGTGAGGTTCTAGATGCTCCCATCTCAGTATGTTGTAGAAAACTGGGCAAGTGCCAACTACACAGGAGTCCTGAATATGGTACAACTCGGTTCTTAAAAAGCGGTAAGTGTGCTGTCATTTGTATCATAAGAAGGGTTATTATGAAGGCTCCCATTTTAAGAGGCTTAGTTAATTTTTCAATATATAAATATATATTGTTATGTTTTGTGCATGATGAAAATAAACAGCATCACAATCGCATTAAGTTGTGGTTATTTTTTTAAAATCTTACTCAGCTGATCAGAATTGATGTGCAGGAAACCCAAAGTGTTGGTTTTATTTTCTCACTCTCCACATCTCTCTTGGTTACAAATAAGCCTAAGCGAGAAGAGGGAGAGAAAACCCTGTGTGCCCCTGGTAGAAAGGCGGCTTGTGGGGAACCCTCAGCCCCACACATCTGCCATTTCCCTTCTTTATATTCTCCACAATGAACTCCTGCACAACAAAGACAAAGCAGACATAAAGCAGACATTTATCCAGGTACTGGTACTGCATGCTGTATTACCAAGAAGCCACACAATGAGAAGAAAGTTCCTATAGTGAAGGCAACTCATGGTCACCGATTCAGAATTAACTGTGGAAATTGTTTTATGGCCTAATGGCCTCTGAGCTGTGAAAAAAGGAGGCTCACAGTAAAATCAGGACCATTCTCCCTCCTCCCTCCTCCACTCCAACCCTTCATCCCAGCCACAAAACAAAATATCCTTTGGGGTGAGTTTTTCTTAAGAGCTTCTGCATACCATTGCTTGCTGAAACTGATATTTCAGCCACTAACAATTGTATTTTACCCAGTCTTAAACTTTAGATAGGATAATGCAGTTGCTTGCAATTTAAATGACTACACAGATACAGGTTTGGGAGCGATGATGTGTGTCTTTCAGTTGAGCTAGCCTGTTTTTTAATTAGAGATCTCATCATGAGATATAATCAATTAAAACAACTCAGTTTTGACATCAGTAAATCAAAGCAGAATCATAACTCCCTTTATGTGTCTGCCCAGATCTGAAGATCTTCCGGGGGGGGGGGGCTTTCCTTCAGTCCCACCACTCTCACAGGCATGCTTAGTAATGACAAGGGAAAGGGCCTTCTTGGTGGCTGTTCCTAAGCCACAGAACTCCCTTCCAAGAGAAGATAATTTATTTTATTTATTTATTTTGCCTACTTGATCTCCTTCTGCCAACAGGCAAAAACATTTTGATTGAGGCGGGACTTTGACAGCTGAGGAATAATAAAAATAAAATAGCCGTTGGAATCCTAAACATATCTAGAACCCCATATCTATCCCTACATTTTGCTTCCAGAGCTCTTTGGAGGAATGCAAGTTGTTCTGTATGCCTAGTTGGGAGAGGGATGTGGTTTTAGGCCTTAAAACATCTTTTTTTTTTTATACACTAGAAGTGACTGGTTGGTGACCTTTCTGAAAAGGTGTAACGCAGCGGCTAGTGGGAGCTAAATTAAATATATGGGGCCCAGAGCCTTATGTGGAACACAATTTGCATTTTTATATACAAGAATTTTGAGGGATGTTTGGGAGCAGGAAGCTTGGAGAAATGTGCATGATCCTCCAAGATCTACTGTGGGGAAAAACAAAGCTCCAGACCATGGGAGGTCGCTCACCTCTATAGTAAGAAAATAATACAGAATAACCACTATTGTCCTCCATGGATCATTCTTCTACAGAATTAAGCAAAATTAGAAACGCTATGTTTTTGTACTTAAATTTCCCAAACACTTTGGCAAGAATAAGATTTCAAATCCAAACAACTAATTTTTTCCATCTCTGTTTCTGTGAGATTTGCTCCAAACATCAAACTTTGTAAAAGAAAGGAAGAAAGAAAGAAAGAAAGAAAGAAAGAAAGAAAGAAAAAGAAAGAAAGAAAGAAAGAAGAGAGAGAGAGAGAGAGGCCATGTTTTGCACTAAACTGCAGCTTCCCAACAGTCATCAATGGCAAATTATAGGACACCAGACTCGCCCTTGTTGCAATCCCAACATACAAATGCAATTTTAGAAACATTTGATCTTAATAAAAAAATGAATGAATTGTGAATTTCCTAGAGATCTTTGTATGGAATAGTGGTGTGGTGTAGCGGATAGAGTCACAGAGTAGAACTCAACAGACCTGGGTTGAAATCCCTGAGTGGCCATCGCTGCTAACTGGGGGAGGGTGATGGAACTGGCTAAATATAGCTGTTTTTCCCCCCTTCTCCCCAGCATACTCTCCATAGATTAATGTAGCACATGTAATTGAGAGCCCATAGAATTCAGATCCTGTAATCAAACATAACAGGCATAGGAACCAGTGGCAAAAGCTTATTAAGCTATCCCATTAAATCTGCTTCTCATGTGAGACCCAGAAAGATATCCCTCAAGAGGGAAAGGAAAACTGCAACGGTCATATCCCTCAAGTCCTTGGCATCTCCATTCGCCAAGGTGCCAAGTGTGGGAGAGTAATTCAGAGGTCAGTCGAAGAATGTTATTTCCCACAAGTGTATTTCACAGATGGTGGTGAACTATAGTGAAAGAATATTTGTGCCTAAAACTTGTCATTTAAGCTAACCCTTATGTTAGTCACCTCTGTGAAGCCTGATGTCAAGAAAAATTAACTTCCTTGTGCATTTTCTTTGGTTTAAATTGGATTTGCTTTTTCAAAAGGAAATTAAGAAAAAAGATACATCTGGCCAGTAGGGACAACCCAGACAAAACAGTAAGTTCCCAGACTTTGACACATGTCCCTAGGTTTTCCTTTGTGTGGCCCACAAGAGGTTTTTGGCCTATACATCTTATTATAACCAAATGGTGAAGGATTATGTATGTTATAGTCCAAAAAAACTGGATAGCCACTGTTACTCATTCTCGTTTCACATCACCCTCTGTGCCACTATTGGCTGGTTCCTTCATTGCAAGGTGCTTGAAGGAAATCTTTATAGGTGGAGAAACTTGGGTATGGATGGCTAGTATTTTCTCAGATATTATATAAAAATGTTTGAGCACACCCAGAGGGTCTATTTTGTGCACTATGTTCCCAAAATATATCTTTCTCAAGCTCTTTATATAATGCTGGATCACATGATGGACAAGGAACAGCATATTATCTTGTTCTTCTACAGATTCTTTTGATATCCCTTTTTATATTAGGTCATTGCGTGAGATGCTTATATAACAGCAGTAGTATATGAACAAATGCTAGTTTGCACAAGCAGGAAAAATTCCCTGTACTCAAAAATGGGCAGTGCAATTCTGGGATCTGTAGCCCCCCAAAGTAACTTTGCACCTTCATCTTCAGACTCACAAGTTCTTGAACAGGCCCAAATAATTTTTTTTACCTTAACGTGTCAGGTCAGAAAGTCTGATGCCTGAACATCTCTCCAAGATCCCTACAAAACTTTGCATACCTTGGGGAGGGGGGGGGAGGATCAGAAGCCCGAGTTCATCACAGCTGGCATTTATCCCATTTAGAGTTAATTCCAGAATGAATTCAGAAAGTCGTTTTAAATCATATCAAAATTCATCTGGATAACAAGGTATAAATCTTTTCCAGGCAACATCAGCTTGTCTAATTGTACAAGATTTGTTTCTACATTTCCTCTGTGCTCCATATGCATAAAAATACATTAATGTTGAAAACATCCAAAAGTCTTCCAGGTATGGAAATGCTTAAGCAGAAATCCATCCTTGCAATCTGTGAAGAGCTGTGGGTGTGATTATCATCCAAAATACTTACAACTGGGAGAAGTAACAAACAAAAGTGGATTCAAAAACAAAACTTAAGTTGTAGGCAAAACTAAAACTATGTGCTCACCTAGCCAAACCAATTTAAAGCTATGGAGGAAAATCCATGTTGTCCTTATCTGTTGTTGTTGTTGTTGTTGCTACATGATCATTGTTATTATCTGGTGTGTGTGGTGTGGTGTGTTGCCTTTTTATGTTGATGAGTTGATGTGTGCATCTCCTGCCTCCCTATATTTATTGTTCTCTTAGATGTTTACTATTTCCTTCAAACTGTAAACATTCTTTTTCCAGGTTCCTCAAGTAATAGGGTTGTGATGAACCACAGGGGTCCATTGCATTTGCATGTCCTGTAACATAAACTACCTGTAACTCAGAATCTGGCAAGCTGCCATTATGACTGTCACACACCCTCAGTTCCCCTGTGTTCTTCTTCACCACGCAGGTTCACTTTCAGGTATGACATTTAATTTTCAACCCTTTTCCGCTGACACCAGAGGAGATATTCCTCACCATATTAAATATGACTCTTCATTCAGTGTTATTCAATAAAACAATGTTTATTTAAGTGTTTATAAGTAAATCATAAAGTAAATCATGGATGGTCCTATTTTATTCATTCAATAAACTGTGCTTTTATGGCATTTATATTTGCTTATGTATAATCATGTTACTCAAGGTATTTATTCATTCTTATCTTGTTCCTTATCTCTTTATTCTTCTCTAACACAAGACTGGTCCTAACTGCCTAAACTGCTTTTCTCCAACTCATATCACTAACTCATCCCTAACTCTAACTGAAATCCTTTCTAACTGCTCTTTAACTGTCATCCATTCTTCTTATATTTCCTTAGTCCCGCCTTTTCTGTACAACCATTGGCTCCTGAATCAGGATTCCATTGTGATAGACAGGAGTGGTTCCTGACCTGTCCGTCACAATGACAATAAGCACAATTACTTTGACTAAAAGGGTTAGAATCCTGCATTGCCTTTCAAGAACAGTAACTCACAGAAAGAGGAAAGTGCTGGTACATAACACAATAAGAACAACAAATTATAGGTTTTGCAAATGCCATCTCTGATCATGTTACACATTGCAACATTTTACCAGTTATTTCAATACATTTTCAATTCTTTCCCATGGCTTGACTGTCAGCTATGAAAGAAATTCCTTTGCAAGGCAGTATTATCATACAATGACCTTGCTCCCAGGCCTGGTTGAAACTGGCTAATTGTTTCACAGCAATTTTTAGTAAACTGCTGCTCATTTTTAAAAGCATGGTGTACATTTCTAGGGCTACTTTTTCTATGCTCTCCCTTACTTATTTTAACACTCTGTATATTCACAATTTCATATCTTGACAAAAGTATATCAATGTATATATTTTAATAGTTGAAGTACACTTAAGTTAATTGCAGTGTAATCTTCTTCATCATCTTAATCTTCCTCTTTGATAATGTGGACTGGCTGCTATTTCTTATAAATAACAGGGATGTACAAAATGTCATTCCTATTCAGTGTCTGTGAGGGCTCTCTCTCTCTCTGGTTTGTGTGTCTCTGCTTATTGATGCTGCATCTGTTTTGTCGGTGTGTCAGCTAATGGAGAAAGTTAATTGTGTTGGTTGTAAGGCCACCTGTCACATGCATGCCTCATTTCCATACTAATGGTCCAACCGTGGCAGGCAGCATACTTCTCTGCAGTAACAGCTCCTGCCTCTTTGGAAGTCTGGGCCAAATGGGCCTAGGCAGCAACTGTAGGCCTCTTCTATGAATGTCTCTAGTATTGTGTCAAGCTGGGCTTGCATTAACCCCCTACTGATGCCCCCAAAAGTAGGCTTCAAAAAAAGAAGAAGAAGAAGAAGAAGAAGAAGAAGAAGAAGAAGAAGAAGAAGAAGAAGAAGAAGAAGAAGAAGAAGAAGAAGAAGAAGAAGAAGAAGAAGAAGAAGAAGAAGAAGAAGAAGGAAAAGGAGGGGGGAGAAAATAAGAAGAAACTGGAAACAAAATGCTGTGCTCAAATGAAGTTTGCTTTCGTAGCAAAAGAACGAGACAATTGTGGCATTAGCTTTCTAATTCCACAGCAAGTTGGGAGAATATGTAAACTGGGCACCAATAGCCGTTGCTTTTTCCCTCAGAGGTGAAGAAGTTATACTCTATCAGGGCACAGGAAAGTAATGTGCTACCTAAGTGTGACATTAGGACTGGCAGAGTAAGAGACATTTTTAAAAAAGAAGTAATAACAGCAGCAGCCTAGACTAGTTAGAGGAGGCTGTACTGGGCACTCTAGACAACTATCTGACTTTCCAGAAGATGTGAGCTCCTTATATTGGGTGAAAAAGTACTTTCATTGTTCTGCTATAAATCTGTTGCCCATTACCACCACTGGATGATCCACCCTTTCCCAATCTGTTACCTTCTACCAGCTATTGATTATATCTCCCATCATCCCTAGTCAAGGACTGACTACTGTAATGCTCTCTATGTGGGGCTGCCATTGAAGCTGACTCGGAGACTGCAGCAGATGGAGAATGTTGCTATTAGGTTGATTTCTGGATTAAATAAGTCTGATCATATTTCACCAGTCCTGAGTCATCTGCACTTGCTTCCTGTGCTCTCTGAGCCAGATTCAAGGTCTTGGTTGTTGTTGTTTAGTCATTAAGTCGTGTCCGACTCTTCGTCACCCCATGGACCAGAGCACACCAGGCCCTCCTGTCTTCCACTGCCTCCCGGAGTTGGGTCAAATTCATGTTGGTTGCTTCAGTGATACTGTCCAACCATCTCGTCCTCTGTCGTCCCCTTCTCCTCTTGCCTTCACACTTTCCCAACATTAGGGTCTCTTCCAGGGAGTCGTCTCTTCTCATGAGATGGCCAAAGTATTGGAGCCTCAGCTTCACAATCTGTCTTTCCAGTGAGCACTTAGGGTTGATTTCCTTCAAAATGGATAAGTTTGTTCTCCTTGAAGTCTAGGGGACTCTCAAGGGTATCCTCCAGCACCACAATTCAAAAGCATCAATTCTTCAAGGTCTTGGTAGTGACATACAAAGACCTCAATGGTTTGGGGCCTCATTACATGTTAGAGTGTCTCCTTCTAAGAACTTCTGCTCATCCTACTTCCGAAGCTTTGTTCTTGTGAGTGGCCGTGCTGAGAGAGGCTTGGAAGGTTTTTACCAGAAATCGAGCCTTCTTGGCCATGGCTTCCATCTTTGTGGAGAAGTGCCAAGCCCCTTCCTTGACCATGTTTAAGAGGATGTTGGAGATTTTTACCGAACTGTTTGAGATATCCTTCCCTGAGATTTTAGCAGGAGTTGGCTTTATTTTAACTCTAGCAACATTGATAGTGTTTGGGGGTATTGTGGGGGGGTGTTATTTTTTTAAAAAATTACTACTTTGTTTATTTTGCAGTTGGGGTGTTTTATGATCGCAAAAATATCGTTGTGAAGTGGATTCGTTGTTATACGAGGTAATCGTTAAGCGGGGCACAACTGTATGCTAAACATTCCAGCTCGTTCTAGGACTACTCTATTTGGAACTTTGTCCTGCCAAGTGATGCCAAAATGTGTTGGAGGCAATGCATATGGAACGCGTTCAGCTTCGTCTCCTGCCATGCACAAAGGGTCCAGGACTCACTGCAGTACAGGAGTGTGCTCAGGACACAGGCTCTATAGACCTGGATCTTAGTATATGTCGTCAGTTTCTTATTGAGCCATACTCTCTTTGTGAGTCTTGAGAACATGGTAGCTGCTTTCCCGATGCGTTTATCCAGCTAACATCTAGAGAGAAGGTGTCAGAGATTGTTGAGCCAAGGTACACAAAGTCATGAACAACCTCCAATTCTTGTGTGGAGATAGTAATAGAGGAAGGTGAGTCCACGCCCTGGCCCATGACTTGTGTTTTTTTCAGGCTGATTGTTAGTCCAAAGTCTTGGCAGGCCTTGCTAAAGCGATTCATGAGTTGTTGGAGGTCTTCAGCAGAATGGGCAAGAATGGCTGCATCATCTGCAAAGAGGAACTCCCATATGCATTTCAGTTGGATTTTGGTCCTCGCTCTCAATCTAGAGAGATTAAAGAGCTTTCTGTCTGATCTAGTCCGGAGATAGACACCTTCTGTTGCAGTTACAAAGGCATGCTTCAGCAAGACAGCAAAAAAGATCCCCAAAAGGGTTGGTGCGAGGACACAGCCCTGTTTCACTCTGCTTCGGATGTCAAAGGGATCTGATGTTGAGCCATCAAAAACTACAGTGCCTTTCATTCCCTCATGGAAGGACCTGATGATGTTAAGGAGTCGAGGTGGACATCCAGTCTTGGGAAGTATTTTAAAAAGGCCATCCCTGCTAATCAAATTAAAGGCCTTTGTGAGATCTATGAAGGCCACAAAGAGTGGCTGTTGTTGTTTCCCCTACATTTCTCCTGCAACTGTCTGAGGGAGAATACCATGTCAGTGGCGGATCTATTAGCTCGAAATCCACACCGTGATTCTGGATAGACTCTGTCTGCAAGCACCTGGAGCCTCTTCAGCACAACACAGGCAAGCAGCTTCCCTACAACGCTAAGAAGAGAGATGCCACAGTAGTTATTGCAGTCACCCCTGTCTCCTTTGTTCTTGTACAATGTGACGATGTTTGCATACTTCATGTCCTGTGGTACTCCACCTTCCCTCCAGCAAAGACAAAAGACTTCATACAGTTCGGTGGTGATGATCTCTTTACAGCACTTCAGCACTTCAACAGGGATGTTATCCTTTTCAGGTGCCTTGCCGGAGGTGAGGGAATCCAAGGCAGCTTTTGTTTCTGCTAAGGTTTGTTCACTGTCCAAATCTTCCAAGACAGGTCAGCACTCAATGTTGTTTAATGCTTCTTTGGTTACTAAATTCTCTCTGGAATATAGCTCAGAGTAGTGCTGCACCCAGCGTTCCATCTGCTGTGCTCGGTCCTGGATGATCACACCTGTAGCAGACTTCAAGGGAGCAGATTTCTTCTGTATTGGATCTAAGGCCTGCTTGATACCGTCATACATTCCTTTGATGTTACCTATGTCTGCTGCTATCTGTATGTGAGAGCAGAGCTGAAGTCAATAATCGTTGGAACATTTCCTGGCAGCCTGTTGGACTTGGCTACGAGCAGCTCGAAGAGCTTGCAAGTTGTACTCACTAGGACAGGCTTTGTATGCTGCTAGAGTTCTCCTCTTATCCTCGATGGGTGGCATCAACTCCTCCGAATGGGCTTCGAATGGCCATCCTTTTGGTCTTCTTGCCAAAGGTGGACAAGGTGGTGTTATACACAGCATTCTTGAAATGTTCCCATCGTTCAGATGCATTTGCATCAGCTGGACCTGGAAGGGTTTCCTGAAGCAATTGGGCAAATTCCTCCACTTTTCTTTGATTGAGAGTCTTGCTGATGTCAATACGTGGTCTTCCTTTCGTTTTTGTGTGATACAATCTATTTGTTTGCAGTTTTACTCTACTACACACCAGGGAGTGATCAGTATGGCAATCAGCACTCTGGTAGCTGTGTGCGATCGTAATACTAGGAAGGATAGAATGTCTAGTGAGGATCAAATTGAGCTGATGCCAATGCCTGGATCTTGGATGTCTCCAGGAAACTCTGTGTTGAAGCTTCGTATTAAAGAATGTGTGGCTGACACAAAGACCATAATAACAGCAAAACTCCAGCAAGCTTTGGCCATTTTTGTTCATCTTTCCAATGCCAAAACGGCCTAGACAAGTGAGCCAAGAATTGTGATCAGCACCAACTCTAGCGTTAAAGTCTCCGAGAATGAATAGTGCCTCTCTTTCAGGAACTTTTTTGATAGTAGCTGCCAGATCATCATAGAATTTGTCTTTCACTTCTTTAGTGGATAACAGTGTTGGTGCATATGCGCTAATGAGGGTGACTGGTCCTGCTGATGAGTGGAGCTGCAGAGACAGGATTCTTTCACTCCCAACAGTAGGTGGAACAATTGGTCTCAGAAGAGTATTTCTGACTGCAAAGCCCACAACATATTCCCTGGTCTCATTTGATGGTTTTCCCTGCCAGAAGAATGAGAAGTTTTTTTCTTTGACAGATCCCGAGTCTGACAATCTCGTCTCTTGCAGGGCAACAATGTCCATCTGCAGTCTACTCAGTTCCATGTCAATGACAGCTGTCTTGCGCACATCGTCTATTTCCTGCAGGTCATCATGAAAGCCGTAGTCAGAAAAGCCAGGGGTCATTGTCCGTACATTCCAGATGCCCAGCTTTAGGGCAGAAGTTTTCTTACGATTGTTGCATGGTGCACGGTTATCAATCTGCTTGTCGGCTTTCACCCTAAACCCCACACACCCCGTGAAGTTAACAGACCATGGCGAGGTAGCACCTTACTGGCTGGGGGCTGCCCAGCTTAAAGTATCTACCTAATGAGGTGCAATAACTTATCCCATTGTCAGAAGTAGACCCTGGCGTCATGCTCTATGCCAATCGAGCAAAGACTTATAACCGGTTACTGCTATGTCCTGTGTTATTTCGACGCTGTATGCGAAGCTGGAGTGTCCTCTCCAGAGCACGAAGCCTGGGTAAAATAATATGGAGGATAGGCTGTTACCCAAGCGTCAAATCTCCCCTCTCCACATCGCTGAAATAGTCCAGTGGAAAGGCGAGAGCCAATACAACTGGTTCCAGCAATGTCACAGGAGTTGCCGGAATGGGTTCCAGCTCTGGATTTTGCCTCGATGTTAACTCCTGAAGCCTTTTCCATCAGTGGACATAGCCACAAGGCAGTGGAGGTTTGAAATTGGAGTTTTCCTTCTCCTAGATGGGCTGCCTTATAGCATGTCACTAAGTCAGGTGGTATACCAACATTTTAAACAAACAAACAAACAAACAAACAAATACAGGCAGCTTTTCTTGTCCTCTGGAACTCTGTGACCTCAAAGCTGCATCAGCCACAATTCTGTCTTCTAATGACACTTAAAGAGTTAAGAGCCTTCCAATTGCACCTGCTCATCATTTAGCTGTCCCCATGCTACAGAAGAGTTGAAGAGGCACCAACTTCAACTAAGCTATATTGTGATAATTTAGAATTTGATGTCTCATCTTGCAAGTCTTTAAACATTTCCCACATCATTACAGCTATCCTGTTGCCATGTTAGATATACATATGGTCCAGTGTCCTCTTGAAGAGTTTAGTTTTTACAGCAAGAAAGATATCTCTAGCATTGGCATGTGATTGCTAAGGAAAGAATCCCTTTTCCAGCTTTTAGTATGTGCATGACTTCATTTCATTGCATTTGAGTAGTATACACCCTGAAATCAAAAGAACTCTTTAGTCAGCAGTTTGCCATTTTCACCTATTTTATTCCTGCTATGAAGACAGAACTGTTGTTTGCATGTTTAGTTTAACTTAGCAGAGTGAGCTCAGCATAGATACGGGAGGGGGGTACAAAAAGCAGTTAAAAACTAGTAACTACATTTTTATGGAGCAAGTTACAAGATATTAAAGTGTAGGTCTAATCTTAGTGAAATAGCTATTTTTTCTCCCTAAGGATACATGGTTGAGAGACAAGACTGCCTGCTCCTTACCAAAACATGAAAGTGAGGAAGTTGAAGTGAGGAAGAATGACAATCGCTCCTAACTGAGATTATTAATCTACAATGGGTGTGGCAGGAAGTAGAGATCAAAGATAAAAGGATAAAGAAGCTTTTCCTGGCATTTACTCCCAAACCCCTTGTTGGTAATTTGGGATAGAGAAGATGCTAAGAGTTGATGTCTTGAAGGACGACAGGCAACAGAGGCTCTATACGTGGATACCAGTCAACATATTTACATGCCTTCTTTCACCAGATGTTCAATGCTATAGATTTCTACAAAGCCTTTCCCCCCCTCTTCTTCTCACCCTCTTGGTATGCAATATGTTTATAGACCAGATGATTAAATCACTTAGGGAAATGGGAGGCCATTGTGCCCTGCCAATACTTCCATCCAGCCCTCCCTAGTGTCTGATTTAGAATTCAAGTGATGGAAGATAGAATAACCCATCAGGGTGGGACATGCAAACTATGCACAGATCTCCAGACAGTCCTCAGGTTACAGGACTTTAAATTGTTAGCATTTGGGAGAGGAACGTAATTTACTGGTTTTTTTTTTAAATAGCTCTATAAATTACACCAGAACAAAAGTATCACTGAATTACATTTGGTACATGTTTATACTGGTACCAACAATGTTAAGGACACCAAAATAATTAAAAAGATAAATTGTTTAGCCATATGCATACGATTGTATTTAAATCATTGTCAGCCTTTGGCACAGCTGAATCCAATATAGAAAGGCAACATGTGTGTAATTGTTAATAGCATAAACTTGGGAATTTCAAATGCTGGGAGGATCAAAATCAAACAGCATAAAACATTTCTAATTTCTCAGGAAATTACATGAGCACCTGGTGTGTATGATGTGATACGGTTTACATTCAAACTTCTCTCCCATCTCAGGTTTCTTTTCTTATGTCACACATGCATAGTATAAGACTATATACATAGAAGACTTCAAGGCTGGTGCCAGATTTCAGGGAGCCCTCAAGCATGCGACTGCTAAAGGACACCCCACTTCCAAGCCCCATCCATGCTACTAGACTTCCTCTCCTCTCAGATGAAGCCCCCACCACCTTTATTTTTTTGAGGAAGTGGCAATGGGACTGGAACAGAGAGCCAGCTCATTTCCTATGCAGAAGTATCACCAATCACTAGAAAGATGTGGTTCCTGGTAGTTGTCATGATGGACAATAGCTCTTCTGAACAGGATCTGAATGAATACTCAGCTTAATGTTGTCTTGGCCAATGCATTCTTCATTTGCTCTGTTGCTATTTCCAATTTGATGTCATTGTCAAATTTGGTACTGCATTGGAGGTCATCTAAGATGGCAATCGCCCCTTGTGGAACAGAGCCAAGCAGCAAACCTCTTTCAAAAATGCTGCGAATTTTGGTAGGCTCAATCTCAACTTCTACTCCATCTCTAATTTCAGGATAATAATACCTGACAGTCTTTAAGGTCACCAAGAATCCCCACAACCCAAAAGCTAACAGCTTTTAGTGTTATATATATACTAGCATCTCTATGTACATAAATGTGGAGTTTGCCCAATCTCTTTATCAACCTATCTCCTATGAAAGACTGCGGTCCATTCAGCACTGAACTTTTAAACATAAACAGATTTATTGATTACATGTTGTTTTTGGAATAGTTCTTAAGCACATTCTTAAAGTTACACAAAGCTTCTGTATTTTATGGTTGTTGTGGGTTTTTTTGGACTCTTTGGCTGTGTTCTGAAGGCTGTTCTTCCTAACATTTCGCCAGTCTCTGTGGCTGGCATCTTCAGATGACAGGAGTAGCACTCTGTGCTCTGGTGCAGTTTGTTTGGGAGTTGAGTATTTATAGCTGTGGGATCCACTTTTGTCCTTTTTCAGGATGGGTGATTATGGTCTTCTATCTTAATTAATACAGGTCACACTCTGACTAATCACTCCTTAAACATTCTCTCTCTGCCCCACCCCCCCAAAACTCTCTTCTCTGTCTCTGAGTGAACTGACTAGTCTCTGACTCACCCCTCCCTTCTAGTTTCTCTGGTTCCACCTCCCAACAGTTCTCACTGGTACATGCCAATAATCTTCTACCTGAGCCAAAGCAGGGTGATCACTACAATAAACAATGTTTTTTTTTCAACCACTCTATTGAAACTATACCCACATGGCTTTGGTTATGCCTGACAGGACACTGGCTGGGAACCAATGAATATAACCTTGAGCTTCATGGTGGAAGAATATTGGGATCAACCAGGGGTGTGAAAAGTAACTTTTTAGGACTACAGTTTCAGAATATCCATTCATCATGGCCATTCCAGGAATAAGTGGTACTTGCATAGATTAAGCCTTATTCATTACGTGCATCTATTCTAGCAGTAACAAACAATTTGATTTAGCGCTGCAATATATTTTCCCCTGTATATATGTACCAAATAACAAGAAAAATACTAAAGGCTGGGTGATTCACCAGAGCTTGAATTTAGGAACCAGTGAGTTTCATGGCTCAGTAGGGATCAAACGAGGATCTCTCATGTCCTACACTCCAACCACTATACTGCATTGGTTTCGAATACTTGGTGAGCCAAAGGATGTTATTTTACACATGATGGCCAACTGATAGAATGGCTTAGCAGACTGCAAGGTACACAATCCTATTGTAAACAAAAGCATTAATAAGAAAGTTAAAAAGAGAAGCCATGACAACAGAGGTCCTGCCAGCTTTTTCAGCTGGTATACACCTAAGGAGTAACCTCGACAGCCAATTGTTCCAACCGTTGTGTGGTGTGTTGCTTAGAGGCGAGATGACAGTCAAATAAATTGTTGCAGCCAAAATGTCAAAAATAACTATCCATGTGTTAGTGCTACTGCCAAATGTAAGGGCTTGAAAAAGAATGTCTGTGTTCATTGGAAATATGTAACAAATTACCCTAAAGGTGTACCATTCAGGCAGGTAGCTTGCCAGTGACAATAGCCAAGGGCTCCCACATTTGGAAGCTCACAGATGACACATTTGGTCCCTTCCTTCTTAGAATTCTTTTACTTTTCATCCAATTTACTCTTGGCAGTCAGCCCAAGCAAATGAAGCATCCCTGGGCCCTGATGCTTATGTTAACTGTGTTTGCTCAGCATGCAAAAAGAAGTGAGACAAGTGTCTCTCTCTTTACATCTGCATGACATTTATTGTGCTAAATAATAAAAAGGGAGGAGAGTGTCTGAGCTTTTTTGAAAAAATGGGTTTTGTATTTTGTTGAATGCATCCTCTATAACCTTGGGTACTACCCAAATATCAACATGTTTCAAAGTATCTTTTAAAAAATAGATCTTAAATGGCCACAATGATGCTGGAATTTAAGGGGAATAATAGTTTGATATGAGAGTGTTCTGCAGAACAACCTGCTTGCAGCTTACTGAAAAGCAATTACAAATAATAACAAATGCATGATTGCTTGCCTACCCCTGGCTGGCCCAAGATATTTTGCTACCTGGAACAAAGAACAAGGTGGCATCTGCTCCTTGGCCCACGTACAGCCGCTGACTGGATGGGTAAGTGAACCTTATGTAAACATCAGTGATGATATTGCATCCTCCAGTCTTATAAGCCAGGGCTTGAATGAGCACACAGTGCTTTTGGGCAAGCTCCAGGAACACAAACAAGATGCCCAACAATGACATAACCGCCATGGGTCCTCCATGCTCTACAGCTGAGTCAGCAGACCATCATTTGAATTTCCCCCCACTATTCTCTCCAAGACAAGCATGATAGAAAATTAAAATAATAGCTACTGACTCACAGTTACAGATCATTTTTTCCTAGTTAACCCACAGGCAAGTGCCTGCCAGACAAGGAGATGACACAGAAGAGGTCCTCCTGAAACTGTTGGGAAAATACAATCTTGCATGCTTCTCTTTTAACACTGGCAGTCAGTGTACCTGCTGCTGACTTAACTGGCAAGTCTCTCTCTCTCTCTCTCTCTCTCTCTCTCTCTCTCTCTCTCTCTCTCTCTCTCTCTCTCTCACACACACACACACACACACACACACACACACACACACACACACACACACACACACACACACACACACACATTTGAGGAGATGGGAAGACATGTGCTCCACTTTGCACTCATTCAAATATAAAGTGAGATGCAAATGTAGGTCATGATAATAAGAATTCTGTAATAAAATATGTGGGGAACCTATATGAGTCTGCCCAGTAGGAAAGTTACCCCTTCCAACCCATGAGGATAAGTGGCACTGCCCCTTCCTTCCTGTTGTTCCTTAGTTAGACATGTGAGGTGCCTTTCCTTTTGCCTCCATTTTAGGCTCACTGAAGATAGATGTGGAGAAGTAGCTTCATAACTATATAAAAAGAAAGAACCCAAACATGTACTGTTAAGTAAACATTTTTGTTTCTATCCAGACTGATCATTCTTCCGTTTCCAAGGGAGGCAGGAAAATTGGGCTATTTCTCCATGCTCTTCTATGCACCAAAAGAGAAAGAATCAAATTCCAAGTTGCTTCAACATAAACCTATGTCTGAAACACAGAGTGGGGAAAGCCATGTGTGGTTTTTTCACTGCCCTGAGCTCTCCTGAAGAGGGGTTGAGTATAAATCACATTGATCATGAGGATGATGACCCCTAGAATCTAATTCTTTTTCCAGAGAAAGGACAAAATATGAACCTTTGTATTTTAGTCTTCTGAATTGTTCCCACGCAGAGAGAAATGGTATCCCTCATTCATACCTCCTGGGCTTATTTTGAGGGTGTACTTACACTGCAAATTTAAACAGCATTCAATGGCATCGTGAAAATTAAACAGGCAAGAAACTGGTTTAAACTGGTAGTGTTCAGACCCACAACTGAAGCACTGTGGGTCTGAACACTACCGTATCATATTCCTATAAGTCCTTACAATTATTGTCAGCTCTTGCACCTTCTCCAAGTTTTGTTGCTAGAATGTCAGTCTGCTGGCTCCACTGATGAGCCATTAGCAAAGAATGCTTCAAATATTAATTTATACCATCCATTCTTCATCTTTAAATTGTGACCTGGTATAATTTTTATCTATACAAAGGTACCTCCCAAAACAAAGAAAGAGCAAAGGTTTCTTTGAATGGATGGGCCTTTCTACTGTTTATTTTTGGAATTCTAAAAAAATACAGCATTTTGGGACCCCTCCTAAAGGCAAAAAAAGACATCTGCATTCTCTATGTTACAGAAGCAAAACAATGCTTTAAAGCCTCTCAGCAAATCTACAAGACAGTTAATATGATTTAAGCCTATATTTAAATTTTATGAGACTCATTTTCAAAGCTAATAACCCAGTTTACTGTGCACAATATCAAATGCAAATTTTATTACTGACTTGGTAAAAACCAAGACATATTCATTAGCATATCTCACTGCATCAACCTTTTTAGCCAAAAGGTGCACCAGGAGTAACAGTGGGAGTTTTTATACATGTTGTAAATTATGGTTACTATCTCATTAGATAAACACATTTAAAACCAGGTTATCATTCACTTATATATCAGAAAGTTGTTTGTTCAATTGCAGCTAGTCTCATATTACAACATATGGTGCATGAAATTCTTAGTCTAATAAAATTTCAAGGTACAGGGAGCTGGTGTCTTGGAAAAAACTGTTTCTGCTCAAGGAATGGCTCGATATAATCTGTAACTGCTGGGAAACAATTATGCGGCAGACTGTTTTGTACTTAATAGTATTTACATCCTTGATTTTATTAGCAACAAAATCTGAGTGGAACTTATGAAACAGAAATTAATTTTTGCATGAAAAGATGTAAACTTTTAAGCTAAGGGTCCAACAGATTGTAGAAATGTAAAATAAAAGCACTTTACCTGAATAAAAGAACTTTCCTTACTTTGAAATCTGATCACCTTTAGTAGTCTGTCTAACAGTTCACAATATTTAGTGTAACTCTGTAATAACATCAGTTAATCTCAAGGAACTATTACGTTGAGAATTTTAATTATAACATATATTCTCATAACATTAGCAGAATAGCGAGATATTGGTTAGCAGAGATACTATGACACTATGACTCTGAGAGAGTAAAACATCAACTTAGTCTATTTACATATATACATAGAGAACAGACATCCATCTGGCAGCATGACATGATACAACACAAGAAAAAGTGATCTGACTTACAGCAGGTAAAGAGGTTCCTTTTACACATGACTTATATACAGTTCTGTGACCAATCAGAAAATACATTACTTCATTTCCTGTTCCACAAAGTTTCATCATGTACACAGCTGTACAGCATTTAGTCTGCAACCTTGATCCACACCTGAATACTATCAGTACAATGACTCAGGTAAAATCAGCCATTTTACATTTAACTAGACAACATGAATATTGAATACATTCAAATCAAAAGCTCAACATCTTATGGGACATTACACAATGGTTGGTTGGTAGGTAGGTTGGTTGGTTGCCAAATGTGAATCCCACTTTGCACTGTTGGTTCTTGCTACAGAAAGATAGGATTAAGATATGTATATTTTAAATAAAGCAGAACACTTCCAAGGCCACCTACAGTCACTGCAAAACAAAATTGAAACAACAAATAGCAAGATACAGCAGGAAGAACAGAAGCCTTCTTTGAATGTTCTCCTGAACATGAAAAGGCTCAAAATATAAGACGCTCAGGATCACACAGATTGCCCCTTCCCTCTCATGTTCTTATGTGTGCTGGCACCCACCCCAAAATTCCCAAACTCAGTGTCTACTGTAGAGAGGTCTTCAACAGTTAATATGATTCTGCTCACAGTCTCTTGAGAGCAAGCAGAGATCTTTGTGACTGAGGACCTTGCCTTCATACAGTCCCCAATTCTGTGAAGAGTTCAATGCATGTCGAGGTGACACCTGTTCCATTGCTTTTTGATTATGAACAGGTCCTGAACCATATACAGCTAACTAGCATTCTTAGCTGATATCAATTTGGCATGTATTAAAAAATCATCTGTAGGGCCTTAACCATGTTGCTCTCCTGCCTTCTTCACAGGCCATTGCCAGACCAGTAAGCAGTTAGTAAACCAGGTAGTAAGCAAGCTGCTTAATAAGCAACTAGAAAAGACTGCATTTGCCTGATTCTATGGGAGGTAGAATATTTGTTATTGGAGTACTGTACATAGTTTCTGTTCATTTCCAGCATGAAAGCTTGCTTGTCATGAAGTTAGAAACATTTCAGTTTGTTCTTGTAATTAAATTGCCCCAATAACACAATATGGTCCAAAAATCATGCACCATAAGAAGAATTACAGCAAGCATTTGAAATGTAGAGTGCAGAATTCTGTATGATTCACAATTTTGGAAATGTCATGTTTCGAAATCCTGAGGTATAAAATCTCTCAGTTGAACTGATGCATTTGCCATGGTTAAACAGGGTGATAAACAACTGATGAGTTGTTAAATTTTAAGGAAAACTTGAAAAAATAAATATGTGGTGGAGACACAAATTGCACTTCAAGAGCCACCAGTGATACACACATAAGATTAAATGAAAGCCATCATACAGAGTTGCAAGGATTTTTCTTCTGTTAGTTTCTGATTTCCATTTTTTAAAAAATGATGGTAAAATAGTGGCTTTTTAAGTATATTGGATTTAAATACAAGAACTGGAACTGGAAATTTCATAACCATAACTGGTTATGAAATTTATTCAGTGAAGCAAACTATAGAATCTTAAAATAGGAAAAGGGAAACTGGACATATGAGGTGGAAAAGCTAAGAATTTGATCACATGGAGAAACAGATTGCCGTTTGGACTGCTTGTGGAGCAATGCATTACTCATTCATGCATTCTGCATGAATGAAGAGACATGCAAATTTATTTATTTATTTATTTATTTATTTATTTATTTATTTATTTATTTATTTATTTGTTTGTTTGTTTGTTTGTTTATTTATTTATTTATTTATTTATTTATTTATTTATTTATTTATTTATTTATTTATTTATTTATTTATTTATTTATTTATTTATTTATTTAGCCCCACCTTTCTCCTTAAAACCACCCAAGGCATTTTAAGTGATTCTTTCACTTAAGTGATCCTTTTTAAAAGTACTTTTTAGGGCCTGTCCAGACAGGCACAGTGCTAGGGGCTTCTGATTTATTGGTATAAGTCAGTGTGCTCCTAATTATCTTGTTTGTAACCCATGAAAATGATTAATTTGCACCCAAATAGAGCTGTGGATGGCATTAACTGAGGAAACAACCCTGTGATGCATTAGCTGGGTTGTTGTGACATTAAAAGGGAGGATGGAGAATCCCCTCCTGCAGTTTTTTGGGGGGATTAGAATTTCTCTAACTGATAGAGCACATACTAGGGAAATGCATTTTTTTCAATATGCCACTTACCTTACTGAGCAATAACAAAAAAGGAAAGCCACTGCAACCCGCTGAATGATGGTTGTGAGAAAAGGTGAGGCAACGTTGACTCCATAGACACCTCCCCCATAAGGCAGCAGAGTCCCAGCAGAATCCCAGCTGAGGAGAAAGGAGGGGAAAGGGGGGGGATTACCTGCCTTCCATCTCCCCAACCTTCACCCCAATGTTTTCTCCTCACGTCACCACGCTCCTCAGCTGCTGTTCATGCTGCTTCTTCCTTACTCAGGAATAACCAGGTTAAATCTACCTGTGGGTAAACCAGGTAAACCTTGCTTGAGAGTAAACCAGTGATCCAAAGTCCTGTGTGGACCCTTCTCACAGAAGATTAAACATCTCTGGTGTGAATGGAAGGAGGTCCAAATGAGAAATAAAATCGATCGCACTGAAGAGAAGAACCTTTAAAGCGTGAACCAGGCTTCTCCAAATTCACCTGTCTAGACAGGTCCTTCGTGACCTAAAAAGGTTATTTATAAGATTGTTTTCAGATTTGTCCAATACACAGCATCTACTTTGGTTGCCAGATTTGACTTTTACTGTACTAAGTTTTATGTTACCACCTACATTAGAAAACATTGCATTTCTAAAAGTGGACAATTTTCTGTGGAAATATAGAGTGGAAAAAATGTCCTATCCCTGCATCACTGAGCAAAAGCCCTAAATTGCCATCTTGCATAGCTTTCATTTCTTTCAATAGTCATTGTGTGAGGGTACATTGTCTCTTTCATTTATTTGGGATTAAACAAACTCATTTAACAAACATTTTCCTGTCCCAGCTGATACATACACAGCCTGGCATTGTTCCAGCTCAGGACGGCCAAAATAGTACTTAACTAAAAGAAAGCATAAAATTGAATTGTTTTGTTTTGATATTTGAACAAACAGCCCAAATAATGAAAAACAAATTAAAGACGTCAGTACTACAGTCTGTTTTATGGCTTAACAGACGGAAGGATTCTTCTCTGAAATGTACAGTCTGTTTCTCTGATAAATGAAATTATAGCTCCCCCCAACAAGGGCTGCCTGGTGAGGAATTTTAAAAGGCAGCCAGATATCCTTGAGATTTGAGCTCCATTTATGGTCAGGTGGTTACATAAACTGAAAGCCAGGATGCCACCACTTTATGCTGTGGGAGTTGAGGTGGCAAACGGCTGCTAATTCACAAGATGCTGGTTGTTCTCCTGGGCACACACCTAAGCGCTCAGCAGGGGACATGACCAATATCACGTTAATTAGCGGACATTTGCTGTTGCAGTTTCTGCCACTTCACTTACATAGATATACACTAGCAATTGGATTCTGACTAAAGTTTTCCATATTGTGCATACATGCCCACTATAACACAAGCACACACTGTGAACATCCTCTTAAAGGGTTAAAGTGGTGACAGATTATTTTATCCAGGAACTGCACTTGTCTTGTGAGCTTTATGTAGCTTCTTAGAAAAAACCAACCATCTCGTTCCTGTTGAGAAGCATTGAAAAATATTATTCCATTTGAAAAATTCATTTCTGAAACATAGTAATAGCATCTTCACATAGTAATGGCATTTGTGGGAATCGTCACAGATATGTAGTAACAGCATGTTTACCATTCACAAAAGTCTAATTTTAGTTAGTTTGTTGTTTTTTTAAAGAGATTCCATTAATAAAAGACAAAAATAGGAACAGGAAAATGTAGAATAAAAGCTCTCACCAGTGCCCAGCACAACTTAGGAGACATGGCAACACTGCCACCCGTCTCTTGCTTTAATTACAAGCCTGAAAGCAGAGAAAATCTGGCCATCATGCAAATATGTAAATATATTATCCAACATTGTAGACACTCAATGCAAGCATGACACTGGATTTGAAGAACTTATTTGGTCCTTTGCATTCGGAATGCTTACCTCCCCCAGTGTCATGAAGGGGGAGGGATGGGAGGAGAGAACTCTTTTTGTAAGATGTTTTTGGATAAACATATAGAGGGCCCTGCAGAATTAAAAAGAGAGCAAAGCAGAGCTTGTTACACTGGAGGACTTGGGGAGGGGGACTCTACATCGGGTGATTCTCACCCCTTGAGGCACAAATCCAAACTAAAATAATAATAATAATAAAATGGTTTAAGGTGTCTAATTAAGGCTGCTGCTAGGTAAACAAAATTGTTTAAAACATGTTCATCATTAAAGTGTCCCCTGACAGAAGGACGAGGCAACAGACTTGGCGACAGAAGGGAGAAGAAGAGAGGCATATGGGCCCCAGTGCCGTCCCCTGCTGACAGGCTGCCTAGCTGCAAGGCCCCCTTTCACTGCCTTCCTTGTGCACAACAGATTGCAATGGCCCAACTTTCCCATCTGTATCCAAGGCTCGTGCCCTCAACAATGTGGCAGCCATGTCGTTTTCATCCGTGGACTATAGCTGGACGAGGAGGGGGGCTGGAGAGGGAAGGTTACTAGGGGATGGGAGGGAGGAGGGGGGGAGATTAACAACCAATAATCACAATGCTATCCATAATGCATTGTCTCTGCAAGATTACATGGTATATTTCCAGTGGGATTGGTCCATTCATCACAGGCCCTTTATTGGCCCCCTTTTTTTGTTGTTGTTATTCTAAAGAGCCTGAACACTGCCATAAAAAATCTAAACTGCTTAATTGCTGTGCTGTAAAAATTTGCATATCAGAGATATGTCATTCCATCGTTAAATGGCATTAGGCATTTGTTACACAGCCTCAGCAATCACGTCAGAGCAACCGGGGAAAGGGGTCACCTATTGGCATTATGCACAGTCCCTGGATGAATTCTAATCAACGGCAATTATGGATTTTAAATACTATTGCATTTCAGTGTTGGCTGATCTTGTGTGATTTACTGTCCACAAGCACACTGGTCTCCTCCGGGATTTTTGTGACTGGACAGAATGTTGTTTTATCTCCTTCTCTGTTAGATTTATCATGAGCAGCAATCTTGTTAGCATGGGAAGCAATGAGGAGACTAATAATACATCTGGTAGACTATTTTCACATTCTTCCTCTGCATTTGTCTATCAAACTCTTAAGATTTTCAGCACTGACAGACATTGGGGAGAGTAAGCCTTTTGCTGAACAGTTTTTGGTTCAGGTGCTGTAGCTATCCAAATTATTTCCCAAACAGGGAAATTCTCAGACCTAATGAAATGCTCTTTTTAAAATGTGGGGTTCCTACCCTGAATGCACCACACACAATTTCATTATATAGATGATAGTCTTGTTTTCAGAATGGAAGCTACTCCCTTCCCTGCACCCAGACCATTGAGTGAGACAAGTATTATGTTGTATTAACATTTATCCAATCAGTACTGATTGAGTATTATGCAATGCCAGCATAGCTTCATAGGAGCATTGATCTGGGAGGTCAATGGAAGGAGATTTCAGTACAAGATTCATAACACTGATGCCTAAAGAAGCACAAGAGTCACTACTAACATTTGGAAGCTATTCTCTGCTATCTGCTATATCATTAAGGTAGCAATCCTATACAGATAGAAGCTCCATGAAACCAGCAGAAGTTATTTCTAAGTAAACATCAGTAGAACTGAACTGCATGTTATTCAGTTGGAAAGCAGTCCTATTGAACAAATGAAAAATATTGAAGTCGACATGTGTAGTGCTGCACTACATTGCTTGATTACTCGAGCAATTATTTGCAGGACTTAAGAAAAAATGCATTGGATTGAGTAGCTCTAGGAAACAAATGCTTTTGCTATATTTGGTCTATATACCTGATAGGTATATAGCTATAGAGTGGTTTAGGTTTGGCCAAAAAGCCAGAGGTTGGGAGTTTGATTCCTCACTGTGCCTCCCAAAAGAGCCAGCCTGTGTGGTCTCAGGCAAGTTGCACAGCCCCAGGGCACCCCCGTGAGAGGCAAGAGACTCCTGCCATTGCCTCACATGTATATATCTGATAAATGTGTCAGGGATGACCATCACTAGTCCCCTTCTCCACCCACACATGAAAACACCTCTGTGCTTCAGGTCCCCTTGCCACAGTTTTCACAGTATTGTGGATCTGAGGATGGACGTCACAAATATCCATGTAAAAGAAATCAAATGGACTGCAGTAGTTTTATAGTTGTCTCGCTAAGTCTTGTGTCTTATTAAAGAATACTTCAGTGACAAAGGCAACTCATGAGTGGGGTTCAATAATTTGGATAATTTACTTTGTTACATTTCCATCCCATCTATCTTTTAACATGAAACAAAGCAGGATTCCTGGAGATCATAGATGCTCTCTCAGTGCTAACCAGCCTCAAACCTACTGGGTTTTTTCAGGGTGGCTGCCTCATGTGACCTCAGACATTGGATCCAATCTATTTACAGTTCAATATAGGCCAACTAACTCAACTACCCAAGGGCAGACCTTGTTTTCTCAACCAGAGAAAAATGATTGCTTCTTAACTTGGTATAGGTAGATTTTAAGGGCTCTGTTTAAAGCTAAACTTCTTGAAAGTTGATGCCTCTTTGTTGGATCTCTATAGATGAAATATAGGAGTAGGGGACACCTACATCTTGACTATAGTTTACCTGCTTGTAGAGTAAAAAAAAAAAAAGGAACACAGCCACGAGATGTGGATTTAAACAGAGCTTGGAAAAATATGTTTTGTATAATAAGACCATCCACCCTTGATTCTGAGAGTTGTGGTTAAAAAAAAAAAGTACTGGTTCCAAGAGCAGTAACCAAATGTTGCAATTTTCACCATTTTACAAAGAAAGCAAGGCTGGAGTCAGCTCCCCCTGCCCCAGCATTTTAAGGATGGTCTCTCTTTGACTGTGGTGCACAGTATTAACTTTCCACTAGCTTGCCTTGCTGCTTCCGTAAAGGAGCCTCTTAAGTTTTATTCACTCATACATTGAGATACAGGGATACAGTACTCTTGAACATATAGAACAAAAACAGGATCTTACTGATTTCCCCATTACCAACTTGCATACCTTAATGCCTCCTTTATGAAGAGACCTCAGAAAGTGTTGCATGAGCTTATAATAATAATAGGGGTATATTTGCGTGCCTGTCTTTCTGAGTGTGAGGACACTTTAGGTAGCCTTGAAAGCTGCCTCAGGAGTTCTATCTAAAAATATTAGAAAAGCCCAGTCAGAGGAGATCAAGGCTCTGCTCTGCTTTTCTAGACCCTTTTCCTGCTCACGTAGTAACCAAATGGATGCCTGCAGGAAGCCCACACATAGGAACCAATAGCAGTAGGACTCTGCTGCTTGTTTCCTCCATCAACTCGCAGTGACATGAAACTACATAATATATAGCCATTGTCATCTTTGATAGCCTTGTCCACTGTATACTGTTCTTCCTAACTTAATATCAAAGCGCATAAATCTGATGTAGGAAAAAAGGCACCAACCACAGACAAGCGGGAGATTTCAGTATGCTGGAGGGGAACTTGTTGGTCTGGAGATGTCCTCCCCACACTCAAAAATAAAACCTCAAAAGCCACTCAGTAAGGACTGGTCAGACAGCACTGAACATCTCTTAGAGAGGGGAAAAAATTAAAAATGGGTGCCTGGATGGCGTATTCTGGAAAACAACATAACTCATTAGCTCGAGCCTTGAATAGGAACATACTACCTATATATATTAATAGCATATCCAGATGCAAGTTAGTATGGCTACATCACTAAAATGAAGCTACAATGAAGCAAGGCAGAGGCATCAGCATGCTTGGAAAAAAAAACCCAGGTTTGCCAAAGAAAAGATGGGGGATGGGGGTGGGAAAGGGACTCAAAACAGAGTGAAGACCGGACCTTGTTAAGCTGCTGAATATCATACCCTTGCAAATCTTACTAGGGTTGCCCTAAGTCAGAATCAACTCGAGAACACACAACTTATGTCCTAAAAGAAGCCTGACTGGTTGGCCAGAACACTTGATTGGAACATACAAGTCCCACATGTATTTAAGAACAGCTTGTTTGTACATTTGGTTTTTTAAAACGTTGTGTTTAGAACACACACATTTTACTTCACCACAGAGACCAAGAAGGAGCTCATACTGAAGAAGAACAATGATGGGAAAATTAGGACAAAAGCAGTGACTGTTAGAAAACAAAGTCCTCTGCAAATACAACACCAAGCCTGCAGATCTGTGGCCACTTCCCTGGAAGTAAGGAGCACTGAATCTATAAGACAGTGTTGTAAGCCTTGTAAAACTGGAAAATGGTAAACCAGAAAGTTGTATTGTTAGGCTATATGCTTTTAAACCTAATATGATTATCTCCAAGCACACTTACTTAAACATTACGTTCCAAGTAAAATAAGGCTGAAATTAATCTAAGTCACTTATTTCACACCGTGGTACGGATACTACCAACGCCTCAAGTTGCACAGAATGCCTTCCACCCTTTTCTCAGGTCACCAAGTGAAAAGGTCATATACAGAGGGAGCCTAGGTTACGTCTACCAATAATTAACCAAAGACTGAGTTCATTAGTTAAAACCAGGTTACCAGGCCTATGAAAATCACTGCAGCCTTTGATAAAGGAAGAAAAGGGAAAGCAGTCTGTAACCCATCAAAGACTTGGCCACAATAAATGGCTTGCCAGCTCCAGCGTACACAAAGGTGCAAAATAACAGTAATAATAAAGTTCTATAACTGCCCTATTAACATACCACATTCAGTTCTGCTCCTTTATATTTCATCAAACGGTTTAGAAAGCACCCAGCATAAAACATCTTCATAATTGTAATCATATATTTGACCATTTAACGTGTGCACCATAATGTACCATTAGTTACACAAATAACTAATAATTTGCTAATGACAATATTATGTTAAGTCAGTTTAGGGGCAATTAAAGTGAATGATATTTACATATGCCTAATGAATCACCGTCGATGGCAGATTAAGAGATTCTAATGAATATTCATCCAGACATTCACAACCAGCTCCACAGTTTATAAACTGAATTATGGTTGATTTGCCCTTTTAAAAATGAATATGTGAGTATCTTCTGCACGGGAAGAATGAACAATTGGGGCTGATTGTAAAAATTTTTAAAGCGATGTACTGGTCAGGACACAAAACATTTTTATGCACTCTCATACCCCAGAGCTGCTCGGCACTTTTTATACCACATATCAGTGTTGATGAACTATCTCCATTTTCATTCGGGCCAGTGACATGAAATATAGAAAACGTTTTGTGTAGAATAAAATGCAATCAGAAAGTTTTATGCATCCTCACTGAAGGAAATAATTGCAGGTAAGAGCTCCGATTGCTAGTGGGCCCAGCAAATTAAGCCACACTGCCATCAACAGGAACCAAGGCTCCTTTTAGGAGAATATTCAAGATCTCACATGGTATCTTTTTGAAACGTACATAGATGACATTCTTCTCTCTCACCCTCCTTCCCTCCCCCCCTAACTTTCACTGAAATCAAGGAAAACTGGGACTCATAAAGTGTCCAAAGGTGAAGAAGGATTGAGATCCAGTAGCTTTAGTTTATTTATTGGTATACACCCTGACATTTCAGAGACAAGGCAGAGCTGTTGGTTGGATAGCAAAATGGACCAAAATAGGTTTTGAAGCTCTGGGTGAACCAAGTAACATGCTTCATCTTTTAAGGCAGGGAACAGTTAAGGGGGAGGCATGCGTAGCTCTCCAAGAGTTTCTGGATTACAAATCCCATCTGCCCTAATAGTCAACATAGCTAATTGTAATGGATGGTGTGAGGCTGAAATAAAAACAACAACAATAGAGCCACACAGTAGCCACACAATACATGCATGACCTGCTCAACCACCTGTTTGCTTAAATATGAATTAGTGGGCAATGGCCCAAAGTGAAATGGAAGATCTACCAGCTCCTTTCCTGCTAGGATAGGAAGCTCCTGTTCTGGAGAGCTCTCATGCTAAAGAGGCAGGAAAGCCCAGCCATATCATGCAGGAGGGTGAAGTGACTTGCCTCAGGAAGCACCAGAGAGAGATGAGGAAGGTTGACAAAGCGAACAAGTGCCTGAATGTTATAGCAAGTCCTTTTAAGGTGTTGGTTCTAGCTAGGGGTGGGACAATGAGAAGTACCTTTTGGGCTTTTCTTCAGGCAGCAAAATCTCTTGGGCTGGCAGTGGGATCAGAGTGTCCAGGTTAGGAGATCCTAAGCTTCTGTTTCTTAGTCACTGGTAATGTTTTCTGCTTTCTGCTTTATGTTCTGAATCAACTGGGCTTCAGCCAATTGAATTCCAAATAGAACGAGCCTGATTCAAACCTATTTAGATGAGATCCCAATGGAAATAAAACAACCAGAGCAAAGCAAAAGGTTCCAGAGTGTGTGGCTAGATCTGGAAACTCAGACACATATAACAAGTCGGGGGGGGGGAGGGCAGAAAATGTGTCTCCAAGAATGAGCTGTGATTTGGAGAGGAGATTGTTTGACTCACTCACCACTTTTCCATGATACCTGAGACACAAATATCACCACCAATATCCAGTCATGTATTTGTGGAGAGGGATTGTGCAAGACTACTGGAGTCATATATTCAATTATGTTGCACAAGTCTTCACCATTCTTTTGCCTGGTTTAGTGGCACTGGTGGCAGTCAGAGAGAAATACCTTAGAGATTGTAGTTGACTGGATGGCCATCTGAATGTAATCTGGGCTCTCACTACTTTTTGTCGTGCTAATGTGACTCTAGTAACTTTCCCACTCTGCCTCCTGCAATAAGAGCAAGCCTGTTTGGCCTTGGGCCAGCTGTGCAATCCCAGGGTGCCCAAAGAAGAAGGGAATGGTAAACTACTTCTGCATATTGTCTAACTAGAAAACTCCAGAAAGGGCCATCATAAGTCAGAACTGACTTGATGGCACATTTGTGTTTGTGTTGGTGGTGGTGATGAAATTGTCAAGTGTATATAAATTGTTGTTGTTGTTTAGTCGTTAGGTTGTGTCTGACTCTTCGTGACCCCATGGACCAGAGCACGCCAGGTTCTCCTGTCTTCCACTCCCTTCCAGAGCTGGGTCAAATTCATGTTGGTAGCTCCGATGACACTGTCCAACCATCTCGTCCTCTGTCGTCCCCTTCTCCTCTTGCCTTCACACTTTCCTAACATCAGGGTCTTTTCCAGGGAGATTTCTCTTCTCATGAGATGGCCAAAGTATTGGAGCCTCAGCTTCAGGATCTGTCCTTCCTGTGAGCACTCAGGGTTGATTTCCTTTTGAATTGATAGGTTTGTTCTCCTTGCAGTCCAGGGGACTCTCAAGAGCCTCCTCCAGCACCACAATTCAAAGGCATCAATTCTTCGGTGCTCAGCATTCTTTATGGTTTAGCTCTCACTTCCATACATCACTACTAGAAAGACCATAGTTTTGACAATGCAGACCTTTGTCAGCAAGGCGATGTCTCTGCTTTTTAAGATGCTGTTGAGGTTTGTCATCGCTTTCCTCCCAAGAAGCAGGCGTCTTTTAATTTCGTGGCTGCTGTCATCATCTGCAGTGATCATGGAGCCCAAGAAGGTACAATCTGTCACTGCCTTCATATCTTCTCCTTCTACAGTATTTGTCAGGAAGTGATGGGGCCAGTGGCCATGATCTTAGTTTTTGTTTTTTTTTACGTTGAGCTTCAGACCATTTTTGGTGCTCTCCTCTTTCGCCCTTATTAAGAGTTCTTTAATTCCTCCACACTTTCTGCCATCAGAGTGGTATCATCTGCATATCTGAGGTTGTTGATATTTTTTCCAGCAATCTTAATTCCACCTTGGGATTCCTCCAGTCCGGCCTTTCACATGATGTATTCTGCATGTAAGTTAAATAATCTGGGAGACAATATACAACCTTGTCATACTCCTTTCCAACTTTTGAACCAATCAGTTGTTCCATATCCAGTTCTAACTGTTGCTTCCTGTCCCACGTATAGGTTTCTCAGGAGATAGATAAGGTGGTCAGGCACTCCCATTTCTTTAAGGACTTGCCATTGTTTGCTGTGGTCCACACAAAGGCTTTTGCGTAGTCAATAAAACAGAAATAGATCTTTTTCTGGAACTCTCTGGCTTTCTCCACAATCCAGCACATGTTAGCAATTTGGTCTCTAATTCCTCTGCCCCTTCAAAATCCAGCTTGTACTTCTGCAAGTGTGTATAAACACTATCTACTGTATATATTCCTTTTCTGCTAACCTCCTGAATGTTTTGGCTACAGTCAGATTGCCACATTAATGATGTAGTAGCCATGGGCATGGGGTGAATGAGGTAGAGGTAATTTTTTTTCCAGGCCTTCCATACTTTGCAGTTCCCCTAGTAGTGGAGTCCTTATTCATTTCACAGTCTAGTTTGTGATTGGTCAGAAAGGCATTGTGGTCAGAAGGTAGAGGCAACCTCCTACCCTTGCATATCCATAGTGTGTTATCTGCCTAGATTATGCAGACCACTGGCTTTATCCAAAAAGGAGTAATCATGATGCTTCTAGGGACTACTTATTGCCAGGCTACCTCTCATGATCAAATTATAAAGCACCACCTTTGTAAATCTTCCTTTTTAATTCTCTTCTCTAAAGTTTTCCAGCAACACTTGCCATTGGAACATGTTTTCTTTCAGAGGAGAAATGCATATAATTTAAAATAAAAATGAGGGAACATGATCATTTTGATGCTGCCAAGCAGCTTAACAAGGATATCCTGAGCTTTGGCCATGGAGCTATTATTGTGTTAGACCATGTAACAATCTGGATGTCGTTTCTGCAGATTAGTTGTTGATGGAATTTAAGTATGTGTTTAAAACTGGAATGTTTCAGTCTTATATTTGATTCTTTTTGTGAAATAACTTGATCTTTAAGGGGGTAATGTTTAAATAGAGTAGAGCATATTAATCAAAAAATCAATATAGAACATCAAAGCAATCAAATATGGTTCTCACAACAGGCAATGATTCTTTGAGTCTGTTGAAAAAAATATGCCATCAGCAAACAGATTAATTTTAGGCAGGATTCTATTGATTTGTGTGCTTGTGTGATGCCTGGAAAGTTCATAACACTAGCTGATAGTCTAGGGTGTTAATAACAGACAGTAACAATAATACGGGGCATTTCTGATGATTGCTTGGTTGAGGTTTGATTGGCTTGAATTCTTTTTTTTAATCTGTATAAATAGGCATAATACATGTTTTTTGTAAACATACTATCATTCGACAAATTTGTCTCTCAAATGCTCTTTTTGAATGAATCTG
Organism: Pogona vitticeps; assembly: GCF_051106095.1. Lineage (NCBI taxonomy): Eukaryota > Metazoa > Chordata > Lepidosauria > Squamata > Agamidae > Pogona > Pogona vitticeps. Next base: position 80,828,864 of record NC_135783.1, on the reverse strand, counting down.
AAAAAAATACTTCCAGTTAAATCAATAAAACATTTTTAAAAGGTATGGGGAAAGGAGGAAGATCTGTTTCTTTAAAAACATATATATATTCATACTTGTAATCAACTATATTAAGGAGACTCCTTATCAAATCAGTGATTTGCCTGTTTGGCACCAATTGTTTGAAATATAATTTGTAATAAAAGACTTGAGACATCTTATAAATAAAGAGAAGATTTTAACATCTTTGTTGTGGAAGGATATGCTCACATTTTGGTATTATTTCCACGAGCTTTGGCCGGTGAAATAATTCTGGCTGCCAACCAGGAAATGGATTCTATATTTAAACTCCATAAGTTTCCACATTCCACAATGCCTATGGATTTTAGCAGTAGAAAATAAATTAGTGGGAGAGATATAATTAATTGTCTGAGTAATGAATCATTGCATAGATGATAAGTGAATAAAGAGGACAAAATAGCAATAGCTTAACTCACCACAGGGAAACACTATTAATAGTTTCATTGTAAGGAGGAGTAAGCATCAGAATACCTACCATCTAAACTACAGTAAAATAGCTTTAGGTCAGAATAGGGAACTACTACCTCATCTGATATATTCCAATGTGTTTTGAGATAGGATTTTTAACAAATCTTCTATGTGTTAAAAATGTAGTTTTTAAAAAAAGAAGAACATGATAGATAAATGAGATTTTAGGATCACTGACTGAATCACCATTCTATTGGACTAATTATAATAATTTGATATATTCGCGAAGGCTTTCACGGCCGGGATCTAATGATTGTTCTGGGTTTTTTGGGCTCTTTGGCCGTTGTTCTTCCTGACGTTTCGCCAGTCTCTGTGGCCGGCATCTTCAGCAACCTGTGCTATGGTGTAGTTGGCTTGGGAGTGCAGTATTTATGGCTGTGAGATAGGCTTTTCATGTTGGTAGCCTATCTCACAGCCATAAATACTGCACTCCCAAGCCAACTACACCAGAGCACAGGTTGCTGTCCTCTGAAGATGCCGGCCACAGAGACTGGCAAAACGTCAGGAAGAACAACCTTCAGAACACGGCCAAAGAGCCTGAAAAACCCAGAACAACTATAATAATTTGTTCTAAAACTTCTTTCTAAGCTATCAAGAGTCTACAAATATTGCAAAAAAGGGACACACTGATAGAAAAGAACTGTGATACATGTTATTCAGCATACCACAATAATATAACTACTACTGAAGTGTGGAATGCATTTGTGGATGTGGGTATATTTCAGTTTGCTAAAACATATCTTTGATAGGCTGCTACTACTTTCCCAGTATTGTGAATACCACTGACTCTGTTGGCTCCTTCCCTTTATGACAGACAAAATCTACCTAAGGTAATGGTCAGCTCAAACCTCATTTCCTCAGTAGCAGAGCCATCTCCACTGACTTGCTAAGCAAGGAGAAATGCAGGATTTTCTTTATAACGGACATACAAGACTAATTTGAGCCAAGATAGATGATGCAGACACTTAGAGCAGCTTCCCATGGCTATCTCATAAAAACCCATATATAATGAATGAAAACTTTCAAGCAGACAAGAAATAGATGGTTTGGGTTAAGTCTCATAAAGTCTGAAAGCATTTAGTACAAGAACTAGTGGCTATACTGTGGTGAAATCTTCAAGCAGCCCGGGCCCAAGGCCAGCCAGGGTGTTTTCCTGCCCAAGGAAAAGTACAAGATGGTGCTTCATTCTGGTCCTTCTATAAGAAGCTGACAATTCAGAGGAAGAAGCAGACCAGCACTGAATAACTGGCATAATAAAAGGATTGCCAAGACGAAAAGAAAAATCAGTCTCTGCCAGTCATTTGTATGGGGAACATGATGTAGTAACCTGTCATAATTCATCAGCCACCACTACACAGTGGCTCGAGACACTATATAAATAAATGGGATAATATAAAGAGATGCACCTGATAAAGTTAATGCTGTGGAAGCTAAACTGTTTCTCTACCTCTGGGGAAGGCAGCCATTAGGAAAACCTACATAGCTCTCCTATTTCATACCCCTGTGTGTGCTCTCTTAATGGAAATTTTGAAAGAAGAACCTGAACTAGGATAAAAGGTAAACCACAATTTCCTCTATTTAGTCTTGATGGTAATATTTATTTATTTAAAATATTTATATGCTGCCTTTCTCGTAGAGGGTCCAAGGTGGCTTACTGTATTAAAAGAAACAAAGTTAAAAAAAAATCATAAATTCTTACAATATCTAATAAAGCATAAAACTACTACTGCTGCTGCTACTGCTGCTAATCATCATCATCATCATCAGCAGCAGCAGCAGCAGCAGCAGAAGCAGCAGCAGCAGCATCTTAGATCTTTACAGTTGGTAGGGACCCTATGGATCATCAAGTACAGCCCTTGTCTAGGAGGCACAATAGGGAATTGAACTCCCAACTTCTGGTTTTGCAGCCAGAGACCTAAACCACTGAGCAGTTCTATCATAGACAGAAGGAGGGTGAGTGATTACCCTCATGCTATCCTCCTGAACTTTCACAAGGCGTCTGATTAGCCACTGTGGGAAATCCAGTTGCCCCCTTGGCTTAATCTGGGACAGCTCTCTTGTTCTAACTACAGTGATGCCTCGCAAGACGAAAATAATTCATTCCGTGAGTCATTTCGTATTGCGAAAATTTCATCTTGTGAAGCGCGGTTTCCCATAGGAATGCACTGAAATTTAATTGATGCGTTCCTATTTGTCTTGCGAAGCACAGCCATAGAAAAAAATTGTCTTGTGAGTCACCAAAAATTGCAAAATGCTTTCGTCTTGTGAGTTTTTCGTTGGGCGAGGCATTCGTCTTGTGAGGCATCACTGTAGTAACATTCTTCTTGCCAAGCCTCCTTCTGCTTGCACACTTGCTGGCAGTGTGACATTTGTTCAGAGACAGGCTTCTTTCCAAGGGTCCAGTTCTGCATTCCTCCAAGTTTGCTGTAGCAAAAGATGGATAGGCATTTAATGAACCTCCCTCTAACCTGTGTGGAATAAACTTCCTACTAATTTCCAAACTTGCTTCTTATCTGTCTAAGCAGCAGCAGGACTTAAATCTCTTGTTTACACTTTAGTAGCTGAAGATTGTAAATGTTTTATGAGGCGCTGAGCTTGCAGCATTACTATTTTATTAGAATGTCGAATATCTTGGTTCATTGCTGTCTTGCTCACAAGTTCCATGTGGAAAAAAACACCCTTTCTTACTTCATACTGATGACAATTCAGTAACTCTGAAAAACTTTATTTGTTGTCCTTATGATTTTGTGCTTTTGGGGATACATGGGGGAAAATATATGCTAGAAATACTACTTTCTGGATTGCTGTAGTGGTATGATGGTTCTGAATTGAGACAATGTAAAATTTGGCAGTAATTCTGAAAACAACTTGTTACTGTGAGTTTTGGGGCAGATTGAAGGAAGGTGTGCTGGTCCAGAAATGTATGGTAACATCACAGTAGATCTTTTCCTCTTTGTCTTTGTCTTGGGAACGTGGACTAATAAATACATTTCAATTAACCAGCATGCCATTTTTTACTTTATACATACAAATTTTTCTGGTATACATGCCTACTTTATTTCCGGGAGGCTGCACAGTCATGAATGACTCAGCAGCTGCTATTGAATGACTCCCAACCAGGTGTCAATCAGGGCTTGTTCACTTGTGTCAACATGACTATGCTTGGCCTAACAAGAGGTATCTGTTGTGCCACAGTGGAAGGTTGAGGTTTGTTAGTGTTTTGACTGTAATTCCCATCAGCTGACACCCGGGGCCAATACTAAAGGGTCCTAGGAATTGAGGATCGAAAAAGCAGCAGGAGACCAGGTTCCCTGCCACTCCTTTGATAACAATGACTGTGTTTTCACTAAAGACCAAACACACATTCAGAGAAATGCCTCCTCCCTGCTGTTAACAATTTTCACTTCTATATCATGATCTCCTCTGTTATGTGAGATTCTTGAGTTAGCCAATCAAAGAAAGCCATTGTCTACTTTTCAGATATAGTTTTGGCAACAGAAGCTTCTCCTCTCCATGTGATATCGCTACCGTATTTCTTCTAAAACTCCCTACAAAATATAGCTTAGCTTAGGTTAGGCATCCTTCAGTCTCGAAAGACTATGGTGTCGTGCTCTGTATGGAGGACTTGGAACGGCATCTAGTGTGGCTGAAGAGGTCAATTCGAGAGTGACAATCTCTTCCACACTGAAGACAAATACAATCTGTCCCCTGTCCAGCTCCCTGGTTTTGCTGCTTTTGTGACTTCCTCTTTGCCTCGGCCCGCTGGACAAGGGTCTCCTCAAATTGGGAGAGGCCGTCATGCACTGCCTGCCTCCAGGCTGAACGGTCAGATGTCAGGGTTTCCCATCTGTTGAGGTCTATTCCTAAGGCCTTCAGATGAATGAATGAATGAATGAATGAATGAATGAATGAATGAATGAATGAATGAATGAATGAATGAATGAATGAATGAATGAATGAATAATCTCTAGATAGAGAACCTTTGTAGAGTGACCCAACAGGATCCAGGAAAGATAGGGAAAGATTTGGTAGATGGAATGAAGAGCGTCAAGGGTGCTACCTAGAACTAGAAAATATGTAGGTGGACTTTTGAGTGGTCCCTCTTAAATTTAACAATATGACCAGAAATCCAGGTTGCCATTCAAATGAAATGAAAAAGTAGAGAGCAGAAGAAGTCAGAATTTGAGGAAATTAGCTTTTTTGGATCAGTATCCTAGAATTCCAGAATTGTCATATTGGCTGGGGGATTCTGGAGATTGAAATAACCACAAATATTATTGTCTACAGAGATTTAAGGAAAATAACATAACATGGACCAAGTATGAACTGCTGGAGAGATCAGTGGTTTAGGTCTCTGGCTGCAGAGCCAGAGGTTAAGAGCTTGATTCCTCACGGTGCCTCCCTGAGAGGGCCTGGACTTGATGACCCATAAGGTCCATTTCAACTCTGTGGTTCAAAATTATTATTTTTGTTGTTATCATTATTTGAGAGACTATAAAACATCATGTTACCAGGCACACAGGCTTATAGCCTCTATGAGCCCGTTGTTATTCTGCTTAGGGGCAAACTCATTGGTCCAATGCCTTCTGAACTGATTACCCTGTACTATCCTCTTCAAATGCATCTCCATTTACCATAATTAATAAATGACAGGAATAACAGATGTCACATTTGATTTTTATGAAACAGGTTAATTATGGACACATTTGCAGATGAAACCAAAGGAGGGCAACAACAGGATTTAAAGTACGGCTCCAATCAATGATCCACCATGATCAGGCAGAGCTGTCTTCTTTGGTATCCCTCTTTTTGTTGTGCCCTCAAACATTTCCATCATCACAGCTGCTTTGTACGGATGATTAACCTCTGTGCCAGTCAAGTTTTGTTGAAGAGTCTCATCCTTCCCTTGAAGTGCCTTGAGGTAATACAAACTGCACCCCCTGGGGCTCTAACATTATGCACTAGGGAGACAAATGTCTTGCTTCAGCCTAAAGAGAAAAATAATAATTTTAAACCAATCTTGTGACATTTTTTTGGTTCTAAGTAACACTATCCTACTGTGTATAATTATTAAATTTATTTCTCCCTGGACAATGAGATCATGTTGCCCTAGAACAAATTAGTGCTGTTAATTGCTTATCCTTAAGGTTTTCATGAGAACACATTCCTTCATCATCATCATCATCCTACTAATATTATATAGTTTCTTCCCTGCTTACCAGAAATCCAATTGGAATATATAAAAGTCCAGATAAAAATGCCCACCTCCCATCAATATGCTTTTAAAGAAAATCTAAATATATTATGACAAAAATCATAAACCAATCATATATTAGCAGAGCATCACTCCTGCATTTCTGGGGGAAAATGCTCTTTCAAAGGCCAAAGGCCATCATTAGGGCTGCAATTCTATATATTTTCAATTGAAAGTAAGTCCCACTAAAAGTTATGGGATTTACTTCTAAGAAGCAGATAGGCTACACTAAGAGAAGCAAGCATCAACAGAGAAAAACACCTCATTTAAGCATGCTTGTAGTGCACATGCCTTCTCTTCTTTCCTATACTTGCAGACACAACAATAATATTTTTCACTGGCTTTTCATGCAGCAAACGTGCTTCCCAGAACAAAGCAGACATGTGTGTGCTATCGTCTTGCACATTATGTTTGGCTTATTCTCTCCAATAGCAAACGCTTTTTGATTTCTCATAACAAAGCAACATATAGATTAAGAAGGTGACTAGATGGCTAAAAACTTGGATACGGAGAAATTAATCCACCATTGTTTATATGCCAGCCTTTTCCTCCAAACATTGCCATTTTGCTTCTGTTTCAGCAGCTTAAACAGCACCATGCATAGAATAGGCAATTCCCTGAAGCCAGCATTTCTCACTTAATATCACTTTGTAAACATAAGCATCCCAAAGTCCCTATTCTAATGCAAAAGCTTTACAATATTCACACTCTAATATGAACTCGTCCTAATATGAGGCAGAATGACAGGAAGGGGAATCCCCGGGAAAATGGGAAACGCTATGCTTGTTTCCCATGATCTTGTGGAACTGGGGCACAAGGTTGAGATCTTATTCGCATTTGACAGACTGTGGTACAATCTTCTCCAAAATACACCACAACATGATACAATTATAGAATACCAATATAAATAGTAAATTGAAGACCTGGTTCTTTTGGCGGGCCGGCAGCTAGTATTTAGCTCCTACTCTCATCTTTCCCATCTTGGATTTCCATATGTTATTTTTGTTTTATTTTTGTTTGTCTTAATCCTATCTCTGTTTGATTGTAAACCGTCCAGAGTGGATTACTCCAGATGAGCGGTATAAATATCAAATCAAATCAAATCAAATCAAATCAAATCAAATCAATCAATCAATCAATCAATCAATCAATCAATCAATCAATCAATCAATCAATCAATAGTTCTGCATTATGTTGGCAAAAATTGTCTTGAGTAACATATGTCTGCAGAAAAGAGAGAATGTCACTGGCAGAGTGAGATTTTCAGTAACTAAAGACTTCCCCCTGCTTTCCCATGGCCTGTCCGCCTCAGGAAAAATCGCTTTCATGGGCCACAAAGCTTTGGAATCACAGGACAAAAGGAGTAAATCTCAAAATAGCTGCCTAGAGTGGTCTTTTAGACCAGATGGGCGGGATATAAATCAAATAAATAAATCAAATAAATCAAATAAATCAAATCAAATCAAATCAAATCAATCAATCAATAAATAAATGCATTCATTCATTCATTCATTCATTCATTCATTCATTCATTCATTCATACATACATACATACATACATACATACATACATACATACATACATACATACATACATACATACATACATACATACATACATACATACATACATACATACAGAAAAATTTGCTGCTGCCAGGTGTTAAAGGTGTGAGGAGATTTTCAGTAATTAAAGATTTTCCTCTTCTCTCTCATGGCTAATCTGATAATCTGATTCATGAGTAATTCGTTTCATTATATAGAAGCCATGGCAGCCACAGTATAGAAGGAAGAAGCTTTTCACTACTGAAAAACTCCCCTGTGCCAATGACATCATGTTTAGATTATTAAAGACTTTCTTCTTTCATCCTGCAGCTTCCAGGGCTTCCACAAGATCAAAGAAACTACTGATGAGTTGGACAAATTGTGGGAGAGAAGGGAAGGAGGATGTCTATATCAAAAATCTCCCCCTGCTGGTGACGTCCTCAGCCTCCTGTAGGGACAATTTATGCAAGAAGATTTCAACCATTCTATAATAATAACTGTATTATATATAATACATAGTATAAAGCCTTAAATAGCTTGGGGGCCAGTATATCTGAAAGATTCATCTCCTCCTGCTTTGGTCTGAAAGATCTACCCAGAGTTTGAAATCCTCATGAGAGACCCTGTTGTATCTCCACCATCCCAAGCAAACACAACGGTGGATACAAAAGACAGGGCTTTAATTGTAGCAGCCGTTCAACTCTTTTCAAAAGAAAGTTGGGTGACTCCATGATGGCTGAGTTTCAGTAATAATTGAATTCTTTAAGAGGGCTTTGGATCTCTAGATTTTCTAAAATGTGGAACTGCTTTTAAAAGCTGTTTTAATCCATTTTTTAAAAAAATGCTTATTTAATTTCTTTTAAATAACTTTACTGTAAATTGTTTTGGGACTCTCACTGAACAGAAAGGTGATAAACACTACAAAGAGGCAAATAAATAAGAAGAGAATGTCTGAAAGCAAGCCTTCAGACAGTCATCTGGTTGAAGGCTTCTACTTCAAACTCTTCCTCTTCACACAAGATGAATCCTACCTTCCGGCTGGTGTGTGAATGAGATACATTCTGAAATGCTATGTCCCATTAGAGGATTGTGACTGAAATCCTGTTGCACTGCTACGCAGAAAGAATAACTATCAGAGGCAAAATACTTCAGGTCAAGAAATCTCTATAAGTATTATCTATTGCATGTGACCCAGTACGCAACAGACAGTGTCTATGAATATTTCTTAAGATAATTTGCCTGCAAAAGTTATGCCTTTCACATAACAGTGCAACGAGATCTCAGCCTTTACTACACAACCAGATTGTTTTGACCATAGAGCCTCTAGTAGGGATGAGCAACTTTGATGGGTCAGGCAGTCAGTTTTCTGACCGCCCAGGCACAATGCAGACCACCAAAACCACACACACACATACAAAGTGAAACAAAATGCACCCACCTAGGCAGCAATTCAATCTACCTCCAGAAACACTATTAAGAAGTGCAGGTGGGAGCTGTGATTCACTGAGTAGGTGAACGGCCTGTTTCATATTCTGGTCTAGAGGTAGAGGGCTAAGGAAAGAGAAGTTGCTGAACATGTGTGTGTGTGTGTGTGTGTGTGTGTGTGTGTGTGTGTGTGTGTGTGTGTGTGTGTGTGTGTGTGTGTGCAGAGTATATTCAACCTCACCATGCCCACCCCTGTCCTAGAGCAGTGGCTGTTGATGTTTACACCTAAGTAGACCTCAAGTCCTACAGACATCAGTGAAGCTACTCTGCACATGCTCTTGAGCACACCTGTGATCATTACTCTTCCTGGTTCAGTAAGGAAACCTTTCTCAAGCCTGACCAACTGTGCGGCTCTGATTAAATGCCGGAGGGAGAATGCTAACACTCTTTTCAATAATTTAACGTGCAAAATTCAGAAATAGTTTTAAAGGAATGCATTATAAAAGCCCCTCAAAACCTATTACAATTAACAGTCCTTCGCCCTCAGGAAATTGCGGTGTGTCCCGCACCCCAGCCGCAGCAACGAATCAACCCAGTTGATGCACATTTAGCTATCCTACACTGCCCTCTTCTGGGCGTCTTGCAGATTAACACCATCCTCTGATTTCTCTCTCATTTCAGAACAGAGGTCTGCATTTTCAAATGGATTTGGAAAAACTACCTTTTTGGACTGCAGCTTCCAGAATAGGAGGGTGATCAGGCTGGCTGGTATATTTTGGGATCTGTAACCAAAAAAAAGAGAGAATAATTTTTCAGAGTTCTGGTTACTTGCATGCGATTTCAAAAGGGCCTCCCAGACATAAACAACTGTCTTGGGCATTTATTCCTGTTGATTAATTTCCAGTGATGCCAAAAGTACTGACAAAAAAGATGGTAATTATAACCAATGACTAATCATCTGTATTAGTTCTATTGGTCATTCAGATATAACTTTTTGTATACGAAATCCATGGCTGGGCCATATTGTTATCAGGGCTGACCAAATAAGTCAGAATTGCAAGAGAGATTTTGAAGTATGGGGCTCTCTTCATTTGGCAAGAGGTTGTCAGTTTAGAAAACTGATATTTCACACACACACATGCGCACACGCACGCACACACATACACACACACACACACACACACACAGAGAGAGAGAGAGAGAGAGAGAGAGTCTTACAGAATCTTATAGACCTCCTCCCAGAAAAACAAAATAAGAAGCTTGTGTTCATCATGATTGCCATTTATCCCAATACAGGGTTAACTCCAGAATAAAACCGAACAACCTTCGACAATCAAATCAAAATTCACCTCAGTATCAAAGCATAAGTATTTTCATTGTTGCAGTAATTCCAGGCAACATAATTTCAGCTCATTTCTACAAGCTCTGCTTAACTACATTGTTTCTATGTTCTAAGTTACTTCAGAAAGAAATAAGTCAAAATACTGTATGTCGAAAACAATCTTACAGTTATGAGAAAGTGCTTAAATAGGAATCCAAAAATCGTACAACTATGAAAAGTTGCAAAGAAGAAATAATTCAGAAATAAAACTTAAGCTGAAGGCAAATACTTAGGAAAAATATGTTTTAATGGTAAGCTTTTATCTATAAAAAGTACAAAGAACTTTAATAATGCCTGAATCCAAAAATAAAAGAGCTCCATAGCCTAAAAAGGAACATTGAAAAACAAAAGACAGAGAATACATCTCTAAAGCACCTCATTTAAAAGTGAAAGGCACTGCTTTAAGTAATATTTAGCCTTATTTTAAAAGCATATTAAAAATACCATAGATGTTAAAAGTAAAACTATATAAAGTAAAATGCATTCCTTAGCTTCTAAGCATGCAAAGACACCCACAGAAAAAGAATACATGGTTGTTGTGGGTTTTCGGGCTCTTTGGCTGTGTTCTGAAGGTTGTTCTTCCTAACGTTTCCCCAGTCTCTGTGGCCGGCATCTTCAGAGGACTGGAGTCGGAACTCTGTGCTCTCCTGTCCTCTGACAGTGCTGGTCCTGTCCTCTGAAGATGCCAGCCACAGAGACTGGCGAAGTGTTAGGAAGAACAACCTTCAGAACACAGCCAAAGAGCCTGAACAACCATCAGATCCCAGTCATGAAAGCATTCTAAAATACAAAAAGAAAACATTTTCTAAATTACTGAACCAGCCATATCATTTTCTTTCAGTATAAAGAAAATTTATCTGCAGAGTCAGCATGTTCCAAGATCTTAATCTAGCAAAAGTTATGGAACAGAAAATTCTGTTGTATCCTCAGTCTCTGCAACTCTAGAGGTCTGCAAACTTATGTTTGGCTAATCACCACTACTATGATTTTCATTTTACTTTGACTATCAATGTTTATAAGTCTTGAGACCCCCAAAGAACCTTTAACTTGGTGGTCCCCAACCTTTTTGGGACTGTGGACTGGTTGAAGGGGGCGGGCTCTATGCATAGGGGGGCAGGGGCACCCCTGCGCTCGCGGGTGGGTGTGTCATGCTCACGGGTAGGCGTGTCACACTCACGGGTGAGCATGTCATGCTTGCAGAGGGGTGCATCACTCTCACGCACATGCGCACCTGTGAGCATGACATGCGCCTCCACAAGCATGATACACCCCTCTGCACGCATGACATGCCTACCCGCGAGCGTGACATGCCAACCGTGCGTGCATGTGGGGGGAGGAGATCCATCTCCGCGGCCCAGTTCCAGGAAGCCCATGAACCAGCAACAGGCTGCCAACTAGGGGTTGGGGACCCCTGCTGTAACCAACAAGGCTTCAGAATTCTGAACCATTGCTAAATTATGATGATCACCTGTAGGGTGTACTATTGGACTATATTTTAGGAATATAAAATAAACACCATTTTCATATGATGACATTACATCATTCACATTTATTTTAGTTAACTTCCAGACTGGCAAACTGGCAGACATGAATGAGATTCTTCAAAGCAGTGTTATGTCATTGACCTTGTTCTTAGGTTCAGCTGGAAAATGATATGTTGTTTTGAAAACAACTATGACTTGTGTAAACCATTTTTCCAAGTCTCACTTTTGAGAGCCCAAATAGACAGTGTCTACTGGAGTGCCATTCATTTACTTATCATGGACTGTCAAATCAATTCTGACTTAGAGTGACCCTTTTCAGGGTTTTCCAGGTAGATAATATTTAGAAGTGGCTTGCAGTTTCCTTCTTCTGGGGGTTTCCTGGGTTTGTGTAGCTTGTCCAAGGTCTCACAGGTTGGCCCTACTTGCATGAGACACAGTGGGGAATTGAACTTCCAGTTTCTGGCCCCACAGCCAGATACCTAAACCACTGAGCTCTCCAGCCAGCTATCTCTTGCTTAACACTGACCAGTCCCAATAGATTAATGAGATAGAGAGGCCACAGTCAGTTCCAATTTAGGAAGAAATGCACAGTATCAGTCAGTCAGTCAGTCAGTCAATTAATCAGGTGCCACTTCCTCTTCATCTTTCTTTTCACTGGACAGTAGTGTTTTCCAAAAACATATGTGGAATAGAGGGTATGTGATTTCCTGGATGCCCCTCATTAATTTTTATTTTTTTTAAAAAAATTGTTTCACATTAACTGTTTTCCAGACCTCCAATACCTACAGAGGGCAACACTCCAGAAAAGCAATTCTCTTATTAAAAGTGATGCACATTTTTAAGAAGATGAGCAATTTTATAATGGAGAGTTACAACGTAACTTCCAGTTACCGTATTTTTCCATTTATAACACGCCCCCATTTATAAGACAACACACACACACCAATTTTCTAACCCCAGAATTAAGAAAACTTAACTTTGAGGATTCAGTCTCTAGGTTCAGAACGTTGGACATTTTGTCTCTGTTGAATCTTGAACCTACAGGCACCACTTCCAAGGAGGTGTGTTCCAATTGGTTTGTTCAGGGTCAACTGATGTCAGTTCCATAAGGCTCGTGATTGGAGGAAGCTATGCCTCCAGACTGTAGGAAACTAAGCCTTGTGGCTGAAGGAAGCCTGTTTACAGAGGCAAGGTATGTGCTGTTTTGTCCTCTCCTCAGCTATCCCAGCTTACTTCCATATAAAAGATGTCCCTCAATTTTTAGGGTAATGATTTTAGGAAAGCATCTTATAGACAATAAAATACAGTTGCTACCCATGATGCTTCAGCTTCTTTGAGTTGGCCAAGCACCACTTGTTCTGCTTTTTTCATTCATTTCAGTGAGAAGCATGTGTATATAGCAAGCCATAAGTATGAAGCAGTGGTAGTGAGGGGGAAACAAGGCTGCAGAGGAGAGTGAGGAGAACTGTGGGAGCATCTTGCTAGAAAGAAAAAGGTGAGCACAGGGACCCAGAAGGGACGAAGCATGACATTTCTTTTCTCCCACCTGAACTCCCTGAACTGCTGCCCTCAGGGACATCCTCTCTCCTTATTGAGATATTTTTTTATTTTATTTTCGGCTTGTCTATGGCTGTGAGTACATCAGGTCATGGGCAACCAAAGGTCAGAAGAGGAAGGAAAAAGGAACTGGTGAGGCCACGGTCATGATAAGGTGAATGCTCACTTAATAATGGGAGGCTCTGGGTCACTGGGTTTTTGAGGGTCGGACTAGGCCAGGCTTGTCCAACCTGCGGCCCGAGGGCCGCATGCGGCCCAGGTCAGCTCATAATGCGGCCCAGTGCAATTTTTTTATTTTTAAAGAAATTCCAAAGTTTCAAGTTACACTGCCGGCACTTGCGGCCGGAATGTGGCCGGGGCATGCCACAACAGTAGAGGGGGAGAGAGGGAAGGAAGGAAGGAGTGGGAGGGGAGGGGACAGGGGGGCTGCCTGACTGCATTGCACCGTCCCCATCACCGTCCCCATCTCTGCTGTCTAAGATCGCAGCTGCCGGAAAGCGTGCTTGGAGCGGGGCTGCGGAGGAAGGCTAGAGCTGCCCCCCCATGCGGCCCAAACCAAATGTATGTGCTGCCCAAACCAAATTTTCATCTTCTAATGTGGCCCAGGGAAGGTGAAAGGTTGGACACCCCTGGACTAGGCTGAGGCATGCTTGAGACACTGTCTTCCTTCATAGGTGAATAAAACACCATCTCTCAAGCATTCTATTGCCACCTTTTGGGGTTATCACCAATCTCTGTCTTCAGTCTTTCCTTGATTATTTATTTCTTGACTTTTAAATTACCCTGCTGAAGAACTTAGAAGAGTTATTTTCCTGGGCTTCGGCATCCAAAATCTCCTATACAGCATGGCCATTGGTCATGTAGCTACCCTGTTTCCTCGAAAATACGACAGGGTATTAGTTTTTGCTCCAAAAAACACATTAGGGCTTATTTTCAGGGGATGTTTAAATTTTTTCATGTACAACAATCAATGTTTATTCAAATACAGTCATGTTGTCTTCTTCTGGTTGCTGCACAATGGTGGAGGGCAGAGTTTCACTTAACTGGGGCTTATTTTGGGGGTAGGACTTATATTACGAGCATCCTGAAAAATTATACTAGGGCTTATTTTCAGGTTAGGTATTATTTTAGGGGGTACAGGGTAGGTGGAAGTAGAATATAAGTTCCCCACTACCCTTAATATTTGTTGTTATTGTTGTTTAGTTGTTAGCCGCCCCGAGTAGACATTGTCTAGAGGGGCGGGGTATAAATTTAATAAATAATAATAATAATAATGTCATGCCCAAATCTTCATGACCCCATGGACCAGAGCACACCAGGTCCTCCTGTCTTCCACTTCCTCCTGGAGTTGGGTCAAATTCATGTTGGCAGCTTCAATGACACTGTCCAACAATCTCATCCTCTGTTGTCCCCTTCTCCTCTTGCCTTTGCTCTTTCCCAACATCAAGGTCTTCTCCAGGGAGGCTTCTCTTCTCATGAGATAGCCAAAGTATTGGAGCCTCAGCTTCAGGATCTATCCTTCCAGTGAGCACTCAGGGTTGATTTCCTTCAGAATGGATAGGTTTGTTCTCCTTGCGGTCCAGAGGACTCTCAAGAATCTCCTCTAGCACCACAATTCAAAAGCATCAATTTTTTGGTGGTCAGCCTTCTTTATGGTCCAGCTCTCACTTCCATACATCGCTACTGAAAAAAACATAGCTTTGATTATGCGGACCTTTGTCAGCAAGGTGATGTCTCTGCTGTTTAAGATGCTGCCTAGATTTGTCATCGCTTTCCTCCCAAGAAGCAGGCGTCTTTTAATTTTGCAGCTGCTGTCCTCATTGCAGTGATCATGGAGCCCAAGAAAGTAAAATCTGTCACCGCCTCCATATCTTCCTCTTCTATTTGCCAGGAGGTGATGGGATAGCACTATATTAATCAGCTATACTACTTCCCATGGCCAATATATTTCTGTAATTATTACTGTTAAGTAAATCCCAGCTTTGTCCTCCTAACCTGCTCTTTTGGTCCAAGGTTTTCTTAAGAGCAAAGTAAAAAAATAAGGATCACATGAACATGTCCATTGCTTAGAGAGACCTTTTTGTTCAAGTGTGAGTGAACTGAAACACAAATCCCCTTTTGCACACTTTCCCATCGCAGAGGACTGGATCCAGGCTGAGTCACAGTGTGGTCACATGGGGAAATAGATCACAATTTAGACCACGTGGTCCTGTGCAATCTAATTCCCCTGCAATTATGGGGAAACACTCCCCAGACCTACCACAATCTGTACCCAAGCTAGACCTTTTTTGATCTAGCTGTACGGCTTCTTCTTGGCTGGGCTGGAGCGACTCTGTGGCAGGCAGAAGGGCTACCTTAAGGGAGATGGTTCCTTTGAAAGTGACCTTTCTGATGTGATTGCATGTATTTGCATCTGTCAGATCACATCCTCATACCAAGTTATTTCGCAGAGCAGCTCTGCCACTTGCAGTTTAGTGACTAACCACCTGGGGGAGTAGACCACAGATTTCAGCTGCTATTCCAAAGAGCCACTGAGAATCATCAGAACTTGGGAAAGTAGTAGGGAAAAGTAATTTGCTGTGTTAATTGCTTTTGCCACAGCTAGCCAAGTTACTAGATTAATGTTTGTTGCACAGCCTATGTAACACATTTCTTTGCCACTGTTAATGCAGTGGCCAGAATCCACTCTTTAGTGAGGTACTGGTTGCATTCCTGTTCATGCACTTGACTGTGTAATTGGTTGCATGCCCAAGAGCACAACCAGCACCTTATTAAGAATCTGCAATTTATGGCCAAGACGTTTGCAATTTCCCTGGCACAAGCTTAAATGGAAGTAGAATTCTGGCAATTGGTTTCTCATTATCCATCTGTTTATATTTTTCACTTGTGCTGGACTTTTCACCATATGGGGCTATTTTTTGTTTCTTGATGTTTTTAATATGAGAAAAACTAGCACGTACGCCCCATCAAAACTCCCCCTCACCCCACACCAAATCAGGCACACACGCATGCAAAATGTAAACTTTTTTTCCATTTTAAAGCTCCTCTTCTTTTTTCTTTCTTTAACCACATAAACTGCTTGATGCGTCATATGACCACTCAGGGAAGCCCCCCCCCCCCTCAGCACTGGAAACAATAGTACAAGAGTAAATAAGGTATTTCTCAGTGCTGTCATGTCTTCTCAATAGGGTCTACACAGCTACAGCAGAACAGACAGGAAAATTAAAAATAAGGCTTTCTATACTGTCTCTGTTGCCACTGATTTTGGCCCATATGGCTCTGGGGTGGCAAGAGCATCAACAATCTTGGCAGGTAAATGCAGATAGCAGTGGCTACCCAAACTTCTTCTGAGAAACCACATGTTCCTCACCTTCTAGTAAACAATATATTGACATATGGTCAGCTTCACATAATACAAGGAAACTGCTATAAGGTGGTTTCTGGGAAACTAAGATTTCTGATGGAGATGGGTGCACTTTGGCACCAGTAATAGTTCTTTGCTCCTCTCCACAACTAAACACCACAGAAAGGATGGTGGGAAACATCTGTGTATTTAAAGGAACTCAGAAAAAATGGAGAGAGACAGAGAAAAAGGAAGTATGGGTCTGACTCCTGCTGCCAGATGGCTGATGGAGGGAGACAGTCAGCAAATTGTGCTCCCATCACCCTCCCACTCATCCAAGTCAGGCTGCTTAGAACTCAAGGAGTTCTGACCAATGACTCCTCATCATATTGAAGAACTGTGAAATATAGAGTGCCACAGGGTTCTGTCTGGGAACTGCTGTTGGTGAACCTCTTTATGAAGAACTTAGATGACGGAGTAAAGAGGATGTTCAACAGATTTGCATATGACAACAAACTGGGAAGGGTAGCTAGTTCTTAAGAAGACAGAATCAGGTTGATAGTTTGGGTGCATGGTTGCAGAGCCAGAAGTTGGGAGTTTGATTCTCCATTGTGCCCCCTGTGATAAGAGCCAGCTTGTGTGGCCTTGGGCAAGCGGCAAAGTCCCAAGGCATCCCCTCCCCTCCCCCAGCAGAAGGGAATGCAAACCACTTCTGAATATTCTCTACCTGGAAAATCCTGGAAGGATTCACCATACATCAGCATTGGCTTGCCATCATGCAATTATATTGAATCCAAAGTTCTACATTTAATCAAGAAAAATATAATATCCCCAAAGATAAGATGAGTGACATAGCAGTACCTATGAAAACATGAAATACATCAAACTGTGTAATGGAGCAGCAAACAAAACCCTACTGCAATTTTAGAGTGCATCCACAGATGTATAATGTCCAGAACAAGGGAAGTAATGGCACTACTCTCTTCTGCTTTAGTCCGACCTCACCTATTATGTCCAGTTGTGGGTACCACAGTAAGCAGGGCAGTGACCAGCTGGAATGTGTCCCAAGGAAGGCAGTTTCCTATTATCCAAAAGTGTGATATAAACCTAGATCAATAGCCTTCTGAGGCAAGTATAACATGTTCCCTTGGGAGGATTTAAACAGTAGACAGCAAATACCCATGTACAGTGCACGGTTATTAGAGTAATAAAGGCAAGGTTTTGCCCTAGAGGCTGCTGTTCTTTGGCAAGTGACGCTGAAACCGGATATGCCAGAAATACTTGGCCAGCAGCTTCATGATACTCATTAGGGCTGAATATAAATTTATCAAGCTGCCAGACCATTTGGTTTGAAATAGGTGACAGATGCCAGACTTTTCCCAAGGAAGCGGACACACTCCCAGCTCACCCTATAGCTTATCTCTCTTTATTTGCAGAGCTATTATGTTCAAAGCAAACAAAGTGGGACTTTTGCAGCAACTTCAGATAGAAAGGTAAGTACAGCAGTTTCTGGATACTGAGCTGAAACAGAACAACTTACTGGGCTTGAGGTGGGTGGCTGGGTAAGTACAGCAAAAATAGAGTCGCATGGCATGGTAAGCATCTTCCGCCGTTGCACCAAAATGGCTTCTTCTCCCATAGCTATCCCTGCCATTTTGTCACATTTTTGCCTCACCGTGTGACCCTGGGCCAGCTGTTCTCCCATTTATGTCTCCCAGAGTCACATTTTGTTCCAGAGTCCACAGAGAACTAGACCCACATAGTACACATTCTGCAGCACTGCCTCAAGAAAAGTCCCCATGATTCAGCTACTTGCCATACACAGTTGTTGTGGTCATGGTGGTGGCAGCAACTTCAGTCTATTGTTTTTCCCCCCACTGGGGACTTTTTCTTCTCCCTAGTCAATGCCATGTATTGCAACAAAACTGCCCTGTCCTTCCCCCCCCCCCCCCGCCGCCCCTTCAAGCCATAATGCTGAGGAACCTCCATTCAAAGGATTCCCAGTGTGGTGTAGTGGACACAGAGACAGACTAGGACTCTGAAGAAAAGGATTCGAATCCCCACATGGCCATGGAATCTCACTGGTGAAGCAGAACTGATAAAAACCACTCCTTAAATATCTCATTTACCTTGAAAACCCTATTTGGGTCACTATAGAGTCGTGGCCACAACAGCAAAGTATTTTCTAGTTATGCCCCATTAATTTCGCATCTTAAATTTGCAGTCAGAAAACACATGGCCATTACCAAGTCTTTTACCCTGCCGCTGTGCTAACTCTGCATCATTTCCTGCCCTCCCATAGGCTTCAGCATTTTTGTTCTGGTCACAGTGTGAAATATATAGTTTTGTTATGGTGCATGTATATGACCGTACCACAACCTTTCTAAGGGAAAGCCACTGTGAGAGGCTGCCACCACGACTGTTCTTCGGCTGACCCCTTTTTTAAATTTTCCCCCTGCAGTCAGAGTGTCGATGCATTGGAAAAATAATGTCAAAGGCCCCAGTGACATAAAAAAGCCAGCCGGCCATAACACATCAGATTTAAAGATATGGTGCGGAAACAAACAAACAAACAAACAAACAACATGTCAGGAAGCACATCCTGGTATACATGACATGTGACCAGGAAGCAATACAACTAAGGGATGAAAAGCCTCAGCAGTAGAAGGTAACATTTTGCTGACTAAGACTAAGATGGTTGCAACTTGAGGGAACACACACACACACACACACACACACACACACACACACATTCCGAATGGTGTGGGGATACTGGGATTCTCATTAGATTCAGGAAAAACAGGACACATACATGAAAGCAAATCCCACTTCTGCTGCAAACACAATGATCCCTCCGGCTAACCAGACCTGAATATGCTGGAACTCCAGTAGGATCAGGAAATACATTGGAAGTCACTCAGCACGAGTTTTGTTTTCATTTTAATCTTGGGTGCTGGAAGGCTAAGAGGGAATCGTTGGTAAAGAGAATCTCAGTTCAGTTCAGAATCTATCAAAATTTGCAAAATTGAAATAGGTGAGAAAGCCAAATAGATGGTGATTGAGATAAATCTGAAATCTTATCAACATACATTAATGACGCATTACGTTTTTTTTAAACTTCTGTTATTCATGATATTCCATCAATGATTTTTCCAAAAGATAGATGGCCACATGGCTTCCTTTTTTATTTCCAAAAGATGAAACTGCAGGAACCAAGGAATTTACCAAAACCAACCAACCAAACAAAATTTAAAAAGAAAACCACCTGACAAAGGCGAAAAGAGATGAAGTTCAATCCATTTCTGTCAGTGCTCCACCCAGTTATTTTATGGGCAGTGCTGGCGGTGGTCCTGGAATGATGTACATTCAGATCTTGGGAAAGGAAGCACTGTTCCTACACAGAGGTTGATGACCCCATCTATGATCTCACCTTCTTATGGAATAATCCTTCCAGGAAGAAATGAGAAACCTAAGACAATTGTTAAGGAACTTATTCAGCAACAGGAAGAATGCAGTCTGTTGACCAGGAGACTTAAAATGTTTGAGATTTTTAGCTTCATAGCTTGAGGATAGCCCTGTACAATTACTAAAAACAGTCTTTGTCCCAGTGGCATATCTCCATTCTACGTACATCATTAGGTATATCGCAAATATGCCGTAGCAATAAATGCCAGTAATGACAGGTGACACTGACTAGGTTTAAATCAGCCCAAATGAACAAGCAATTGTTCCAGATCTTTGTTACAGCTCATGCACAAGTGGCCTGTGTGTAAGAGGAAACTCCAGCTCACTGCCATTGCCAATCCTAATTAAGGCTGCAATCCTCTTGCACATAACACAGGGAGTGCCTTGTTCCACCCAAGCAGCACTTAACCTCCCAGCGAATGTGCATAAGGTTATATGGCATGACTGAACATTTTTCATCTTCCATTATGTAACTGAAAAGTCCACAATATCACAAAATCCACAATATCAGGCACAGAGCTGGGCAAAGTTGTGTATGTGTGTTTTGTTTTGTTTTTGTTTTTGTTTTATTATTATTTTTATTTATTTATTTATTTATTTTTGGACAACAGGTCCCAGAATAGTCCAACTAATGTAGCTAGTGGTTGGGGTATTCCAGGCACTGAAGTTCAGAAAAGTCCTTTTTAAAGGTCGGATGGGGCTAGACTGCTTTTCTGTATATAAATCTCTGGAAGAATTTTTTCTAACTCAAATATTTCAGGCTGCAGCTTTTATGATTGAAATTTGCTGATACCTCTAGGAAGGGCAGCAGTGAAGAAATCTGAAAAGATCATCATGTATGAGGATGTGTCACTGGAGACCAAGACCAAGATCATCTTGCATTTCCAATCGCCGTATATGGGTGTGAAAGCTAAACAGTTAAGAAAGCTGACAGGAAAAAAAAATGATTCATTTGAAATATGGTACTGAACGAGAGCTTTGTGAGTACCCTAGACTGCCAGAAAGACAAACAAGTGAGTCCTAGATCAAATCAAGCCCGAACTATCTCTGGAGGCAAAAATGTGGAACTAAAGTTGTCTTAATGTATTCTCGAAGACTTTCATGTCCAGGATCCGATGGTTGCTGTAGGTTTTTCAGGCTGTTTGACCGTGTTCTGAAGGTCTTTCTTCCTAACATTTCACCAGTCTCTGTGGCCGGCATCTTCAGAGGACAGGAGTCAGAACTCTTGTCTGTATTCTGGTCTTACTTCGGGCACATCATGAGACACCAGGATTCCCAAGAAAAGACAATATTGTTGAAAAAGGTGGAAGGCAGCAGGAAAAGAAGAATACTGAATACAAGATAGATTGGCTCCCTAAAAGTAGTGATAGACTTAAGTTTACAAGAGCTAGGAGTTGAGGACAGAACATTTTTTTACATTGCTCATTCATAGGGTTGTCTTACTTTGGAGGCAACTTGATGGCAAATAACAACGACAACAACTGAGTAGTTTGCAAAGAAATCATAGCATGCAAATCTCACCATGCTTTGTACATAGAAAGGTCTCTGTGTGGCAAAATAGAAGGCTGCATCATGGTGACATCATCTTGGTGTAATAGACGGGGCACTTTTTTTTGTCAATATTGCAAAACCTGACTACAGAGCAACAGAAATAAAAAAAAATTACAAACAGTACTGCTCCATACTCAACTGACCAGGGGAGGCGGGAGCTGTCACAGTTTGAAATTTTGTATAAACAAAGCATTAAATGATCAAGGGTATAAGAGATGAAACCCTTGAAATGTGACATGCAATTATTCCATGGATGTCTCAGCAGTAATGAGTTGGTTGTTGTGGGTTTTTCGGGCTCTTTGGCCGTGTTCTGAAGGTTGTTCTTCCTAACGTTTCACCAGTCTCTGTGGCTGGCACCTTCAGAGGACAGGAGTAGCACTCTGTGCTCTCCTGTCCTCTGACAGTGCTACTCCAGTCCTCTGAAGATGCCGGCCACAGGGACTGGTGAAACGTTAGGAAGAAAAACCTTCAGAACACGGCCAAAGAGCCCGAAAAACCCACAACAACCATGATATCTCAGCCATGAAAGCCTTTGCAAGTAATGAGTTGCTTCGTAGAAGTTCTCTTTTTTTTTTAATTGGGCGCCATCAGGTCAATTCTGAATTATGCCAACTAGAAAACCCTCCGATTATCTCACTTTACATATTTTTTTTCATGTGTTCTCACACCTTTTTGTGTTTCCCAAACCCCTTTTTGTCTGCTTTTCCCACCCACACCTTTCCCTTCCCTTCCCTTTCATTATCATTTACTTATTTATTGATATCATGTGTAGCAGAGTGGAACGTAGAGCTCAGACATTTTCTATATGTGGTCATGTCAGTGGTGGGAGACTCCTGGCTGGAAACTTTCAGATTCTCCCTTTATGTGAAACTAGACTAGCTTTTCTTAAAGGACTGATACAATTCATCCATCAAAGAAGGCAACTGTTCCTTTTTTACAGATTTAACTGTAGAATACTTCGTATAGAGAAAAGCTGAGTCAGCCATACATCACTCTTCATTATGAGGAGAAAAGCTCTGTCACTGGATGCAGTGTAGAAATGGGAAGGTGGGAGGAAGTGATGGCAAAGGAGCCAGAGAGGCTGGTGGCAGAGGACTTGAGGAGCATGAGGGAAGGCAGGGAAATGGGTTTGGATGCAAGATGCAATAAGTGTCCGTGAAGGTAATACAAAGTGAAAAAAAGGAGCAAAGCACATCTGGAATACCCCTTAAATACATCACACAATATGTGGAACACATTCCATGATTTGCATGACAAAAAAGGCTGAAGGAATATATAAAGAAGTATATCTTTCAGTGAGGCTTTTTATTATTATATGATTAATTATTATATTTTAGTTGTGTATATCAAATAATACTGACCTATGGTTTTAATAATAATAAAGTAGGGAAGGCTTCATGATAGGAAGCTTTAACTGGGAAACTTTGATTTCGATCTTGATAAAATGCTTGAACTGACAGATGAGGAACGACAAAAGAAGCTAGGCAGGAAATTATTTTTCAAAATGCTCTCTTCAAGCAAACAAGGAATTGCAGTGCTTCTACTGTGTGATGATAGGCCATTAGAAAATAAATTGTCCCAGGTAATTGTAGCAAGATTAACTAGTTCAGCCGCTTTTAAAAGACAGAGCAAAGCAACATGTTTCTGGGTATTTGTATATAAGCTCGCTGTCAACTAGCCACCCCTGGCAGGAGGTGGGACAACCTTCCAGGTTGAAGAGTGGCTAGTTGACGGTGAGCTCCAGAGTCATAGGAAGGGAGCATGGAACCTGTGGCAGCAGCGGAATGGTGAGTGGACAATCTGGCCCCAGGGGGCCAGACCCTCATTATGTCTACCTGTGTGGGGGTATTTGTATTTGTCTGTCCATCTCTATGGGACAATTCACAGAACTGAAGGGTTAAATAAATAGACTAGTCAAACAATGCAATCAGGTAGAGATTTGTTCCCCGGGTTTGATCTGGTTTGGGAATGGGGTGGTTTGCTCTTTTTCTCAGTGACCACATGATGGGAAGGGAATCACAAATGAGCCTGCCCCTGATTCATGCCTACCAGCACATTTTATAGGTGGAAACAAAATGAAAGTAAAATGTAAACAAAAACATGGTGGCACCTTAAAGACTAATTTTTATATTTTTAATGTAAGCTTCATTAGAGAAGGAGATATTAAAAAAGGTTCCCCTTGACAATTTTTGTCCAGTCATGTTCGACTCTAGGGGGTGATGCTCATCCCCGTTTCCAAGCCACAGAGCCAGCGTTTTGTCCAAAGACAATCTTCTGTGGTCACATGGCCAGTGCGACTTAGACACGGAATGCTGTTACCTTCCCACCGAGGTGGTCCCTATTTATCTACTTGCATTTGCATGCTTTCGAACTGCTAGGTTGGCGGGAGCTGGGACAAGTGACAGGCACTCACTCCGTCGCGTGGATTCGATCTTACGACTGCTGGTCTTCTGATCCTGCAGCACAGGCTTCTGTGGATTAGCCCACAGCACCACCACATCCCTGTAGAGAAGGAGATATAACATAGCAGATATTAATACATCACATCAAAGCATAGATATCAAAATACAGAGATCATGGTTGTTTGGTAAGAAAGTCAGTGGGTGTTAAACATTGTGATGATAGTGTATTTGATATACAAGTCTGTAATAGAAGCTTCTGCTGTAAAGAATGCAAGAGCCTCTGTCATAAATTAATGGTAAAATAACAATGATAGAGTAACATGAATGTTAATTAGATGGGGTATTTACAGTCATTGATGAACTTTTTCCCCCTACAAGCTTTTCTTGTAATCAGTTGCAATAGTGTGTGAATTATCACAGACCACAATGGGCAGAGTAAAGAATCTGTTTTACCTATGAGTTTTCTAAGGTCGATGTGTTGGGGTGGGGGGGTAATATCTGGGAGGTATACGACAGTACAATATTTGTAGTGTTTATATCTGGTAGTGCCCCAAAATGCCTTGGCTTATATAAAGTCTATTGATACGGGTGTCTATCATGTGTATATATTTTATCTCAGCTGTTTCTTTTCCAGAACAGAAGGGGTCTAAACTGGACAACATAACTCAAAAAGGAATACTAGTGAGATATTTCACAAAGAGATGAGGAGCCATTAATCTCAAAACAGAGATAATTATAGTCACCACAGCCGTCTACTTTGATAAAGATGAGAGCTCACACCAACCAAAAGGGACACACTTTCAAGGAGACCAGATAAAGAAGGAAGACAATAAAGAAGAAACAGTGATGAAGTACAGAGACCAGAGAGGACTACGGTAGCGTGTCAGTTGTAGAAGCTGAGAAGTCTGAGCCAGAAGGGGATGCAGATCCATATGAAACTGCAGAACTAGAAGGAGGTACCGGAAAAACACAAGAATGTTCAACCCACTCTATCAAAGACATAGAGGTGCCATGACTATCCTATTTTGCAAGGGAAGCTTGAAATCCCTAAACCTACACTATGGGAAATAATCAAAAACTTACTCAAAGAAGTGCTGATGGGAAAGAAGCAGCAAAAAAAAAATAGTGTGCTCTCTTACAAGAAAAAGACTTGTAAACTGACCAGGTTCCTACCAAGGGAAGAAAAAGTAGGGTGCAAATGAATCTTCAAGGAGAAGCACAATATTGAAGCAAGATCAGGAGATAAAAGGCAAGACTGGCTGCTGAAGACTGTTCATGAAAGTACGGTGAAAACTATGACCAGACCTTTGCGCCAGTTGCCAAGCACACTGCAACATACTGAGGAACAAGAAATGGCCTACATCCTAATTTATCTGGGTTACCTAATTTTGACCTGTGAAAGCCTAGAGATTTCAAAGAGCCAGTAAATCACCTGAACAGAGACCCAGAAGAGAAACATTCAGGAGACATTGCTTACTATTTTGGCATTCTGATTGAACATGATGAATATGGATCTTTCTTACTAAACCAAAAACAAAAGATATAAGAACTTCTTGCAAGTATAAGCCTAAAGGGATGCCTACCCAGCAGGTACACCTGGAAGTAGGACATCCTAAGTCAGATCACAATGATCAACCATGGTTTCATTATGGGATGTCTAGAGAAGCAATAAGAAAACTTCTATACAGTACTTAGCTACTGCTACAAGGACATATGTGGCAACAGCAGTGAGATCCTTGTACAAGATGCCAACCAAGAAAGACTAGGAAGCAGTTAAAAGAGTGGTAAGATATCTAAAAGACACTGCACATCCCAAATGGAGACTTTCAGTAGCCACAGATCACAGACTTATGGAGTCTGCAGATGCGGACTATGCCAGTGAAAGTATTGATTGCAAGTTGACCAGTGGAAACATATTATTTTAGAGAGGAGCAGCTATCTGGTGGCCGAGCTGGAAGCAAGAAACAGCAGGATATATCATGTAGCATATCAGTCCTTGAAGAATGGCCAGCACAGGTCAGAGCAAGCATATGGCTATGCATAACTGGACAGAACCCATTAAAACTGTTGAAGACAAAAAAACATTCAGGAAGAAAGGGTGAGTTCATTCACAAAACACATCAACAAAGCATAATTTTGTGAAAGATGTGCAGAGTAAAAAGCCCTTAGAATTGGAGTGTTGTCTGATTGAGGGCATAACAGGCAACACATTGCCCAAAACTGTTGGCAAGATCCAACAACTGAAGTAGCAAAGCAAGATAAAACTCTTAGATTGAGTGCAAGCTTCACTGAGAAGAGATCTTAGAAATGATTGGGTGCAATTCAGCTTATACTCAAGAAGATGCATGTCTCTGCTTGGAGGAGAGTAAAGAGGGACTTTTTAGTTTCCCTAGACTGTCCTTTACCTCCTCTGACCTGTGCTGGCCTTTCTTTGACCTTAGATTGCTATTCTTAGGTTTGCTTCCTTCCCACTCACACCATTCACCTGTCCCACCAAAGGGGAGGCCTTTATTCTCTAGAAATGGAAGGGTCAGCCATAGGTCCTGATATCTCCAGTTTTGTTAGTTTGAATTAGGACCTCTATCACTTTTTCTGCTCCTAGTGTATTTCTCTAGAAACACAAACTTTCCCATTTTCTTAGAAATAATTTTGGACATGCTTCTCTTACAAAAGGGCAAGTATGTTCAGATGATTATTCCACTTTCAAAGGGTTGAATTCATAAATTACTATTGCTCCTGTACTGCTGCATGCTTACTCTCCAACACTAATCTAGTTGTAAAAAGGGAATTGTGAGTGAAGAATGAGCAAATCAGAAGTGCTCAGCATTGTCCCTTGATACATGCTGAATACTACAATGTAGAAGAATGAGATAAAGAGATACACATTAATGTGAAAAGGGGGACTTCGGCACAGAGCTTAAAAGTTCCAATATATGAAGCTGATACAAGATGCACACACATCCAATGTAAAGACAAACTTGACCAAGATCTGCTCTTGCCAACCAAAAGGAGAGGGAAACAGTATTCTCTAGAGTTGACACATAGGGACATCAGTGCATATATCAGACATTAAGAGCTATGCAGGCTTTCATGGATGATGATAGGAAGTACACAACTACTCAAGGAGAAGAACAAGGTGTTGCAGAAATGAGATGAATATGAAGTGAAAAATAAGCAACAAATTCAGAAGAGAAACACAGTTTCTGTATACAAAGAATGTAGAGAATATGCAAGAATTGTAGTCTTGTACATTCTGGAACAGAATAAAGTCACAGGAAAAAGGAAACATACCTTAATGAAAATGTCAAAGTCCATGCTTCAAGATTTAGGAGTACCCAGCAGAAACAATATCAATGGCTACCTTCCTGCAGAACAGACTTCCAAGTATCTAAAAGCACTACATCATATAAATAAGTCTTGTTGCACCATAAAGACTCCCAAATTTTATTTGGCATAAGGTTTTGTGAACTGCAGGTCACCTTTTATAAGGGCTCAATTCAAGTATGGGACATCTGAAAGAGTTCAGTACCAAACCTATACCAACATCGCGAAGGAGGGCAAGCTGGATAACAGAACTGAAAGAAAGGTTATTGTGATATTTGTACAGAGATGTAAAGCACTGGTAGTTGGTGCATGTTTTAGTTGGTGGGATGGAAGGCCTAAGAACCAACAGCAGATAGAGCTGGGAAGGAGTGGGTTGCACACAATCACACAGACATGTTGGCATCTTCACACAAAGCTTGGCAAGTAAACAAACACTGAGTGCCTGTCTGGCTCTAGTAAGAAGAGAAGCATATGTGAGATGGCTTGGGATAAGCCTAAGGTGGGTCAGTTTCCCACTTGATTTAATGGAAGAACTGCCACTGGTGCAAAGGATAGAGTACCATAGGCATAAAGATGGATGCAGTCACAAGCAGTATATTTTGATGAAAATGAAAGGTCAAGCATGAGAGCTGCAGGATACCAAGGTGTGCTCAAAGTAAGGCTACAACTGCACTCTTTGTTTTGTATATAGTCAAATCATGAATCAGCACTTCATACAAAAGCAAAGGAAATATTTTTTTAATTTAATCTAAATGATTCATTGCATCAGTGACAGTCTAGTAGAGATGATGATGATGATGATGATGATGATGATGATGATGATGATGATGATCATCATCATCATCATCATCATCATCATCATCATCATCATCATCATAAATACCAGGGACAATTTGACAAAAAAATCTAAGTATCTGTTAAGTATCAGCTCATGTATGCTATTCCTAATATTGCCATTTTTGGAGCTCTGATAGTGTTATTTCTGAGATCTGCAGCTGCCTATAATACTGTGTGAAATTTCTTGATATTGTGTCCAAAGGCCTGATGTCTATGGGAACCACTGAAGTGTCTTTCATCCACAAGCGAGATGTTTCAATTGTCAAATCTCTGTATTGTTCATTTTCCCATTTCTTTATTTTCAACTCTGGAATGCCCTAGAATTGCAACGTCAATTATCCAGACATTGCTTTGTTCTATTATTACTATGTGTAGTGTGTTATGTTCAATCTGTCTATCAGTTTGGATCCTGAAATTACACAAGATCTTGATATGATTATTTTCTAACGCCTCCTCTACTTGATGTTCCCATGGATTTTTGGAGGCCAGAAAGTGATATTTTTTGCACAGTGACTAGTGCACTAATTCTGCCACTCTATCATGTCTACTTTTGTAATATGTTTGTGCAGGGATGAGGTGTGACAGTTTCATCTTTTTCTTGGCAGAGCTGACATTTGCTGTTATCACTAATTTCTTGGATCTTAGCTTTCATCACATTGGTTTGGAGTGCTTCTTCTCGTGCACCAAAAATCAAATCTTTGCTTTTTTTTCTTAATGGTCCTCTGTTTTAGCCGTGCCATGTTGAATTATTATCACACTTTCCATCAATATTTCTCAGGTGTCCATGTACAGTGGACCCTCTACTTAAGGAATTAATCCGTATTGGAATGGTGGCTGCAAGTCGAAAAGTCTGTAAGTCGAATCTCCATTGACCTACAATGCACTGAAAACCGATTAATCCCATAACCAGTGGTTTTTATTCTATTTTTATTCCATTTTTGTTTTTTTCTGGTCTGTAAGTCGATTCTCTGGCTCCAAGTCGAATCTAAATTTTGCAGCCAGAGAAGTCTGTAACTCGAAAAGTCTGTAAGTCGAGCCGTCTGTAAGTCAAGGGTCCACTGTAGTGGTTTATTTTTCCAACTATTTAAATTATTTTTAAATTATTGTTTCTTATATTGAGTCTTTCTGTTGTTTTCCAGGTATTCTCCATTTTCATCACCTTAAGTAATTTTTCTCTGTGTGTAGGCATCCTTCAGTCTCGAAAGACTATGGTATCGTGCTCTGTATGGAGGACTTGGAACAGCGTCTAGTGTGGCTGAGGAGGCCAATTCGAGAGTGACAATCCCTTCCACACTGGAGACAAATCCAATCTGTCCCCTGTCCAGCTCCCTGGTTTTGCTTCCTTTGTGACTTCCTCTTTGCCTCAGCCTGCTGGACAAGGGTCTCTTCAAATAGGGAGAGGCCGTGATGCACTGCCTGCCTCCAGGCTGAACGATCAGATGTCAGAGTTTCCCATCTGTTGAGGTCTATTCCTAAGGCCTTCAGATCCCGCTTGCAGATATCCTTGTATCGCAGCTGTGGTCTCCCTCTGGGGCGATTTCCCTGCACTAATTCTCCATATAGGAGATCCTTTGGAATCCGACCATCAGCCATTCTCACAACGTGCCCAAGCCAGCGTAGACGTCGCTGTTTCAGTAATGTATGCATGCTGAAAATTCCAGCTCGTTCTAGGACTACTCTATTTGGAACTCTGTCCTGCCAGG
Organism: Pogona vitticeps; assembly: GCF_051106095.1. Taxonomy (NCBI): domain Eukaryota; kingdom Metazoa; phylum Chordata; class Lepidosauria; order Squamata; family Agamidae; genus Pogona; species Pogona vitticeps. The sequence goes on along the minus strand of NC_135783.1, from coordinate 80,799,065 downwards.
TGATACCAAAAATCCGTCGTAGGCAACGCATATGGAAGGTGTTCAGCTTCCTCTCCTGCCGGGCACAAAGGGTCCAGGACTCGCTGCAGTACAGGAGTGTGCTCAGGACACAGGCTCTATAGACCTGGATCTTGGTATGTGTTGTCAGTTTCTTATTGAGCCATACTCTCTTTGTGAGTCTAGAGAACATGGTGGCTGCTTTCCCAATGCGTTTATCCAGCTCGACATCTAGAGAGAGGGTGTCAGAGATGGTTGAGCCAAGGTACACAAAGTCGTGAACAACCTCCAATTCTTGTGTGGAGATGGTAATAGAGGGAGGTGAGTCCACACCCTGGCCCATGACTTGTGTTTTCTTCAGGCTGATTGTTAGTCCAAAGTCTTGGCAGGCCTTGCTGAAACGGTTCATGAGTTGTTGGAGGTCTTCAGCAGAGTGGGCAACAATGGCTGCATCGTCTGCAAAGAGGAAGTCCCTCATGCATTTCAGCTGGACTTTGGTCTTTGCTCTCAATCTAGAGAGATTAAAGAGCTTTCCATCTGATCTAGTCCGGAGATAGACACCTTCTGTTGCAGTTCCAAAGGCATGCTTCAGCATGACAGCAAAAAAGATCCCAAAAAGTGTTGGTGCGAGGACACAGCCCTGTTTCACTCCGCTTCGGATGTCAAAGGGATCTGATGTTGAGCCGTCAAAAACTACAGTGCCTTTCATTCCATTGTGGAAGGACCTGATGATGTTAAGGAGACGAGGTGGACATCCAATCTTGGGAAGTATTTTGAAAAGGCCATCCCTGCTAACCAAGTCAAATGCTTTTGTAAGGTCTATGAAGGCCACTAAGAGTGGCTGTTGTTGTTCCCTGCATTTCTCCTGCAACTGTCGGAGGGAGAATACCATGTCAGTGGTGGATCTATTTGCTCGAAATCCACACTGTGATTCCGGATAGACTCTGTCTGCAAGCACCTGGAGCCTCTTCAGCACAACACGGGCAAGCAGCTTCCCTACAACGCTAAGAAGAGAGATACCACGGTAGTTATTGCAGTCACCCCTGTCACCTTTGTTCTTGTACAACGTGACAATGTTTGCATCCTTCATGTCCTGTGGTACTCCACCTTCCCTCCAGCAGAGACAAAAGATTTCATACAGTTCGGTGATGATGATCTCCTTACCGCATTTCAGCACTTCAACAGGGATGTTGTCCCTTCCAGGTGCCTTGCCGGAGGTGAGGGAATCCAAGGCCGCATTTATTTCTGCTAGGGTTGGTTCGCTGTCCAGCTCTTCCAAGACAGGCAGGCACTCAATGTTATTTAATGCTTCTTCGGTTACTACATTCTTTCTGGAATATAGCTCGGAGTAGTGCTGCACCCAGCGTTCCATCTGCTGTGCTCGGTCCTGGATGATCACACCTGTAGTAGACTTCAAGGGAGCAGATTTCTTCTGTAATGGACCTAAGGCCTGCTTGATACCATCATACATTCCTTTGATGTTACCTGTGTCCGCTGCTATCTGTATCTGAGAGCAAAGCTGAAGCCAGTAGTCATTGAAGCATCTCCTGGCAGCCTGTTGGACTTGGCTACGAGCGGCTCGAAGAGCTTGCAGGTTGTACTCGCTAGGACAGGCTTTGTATGCTGCTAGAGCTCTTCTCTTATCCTCAATGGCTGGCATTAACTCCTCCGAGTGGGCTTCGAACCAGTCAGCCATCTTTCTGGTCTTCTTGCCGAAGGTGGACAAGGCGGTGTTGTAGACAGTGTTCTTGAAGTGTTCCCATCGTTCAGGTGCATTTACATTAGCTGGACCTGGAAGGGTTTCCTCGAGTGCTTGGGCAAATTCCTTCACTTTTCTTTGATCGCGAGTCTTGTTGATGTCAATACGTGGTCTTCCTTCCTTTTTCATGTGATACAATTTCTTTGTTCGCAGTTTTACTCTACTACACACCAGGGAGTGATCAGTATCGCAATCAGCACTCTGGTAGCTGCGTGTGATCGTAACACTAGGAAGGCTAGAACGTCTAGTGAGGATCAAATCGAGCTGATGCCAATGCTTGGATCTTGGATGTCTCCAGGAAACTCTGTGTTGCAGCTTCGTATTAAAGAATGTGTTGCTGACACAGAGACCATAGTAACAGCAAAACTCCAGTAAGCGTTGGCCATTTTCGTTCATCTTTCCAATGCCAAAACGGCCTAGACAAGTGGGCCAAGAATTGTGATCAGCACCAACTCTAGCATTAAAGTCTCCAAGAATGAACAGTGACTCTCTTTCAGGGACTTTTTTGATAGTAGCTGCCAGATCGTCATAGAATTTGTCTTTCACTTCTGAAGTGGATGACAGTGTTGGTGCATATGCACTAATGAGGGTTACTGGTCCTGCTGATGAGTGGAGCTGCAGAGACAGGATTCTTTCACTCCCCACAGTGGGTGGAACAATGCATCTCAGGAGAGTGTTTCTGACTGCAAAGCCAACACCATATTCCCTGGTCTCATTCGATGGTTTTCCCTGCCAGAAGAATGAGAAGTTTTTTTCTTTGACAGATCCCGAGTCTGGCAGTCTTGTCTCTTGCAGGGCAACAATGTCCATCTGCAGTCTACTCAGTTCCATGTCAATGACAGCTGTCTTGCGCACATCGTCTATTTCTTGGAGGTCGTTAGGAAAGCCGTAGTCAGGAAAGCCAGGGGTCATTGTCCGTACATTCCAGGTGCCCAGCTTTAGGGCAGAAGTTTTCTTATGATTGTTGCATGGTGCACGGTTGTCGATCTGCTTGTCGGGTTTCACCCTAAACCCCACGCACCCCGTGAGGTTAACAGACCGTGGCGAGGTAGCACCTTACTGGCTGGGGGCTGCCCAGCTTAAGGCGGGCGGTATCTACCTAGTGAGGTGCAATGACCTCTCCCACCGTCAGAAGTAGCCCCTGGCGTCCTGCTCTACGCCAATTGAGCAGAGACTTATAACCGGTAACTGCTACTTCCCGTGTTGTTTTGACGCTGTATGCGAAGCTGGAGTGTCCTCTCCAGAGCACGAAGCCTGGGTAAAATAGTATGGAGGATAGGCTGTTACCAAGCAGCAAATCCCCCCTCTCCACATCGCTGAAATGGTCCAGTGGAAAGACAAGAGCCAATACAACTGGTTCCAGCAACGTCGCAGGAGTTGGCAGAATGAAAGAAAATGCCTCCGGGACTCCGGCTCCGGATTTTGCCGCGAGGTTATCTCCTGAAGCCATTTTTCTCTACTTCTACTGATATAATCATTTAGACTTCTTTTTCCCTCCTCTACTACTTGCTGTATTTACCGTAATCCACAGCCTCCAAGTTTTCATGGTAAATATAATCTGTCCACATCACTTTTTGGATATAATGCATGCTGCGTGTTCATTAATTTCCATGTTTTTTATCCAATTCTTTGAATTCATTTTGGGTCTAATCTATTATTCCAGCTGGGTATCTAATTACTAGAACTCTCCATGTGTTTATGGCTTTGGTTATAGTTCCACCATTTAATTTTGATTTTAAGATTTTCCTCAGTCTTCTGCTGTATTCCCTTTCTGTCAGTTCTTCAGCTTTTGTGTGCAAGATAATATCTGCTTCTAGTATTCCAAGATATTTATAATTTTCATCACTTGATAGTGATTTTATAATAGCGCCATTTTTAAACTCTATTCCATCTAGTTTTTGGATCTTGCCATTTTGTACAGATGGAGCTACAGATTTGTCAATTCCAAATTTCATTTGAATTATCTTCACTAAATATCCACACATGTTTAGCATTGATTCTATCTCAGTGGAACTTTTTGCATATAGTGTTGTTGTTGTTGTTGTTGTTGTTGTTGTTGTTGTTGTTGTTGTTGTTGTTGTTGTTGTTGTTGTTTCACTTCCCCTGCCCCTCTACAGAGGAGCAGGAGAAGATTTCAATGTGTCAATATCCTGAAGCGGCCAACTTATTAAGTCACTTCACATTACTGGGAATTGACAGCAGGAGCCTTGACAGCTTTGAGAGCTGCAAAGCTTGATTTTTGTCCATTTCCAGTGATTGCACACACCAAAAATGGACCAAGCTAGAACACATCTGCATCAAAAAAGTAGAAGCCCCTGGAAGGGGTTCAGAAAGGTGTGGGCAGAAGTGCTCTGGAGATGGATTGGTTTGCTCCAGTAATCAAGTTGTCTGGTTGCTGGAAAAACGAGCAAACCAACCAGTTCCTGCAGTGCACCAAACAATGAGAAAAATGCATGCCTAATTGAGACCTAAATAGTAATTAGAAGCACTAGTGAGATTGCACAACTAGACAGTTGACGCACCTAACAAACCAGAAGGAGTTTCAGAGACTAATATTCAGTGCAATCAGTCAAAGTAACTGCTAGAGGGAAGGTCGGAGATATCCACGTGGGATGATGTAGGAAAGTTGCCTACAAAGTGAAAAATAGTAGAAGACTTTGAATGTTTGCACAAGAACAAAACTTGCACAGTCAGGGAATTGCTATCAGGAAATAAGTTTCTGGAATGCAAGAAGATCTTCAAGACGGAGCACATAAATGTGAAGCATCAAAGATACAGACAAGGGTGGGGCTGTTGAGATGCTTGACAGAATAAATGGTCACAGATGCTCTTCCTATCAGAGTCATCAAAGTCAGTGAGAGAAAGTGAACCTTATGGACTGGCATTTGCTATTGAAAAGAAGTCTTGAAAGTGGAGCGACGTGACTGCACTGACAGCAGTGATTATTTGTTTACAGAGAACAGAGATAGAGATGATTCCCTAGTTTGTTCCCTCTTTGTCTTGTCCGTTCTTTTGCTTTCTTACCTGATTTTCCTCTCTCCTTCCCCATACTACAGTATGTAGTTCTCTAAGATTCATCTTCTGTTGATGTTTCCAAACACCACCTTCCATGCAGGCTACCATGAACAAGGTTCTGTAATTTCTGCCTCTATATTTTTCAATATACTGTTTGAAGTGGGAAGAAGGCTCTGCTAGCAGAAGCAATGGATAGCAACAAATGTGATTCCCTCCTTTGATCTGGGAAGGGAAGCAGATGGCTAGGCTAGAATCAGTATCTGTACTGTATTGTTTTTTTATTGACATAGAAAGGGAGAAGGGTATTGTGTAAACAAATGTTTTAGAAAGGTGATCTTCCTCCATGAATACTGAGGCTCTACAGAGAAGGGTAAAACACTAATCAATGCCTTTTATGGTTCAGAAGAATCCTAAATGATTATGTCTTCCACTGCAATACTTTAGTCAGTCTTTGAATGTAGCAGCAATTCATTGATTCTAAACTAGTCCAACAGATGGCAGCATATTGTCTGATCAACTTGAATTTAAAAGGAGTAGAAAGTTTTTATAATTTTGTCCAGAAATCGACTTGTATTAACAGGATAATCTGACTTATTTTTTTAAAAAAAAGGAATTAAAGAAATTGCAAGATTCAGATCATCTCTTTAGTGATTCCCTTAAATTCTCCAGAGTATAAAAAAAAATAGAAGAAAGATCTATAATGTCCTGTATAAACTCCCAATGATAATCTGTTTGCATCTCTGAATCTAGATTTTTTCTTGAAGATGGCGGAGCAACATGAGTTTTTCAGTGAAGGTGGGAAAAAATGCAATTTTTTCCATCTGGATCTCAAATGCCTACAAGTAATTCAAGAGAATCCACATCTGGCATCTTTGTCATCCCTTGTCATCACCATGTATGACTGCTGATATTTACATAATTAAAAATGATGGCTATCAGGTATCAAGAACGATGTATTCTCACCCCCACATGTATCCCTTTTCCACTTGCTTCTCATCCTTTTGACACAGCATCTCTCCTCTTCATTCTGTCCAACCCTCTCTAGGTCACTTGCTTGTCTTCTTACTCTTTCTGCACGTACCTCATTATTATTTCTTTCCTCACTCTTTTCCTTGACCTATCTTCACTCTCCTCCTCTCACATGCCTTCCTCACTGTACAATGCAGTGTCAGAGCCACTTGCCGTGTTGGAGCCCCTAGCAAGCCATCGGGTCCTAGTACAAGGTAACAGACAGCCATGAGGGGGTTGAGTTGCCTCAGGATCAGGAGTCCCTGTGGCTGCAGAAGAGACAGCAGGCAAGGTTGAGGGGAATAAAAGAGCCAACTGGGAAGGCAAGGGTTACTGCCTAGCTTGGAAAAAGAGGAAGTGAGGGAGAACACGAAAAGCTGCCTGCCCTCACCACGGTTTAATTGGCTTGTGACAGAGCCAGGCATCAGAAACTCCAGCCATGTGCTTGGACAAGCCTGAGTTAGCCTTTATGAAAATGCAGCCCTAGACAGGCAAAGGAAGGAAGAATTGCTGATACCGAGTTCTTGTGCTCATTTGTACAAGCCTTTTCTCACAATGGTGCACCCTAGCCTTCCTTCTTTCTGCCTTCCAGAATCTGAACTCTGGGGGAATACCAGAGAAACTAACTGAGCCCCCATCCTGGCAAGTAGTTTAGAACCTCTAATTTGACGTTATGGGACTATGGGAGAAAAGGCAAAGGGAATCACTGCTATAATGCTAACAAAAGGCAATATGAGTCAATATGCTAAACTGGAGCCCACAGCCAGTGAGGGCTGGCATGTGAGCACAGCAGGTCTTTTAGTATCAGGGGCAATAGGATTTTACTACCATACACTACATAGCAGCCTAGCTGCCATGTATTGCACCAATTGAAGTCCCAGGTCTTCTTCCAAGGTAGACCCACATAGGGCATATTGCAGTAGTCAATGTGCAATATAACTAAAATATGGGTGGCTATTGCCAAGTCATGTCAACTCAGTACTTTTTAGCTGGCACAGTAAGCAGAATTCTGCAAAGGTTCTCCTTCTTACTGCTGCCAACCAGTATCCAGAAACAGTGCGAAAGCAAGGAGACTATTAACTGCACCTCTCAGGGTATGTGGGTGGGTGTGCAACCACTTCTAGAAGGAGCCACCTCCTCAGCCCTCTTATTGGGGTGAGTGGAAACATGAGGAAAAGAGATGCTGGGCTCAGGAAGGCAATGCTGGGGAACCAACAGCCATGCAGGAGGAACACTGGTGGAGGCAGCAACCAAAGGCACGCCAAGTACGGGTACAATCAAGAGGGCAGGCCGGCGACCTGAGAAACTATCCCCAGTGTGGGCACATCATCCATCCCTGTTGTGGGCCTCTTGCCTTGGCTCTGTGAAGACATCCCCATTAAGGAACAAAAGACAGGGACTGCTCTCACTGAAATTAACTGAGTTGGTGATGGGGGACGGGGAGAAGGGCTTGAACTCTGGGAACCTTGCTGAGTTCTAGCCTTGGCACTATTGAGAACTGTTTAGTTATGAACCCCCATCCCGTTAGCATAAATCCCATTTTGTTCCAGTCTGTCATGTTGGTGTCTCTATAGATGAAGCAATGGAAAAGGAAGGTCCCATTGCCCAGTCAGGGTGAAGAGTCTTTTTCACTCAGGTAGACACATTTATTTATTTATTCATGACACATATTTACCATACCTTTAGTTCAATGCACTATTCTGCCCTAGTCAATTATCCATAGGTGCTCCACACCTCTTGTAAGTAGTAATGTGCAATTTCTATGAAGCATCTTATAGATATATACTTTTGGAGTGCTCTTATGAAAGTTGCTCACCACATCCTTAAATATAATCGTCATCATCACGACTACCACTACCTGCTTCTTGTATTCAGTTTCAGTTCTGCTTCTCATATCTAGTGATAAGCAGTGTACCGCACTGTAATGTTTACCATGATTTCTTCTTTGGCTCTTAGCTGCAATCCTAAGCATGCTTACTAGGTAAGGAGCAAGCCTAAATGAATACAGCACAACTTTCTTCAGAGTAAAGTAAGCACAACCCCAAGGCTGCATGTTGAAATCTTATTTTCTTCCCTGTAGGATAACCTGCCCCTTCACAACACAAGGCACAGTTTCTCTTTCTCTCTCCCTCTTACTTTCATTATCAATTTTCTTTCTTTTCCTTTCTCTTTCCCTCAGGAAAATCCTCCTTTTTTGAGAAAGTGCTTTGAAAAACAAAGTAAATTCTACTTTCTGAGATGAAAAAAAGAGTATTACATGGAACTATATTCTACGTATATGTAATGATTTTTTACGTATATTCTACATACATATATATTTTACGTATATGCAATGATCCCATTAGGAATTTTTTTGTCTCTCCCAAGTCTAGTGGGAAGAATGTGTAAGAAATTACACATTTGTTATCCCAGCAGATGAACCCTAAATATTGTGTGTCTTGAAGAGAATAAAGGCAATGAACATAACTGAAAAATAGAAAAGCTAAAGATCCAAACCTAAATTTGCATGACACTTCTGACAACATCAAGGTTTTCAGCACCTGTCCCTCCCCTCCATAGCCTTGGTGGTGATAATCAGCTTGGAAAAATTTTCTGGGAAGGGCAGCCCCTACCGTGAGACCCTCGGGTGATCACTTTGGCTGCAGGGTAATGGAAGGTAACGGAGCAACAAATGTGCTTCTTAGCACTGCTCCACACCACTGCTGTCAGGCTCTGGCAAGTACCTGCCAAGGGCAGCTGTCCAGAGTCCATTCCTTTTCATATTTTTCTTGCAGGAAACAGGCAGAGATTTTTAAAAAGTGCTCTGCTAGGAGAATATAGTAGTGGCACCTCTGAATTCTGCTGCTAGGACAGTAGGAGGATGCAGCAGTAGGATCCGAGGATCCCTCCAAGTTCAAGAAAAAGAGCCAGCTTTGTGTAGGGGCAGCCTTTGCAAGTGTCTCATTTGCCACCACTTCCTCCCTGCCAGTACAAGGACAGGCGTTGATGTTGCTGCATTGTTGATGTTGCTACCTCGGGGGCACCAGCATTCGTGTGAGCTTTTAGCCTGATTTTTCCACCGCTGTTGGCATTTCTTGAAAGAGATTAGCCATATGGGAAATCTCCCATGTAGCAATCCTGTCGCAGTTTTTGGTGGGTGACACCAGGACAACTCCATCCAGGTACATGCATTCTCCCAATAGAGAGAGGCTCCCCTTGCTCTGAAGTCAACTCTTCTCCACCTTTGTCACCACCACTTTCCTCTCTCACCTCCTCTTCCTCATCCCCATCCCCTCTGACCTCTGGCCTTCCACCTCTTCATCCCAAGGTCCCTCATCCCTCCCTCTGGACCTCTTCCTCCACCTCCACCTCCTCCTCTTCACAGGCACCTTGTACATGCTTGCTGCTTGGAGCATGTGAACTCCTGGTGGGGTGAACTCCTGCAGTGTACTACAGAAATGGGCTCACCCTTCTGCCTTTTTCTTAGCACTAAGGGATGCCACGGATGCCTTGCAGAAGAGGTTGGTAGGAGGCACCGTGGTGGGCCAGGCCAGGTGAGTGCTGCTGACCCCCTTACAAAGTGGGAGGGAATTTTCACTGTGAAAATGGAAAGAAAGAAAAATTAAATCTCTTTCCCCAATGTGGACAGGCACTTTGCACCGCTATGTCTCTCCTCACCACCACCCCACTTGCCACAAAAAATTTTTTTACAAACAAGAGATCCAATTACAGGTCTCTTGTCAAATGCACAGCCTGGCCTGCATGCTTCTCAAAGTGACTGCATAGTGCAATGAAATATATAATGGGGATTTCCCAGCACAAGCTTTTAGGATGACTCTATGCAGGTACCAGCAACCAGGAAAAGGTACAGATCTTTCTGCTAGTAGATGGGCTGTGCTGTTTCTGCCTTTGCTCCAGAAAGAAGATACTGTATATGGAACAAACTCCACATTGAATAGAGGTGTGCTACTTCCCATTTCCCCTCTGCCTTCTACCAGAAATAATCAGTCCATTCCTGTTTGTTTTCTACAGAAATTGCCTTTTTATATCGGATCAAGCAATTTTTTGCCAATTACTTTTTTAAAATCCCTTTTGAAATCACTTGTAGTTCCTTTAGTCTTGAAAAAGCACTCCAAAACCGAGGAAGAAAGAGGAAGTGGCTGTAAAACTGACCTTAGTAGGATGGGCTACCTAACTTTTATACATTTTTCTAGAGCTTGGAGATGTTACTTTTCTGGACTACAACGTTTAGTGTCATGTTAGCTAGGAGGTTCTGGGAGTTGTAGTCAAAACATAATTTGTCTAAGTTTTGTGTTTTACTGTATAATTAAGCATGGGGGGGGGGGCATCCAGGTCATGAATCCACAAAAGACTTAAGGTGTATCAAGCCCACCTTATTTGCAGGCCCTTGTGAGATCACAAATATTAAACTGCTGAAATTAACATTTAAAGGTATTTTAATTGAGGGAACATTGATAAGCATGAGGAGACAGAGCTGATCACAGGAACAACAGCAATGGAGGATGGCAGAGAATACAAGGAGAAAGAAAGACAGAGAGAGAGAGAGATTGAAGGAAGAGACACACATTTCATGGGTTCAGCTCATGCAACTCAGTCTCCATTCCAATGGAAAACAAGGAGACAACAAGTACTTAACTAAGATTAGTATAGAGCACATGGATTTACAGTATCTGACTCTTCAAAACTGAGGTGCCCACAGTTAGAGATCAATAGAAGGGCACTTAGCTTGGACTAGATACAGACAGAATAATAGGGACAGATCCACCAGTGGAGTAGTTACCTATACTCATACATCCATGGGTATAATGTGAATATGGCAGTGGTTTGTTCATTATAAGCAATCCATGATTTACATGAATAACACCAGGCAATTAATCAGCTCAACAATGCTGTAATACTTTCAGAATTTGATTAATTTGCTATTTATATTTTTCTTGCAGATTGTATTAGTCATTAAAATCAAAAGTACAAAAAAACCCAAGACACATGCATATACACAGATCTCTAGATTGATATCACTTAGTTCCTCTTTTTTTAAAAAAAAAAAAAGTTAATCACCATCTACTGTAGTTTGCAAAACCGATAAGCACAAGATACTCAGAAGAACTTGATTCTTCCCAGAACTTGAGTCTTGTAGTGCTATGCTACAGTACTCTCCTTGAGCGAAATCAGAATGCAACTAGACAGGGACAAGAAACTGAATGGCACCTGGTATTGCTAAGTTCTAACTGGGATAACTGTTAGGACAGTAGGATCCTCCGTGTCATTGACCTCTTCCCCATTCTTTCATCCTCTGCTGTCCTCTGTCAAAGCATTGAGATCCCAGAGTTTTATTATGGGGAGATTGTTGAACTGGTTTGGGGTTTTGTGCAGCTTGGCTTACTGAGTTCTCCTCTTCCTGAGAAGATTGCATTGAATGTTGTTGGTGCTGAACTAGGAAAAAGAGGATACCAGGTTCAAAATTCATGTTGTGAGGAGAGCAGTTGCAGTTTTGCACTTTGGGTCAGCAGATCCTTGGGTTGGGAAGGAAAAATCAACAACAAAATGCCTGGGGTTGAAGATAAGACTGTTCTTTAGATAGTATGCGAAGCAAAAGTGGGCAGAAAGGAGCAGCAACATGTATGTGTTTGGAGGGAGAGGGAAAGATTTGTTAATTCATTTTCTCTCTTTTTGTCTTCCATCACCAGTTCTCCTCCACATTTGAAAACATATGAGAGATTCCCCCATTCCAACCCATTCCAGACAAGGAGCTGAATTATATTGTGGAAGCATGGACCTGCACACACATACTTGCTTGCACCACCACCTCCTGCCTTATCCATATCCCATTGGAGTAGCAGCAGAGGTAGTGGCTTGGAGAATTATCATTCTGGGACTCGCTACACATGCACACACACATCACCTGATCCCCCTTATGTATATATCTTCTCCTCCTTTCCTTTCCTCTTTTTTTGTAAGTGACATAGTGCTGAGTTGATATAAGAAACAAGTTCAGCACTTGTTTCACATAGCACTGGACAAAAAAATTCTTTAGAAAGTTCAGAACAGAGACAATGGAGGAGAAGATATTCTCTATGTGCACTGCCATCAAAGCCACCCTAGGATACACCCTCTAGTGCTGATTTGGATTGATACAAGCAGTTACACATACTGGAAACTGAAGTGAAACAGTGCAGTCCTAACTGTTCCTCAAAGAAAAAAAATCAAAAAGAAAAAAGAAAAACAACAACAACCCTGAAGCACCTGCTGCAGAACCAAAAATAGGCATGGGAAAGAGTCAGATGGATTCACAATCAGCTGTAAGTCATGGAAAATAGATCAAAGGTCACCATCCCAACAGCTGGATAAATCAGGAGATGAACTGTAATGTAAGCAGTTGAGTGATTGCATTTTTTCCTTCTGCAAGGCAAGCTCTGTCTTCTGCCTCTTATCACTCACAGAACTGTTATCTGCTTTGATTACTTCTCTTTGTCCTCCCTACTTCACTATTTCTGGCAGGCTTTTGTCAGAGCTCTGTTTTGGCAGAGTTCAGAAAAACAATGGCTGCACGATTCTAGGAATTCCAGCCCAAGAACGTATCTTTTACAAGTTACTCTTTTCCCTAACTCAGGTCATCTAAGACATTCAGTGCCTTAGAAATAAAGGAACAATCCAACTAATTAAAAACAACAAAAACCATGAAATTATCTTCTGGGCGTTGGGGAGTAATTTCAAGATTCTCACCAAGACCAGCTGATGAACCCTTTGCATAGACTAGTGAAAATGGGGCAGAAGACTGTCACTTCTGGATTGTCAGAACAGCTGGATCATTATCAATTTGCACAGTTAGATTTTTCTGGAAATAGAAGGAGTAAGTCTTTTGCTCCTATTCCATGTCCCAGAAGGAATGTACAGTACGTAGATTTACAAGACATTCACTGCTCAACCCATAGAGAGAGAAAGAGAGAGAGAGAAAAGAGAAGAGTGTTTAATGGGAATGATTTGGACTAAAAGTCCCATAATTCCTTACCATTGGCCATGCTGTCTGCGCATTTGGGAGCTGAAGCCCAAAGGATCTGGATACCTGTAAGTTTCCTCACACACGATCTTGATAACAACAAAAATGCACAGTTGAACAGCATTTCTAGACTTTTTCCCCAGAAGCAATGTGGCTGTTCCTTCGTCTCTTGGGTCATAATCCAGATGAAACAGACAGAAGAAATCATATCAGGCAAACACCAAAGAAACAAAACAAGACAAAATAAAATATAAAAAAATACAGAAATATGTAGTACCTTAAATACTATTATTTTTTAATGTGAGCTTTCATGGACTGTAGTCTTGTCCATGGAAGCTCACATTAAAATATAATAGTCTTTAAGGTACCACATGTTTTTGTCTTTATTTTTCTTTTTTCTTTTTCTCCATCCATCCATCCATCCATCCATCCATCCATCCATCCATCCATCCATCCATCCATCCATCCATCCTTCTTTCTTTCTTTCTTTCTTTCTTTCTTTCTTTCTTTCTTTCTTTCTTTCTTTCTTTCTTTCTTTCTTTCTTTCTTTCTTTCTTTCTTTCTTTCTTTCTTTCTTTCTTTCTTTCTTTCTTTCTTGGTCTTGTTTTGTTTCTTTGGATTTTTCCTGATATGCGTGCACAAACTAACCTGGCTACTCCTTCTAAGACAGAAGAAATCAGTTGCCACTAGTCACAGTCCCATTGCAGTCAGTGAGACTCACAACGCCACCTAAACCTGTCTATTCAGAAATAAGGCCACTCCATATCATAGGCTTTTAGGGTTATTAGGGCTAGTAGGATTGTTCCACTGCAGTTGCAGGTCACCCCAGTCAGCCTGTTTGTGCCTCTGTTTTCAGTTGTATCAACCTGCTTGCCAGGCTCTGTGCATAGACGTGTGTGGGAACATCCAGAGCAACAGAGCAATGGTATCCTTCCTGCTCTTGTCCTCCCCATTCTCCCTCATGATCATAGCCATTTAGTATGTTTGAAGTACACCACTGCAGTCATGCATCCATGATCCAGACTTTGCAGACGGTAGGGCGGTCAGGGCTATGACCCAGGGCACCATCATTTCGATGCTACAAAAACAAATTGTAGCTGAAGGGACACAAACCTGCCTGTTACTTCTTGCTGCTAGAATGTCATGAACCTGTTTGCCCTGGGAGTGTTTTCTCCCTCCAGGTGTTACTTCTTGGACAGGAGACACAAAACAAAACAGTACATATCCAACATAGTCATCATGCAGTTAGCCCCAGGCACTTCTCCCCATTCTTCTGACCTCTCGCTCTATATGCCAAACTCACATGACCCAGCTTTAACTAATTGGGCCACAAAGCCCCTGACTTCAAAATTGCTAGCTACTGCTCCGGTGCATTGCTTTTTGAAGAAGCTGAGCCATCCCATATGGTCATGTTACCTCAGAGTCCCTCTATGAAAACAGTATTGCTAATAAACTTGGTCACAGTTCTACACCTACCCATACATTTCAGGGGCAAATGACATGTGATGTAGGAATTCAGACTTATTTTCTTGAAAATATTCATGTCTCCTTTTTGGACTGAGCCCAGGACACTGCCGATTTTTTAAATTGTTTTTTTATTTTATTTTAAACCCATTTCCCTCACACCGTTGCCATTAAGTGCAGATCCAAAAGCTCACAGAAGCTGCAGGGAGTGCCTTCCAATGAGAATTAAGCGGGGATAGGGGTGGGGAAGGATTAACTGTGGCATCTCCAAGATCTGAAACATGCTCTGACACAGCTGTTTTAAGGACAATGAAACAATAGGATTTATTAATGTAATTAAAACATATACTACAACTCTTTATTATGGTCCATTTCACAGGTCTCCCACATCATGTATCTTTTTACATGTATATTATAGATGTGTGTATGCATTATTGGCAACATGTTAATGCTAGTGCAAATAGATCTGAACATCCAAAACAGCAGATCTGGGAGATGAAAATGTATACTCTCAACAAACATATAGGAACAGTGAGAAGCAAAATTGTAATGAAATGGAATGTGACAAAATCTAGGAAAAAACATAAATGGCTGTTCTGGGTTTTTCGGGCTCTTTGGCCGTGTTCTGAAGGTTGTTCTTCCTGACGTTCCACCAGTCTCTGTGGCCGGCATCTTCAGAGGACAGCAACCTGTACTGTACTTATCCTGACGTTTCACCAGTCTCTGTGGCCAGCATCTTCAGAGGACAGCAACCTGTACTCATCCTGACGTTTCACCAGTCTCTGTGGCCGGCATCTTCAGAGGACAGCAACCTGTCCTCTAAAGATGCCGGCCACAGAGACTGGCGAAACGTCATGAAGAACAACCTTCAGAACACGGCCAAAGAGCCTGAAAAACCCAGACCAACCATTAGATCCCGGCCGTGAAAGCCTTCGCAAATATAAAAAACATAAAATTAATTCAGTTTAGCCATTTAAGTTACTCTGTAGGAACATGCTAGAGTAGTAAAAGCAAAGCATTACTCTTGGAAAAACAAATACAGGTTTTCTGAATGGTTTCAGTTAGATAATGACAAGTTATACATCATTCTGTTCTGTGAATGTTGCTTAAACAATTAAAGTATATACACCTGCCAGAAAATGTTAACCAATAGTTTATTAATGAATATGTAAAGGACAAAATCCTGTTCGAGTCAGGAAGTGCAAACAGGCAGTTGTGCAAGCAGCAGTTAAAATATTCTTACAAATGGAATGACTTTTGAAGGTAAATTGTCCCACATTAAGAAATCAGGATAGACATTATCAGTTGTATGCTGAGTCACACAACTCAGCGTGCAACAGATATGTCTATTGTCATTTCTTAAGGCAATTTACCTCCAAAAGTTATGTCGTTCATGCTACACTGGCATAGAGAAGCCAGAGAATTTGACCCAGTCTATGCTATACGAAGGCTGATCATTGCATGCATATATCCTTGCTGTAGACAAAAGGCCACACAGCAAACAGGGTACCAAGAGAAGAAAATGCTTGTGCAATTGCCATTACATGTGCAGTAAAATTCAACAGGAATTTGACTGAAAACCTTAAGTGATCTTTCTATGCTGACCAATAAAAATAATCTAAAATTTATAGGACAGAGTCAGTTTAAACACTTGTTGATCTAGGAAGTCCCTCAAACAGTCCCATAAAGTAGCTGAACTGAGTTTTGAACCATGGATTTATAGCATATGCTCCTAAATTCTGCACACCAACACCTTACATCAGTTGTGGGAAATGTTAATAAATGTGAAGTTCACTTGTGTCCTTCTCTGACTTTCCAGTATGGACCCTTCAACCATCCAACCCATGTATGGAATAGAATGAGGAAAGGTGGTTTGGTGTTTTGTTTTTTGTTTGTTTGTTTGTTTGTTTTGGTATTTTTTTCACTACAGCTCCCAGAATTACCCGGCTAGCATGGCTAATGATCATGCTGGTTGTGAGGTTCTGGATGTTCTAGTCCAAAAAGAAGGGAAAAAAGAAAGAAATTTTACCAAGTTATGATGCAGAACCTGTTCCACAGGGTGGCCTCTGCTGGGTACACATAAGTGCTGTGATTCTGATAGGAGACAGCAGCTGCTCGGTTCTGTCCCGATGTAATGATAATGCTATTGAAAAGGGAAGTGTGTAATTCACCCAGGGGTTTTCCTCTGAAACATGTTTTCATGAGTCCTCTGCCTTTGAGTCTAGCCTGCTAGAACCCCACACTATAAAAATCCACAGGAAATCATTTTGCTGAATGAAATTTCCAAGCCACATCCTGTGCTGTATACCTGTCTTAGGTTGCAGCAACGTGGTCAGAGACTTCGGGATTCACTCCACTTGTAAAACAGGTGAATTTGAAGTATTTTTCACTGACCACATGATGTAAAGCCTCATTCAAATCAGTCCAGCTCTTTTCGTTCTCAAAATGCCTTTTTATCTCCCTCTGCCGTTGGGTGCAGGGGGCGGGTTTCTACTTTTTCAAGTCGGAACGATTGGAATGGGCTTTCCCCCATGTGTTTAATTGTGATACGTTCTTGTAAAGATGAGAGGTGTGTCTGTAGGTGATGTTTCAGTGATGTAGTCAGTTAGAGTGTGATGCTCGGGACCAGGGGAACATGCATCCACATGCTTTCCTCAATTGTCCCCTGAATTTTAGCATTATATCGTCCTATCACATTATCACTCGGTCATCATTATTATTTTCCATATTTACACCCCATCAGTTTTCTGTCAGATCAGCAGAGGTGGGACCAGAGGAAAGAAGGAAAGAAGGGGGGTGGGGTTGTAGGCTGGAATATAAATCACATCCAATATGAACAGTAATCAGCCAAATCAATTCACAGCCCCTGTGTCTACCCTAAGTGCAATTTCTAATGTAATAGAGGCTGCAAATAAAATCAATTTTCCAGGGTAGTTGTACCCTTACACAGTCCCTCTCAGCAATAGGCCTGGGGCCTGTCGCAATCTCTAACTGATGTGAGATACAACCAGCCTTCTGCAGAATTGCAGAGGAACTGGAGACCACTTGAAAAGCTAACAAGTGAGCTGCAGCCTGCTGCGCATGAATATGTGTTGAGTGAGATGGAATGTCGGCTCCAGTACTGAGATAGGTGAAGAGTGACCATAAGCAGTAAGAGTCCTGGTTGTTGTTGTTGTTGTCATCATCATCAACATGGTCATTGTCAGGTAGATTCATCATAAAACATCATGGAGCATAAGGCTACCAATGGTCACTAGTGATGGCCTCATATTAGTGCTTCCAATGTAAAAAGCAATATGTCTCTGAATACCATTCGCTGGGGAACACAAGCAGGAGAGTACCATTGATGTCCCTGTAGGAAAGGTTCATGCAAAGGCAGCTTGTGACCAGGAAAGGGGATGGTGCTGCTCAATGAAATTTGGGGATGAGGGTCCCTCTCATCCTAGTCCAAAAACTGCCCCTGTGTTCAAATACAATGTTATATCACGGGGAAAAATTGAAAAACATAGATCCTTTATTAAAAGCTGAGGTTTTTCTGTTCCAATTTAGCATTTCAAAGAGAAGGAAATTCTGAAGGTATAAACTTTTAGAGTCATCCATCAACAATACTGAGCGGATGTCTTTGGGAGCAGGGGAAGATAGCCTTGAGATATGGATCTTTTCCTTAACTGTAAGAATATGATTCTACTGGATGAATCAGTCTACTGCTTCTTATAAAAGATTCAGCAATATCATAAAGTTTTGTTCCAGTGGGTTGTGTAAGACACACAGAGTGTCACTGGATTTTCTAATCTTGTGACACACATTCACACATTGCCAGTTACAGTGCTAAGGGTTTTTTTGTTTTCCTATTCTTTTTTAGGTGAAAAGCTGCCCTCTATTCTATTCACTCTGTACTTTCCAGCTTTGTCATTCATGGGTGTACACTTCCTGGTAGACAGTCAGTCAGCTGGTTCTGACTGATTCTTGATGAAGACTGTAGGGTTTTCTCAGACCCACTGCAAAAGACAACGGCTGTCAGTCAGAATTTGTCCCAAGGGGAAATCGTGATTTCCTTTTCCTCCCAACCTTCCTACCCCCATTCATAAATTCTCACCACAGGAGACTTCAGTGAAGACTGCTGCAGTCCCCAAAATAAGAACAAAACAGAAAGTGATTGAACAGATTTCTAGAATACCACGAATTTAAAAGTCAGGCTATTTTTGCAAATGAAACACCGCACAAACTGTTCAGTTGTCATTTTTTTGAACACACAAAATCGTACTTGCTGTAAAGCAGTGTGACTGTACTGAACCTTTACCCCACAAAGACAGGAATTCAAATAATTCCTTAACCTTAGGAAAATCACTGTTTCTCAGTACAGTATAACCTACTTCAATGGATTGCCGTGGAGCATATAATGGGAGTAAATGTACTCAGCCTTCTTGGTGGTACTAAAAAATAAATAAATAATTAAACACACACACACACGAGAGAGAGAGAGAGAGAGAGATCAGAATTTTTTTCTTTTGGTTACCATTACAGTTTATTACGTTTTCACCTTACAAGGTGTTTCAGGGGTGCTGGAAAAAACACTATGTATTTTTTTTTCCATTTGATGTCTTGCAGTGAAATATAGATTTACATGCCATTTAGAACCGCCAAAAAAACCCCCACAAAACATGATATACTACATTGGTATGTAGTCTTGGCATTTGGTTTACTACTGCACTATGTCTTGGTATTATGGTGGGTGTGCTCTGCTCTGGATTTTGATCATATGCTTCACACATTTCCATCTCTTGTATGAATGTATTTTTATACTCTCTCCCTGGCATTATTGTGGATGTCATCATTACAACATACTGTATTGGTAAAATGATGCAAAACCACAACTGATTCTGGGTAGACAGCTAAAAATCCCAGATGCCAGAATCTGGCCTAATGAGACATTTGATATGTTTGCAGCACAGCGTGTTTTCCCTGATAAGGAAGGAAAAGGAAAGGAAAAGGAAGCATGATATTATCCTGAATTCACAACCCTCTCCCCCATCCCCCAGCCACTGTCGGCTTAAAGGAAGTGAGTGTGCCATATGGCATGCAAAACAAACAGGATAAGGATAGCCTGGTTAACTATGGGATGGTTTCACCCACTGAGTAAAAAGACAGCATCTGAGCAGCAGGCATTGCAGCAATACACAGCAGATCTTAAGACCAAAAAAAGGGGAAGAGTAAGAGGGAAAAAATAAAACGGCTGTGGAAGGGGCACACAGTAGGAACTGCAAGAAGAAGAAATTAGCATACTGCATGAAGCAGTATGATGATGAACTGGCTCCTGCATGGCCTGAAATACATTATAAAAAGGCAGCAATCCTGTAACTATCTCTTTTGGAGTTAAATTCCAGTGAACTCAACAAGCCTTACATGTGAATAGTCATGCAGAAGATTATTCTTTGCTCTCTTTTCCTCAATATATTTTTTCTTCATAACAGTAATTTGGACTCATTTAACAGCTATCTTTCACTGGCATGTAGAAATTTGCTTTAGGGATGTAGGGATGTAGTGAATGAGACCATTAGTCTTGTTCAAAAGCTGCCTCTTGCTCTATTGACCCGGAGTGTCATAGACTCTGTAGCACTTCAGGCAGGTGTTTTTCCAACCCTAATTAAAAATGCTGGGGACTGAACTAAGAATATTCAACATGAAAAACAAGTTCCACTACTAAGGATCAAAATACACATTCAGAGAAATCTGTTTATAGAAGAAGTCCTCTATCAAGTGGTGAAAAAAGGGTCGTTGTGAAAGCACATTAGAAAACAAACACATGTGTCCTCAGGACTGTCTCTGGAATGCAAACACCAGTTTCCTGTGCACATCTAATTCCAGAGCCACATATACCAAAGCAGATCAAACTGATGAGAAGAAAGTGTAAAAGTGGAAGAGATGCAATTCTCTTAAGTTCAACATGTGTTTTGGACTTGTGCTGTGGTCCCTTCCTTTCTTCTAAAAAAAGCCAGGGAGATGGGGGCGGAGAAGAAAGAATATAGTTGGTGCCAGCAACTGCTGAATATTACAGAGCTTAGAAAAGCTGTATTCGCGAAGGCTTTCATGGCCAGGATCTAATGGTTGTTGTGGGTTTTTCGGGCTTCTTGGCCGTGTTCTGAAGGTGGTTTTTCCTAACGTTTCGCCAGTCTCTGTGGCCGGCATCTTCAGAGGACAGCAAACTACTACTGGCCATGCTTGGTGGCTGTTACTTTGCAGTTGGGGCCTTCAAAGAAAAAGGGGCCTTTATTTATTCACCTCCATATTTCTCCATTTCCTGAGGAAGGGAACTGACCACGAGGAGTGGTGCTGTTATTCTTTGCCATGCCTCTTGTTAGTCTTGTCCATCAGGACTCTGCTCTGCAAATGTTAGTCCCCAGCCTGATTTCTAAGGGGGCAACAAATGGCTGCCACACCTCTCCCTGGCATTTTGGATTTTGTTTAATTTGTAGTTATGATGGCAACATACCTAAAATGGTGCTACTGAGGGAAAAAAAAGAGGGAGATCTTAGTGACACAGAAGAAACCTAAGAATGTCTGGGTTTTTTGGGGAATGGGTTTTTAAAAATCTACAATGGCTTCCCCTCCACCCTCAGTAGTTCAGTGACCATGTACTGTAGCCACAGAATGCTGAATAGAGGAGAATAGAATGAAGTAGAATGAAAGATAGCACAGCAGACTAGCTGAGACACTGAACAGGAAGTGTTCTACTCAGCAATACTTTGTCACAACTTTCCCTTCTATTCATTGTGTTTGAAGACCTCAATCAGAGCATGACCATGACTGAACAATCCCATAATGTTAACTAGTGTGTGTGTGTACATTTACACGCCATGCACAACCAGAGAGAATTTAATGACCCCATATCCCACACAGACTATGTTCTACATGGGTGAACAAAGAAACTTTATAGGGTTGAAAACCTCTTGTAAAAATAATGACTCTTTAGAGAAAAGTTCTATTATGCATCCGAATCTCTGATCTTATGAGGGTGGCAAACCTTTTATAGTATTGGTCTGAATGATTTATTTTAATAATTAATGAAGTGTTGTTCAAAACAAAAGAAGGGATGTAGGATCAGTAACATTTGCAACCATTAGAGGCCATATTAAATTTCTAAATTAGAGAAAAGGGATTTGCCTGTTAGGTAACAGAAGTTGTGGATGGCCTTTCTTCAGTTGCAACCATTAGAGGCCATATTAAATTTCTAAATTAGAGAAAAGGGATTTGCCTGTTAGGTAACAGAAGTTGTGGATGGCCTTTCTTCAGTTGCCAACTTTGTCATTGTTGTTTTAAAAAAAGTTTTGTTTCACCTCTAAATGGCACCAAAGAGGCAAAAAAGAAGAAAACCAGTCCTGGTGTTATATTTCAAGAACAGCCTAGATATCACATCATGATGTACCACTGTACCTTGAGGTATTTGTTGTAAGATAAATGCCAGCCCCCAAAGTGTCAGAAAATCATCTAGAGATGAAATGCCTCGGCAGAGTTGCAAATTAAGTCTTTCTAGCACCCAAGCATAAAACAAAGCATTCTAAATGTAGAACACATCATTGAGAAAAATCATGTGTTCCCTTTAACTTCCTGAGAGGGAGCATCTTTCAACATCATCTACATTGACCCTTAGTTTAGACCAGAAAGGATAATGACACAGTTTGCAATGGTTGTTCTAGAAGTCAGGTTACCTGAAAAATCTCTGCCTTCTATATTTTCACTGAATTGCTTATACAGTCTCTTAATCTTTCATTTCATCTAGAACATGAGGTGATAAAGGCTCATAAAATAAAAAAGTGTGTTTTTGGAAATGCAGTCTGCAGTTGCTCTGTTAAAACAGACAAGCAAACCTCCTGGGCCTCTGTACCCTGCCTTGGGAACAGCTGAGTGTAATCTCTTCTGCTTCTTGATCCAGTCAAGGCAAAAGAGCACCAGCTTTCAATGAATACTGAAACACACCCACTTAGAGAGACAAATTCTTTATTCAGAGAGCCTTAGTCAAACATACTCTTCTTAGGCTCACGTGGAAACCCGACGTTCCTTTATGAGTTTGGTCTTGCTGAGACTGCACCTCACCTGGGAGCTCTGCACTCATGCAATTTCAGGAGAACTGTCTTGTTGGCATCCAAGACTCTGATGGCCTCTCGGGATGCCTGCCATGGACCCCTCATACTGGCATTCTTCCCATACTAAAACCTTATTATGACTTGCGAATGCTTCCTCTTTCTTACCTCTTTTGAATTTTTCAGTGCTGGAGATCCTTACTCCTACTCCTCCCACTCCTGAGAAAAAGGAACAGGGTGGGCCCAAGACATTTTGCAAACTGAGGCAATGGGCAAGATGGCACCCCTTCCATTCTTTTTACAGGTGTTGACTAGGCTGACTGCTTCAGCACTGGCAATTCTCCCAGCCGGCTAGCACATGAGCAATTCACTCCATGTGATGTACAGATGATGTTTCGTTCAGAGGAAGAACTAATGAAAAATGAGAAAATGCTATCTGATATTATTTGGTTTCCTGAGTTTAGAAACGTTAATATACTATGCATCATTTTGTTATATGGCTGCAGTGTTGCTGGAATATTATCGCTCAGTTCACTTAATGATTATTTTATTTTATTTTATTTTATTTTATTTTATTTTATTTTATTTTATTTTTTATTTATTTATTTATTTATTTATTTATTTATTCATTCATTCATTCATTCATTCATTCATTCATTCATTCATTCATTCATTCATTCATTCATTGGATTTTTACCCCGCCCCTCTAGACCATGTCTACTCGGGGCGGCTTACATAGATAGAACAATATAAAATATAAAATATATAAAATTATAAAAATTATAAAAATTATAAAATTACAATTACAATTGAACAATTAATTTGAAGAAGTTTACCAAGATGGCATGGCATAAAAGGGGACAAAAATAAGAAAGACTTAATTGGCTGGAGGGAAGGCCTGCTTGAATAGCCAAGTTTTTAGCTGGCTTTTAAAAACACCCAGCGAGGATGCCAGCCGAATTTCTGTTGGTAGGGTGTTCCACAGCTGATGTAAGGTATAGCCCTCAATCTCACGCAAGATGCACTTTTATGGCTGATGAAGACCAGAAGGGATTGTAAAGAGCTCCAGAAGGATCTTTCCAAACTGGGAGAATGGGCAGCAAAATGACAAATGTGTTTCAATAAAAGAAAATGTAAAGTAATGCACATTGGGGCAAAAAAAAGATCAAAACTTTAGTCATCAGCTAATGGGTTCTGAGTTCTCTGTGATGGATCAGGAAAGAGACCTTGGTGTGCTGGTGGACAGCTTGATGAACGTGTCAACCCAGTGTGCGGCAGCGGTGAAGAAGGCCAATTCTATGCTAGGTATCATTAAAAAGGGGATTGAAAATAAAACAGCCAACATTATAATGCCATTGTACAAAAAGGTGGTAAGACTGCACCTGGAGTATTGCGTACAGTTCTGGTCGCCGCACCTCAAAAAAGACATGGTGGAACTGGAAAAGGTGCAGAAGAGGGCATCTAAAATGATGACTGGGCTGGGGCACTTACCTTATGAGGAAAGGTTACAGCATTTGGGGCTCTTTAGCACCTGAGAGGGGACATGACTGAGATGAATAAAATGATGCAGGGGATGGATAAAGTGAAGCTCTTTTATCTCTCATGCAATACCAGAAGCAGGGGACATCCGCTCAAATTGAGTGTTGGGAGAGCGAGAACAGACAAAAGAATATATTTCTTTACCCAGCATATTGTTAGTCTGTGGAACTCCTTGCCACATGAAGTGGTGATGGAATCTTTAAAAGGGGATTGGACAGATTTCTGGAGGAAAGGTCCATCACAGGTTACAAGTTATGATGGGGATGTATAATCAAAGGAAGGTACTTCAAAATGCCAGGTGCAGGGGAGGGGTATCAGGAGACAGGTATCTAGTTGCCTCATGTGCTCCCAGAGGCATCTGGTGGGGCCACTGTGAGATACAGGAATCTGGACTAGATGGGCCCTTGGCCTGATCCAGCAGGGCTCTTCTTATGTTCTTATGAGGGACATTCTGACAGAAGTGGCTGAGAAAATAACAGGTCAGACAGGGTAAGGCTGGTTGACCTTATCTTTAAGCTTTAAGGGCAGTATTCAAGGGAAAGTTCAGTCAAATATACCACTTGGCCCCCAGATCAACAGTCAGACCACCTAACAGTTGTTGAGCTATTTTTAAAATGCTTCTGTGACTGCATATGATCCAGCCCACTCAAAACCTTCTCTGTGTCAACCCAAGGGGGAAAATCAGTATCAACCAACTTATTCCTCTCAAAGTGCCTCTGGTGTGTTTCCCCACTTTAGCTCTCTAGTACTCCTACTTTGACATGACCAAAATATCTTGGGAGGAGGGGAAATTCCATCCTGTCTGGTGACACATAGCAGTGCTTTGCATTTCGATAGGAGATGCATTTACCTTTTACATACCAAACTGATATGGCAGAACTCAGATTAATGAGGAGGAGCTGATAAAGCTGCACCAACTTCGAGCCTTTGTGCAGGTGTGATGGCAAATATTTCTGACTCACTAATACAAAAAAAAGAAAGAAAGAAAACTTCTAAGTGAGAAGCACCCTACTAAGACAATTAAAACTATTTATAGTTTTTGTGTCAAGTTTGATCAAGTTGTGCTTTGTTGACTTTAAAGGAGTAACTATGTGCTTGCATAAATTTCTTCCACTAAAATCAATGGCATATAATGGCAACTGTAGTGGCCAGAGGACTGGAAAAGATCAGTCTACATTCCAATCCCAAAGAAAGGCAGTGCCAAAGAATGCTCCAACTACCGTACAATTGCACTCATTTCACACGCCAGCAAGGTTATGCTCAAAATCCTACAAGATAGGTTTCAGCAGTATGTGGACCAATAACTCCCAGAAGTACAAGCTGGATTCCGACGAGGCAGAGGAACTAGAGACCAAATTGCTAACATGTGCTGGATTATGGAGAAAGCCAGAGAGTTCCAGAAAAACATCTACTTCTGCTTCATTGACTACGCAAAAGCCTTTGACTGTGTCGACCACAACAAACTATGGCAAGTTCTTAAAGAAATGGGAATGCCTGTCCACCTTATCTAATTCCTAAGAAACCTATATGTGGGACAGGAAGCAACAGTTAGAACTGGATATGGAACAACTGATTGGTTCAAAATTGGGAAAGGAGTACGACAAGGCTGTATATTGTCCCCTGCTTATTTAACTTATATGCAGAATACATCATGCGAAAGGCCGGACTGGAGGAATCCCAAACTGGAATTAAGATTGCCGGAATAAATATCAACAACCTCAGATATGCAGATGATACCACTCTGATGGCAGAAAGTGAGGAGGAAACCTTGTAATAAGGGTGAAAGAGGAGAGTGCAAAAATGGTCTGAAGCTCAACATCAAAAAAACTAAGATCATGGCCACTGGTCCCATCACCTCCTAGCAAATAGAAGGAGAAGATATGGAGGCAGTGACAGATTTTACTTTCTTGGGCTCCATGATCACTGCAGATGGAGACAGCAGCCACGAAATTAAAAGACGCCTGCTTCTTGGGAGGAAAGTGATGACAAACCTCGACAGCATCACCTTGCCAACGAAAGTCCACATAGTCAAAGCTATGGTTTTTCCTGTAGTGATGTATGGAAGTGAAAGCTGGACCATAAAGAAAGCTGACCGCCAAAGAATTGATGCTTTTGAATTGTGGTGCTCTTGAGAGTCCCTTGGACTGCAAGGAGAATACACCTATCAATTCTAAAGGAAATCAACCCTGAGTGCTCACTGGAAGGACAGATCCTGAAGCTGAGGCTCCAATACTTTGGTCATCTCATGAGAAGAGAAGACTCCCTGGAAAAGGCCCTGATGTTAGGAAACTGCAAAGGTAAGAGGAGAAGGGGACGACAGAGGATGAGATGGTTGGACAGTGTCATCGAAGCTGCCAACATGAATTTGACCCAGCTCTGGGAGGCAGTGGAAGACAGGAGGGCCTGGCGTGCTCTGGTCCATGGGGTCACGAAGAATCAGACATGACTAAACGACTAAATAACATCTCTGTATTAATTCCTTAATCCTAAAAGGAATGTTCTAGTACTTTAGATACTTGGGATCAAAATTATCAGATAGTTTTCATAAGTGATATGTGTACAGTTAGCCTCCATTAATATCAGCAGGATTTATTTTAAAAAATACAAATAGGAATGGGCTAGAAAAACACTTTTTTAAAAGTTTTTACACCCTATTTGTCAATATGTATGAATAATCTGGGTCTGAGTAAAAAAAAAAACCTCTCAAGGTGAACCACATGGCACATAATTTGTGAGTGGGCTAAAAGTCCCCAAAACAAGTTGATTTGGGTTAGGGTTCCCACTGTGCTCACTGTGGAAGCAAGTAATGACAGTGGGGCAGTTCGAAAGGAATTCCATGCCACAGGGGGAAAGGAAGAATAATGAAAAGGACTAACATCAGTGCCACAAATAGCAAACTGCTTGTATGCCCTCTGAAAATTGTCACTCACTCATTAAAGTGGCATGAACTTTCCTCCATTTTCACTTGCTTTGAATTGAGTTTTGCAGTAGTTCTAGAATGCAAAGCTCCCGTTTGTTTGTTTGTTTGTTTGTTTGTTTGTTTGTTTGTTTGTTTGTTTAAAAGCAGAAAATCTTTACAACAATTTAAAATTAAACAATTTACAAACACATAAAAGCGAAGCAGACCAAGATCCTCAATTCCTCCAAGGTTCTAATAAATAGCACTTTTTGACTTAGTGCCAAAATGATAACAGAATGTGCAAGAACTCTGTTTCTCAGTAGTTTGAGGACGAAAATTGTTGTAGATGCACATTTAAAGCCCACGTGTGTATTTTGTCGTCCACCTAAATAGATGTTCTCTGCTTAGCCCCTAAGTGAGTATAGCATATATTTTCCAATTGTCTGCCAGTAGAATGAGCTATGAGCTAAAAAAAGGTCACTTTTCAGAAAGAAGCACTGGTCCATCCCAGTACTCCATCTGCAATAAAAGAGAAAATAGTACTGTAGTCCTATTCAGGCATTCCATGAAACATATTTTCCACTTCAACTGCTGATGTGGATTCATATGGTGGAATGATTTCACCACAGAATATTCTTCTGCACAGAATACAGTAGTAGCATGTCAGTGAAAAGCTACAATCATTCTCTCTTAAGCCTTTTCTTCTATGTGAGGGGATTTGTAGGGGTTTTTTGGTGTGGGTGTGGGTGTGGGTGTGTGTGCGCGTGCGCGCGCACGTGTGTGGGTGTGTCTGCCTGTTTGTGTGTGTGTGTGAGATTAGGCATCCTTCAGTCTTGAGAGACTATGGTAACGTGCTCTGTATGGAGGACTTTGAACAGCATCTAGTGTGGCTGAGAAGGCCAATTCGAGAGTGACAATTCCTTCCACACTGAAGACAAATACAATCTGTCCCCTGTCCAGCTCCCTGGTTTTTCTTGTTTCGGGACTGCCTCTTTGCCTCGGCCTGCTGGACAAGGGTCTCTTCAAATTGGGAGAGGCCGCGATGCACCGCCTGCCTCCAGGTTGAATGCTCAGATGTCAAGGTTTCCCATCTGTTGAGTCTATCTGTTGAGTCTATGAAGGCACACTTAGTCATGTGGTTCCTCACTTACATTCTGAAGTGGCATATATTAGGTTTACTTCAGTGCTAATAAGGTCAGGGAAACTGTGCACATCCAAGCTTGGTTTTTTTTAAAGCCCCCAAAAGCTAAAGGTTTTGTAATAATTAGGAGGAAAACTGTGACTCAGAGTAGCTTTTGTTGTTGTTGTTTAATCGTTAAGTCATGTTTGACTCTTTGTGACCCCATGAACCAGAGCACGCCAGGCCCTCCTGTCTTCCACTACCTCCCAGAGTTTGGTCAAATTCATGTTGGTAGCTTTACAGTGATGTGAAAATGGCTTTACTTTTCTCCTGGGAATCATATTGCAAAAGGTTCCCTTGATGAGCACTACTTCTTTTCATGAGAAAAGTCATTTTCAGACATTCACATAAACAATGAAGGCTTAAACTACGTATGTAGAGGTGGAACAGTTTCATGTATGTGCAGTCTCTCTCAGCTCCTAGTGTTGCTATGCACAAATGGCCTTTTGAAATTCTACATCCATTGTGGGAAGAGAAATTGGGGGTTAATTGGGCAAATTTCTTCATAAAAAAATTCTCCAGCAATTTCTCAGGGGTGTGATTCACCATTAACAATTTTTGTACCACAGCTGTATCCTTTCTCACCAAAGGATTTTTCCCCCCATTGCCACTGCACATGGCAGCAACAGCAACTAAATAGAAGGCCTGGCCACCATTTTGCTGCCTCCTCAGTGCCCTTTACATAGTGAGGGAAACCAGGTAGGAGCTTTACCACATACCTAGCTAGCATGCAGAGATGGAAGATAATGCTAGCCTTATGATGGCCTACTTGACGTACATATTGTTGTTCCAGGAGAAAGAGAGTTTTTATCATACCAAAAAGAAATGTGGTGAGACTCATAGGCAAAAAAGTCTTGCCCTTCATTTAACATTTGGTTGTCTTTCTCACCATGTAGCAGAACATCAATGGCTGACTCACCACTTAAGGAAGGAAGGGAGGGAGGCCTGTCCCTTTGTTCTGTAGTAATTTTGACTTTTCCCTCTCTCTCTCTCTCTCTCTCTGTATGTGTGTGTGTGTTCGCATTTCCTGTGTTCTGAAAGTGAAGCTTGCTTGTTTGTATCCCAAAGAAGCAATGTGAAGAGTGCAGTACATGAGAGTCATGCACGAATCAACAATAGAGTAAGAAGAATTGTCCTCAGAGTCATTCTAGGGCAGGATGCTGCTGGTGGTGGGTCTCAGAAGACATTTATTTGGAGAAACATTCCCCTAGAAAGAGAAAGGCACATTGCAAAATTATTTCTAAACTTCATTGAACATTTTGTTAGTGGCTACCTCCCTCCAACCCACCACCAGCATCATCTTGCCCTAGAATGACTCTGAGGGAATCTAGACAATTCTTCATACTGTACTGTTGATTCTTGCATGTGAGCTTGGAGGATCAGAGTGCCTAAGACCCATTTCAACTTAGTCCATGCCCTTGCATCTTGCCAATTAGATTACTGCAATGGACTCTTGGTGGGGCTACCCTTGAAAGTGACACTGATGCTGCAGCAAATGCAGTTTGCAGTCACTAATAGGAATATCTTTCAGATGACATGACACCAATTTTAAAGGATTTACACTGGCTGCCAATACATTTCTGGTCTGAGTTCAAGGTGTTAATGATTTCTTTAAAAGCCCTAAATGGTTTGGGACCTGGATATTTGATGCACCATCTCTCTCTATATAAACTAAGGTCACTAAGATCTGCTGGAGAGGCCCTCCTCCATGTCACACTATTGATAACTGTACACTATGTGGAACTGTACATTATATTCTCAATTGTGGAAAGCCCCTTGGAGGCTTGACTGGCACTGAAATTGGCATCATTTTGGCACCAAATCAAAACATACATATTTATTAGAACCTTTGGGGACTGAGGATTGCGGCCTGTGTAATCTGTGTAGATTTTACTATAGTTTTAATATTTTAATTTTGTATTTTAAACTGTTTGATTTTTAAATGTTTTAAAATCGTTTTATGTGGCTCAGTAACATCCCCACCCCAGATTCTGTGATACAATGCAAACTATGAATGTTTTAAATAAATAAACTGAATAAATAAAAAGGTGAAGCTAGTGTTGTGTTGTGTAGAGGAAAAACAAGAGCTCTTTTCCAAAAGATCCAAGAAATCAAAAGGAAATTTAAAACTAGAGTAGGAATACTGAAGGGCTAACAGGGAAGCACAATCTCTGACCAGGAAAAAACCAAAGAGAAGATGGAAACAGTATACGAAAACCTATACAGAAGAGATAAAAGGATGACCGATTCTTTTGAAGAGGAATCCAGGAATGAAGATTCTCCAATTGTAGGAAGTGAAGTGAAAGCTTCCCTGAAAGCACTAGGAACAAACAAATCATTTGGGCTAGATGGAATACTGATAGAGCTATTTCAAGCCTCAGTGGCTGAATCTGTCGAAATCCTAATAACAATATGTCAAAAAAATATGGGGAAAAACAATGGCCCACAGAATGGAAACATTCAATATCTATTTCAATCCCCAAGAAAGGAGGTGCCAAGGAGTGCAGTAACTATAGGACCATTGCTCTAATTTCCCATGCAAGCAAAGTGATGCTCAAGGTATTGCAACAAAGGTTTTTACCTTATATGGAGTGAGAAATGCTTGATGCTCAAATTAGATTCTGAATAGAAAGAAGCACTTCAGATCATATTGCAAATATCTGCTGGCTACTGGAGTAGACCAAAGAATTTCAGAAGAAGGTCAGTCTATGCTTTGTAGACTACAACAAAGCCTTTGACTGTATGGATCATGAGACAATACAGATTGTTCTGAAAAATATGGGTGTGCCACCGCATTTGATTGTCCTGATGCATAACTTGCATTGTGGACAAGAAGCTACCATTAATACAGAATATGGAGAAACAAAATGGTTTCCTATTGGCAAGGTGTTAGGCAAAAGTGGTTTTTTACTCTCCCTATTTGTTCAGTCTGTGCACAGAATATACCATACAGAAAGCTGGACTAGATTCAGATGAAGGACACAGGAAAACCTATGAAAGAAACACGAGTAATTTAAGATATGCAGATGATATCATCATACTGACAGAAAGCAGCAATGACTTGAAATAGCTTTTAGTGAAAGTGAAAAAAGAAAGTGCCAAAGCAGGACTGCAGTTGAACATTAAAATCATGTTGATTTGGTTGAATGGGATGCATTAAAAACATTGCTTAAACAGATAGGATTCAGTACTCAATTTAGACAAATAATTCATCAATTAGACTCACAGAACTCTGAAAAAATAATGATAAATGATTGCATAACAGAATCAATATGTTTAAGCCGAGGAATGAGACAAGGTTGTCCCTTATCTCCAACTTTATTTATATTAATAAAAGAAGTGCTGGCACAAGTGATCAGAAGTGATAGTTCAGTTAAAGGTGTAGACACAAGAGGAGGATAAAATAAATCTTTTTGTGGATGACACACTATTAATAATTAAAAATCCATAAGAAACATTGCAGATTATTAGAACACATCTGCTTTGAAGAAATAACTGGTTTGAAAGTAAACTAGGAGAAATCAGAATGTATTTTATTAAAATCATTCAGAAGTAGATGAGAAAGAAATGAAAAAAGTGCTTAAGGGAAAAATTGAAAGTATAATTAAATATTTAGGTACTGTATTTATATTACATGGAATATACAAGAAATGATTAAAGTAAATATGGATAAAGAAGAAATTGAAGAAAGAAATTAATGAACAGATAAATCAATATA
The DNA here is from genome assembly GCF_051106095.1 of Pogona vitticeps. Taxonomy (NCBI): domain Eukaryota; kingdom Metazoa; phylum Chordata; class Lepidosauria; order Squamata; family Agamidae; genus Pogona; species Pogona vitticeps. The sequence goes on along the minus strand of NC_135783.1, from coordinate 80,767,411 downwards.
AAAATTGTCAAGGTTTGGAAAAACAGCATTAACTAAAATCAAGATTATCCCTAGAATTAACTTTATATTTTGGATGCTCCCAACAAAGTTTGGAGAAATATATCTGAAAGACTCGCAGAACTTGCTAAATAGCTATTATAATGGAAACAAACAAAAAAAGAATTAATAAGAAACTATGGTATATTCCACAAAAAGAAGGAGTGCTTGGATTACTAAATGTTAAAACATATTACATTAAAAACCAGTTTAGACATATTCAGGGTATTATTGCACATAAAAGAAACTTAATATGGAGGGAAGTGGAAATGTCAGAATATTTTAATGGACTGGAGAATATCTTCTTTAAAGAAAAAATTGCAGAAGAAATAAAGAGAATAACTAATCCTTTTTTGAAGAATATGTTAGAATGCTGGAAAGTATACAGATACATACTGAGTCCACCTATTTAACCACTACAATACATAGTGGATGCTCAGAACTTCCCCAAAATCTTTAAAACTAAACTTAAAGAAGTGTTAATAGAGAAAGGGTTAAATACAATAAGGGCTTGGATGGAAAATATGAAAGATAAAAATACTATAAATGAAATTTTGGGAGAGGAAGAGGATATTTATCTTACTCCAAATGGAAAGTTGGACAAGGGAGTGGACCAGAAAAGTAGAAGAAATTAGGAAATGGTCTAAATTTGAGATTATAGAGCAAATAGAGGTTCAAGAGGAATGAAATAAAAGGAAGAGCACAGTAAGTGTGATTTATAAGATTTTTAACAAATGTTGGATATTAAAAAGCTATGATGAAAAACCAGTGGCAAGAGGACTTAGAGGAAGAGGTTAAAAGTGAGGACTGAAACAAAATATGGTCACAAAGAACAATGAAGAATATGTCTATAAGGGTAAAAGAAAATTGTTATAAGGTTGCCTGGATATGGTACCTTACCCCAGCAAGATTAAATATTATAAATAAAGGAAAAAGGAAATTATTTACATATGTGGTGGACTTGTAAAAGAAGAAAGAAATAATGGACACTGGTTTTTAAAGAAATTAGAGAAATTCAAATATCACTAATTATTGCCCTTTTAAATAAAATCAAGAATGACCATCTTTAAAAAGAACAGAAAGAGATAATTGTTATAATGGTCACAGCAGCAAGATTAATATTTGCAAAAAAACTGGAAAAATGACAAATAAGCCAACCATGAAGACTGGTATAAAGAAATGTGGAGTTTAGAGATAAATGAAAAGCTAACATGTGAAATAAAAGTAAGAAGGGGAATGACAAAATATAATGATTTTAAAGAGATATGTAATCCATATTTGAACTGTTTTTGTAAAAGGTAGAGGTCATAACCCAGCAGAAGAATCAATGTATTTTTGGGGTGGAATGGGGTGAAAAGGGATATATTTGGTCATCTGGTTCCGAGGGTGATGGTGGTACAGGGGGGAAATTTTTTAAAATTATTGTATTTATTTATTTATTTATTTATTTGATTTTTACCCCGCCCCTCTAGACCATGTCTACTCGGGGCGGCTTACAAAATAAAACAAAACAGTATAAAAATATATAAAATCATAAAATTACATATTTCAATTTAAAACAATTAATTTAAAGAGAGGATTACCAAGATGGAATAGCCAAAAAAAGAGAGAGAAACAGAGAAAAAGACTTAATTGACTGGAGGGAAGGCCTTCTTGAATAACCAAGTTTTTAACTGGCTTTTAAAAACACCCAGCGAGGGTGCCAGCCGAATTTCTGTTGGGAGGGCATTCCACAGCCGAGGGGCCACCGCCGAGAAGGCCCGGTTTCTTGTTTTTTCCTTCCGGGCCTCTCTTGGCGTCAGACCCCTCAGCCGCCCCTGCTGGCTATATCGGGTGATCCGGGTAGATCTGGGTGGGAGAAGACGATCTGCCAAATATTGAGGTCCCAAACCGTTTAGGGCTTTATAAGTGATCATTAGCACTTTGAAGTCAATGCGGAAACGGATGGGCAACCAGTGCAAAGCAGCCAGGGTGGGGGAGATATGCTGGTGTTTTCTCACCCCACTAAGGAGCCTGGCTGCTGCATTCTGGACCATCTGAAGTTTCCGCGTCAGCCTCAAAGGCAGCCCCACGTAGAGTGCATTACAATGGTCTAATCTCGAGATTACGAGCGCATGGACTAGAGTAGTGAGGGCCCCCCGATCAAGATATGGTCGCAGCTGGGCAATCCGCCATAGATGAAAATAGGCAGAGCGGACCACGGACGCCACCTGGGTTTCCATGGTAAGCGCCGGGTCCAGATGTATTCCCAAGCTGCGGACCTCACTCTTTGCGGCAAGGGTCGTCCCCCCAAAGGAGAGGGAGTCACCTATACCGCTGACGGAAGGGCCGCCCACCCTCAAGACCTCCGTCTTGTCCGGGTTCAGCCTCAATCCATTTGACTGCATCCATTCCAGTACAGTGTCCAGGGACCGGACGGCATCCACTGAAGTTGGTGTAAAGGAGATGTAGAGCTGTGTGTCATCAGCATACTGATGACACGATGCCCCACACCCCCTGATGACCCCGCCCAGCGGCCTCATATAGATATTAAACAGCATTGGGGAGATGATCGACCCTTGTGGAACCCCACAATTGAGATTCCACGGGGCCGAGACCCTCTCCCCAAGCTGTACTCTCTGGGGGCGGTCCTCCAGGAAGGAGTGGAGCCAGGCAAGTGCCAGGCCACCGACTCCCAACTCGGAGAGCCTCCCCAGGAGGATACCGTGGTCGACGGTATCAAAGGCAGCTGAGATGTCGAGGAGGACCAACAAGGACATGTTGCCCCCATCGGCCTCCCTCAACAGGTCATCCAACAGTGCGACCAGTGCCGTCTCTGTACCATAGCGCGGCCTGAAGCCCGACTGAAATGGGTCCAGAGCATTGGTTTCGTCCAAGAGCGCCTGAAGCTGATCTGCCACCACCCTCTCAACCACTTTGCTGAGGAAGGAAACATTGGCGACGGGCCTATAATTGCCAATTTCATCCGCCGCCAAATTTGGTTTCTTCCTAATGGGCCTAATGAGTGTCTCCTTGAGGGCGAGGGGGACCTTGCCCTCCTGGAGAGACCCATTAATTATTGCAGTGGCCCATTCTGTTGTTACTGGCTTGGCTGCTTTGATTAGCCAGGCCGGGCAAGGGTCGAGAGAAGAGGTGGTGGCCCGACAGCGATCAAGCGCCTTGCCTACCAAATCTGGTGTTACAGGCTGAAAGGAGTCGAGAATAACCGGGCAGGACGGAGCGCTGGAGATCTCTGCTCGATCCATTGTATTTAAAAAAGGAGAAAGGTCACGGCGGATGGCCTCCACTTTGGATTTAAAAAATGCTGCAAATTGGTCAGGTGAGATGCTAGTGGGAGGCCCTTCACCCTGACCAATTCCGGATAGATCGCGAACTATACGGAAAAGTTCCGCCTGCTGGTTGGAAGCTTCGCTTATCCGGTCAGCGAGGTAAGATCTTCTAGCAGCCTTTACCTTGGCTAGGTAACGGTTAGTTGCGATCCTGACAGCTATCTTACTATAGTCCGTCGGTTTCTTTCTCCAAGCGCACTCTAGCCGTCTCCTTATTCGCTTCATCGCTCGTAGATCCTGACTATACCAGGGTCCTGGCTGAGCTCTGCTCCTGAGAGGGCGTTTGGGTGCGATCGTGTCAACAGCCCTAGTAGCGGCGGAGAACCAACCATCGACCAGGACTTCACCAGGAGCGCCAGACAGTGCCGCTGGAATCCCTCTCATGGTATCCTGAAAACCAATTGTACAGTATGTATGTGCACACATTTTATGTTAGTATTGTTCTTATTGTTTTTCTTTAATTAATAAAAATATATTTTTTTAAAAGACCAAAATTATGGCTATAGAAGAACTATGCAACGTTAACAATAACAATGAAGAAATTGAAATTGTTCAACATTTTTGTATACTTTGGTTCAACCATCAATCCAAATGAAGGCTGCAGCTAAGGAACCAGGAGAAGACTCAGAAGGGCAGCAATGAAGGAATTAGATAAGATCATCAACTATAAGACGTGTCCCTGGAGACCAAGTTTACCAATCACTATGTACAGGTATGAAAACTGGACAATGAAGAAGATGACAGAAAAAAATTGATTCATTTGAAATATGGTACTAGAGGAGAGCTTTGCAGATAACCTGGGCTGTCAGAAAGATGAACAAGGGGGTCCTAGAGCAATCAAGCCTGAATTATCTCTGGGTGCAAAAATATAGGATTGTTATCCTTTGGATACATCATGAGAAGGCAAGATCCTCCAGAAAAGACAGTTATAGTAGGAAAATGTGAAGGCAACAGGAATAGAGGAAGACCAAACATGAGATAAATTGATTCCAATAAAGGAAGCCACAGGCTTAAGTTTACAAGAGCTGAGCAGGGCAGCTGAGGACATTCTGGAGACCTGCCATTCATAGGGTTGCCATAAGTGGGAGGCAATTTGACATTATATACCCCCCAGATCCTTAAACATGTTGGTCTCCAGTAGAAAAGTTTTAAGATTTTCTCTTTCACTATCAGAATGCCTTTTATTGATGTTTCTGAGCTTGCCACAAGCATTGCAGGGTGGTCATTTTTAGAGTACAACAATGTTTTAGCTTCTCTGGTATGTGGTGTCAACTCTATATGGGCTTGGTTTTTCTACCAAGAAGACTTACTTTTTTCTATGGCCTTCCACATAGTTCAGTATGTGTACAGTAGTTGGTTTCCACACATTCACACATGATTCTGAGGAAATGAAAACCAGAAACTACTTTTTTCAGTCATCAAGTCTGCTCTTTTCTTGCAAAACCTCTAGAAATGTTCTGGGAGAAGAAATGGTTGGAAAGATCAACATTGCAATGATAACTGAACAACACGTACAGTATGACACGACTTATCCTGTGTTATGTAATCAGTGTTACCAGTTAAACCACTTACGAAGACTAGGAATGATTAGGCTTGAAATACCTTTCTTGTGAGCAAAGGAAAAGGAAACCAGTTGTAAAATCTTGGATGTAACAAGTACTGAATCATGTTCCTAAGGTTGATTGAACTGCAAACTTTGGAACCATTAAATATAAGTTGATCTAAACAGCAGTGAGCAACTTTTGACCTGCCAGAGATGTTATTGGGCTACAGCTCACATCTGCAGTAGTCAATATAACCAGTGGTGAAGAATGATAGGAGCTGCAATCCAGCCACAAAAGTGCAGTACTTTTTTTATACACATAAAATGATGAAATAGTTTTATTTGTCTTTACATTGCATTACACAATGATCAGTATCCTGTTGGACAGCTTCACCTGCCTAATGGGGAGAGCATCACTGTCAGTGGCCGATCGCTGATAATTAAAATGTTTCTGTTTTGATTTCTGGGTGGCATCTCAAGCTGTGCACACCTCAGCATTTAAAAAAAGAACTTTTTAACTAGCAGCCAAATACAATTATAAAATAATAATCTTAGAACTGCAGAGCTGAAAAGGAACCTATAGATCATTGACCCAAGCCCCTGTCAAGGAGGCACAGTGGTAATTGAAGTCCCAACCTCTGGAAGCACAGCCTGATACCTAAACCACTGAGCTATCTAGCAATTCATGCATAGCTATGCAACAATATACTGGCCATTTTGACGTAAACTGCTTAGAGACATTATTACATAAAGCAGTATGTAATTATTATAAATTAATCAAATAAATGATACATGAGCATCTGGAGAAGCTGTTCACCTAATCTACTTCCCTTGGTTGCAGTGAATCAATGATAAACGGACTCTCCCAAATATATGCACTAATCACTAATGCTGTAACTGTAAGGAAACTAGAATTTCACTTAGCTTGGTTATGGACAGCCTATACGGAAGCAAGGCAACTAACCCTTCTGTTAGTTCAGCCACGCAAGGTGATTACATGATCAAAGCAAAAACAGACCAGGATGGGCCTAGGTTTTACTCTTCAAGTACATTCAAATCTTTGGTGATACCTGTAGAACAGTGGTCCCCAACCTTGGGCCTCCAGATGTTCTTGGACTACAACTCCCAGAAGCCTTCACCACCACTTCTTCTGGCCAGGATTTCTAGAAGTTGAAGTCCAAGAACACCTGGAGGCTCAAGGTTGGGGACCACTGCTGTAGAAGACTTGAATGATTCCAGGTGGATAGATGGATGGATGGAAAGAAACACTACCCATATGGAAACTTGGCTGCAGACATCCAGAACTAAATAACAATTAAATCAGTGCCTTGAAAATACCCAAATCATGCAAAATATCCCTGCCAGTCTGTTCTCAATATAAAAACAAAGCACAACCCATTTGTGGTGGTTGGGCTGGGGAGACTCAGCATGCTGTTTTGTATATCTGCCTCTAGCTTTGAACATCAGGAAACTGGGTCATCAAACCTTAACTCATACTTAAAGTACTATGTCATTTTCTACTGTTGGATTTTCTACTGTTGGATAGCACAGCAATGTCATGTCAAAGGTACAATCTAAAGAGAAGAAATTCTATCTCCATTGTAAGCACTGCTGTGATTCTTCTCTCCATGTTGTCTACACAGCCATTTGTTCCATTACTGCCACTGTAGTTTGAGCAGTAACTCTAAAATCTTTATTGATTCTCCCACCTTAACATGAAACAAATTTTCACCAGTTCCTCTCACAGGGAGTAGTAAGACCCCATAACTTCAGGGGCTGTTATATATAAAGACAAAATGAAACAAAAAGATGGCATTTGAGAAACAGAATTTAGTGCAATAGGGGACTGTTCTAAACCTCGTTAAGACTTTTCTAATTTAATAGAAAAATGAATTTGCTTAGTCTCAGCTACAAGCAATTATTTGTATTCATGTATTTCCTGAAATTTTCAGTTGTCAGCTTTTCTTTGGCAATTTGCTTTTGGCTCTTCTGTGTGCTAACACATACGGAACAGCAACACCAAGTGCCAATATATTAACATAAAATGTACACATAATTTTAAGTTTAAAAGAATGCCACTCACCACTGTTGCGTTTTTAAGGGCAACACTATAAAACACAAATCATGGAAACCAAGTTTTTTAGGTGCTTAATTTACGGTTTCTTTCTTTCTGATTTCTCTGAGTTAATGCAAATTGTCACAATCAGCCATCAGTGAGTCACTGCACCAGGAAATATGTATTCAGGCCGGGGCAAAATGCTGCATTGATGAAATGTCACAAGATCTGGTTCTATGTTGGCACTGTAAACTGAACTAAAGAGTCATGCTGGTACAGTCATTGGTATCGTCCCTAGATGTTTATAGGATATCTTTACAAAAAGCTGTTGGGTAGCACTGAGGCATTTTCCTCTGTGATAAATAAGGATATTTGACTCTCCAAAAACAAATATCTTCTGTTCAATCCCATGCACATGGGATTTGGTAGCATATGTCTAGTCTCACTCAAGACATTTTGCTGCCTGAGACAAAGATCGCTCCCTCCCAACACCAAGTCAAGGTGCACAGTACCAATGATCAGCCAAGTTACGTTGGCAACAGGGGCAGAAAATCAAGAAGAATGTCCCACAAGCATCTTTCTTTAACTCCAGCTGTAAATATATGACACTGACTTACAATCTGTTCTCCTTTCATACTATACCAAATCTGCTACTACAGTAGGTTGTCTCACTCCACCTAATGGTAGAGTCAAATCGGCTATGCGTAGTATTTTATAACACCATTGAGGGTTAAAGACAGAACAACTGAAGTGCAAATCTGAGAATAAGTGTGTCTTTGACACCTGACATATTATGAGTCACATAGCTTATATGAACATTTCAGGAAGAAGATTAGCCTACAGATCTAGTTGTGAGGACAGAGCATCATGGAAATGTCACTCGCTATTACATGACATTTGTTTCCTGTCACTATCAACAATAGAAAGCATTGGCCCAGCAACAAGGTGATCTAGCACTAATCTCATATATGTAAGATTTAAAAATAATAATAATGGAGAATGATCCTGGAGAGGAAAGAACGCAGAGGGGTGTTCTCCTGGTCTTGAACATCACATTCCAACTGCCTACATCATCAAAACATCAACAACAGACATATTCCCCTGTCTTTACAAGAACATATTGCAATTAACCACGTAAGTAAAAGCCTGTTTGCATTGTTCTGACCTGAAGAGGTAGAAGCCCCCAGCAGCAAAGAAAAAGAAAAAAAACACTTCGGGATTAAAAGGGCTAGGCTAGATTAATTTTAATAATTCTTTGCATCATGTGGTCAGTTAAAAAAAAAACTTCTAATTTACCCATCTTATACGCAGAGCAAATCCTGCAGCATTTGACCATGTAGTCACAGCCTGAGTGATAGAACTCTGTGTACAATGATTCTGAGAGGCAATTCACCTCTCAAAAGTAAAGATTGGCACAATGGCAGTTCATGATAGTTCAGGGTTCAACAGTGTCCATGAACCATGCTGATTTTTTTAAATTGAAATGATTTATGGCTTCTTCGGTTCAGTCCCATCTCTAAGTGAAGGGAGGGGGCTTTCTGTGTAGCTCAGCTACAGTAGTTCTTTCAGGGGTTCTGCCTCTATAGCCCAATGGGCAGCAAAACTACAGTTTCCACAATACCCTAAACATCTCAAGTAACACTGGGACAGGAAGCAAGCCCCAGACAGCCCACTGTCCTACTCAGATGGACAGCAGCACCAAGGGGGAGGGGGAGGCTTAGAGCAAGTAAGGTGGGTCCTGGATACAAACAGGGAGTTTGCTGTTGGAGAGATAGGAAGGAGACCTAGGAGACAAAGACAGAGAGGTACATGGATTTTCTCTAAAGTAATACCAGTTCTGGGAGGGCCTTTTGATACCTAATTCCAGGCAGAGCACAGCTGACAAATAAAGCTAAAGGCAGACGAAAAGGGAGTTTGTAACAACAGCTCACGAATAGGATAGCAAACAAGGAGTTAGCTGGGGGAGGCCCCTAACAAATGTTGTTGGTTTCTTTGGGTATACGTACAACTACATTTAAACTAACAAAACAAGACAGACTTAAACAAACAGTTGAAAGTAAAAAAGCTAGATGGGATTATGGAGGGTGGAGACAATTCAAAGGTTACCTGCAAAGTTTGTGCTATGTTTGTCTTTGTTCCTGAGTAAAGTGCTGTATACATGTCAGACGTGTAACCTTGTGGCACTGTTAGAAGAGAAAGTCAGAGACCTGGAGCAGTGAGTAACCACACTCAAGACTATAAGGGAAGATGAAGCCTACATTGATACAATTCTTGAGCAGCAGCAGCTGTCAGAGGGGGAGCTGCTGATGGAAGAAAACCAAAACATTGCAGCAGATGAAAATACTGTAGATGCTACAAACATAGTGGAGGAACCACCATGGAAAAGAATCACCATTCAGAGCAAAAGAAGGAGAAGACACTCTTCCTCGGTGGAACTACAAAGCCACTTTCAGTTACTTAAAGAAGAGTCTGTCGGACAGCATGAAGAACTTCATCAGGAGTTGGAATGGGAAGGGAGATGGAAGCACAGAGTTAAGGGTAAATGAAGCCTTACACACAACAAGAGGAATGGACCAAACTGATCAAAAGTGCAACAATAATAACATTAACAATAATAATCACAATAATAATCATAACAATAATTATAATATAATCATAATAATATTCATAAAGATGTACAAACAGGCCACAAATCATACAACCTCCGGTGTCTGCATACAAATGCCAGGAGTATGAGAAACAAACAAGAAGAACTGGAAATTTTAATTCAGGAGGATAAGTATGACTTGATAGGAATAACTAAAACTTGGTGGGATGACTCCCAAGAGTGGAATAAAACAATTGACTGATAGAAACTGATCAAAAGGAACAGGGAGAATAAAAAAGGAAGGTGGAGTTGCAGTATATGTCAAAAATATGCATTCATGCACAGAAATATAGGAGGAGGAGACTGGCTGTCCTATTGAGAGCATCTGGATCAATCTAGTTGGGGCAAAAAACAAAAGGAACTTGGTATTTGGAGTCTACTACCAACTACCCAATCAAAGAGAAGTGAGCGATACTTTTGAAAAAGAAATTGCAGGGTTTTCAAAGAGACACAATGTAGTAGTGATGGAAGATTTCAATTATCCAGATATATGTTGGGAGGCTGATAATTTTCTCCTACAAAAATTGGATAAAGAAATTAGAGGGTTTAATGGTTGTTGTGGGTTTTTCGGGCTCTTTGGCCGTGTTCTGAAGGTTGTTCTTCCTAACGTTTCGCCAGTCTCTGTGGCCGGCATCTTCAGAGGATAGCAACCCTTTAGAGGGTTTGCTATCCTTGACTTGCTGACCAACAGAGATAACTTAGTGGGGGAAATGGCAGTAAGGGAAACTCTAGGCGAGAGTGACCATGTCTTTCTAGAATTCTTGATTTCAAAAGAAACGAAAGCAGAGTGTAGCTACACACTTCTTCTGGATTTTTAAAAAGCCAATTTTAATTATCTCAGACCAAGGATAAGTAAGGTCCCAAGGCAGGAAATCCTAACAAGAAAATGAGTCCAAGAAGGGTGGGATCTTCTAAAAGAAGAAATTCTAAAGGCACAACTTCAAACAACTCCAACAAGAAAAAAAAAGGTGTGAGGTGGCAAAAAAGGCCAATGTGGCTTCAGAAAAAGTTCAGGGAGGATCTAAAAACCACAAAAGCATTCTTCAGGTATGTGAGTAGCAAAAGACAAACAAAAGACATAGTGGCACAGCTCCGCAATGGAGATGGAAAAATGATATCAGATGACCAAAAAAAGGCAGAGGTGCTCAATTCCTATTTTAGTTCAGTCATAAGACAGACCAGGAACTTCCAAACAAATTGGAAGTCGGGGGGGGGGGGATGGGACACGACTGTAGCTGGAGATTGATAAACAAATAGTCAAGGAATACCTTACCACCTTGGACAAGTTCAAATCTTCAGGGCCGGATGAACTCCATCCGAGAGTACTGAAGGAACTGGCTGAAGAACTCTCAGAACCACTATCCATTATTTTCTTGAAATAATGAGAAACGGGTGAGGTGCCAGAGGATTGGAGGAGGGCTAATGTTGTTTCTGTCTTCAAAAAGGGCAAAAAAAAGGAACCTGGGAACTACAGGCCAGTCAGCCTGACATCAATCCAGGCAAAATTCCAGATCATAAAGCAGCCATTGTGCAAGCAACTGGAAAACAATGCAGTAATAATTAGAAGCCAACACAGATGTGTAAAGAACAAATCCTGCCAAACTAATTTGATCTCATTTTTTTTATCAGGTAACCTCCCTGATAGACAGAGGGCATGTTGTAGACATAGTATATCTTGACTTCAGCAAAGTTTTTGACAAAGTGCCCCCTGATATCCTGATTAGCAAGCTAACTAGGTATGGGCTGGATAGACAAGTTTCAGGTGGATATACAATTGGCTACAGAATCGTACTCAGAGCATGATGATTAATGGGTCCTTCTCTAACTGGGAGGTAGCAAGTGGGGTACCCCAAGGCTCAGTCCTGGGCCTGGCACTCTTCAATATTTTTATTAATGACTTGGATGAGGGAGTGCAGGGAATGCTTGTCAAATCTGCAGATGATACAAAATTGGGCGGAATAGCTAATAACCTAGAAGACAGAAACAAAATTCAAAATGACCTTGATAGGATGGAGCACTGGGCCAAAAACAACAGAATGAAATTCAACAGGGATAAGAGCAAAGTACTGTACTTCGGAAAAAGAAACCAATTGTACAGTTACAAGATGTGGGGGGGGGGGGAATACCTGGCTCAGCAAAACTACGAGCAAGAAGGATCTTGGAATTGTTGTAGATCACAAGCTAAATATGAGCCAACAGTGTGATGTGGCTACAAAAAAGGCAACTGCTATTTTGGACTGCATTAATAGAAGTATAATTTCCAAATCCTGCAAAGTGCTTGTCCCCTTCTATTCAGCACTCATTAGGCCTCACTTTGAGTATTGTATCCAGTTCTGGACACCACACTTCAAGAAGGATGTTAACAAATTGGAACAAGTTCAGAGGAGGGTGACAAGGATGATCAGGGGGCTGGAAACCAAGCCTTATGAGGAAAGTCTGAAAAAATTGGGCATGTTTAGCCTTGAGAAAAGAAGACTGGGGGTGATATAATAGCACTTTTCAAACATTTGAAAGGCTGTCATACAGAGGAAGGGCAGGATCTTTTTTCGATCATCCGAGAGTGCAGGACATGCAACAATGGGCTCAAGTTAAAGAAAGTCAGATTTTGGTTGAATATCAGGAAAAACTTCCCAACTGTTAGAGCAGTATGACAGTGGAGCCAGTTACCTCTGGAGCTGGTGAGTGCTCCAACACTTGAGGTACTCAAGAAAAACTTAGATAATCACCTGGCAGATATGCTTTGATTGCATTCCTGCACTGAGCAGGGGTTGGACTTGATGGCCTTGTAGGTCCCTTCCAACTTCACTTTTCTATGATTCTATGATACCATGAAGGGCGGCTTTTGGGAGGGGGAACAAAATGAAATGCCAGTGATGAAAAAGTCCTGCATTTTGTTTCACTTTGTGAAAGCAATGTTTCCGAAATCACCGGTGAAACAAACCAGCCTGGTTTGTGGGGTTTTTGTTGTTGTTGTTGTTCATGGTTCATTTTGTGCCCATTTCTACTCAAAAGTAAACCCCTTTGTGTCATGCCAGCATAACTAAGCAAGACGATTTGGGTCAGTGTTTTAATCCCAACTGGTTACCAAGCTACTGAAAGGACTGCAACTAAGGTCAGCCTGTATGAAAGCTTGGGGGAGGGGTTGCAGGTGACGTCCTCATGCATTCTGACTCTGGTTATATATCCATATTAATATTATTAATCTCATTTGGATAGGACAGACCATTAGCCTGGCACTCACTTCTGAAAATGATCACACGTAACCACAGTTATAAACCATTCAATGGCTCTGTGTACCAGGTATGTATGTAAGAGACTTCCTGTGGCTTGACTTCCATTGGTAACAGTAGTCAGTTACTCATACAAGGTACATACCCCCCCTCAAATTATACATAACTGTGGTTATACAAGGTATCATTTTAAAAAGAGGATGCCAGACTAATGGTCTGTCCTATTTAAATAGTGGTCCTAATAACATTTAGGCAGGGCAGACCATACTTGTGTGACTACAAGCAGTGACCATGTTGTTAATCCCAATGGATCAACATAGAAGGGAAGTGGCTGGATTTTGAGTAAAAGATGAATTGTCCAGACAGACTTCACCACATATGTGTCACAAAGGGAGCCATTGTCTATTTTCACATGCTTCAGAGAGACTTACTTAGAAAAATCCTCTTGTGTAAAATGACAGTGGTGTCAACTGGATCCGGGCACCAGAAATAATTATTTAATTATTGAAAGCTTCCTATTCCTCTTTGAAGGAATATGTCTCTTCCTTGGAGATGGGAGCCACAAAAGACTTCCCTGTGTTATCCTTTCTGTCCAAGAAAAATCAGAGGAAGCGTTTAGCTCAACAAACGTCTTTAATATAAAACCAGAAGCCAGGAATTGCAGCAGGAAGCAGTTCCCTCTCAGTTACGCATACATCCAGAGCCAGGTTTTGAATAAAGCAAGAAGAGAAGTTCTTTGCCGAAAAGTGTAACTGCCAACGAGCAGCGATTCTGGAAGTTGTAGTCCACCAAAGCGACATTTACAAGTTCTGGCTTTAGGGATATGAATCAAGAGGCTTGCCCAAAGAAGTGTCATGGTAGCACAAGACATGAATGAGGGGAACAGGTGCAAATCCAGGCTGACACCATCTTTGCTCCCCTGCCACAAGCAGGCAGAGAGGGAAGCTTTCCCTTAGTGGCTGAGTGGGGTTTGTTAAATGGATTGCTGTACTCTACTGCTTTTAGTGTGTTTTGGTGTTGCTTTTGTTTACCATTTTTAGTTTGGTTTTAGTTTGATCTTTTTAGTATTGTGTACTCACTGTTGCTTAGCTTTACATGCTGTCTCTTAATTATGAAATCCACCTTGGGTCCTTTCTAAGGAGAAAGGCATGGTAAAAATATTTTTAATCATTAATAATTAAAGCTTCTTGGGTGGGAGGCAAGTCGGTTTAAGAGGAGGTGGATGAGTGGGAAGTTTAACCCTTTCTGGTTCTGCTCTTCCCTTGATTTAATCACCCTCCAAAGCTGCTCTTCGTTGGGGTTGGGAACTAATACAGGTATCTGCCAATCCAATCAGTGCTTGTTCATGGAACGGGGAAGTGGAAGCCATCTTGTCTTTTGCCTCAAGAAGAAGAATGTATCAGAAATCCTGTTGCCTATATACATAGGTAGAGGCCCTAGCAATTTTCTAGTGAGGAAATATTGACGCAAGAGATGTAAATTCTTTTCTTTTTCCACAGTTTACTTAAGAGATGAGTAGATTTTCAAATATTTCTGTTCCCTATAAACAGATAAACTGAGAAATGTGTTCAAAGTATTACTTCCCTCTTTGTTGCTTTCTCATATATAAGGGATTGTGAGAGTTTTCTCTCCACTCGCCCTGCAGCACCTTTTCCTCCAGATGCTTGACTTTGCCAGTGAATCAGATGGTGTTTATTATGACCAGCTGCCAGGCTATATTCCTTCATCCTACTTGCCATGTGATGCCTGTTGTGCAAGGAGTTATCTGCCTTTTCATTTTATTTATTTCAGTTTATTTGTTTTATTTATAAACTGCCTTTCTCCCAATAAGAAGAACCAAGGCAGGGGGAGCCATCAGAACTTGGAAACAACATTTCCTTATATATGCATGCAAAGTAAATGTGCTCCAATAGGGCAATGAAGGACAAGCAAAACGTGCCACATTTGATGTTACATGCCACACAGTCATGGGCCAACAAAGAGCACATGTTCTGTGCAAGTGACAGGAGGACTGTGGTAAATATTTCAGATGACTAGACGAATGCCTAAGAAGATTATCAAATGATTTCATGCATGTGTATATGTGAGGGAGGCAATAATGTATACCATATCTTGAGTGTTTGCCAAGACATTTTTAGACATGCTTTGTTCCTAAGCTAATATTAACAGAATGCATGACAGAGTTTTATATAATCTGCCTGTAGTTTCTATCCATGCTGTAGATAAGATGCTACAGACAGATTACATAGACAGCTGTAACTACGGCTATAGATAAACAAGATACAAGTTTTGTCTTTGCCCTTTTTTGTTCAGTGCATACACATATGCACACACTACACTCTTCCTTGAGGGGAATGCCAGATTTGAGTAACAGGACCAGGTGACTAAGTGTTTCCTTAAAAGGAGGCTACCAGCTGTACATTTAGCAAGTGGGAGGGGCAGGGAGACTAAAATGTGCTTGAAACGTGCTTATGCAACTTCTAATTGCACAAAAAGCACACTTTGTAGTGGAAGATTCATGAGAAACATAATTCTGTAAGACCACAATTTCTGTAATTTGTGGGAAAAATAGCTCTAAACCAGAAGGTCTTTGTTCCAATGGGCAAAATCCTTATGTTTTATGTTTTAAGCATAGCTGTATGTTGCATAAAACTATGCTGGCTTAAACCAGATCTGGAGCCAGAAATAATTAATTTAGATTAATTGAAAGCTTTCTATGCCCTCTCTTTTAGCTTTCAAAGCTCCCTAGGGTTCCCCTGAGGGAATTCTCAGTATAATATGGGGAGGGGACTTTAATAGTCAAAAAATGTGCACTGGATTGCCAGTGTTTGTCCTGATCCTGGCAATGGTGATCTGGCAATAATTTTTTACTATTAAAGGATTCTCCACACACACACACTGTCCTGAGGCTCCCAAAATTTCTCAAAAACAAAAAAGGAGCCTAGTGGGCATGTGAGCAGGTGGGGTTGGTTCTGTAGGCAGGTGTTCTGCCTTTACATCCTTCTGGCCATGCCATGAAGAAATGATGGCTGCTGCGGTGGAAGCCTCATCTAGGACATCATCCCAAGTCCACAACTACTTTGGAAGAGAGAGACAGATCTGAATTTAGAAGAGCTGGGAAATGGTGAAATGCAGGAAAAAGCCCACAAAAGTTTCCTGCTTAAATAGAGATATAAAAGAGGCAAAGAAAGTCAGAACCTGATGATGGGGGGGGGGGGCTGCAGGAAATATTACGGGTTTGGGGCAGTCTGCTTCACATTTTTCCAGACAGATCACATGATGCAATGAGAAATATGAATCAGCGATCAGCCCAGAATCCTACAGCCCCAAACCATAGTTTTTGCTCCCCACCAGAGGCCTTACAACTTTTTAAAAGTCAGGCCCTTTCTCTTTAGTTCAAAGTATGTTATACTTTCTCAATGCAGAGAGAAAGCCCATTCAAGCACACACAAAGAAATGCTTTGGCAGAGCACCTTCCCCCTCACCTCCTGCATCATGAGCCGCCACCGCCGTCACCCCTGCCCCGCAGCACACACTTATAAAGAGTAAAACTTCATTCAGTTATTTTAGACTAAGAAATGAAACTTGTCTCCAAGGGTGAGAGTTTAAAAAAAATAAAACCTATCTAGATGAAGAAACTGAAGTAGGAACCTTAGGCATTGGAGTTTGATTCCCCACTGTGCATCCTTGACAGGGACTAGACTCAATAATCCGCAGTGTTCCTTCCAGCTCTGCAATTCTAAGATCATGATGACGACGATTGTATTACATATTGTTTGTAAGGGAATTCTTTGGAACAGCACCACTTGCAAGCAAACAGAAAAGAAAAAGTACTCTTTCTTGTTTTCTGTGTGGCCACTTAAATCTGAATTCCCTGGTGTGAGTTCACAGCAAGTGAATGAGTGAATTTGCATTTCCCTCGTTGTGTGGTCCTATCCAAAATCAGAGGGAGAAAGAAGCAAGGGCAGCCTGTGGAGAGGTAGAGGAGGAGAGGCGCAAACTGGATGGACATAGCAGAATAACAGTGGGCTGAGCCCATGACCCTATTTTTGCTGGCTTGTTCGTAGCTAGGATAGTTTCTCTCTCAGGAGTGCCCTGCCTTGTTCACTTCTTTAAAATCTGGCCGAGGAAGAGAGAGAACCAATCTGGGACCTCGATGGTATAAGCATGGACCAAGGGGCCAATAGACGGGAACTGGGAGAAGTCAAAGGAACTGAAACAACTCTGACCCACCTATGCCACTCGCACAGATGGAGACAGTTTCAGCTTCAGATGGACAAGGACATTAGAAAGGGTAGGTTGGTTCTGTAAAGCCCTCCTTTTGAACTGTGTTGGACATTAGGAATGGTGAGTTGGACTCCCTCCATTGCCCCTTTAAGAATCTGGATTTGAGCAATTTCCCAACTTTTCCTTGTTGCGAGCAGCAAGAGCATGAATAGAGGAACACTGCAGTTGAAGTGACAAAACCTTGGCAACAATGTGTTGCTCACTCTAATACGGTAATTCATGGAAAGGACAGTCCTCCTAATACGCAGGATCTGAATGACTGGCATTAACTGCAGTTGTGAGGCACCTAAAATGGTGCTAGCTTATTGTTGTTTTTAAAGCAAGCATATTCCTCATTTGCCATACAAAATCAAGAAAGGAAAAATCCTGAGGTTAAAAACAAGATCCAGTCCTGATAGTTATTGTCTGTTTGGACCTTTAATTTCACTAAATTCAAATCGACCTACCTATTGGCCCATTATGAAATGATCTGACCTTCTGAACATTATTAAGTTTCTGAACATTCCAGTGAATTCAAAATATTTTTAAAATGTTGAAATGGTAGGCTTAAGGACAGATGACATAGTATGTTTCTGGTGAATTCAAATTTAACAGAGCAAAGGGTGAAGAGCCCTAAGTGTTGATCAACTGTAAAAATATATGTAGGTGTTGCAAATGTATATGTGAGCTGAGTGTGTGCTGTTTTACAACAAACATTAACTGTGACTGACACAAAAAAATTCTGGACCTATTTATTTGGAATTTATACAGATTAATCACTTCTCAGGGGTTATTGTGTCCAAATTTCATGCATTTATGTGGGCTGGGGAGAGAAAAGGTTACATCTTTTTCCTTTTCCAACACAATTCATTGAACAGCACAACATTTCAAAATGATTAACTGTGACATGAACACAAGTTTCTGCCCAATTAAAAAAATTCATTTAATTCTTTACAATCTAGGTAGTAATTGCAATCTTATTAAAAACTTGGTACTGCTTCTCCGTACGGAGGTTCTCTCTACAGTTTTAACTATGAAATATTTTAATTTGCCTTCCCACCTGATGTATTATTATTTTACTATCCACTGTCAAAAAGCCATCAAGATCAGCAAGGGCTATCACTGGTAAAAACAATAACAAAATGTGCACAAGGAAGCAATCCAGCAATAGTCTGCAGACATATGTGTCCACAATTTAAAAGGAAAATTTAATATTAGGAGCAGTGACAGGGTGATATTAACATACAAGTATTAAGCACCAGGTGTTAGACTCCACAAGGTAGATAGAGTTGAAGAAAACATTTTTGTGATGCAATACTGTTAAAGAAAGAATTTCCTGCATATAGTCATTCTGAGTAAGTAAATATCCACACCATTATACATCCTGTAAGACAGTATTCCTGTGTTTGTTAATGGATGAGCCACCATTTATCCCTCAGTGACAAAGGGTGTATCCTCGTAATGAGGAAAACATTCCTACTGCAAAAATCCCACATTTGGTTGCCAGATAAAAATTAAATGCTTTGTTCATGAAGAGCATTCTCCCAATAGAACTGTGAGAATCCCTTGGTGAACATATCCTGAACATTTGCTCCCAACTCGCAGGACTCCAGATCAGATAGATAACTTTGAGGAAAGCTAGCCTCTTTGAAATATGGACAGAAAGGCAGGCAGCATGATTCCATACATGTTTATTTGCAGCTGTCTTCAAGGATATAAATGGGTACCTATTATTATTATTATTATTATTATTATTATTATTATTATTATTATTATTATTATTATTATTATTATTATTATTATTATTATTATTATTATTATTATTATTATTATTATTATTATACAAAAAAGCCTTAATATTTCCTGTAGCTACACTTCCATGTAGGAGCCTTTAAACAACTGCAGAAATGGTTACCAGCCTACAAAGATTGTTACACAAGCTTAGAGAAGTGAAGATGGGGGTGGGGTGGAGGAAACAGAACTATTCAGAATAGTTCCCCTACACCCTGTTTAGGACTTTTCAGTTTCACACAGGGAAAACTGGAACTATGGAGAGATCCAGAAAATAAGCCAGAGGCTCCTCTGTACTGCATATGTCTCCCCTCCCCTCGTCTTACAGGACGGGGAAACAGTAAAGCACTGTCAGCCAGTTCTTGGAATGACTGGCTAAGAGCACTAAAGAAAATCCTGGGGGTGGGGGCTCTAGGCAGTTGGACCCGGACACTTTGCAGGCTGGATCAGGCCCTTCTCTGGCATCTGACACTCCTGAATGTTGAAGGTACATGCCAATTTTGTGAACAATGTTTTATGAAGAGCAGCCTCTGTCCTTGGTTGGGATGTTTCCCTGCAGGCAGAATGAACATGTGTGTGTTGTGTCAAGGTTCCATCACCTGATAGACATATACTGTAATTACTCCAGATTTAGCCCAGGATGTTTATGTAATCAATACTCCCAATGTTCATTGCTTATACTAATCATACCATTGTGTGTTCTTCACAGAGGAACAGGGTTGTCCATTGGTCCCACCCCCTGTGTTACTGCTTTCAATATGCAAAAGCTACAGCTTCAACATGGGAAGGCTGCTGCATCTGTGTATGCCTGCCATGTGAGCCACACCCCTGATTTTTTTTTCATGCTCTGGTTCACAGCAGTGTTCCCCTCTTCAGAAGGTCACTTTTGCATGACACAAGTAACATTGGAAGGGGAGGGGGGCTACTTCATCATGTTTGGAGAACATACATGTTGAGAATGACCAACCTGGCTTTTGTGGACCCAGTGAGGTTGTGGGATGGAACCCGCTGCCATCTGCCCCAGCATGTTTCAGGTGTCAAGGGCCTTCTCGTAAAAAAAAAGAACCATACAAGACTTAATGGTTTGTAGTTGCCTGTCTCCCAATCACAATGTTATGGAGGTGTGTTCCAAAGAAGGCACGTGAGCTCATTCTAGCAGCCTACCTGTTTCCTCTGTGTAGAAGGTATAAGGAAGATTTTGGTATTCCAGACATCACTGTTTCTTACTTCAGTGCAAGGGGAGGTCTGTGTAGGGTCTTCACCAAGGAATATTATGATAGGTGGAGAGACACTGGTGCCAGCCCTGTCACTAGATAAAATGAAGAGATTGAGGCAACAGATGCTGGAGGGTGATGGGTCCTCCTGTGGCCTAGTCATTCCCCTTCTTGGAGGACAGAGGACTGTATATCACACAACTTGCCTGGGCCACCTAAACTAGGCCTTAAGTATGCTGGAAGATGATATTCTTTCATTTGTTTTTGGAGGTAGGATTCAGTTGCCAGCCCAGGCAGCTTGTCTATACAGACTAGGGTTTGCATCCCTGGCAGTGTCTTCAGCCAGCCCTGTCGGTGATGGACTTTTAGGACTTTGTTAAGAATGGCTGTTGATGATGCTAACTTTGATTTTATTAGTGGTGGAGTGCTGAATCTTGTCTACAAATTATCAGCAGCATGCCAGTAGGAACTGCTGCCAGCATAATACAACTCGGAATCAATCAACACGACATTCCCATAATATAATATTTCTGTGACTCCTGCTCAAGGTTGGTTTTTTTTTTCCTTGATGGTTGTCAATCTGTTCAAAAAAGCTTTCTTGCCATCCTACCCATCTGTATAAAACTTTCCCTGCTCCTGCAGAAATTATACAAACTAAGGGGTAGTACAAAGTTTGCCTTCATTGCCACATTCTTCCTCTCATTTCCCTTTGACAGCTATTTTATGTATGTTAAAATTCATTGGCCAACAGGAAATGGAGATAGAAAGCTCTCAACGGTTCTTGAGATAGCTGCAACGGCAACATCAAAAAGGAAATGGGGTAGGCAGCATGGTTTGCAAAAAGACCTGCCATGTGGAACAGCTGCTGCTGTTTTTTCAAAGTTCATTCATTTTCACAACAAGCTACATAGTGCTCATGTGACTTGCAGGCATCAGATGTGTTGTTTCTGCACTTGGTTTTTCACAAAAGTCTCCCTTCAGAATACCTGCACTAAAAAAAAATCAAACTCCTCAAACAATCATCCAGTTTTGCTCTTCATCTTTCCTTTTCCATGAAACAGTTTTGTCCTCCGGATGATATAAGAGTTTGTCACTGAAATATGAGGTGCAGAGCTAACAATAGTTAAGTCATCTGAAATTTCCAGGAAGTGATCCTGACCCCTTCCCTCTGTACAATAATAATGCTCATTTGGACATCCATATGTGCCTAGGCCCTTGTATACATAACCTATATGGAATCCTTGTTTTGTCTTTGCTTGCTCTGGTTCAGCCAACCATGGGAACATTTCTCTTTCAAAAAGCTTGCTTGCTTTTTGAAAAGCTTGCAAAAGATCTTTGCTCACAGGCAAACAAGAACAGCACTAATATAAGAGATGGCTGATTGCAGGCACAGTGTGAGCTTTACTTACACTGCAGAAAAGTTCTCCTCTGTTTTTTCCAACTGGGAAACCTAAGTGTTATTAAAAAAAAAACTATGACCCTAGGACAAGTATCAGATCAAAGGCTAAACTAAATGCAGGCAACATTAGCTATGAGTGCCATGACACCAACACAGAAAGCTATTGCAAAGCTGACATATTACTAGAAATTACTAGCATGGAAATATAGCAGCAGAAGAAATGCATCTTATAGTGTCTCTCCACCAAGGGCAACTATCACATTCATTCATTCCTCCCTTCCCTGGGCTACAACTCCCCAGGTACTTTTGGCAAAATAAAACTACCAATATTATATTATCATTATACAAAACTCTGACATTGCTACACCTGAAATACTGTGTACAACATTCTGAACTTTAAAAAATGATACAGCAGAGATAGAAGAGGTGCAGAAAAAAGTAACCAAATGATAAAGTGGTTGAAGCAACTCTCTTGAGATTGTAATGTTTGACATTGTTTGGTTTACCAAAAAAGCATAATAGAGATGCCTAAAACAACATGTGGTACTCATGTGCAGGCTACTGCATGCATAATTTGCATAATAATTGCTGAGTACATATTTTGTTACAGTGAAACTTTTGGAAGCCCCCCAAGCATGCCAAAACATACAGGGGCGTAGGAGATGGGGCCGGTGTACACAACCCTGCCCCTAGATCTTGAGGGGGTATGGCTGTAAAAGGGTCATGAATTTCTATGTGGACTTTCTAGATACAAGAGGCATTTGTTTCCATTGCTAAGGCTGCAATCTTATAAACACTAATCTGGAGGTGTGTCTTACTTATGCTTCATCTGATATGTCAGATTGCAGTACATGCGTCTTTGCTCTCAGATTTTTGTTTTGGTTACCCAAACTTATTGTTTTAAGTTGTGCAGTTGAGGAAGCAACATTATGTAATACAGAGCTCTGTTGTGTTCTTTTGCCCTGTATCTATACAAATTGGAACTTTCAGGACATTCTGTTTCATTATTTTTCCCCAAGTTGGTGTGCATTTTTAAAATA
This sequence comes from Pogona vitticeps, assembly GCF_051106095.1. Classification (NCBI taxonomy): domain Eukaryota; kingdom Metazoa; phylum Chordata; class Lepidosauria; order Squamata; family Agamidae; genus Pogona; species Pogona vitticeps. The sequence continues at coordinate 80,744,860 of NC_135783.1, read as the reverse complement.
ACAGTATAGTAATACAATCCCTTGCATTTCTTCTTGGAGGTAAATCATGCTGTGTTCAGTGAGACAGGAATCCCTGATACTGTAAGGGTATTTGAAGATCCAAGTCTCATCCTTCACATCTCCCTTCTACCTAATTTGTGCCCTGACTCTGTTGGGCTCTTCTTTGCTGTGCTACTCCTTGTCATATTAGATACTGTTGGGTTCCAAAATCTTTTTCTCATCTCCCTTTATTTTCCTGCTACAGTGTTTTCTGTTTTGTTTTTGTCTTTTCTCAAGCAAGAAGTATATGGAGGAATGTAAGAAGAGATGGGTTGGCTCAAACCAAAAGCCTTTGCAGTCCAGCCTTCTGTTCCTCCTCAGAGGCCTATTGGGAAACCCACAAGCAAGACACATGGGCAATAGCACCCTCCAGTTCATGGATATTTTTATACTACCTTCCCTTCACAATTCACACATCTTTCTTGTCTCATCCCTTTCTACCTTCACAACTGCCCTGTGGTGTAGGTTATGCTAAACAACAGCAAATAAGCCCAAGGTCTATTTTTCTCTTGCTTATCCAAATCTAATATTCTGTCAAGTACATCATAATGAACTTTATTGTTGTTTAGTCGTTTAGCCATCTCTGATTCTTCGTGACCAGAGCACACAAGGCCCTCCTGTCTTCCACTGCTGAACTAGATCTTCATAAATCTCTCCTACTCACTTTACCTAACTGATGGTAAAATAATATGTTTTATTTATTCAGTGTTGCTGGTAAGTGTTCAAAAACTGCAAATAGCCTGCCCTAACATTCTGTTCACAGGAATGGAAAAGCACAAAGAGCAAGGCCATGCCCTAGCCTAGACTGAGTGGTGCACATAGAATAGTAGGGCACTGGAAGTAGTCTGCAGAGTTGGATGCTCTGTTTCATTTCTGTTTCCTCCCAGCTTTCCCCCCTTCTTTTCAGCCACCATGAAAGAGTCCCAGTTGGCTTCCTAAGGCAGCCACGAGGAAGGGAATGAGTGAAGGGTTTAAGAAGAGCAGTAGTTGGCAAAGCCACATTAAATTCTGCCTTTAAAGGATAGCACACTGAATGCAGGGCATCTGCACTTCTTTCATTTCTGTCCCTTCCCTCTGCCTTCACCTTTCCCATTCCCTGGATCTGACATCATTGGTTCCTTGTTACTGTCTCTGGGCTTTCTTTCATCTCCATCCTGCAATCATCCTGAAAACATACAAATATGCCTTTCTATTTTTTTACACTTGTCTACATAATATAATGTTGAAATATTGACTAGTTAAATTAATGAACTTTTCTGAATCAGGGTTGTACAGTCCCAGGGTTGTAAAAAAGTCAAGATTTTAGAGAATGGATACAGTGGGCTGCCCAGAAAGACAAACAAGTGGGTCCTACGTAGATCAAATCAAGGCCGAGCTCTCTCTCAAATAAAAAATGACTAAACTGAGGCTATCATACTTTAGATTTACCATACAAGGACAAGCATACAATAAGGCTGAGAAACGTTGAAGGCTGCAGGGGAAGAGGAAAACCAAATATGAGATGGATTAACTTCAATAAAGGAAGACATTGCCTTGAGTTTGAAAAATGTGAGGAGGGCTGTTAATGATAGGACATTTTGCGTGTACAGTGGGGTCTTGACTTGAGAACTTAATCCGTATTGGAAGGCGGTTCTCAAGTCAAAAAGTTCTCAAGTCAAATCTGCATTTCCCATAGGAATGCATTGAAAACCATTTGATCCGTATCTGCTCTTTTCCGTCCATAGAAACTAATGGGAAGCTGCTATTCCGCCTTCGACCACTAGAGGGGGATATTTTGTTTCAATTTTTCTTAGGTCAAGAAAGGTTCAGGGAAGGCAGGGAAAATACAGCCCAGGCAGTACCAGGCAGTCTGAAGACTCCCAATCCACTCTCTAAACGCTGGGAAGAGTGAGGAAGCAGACAGGCACCCTTTTCACTGGCCAACAGTTAACCGAAAGTTCAAATTTTGCACTTTCCCTGCCTCCCACGTGGGTTTTTTCAGTTCTTAACTCAAATCTAAGTACTTAAGTCAAGTCAATATTTTCCTATGCGAGCGGTTCTTAAGTCAAAATGTTCTTAACTCAAGTCGTTCTTAAGTCAAGACCCCACTGTATTTGTTTTGTGCTGTCAAGTCAGAACTGACTTGCAGCAACCCTATTAGGGCTTTCAAGGCAAGGGAGATATTTAAAGAGTGATTTTACCAGTTTCACTCTCCCAGTCAGTTTCCATGCTAATCAGGGATTCAAATTCTGGTCTTCAGAGTCCTAATCTGTCACTCTATCCACTACACCACACATTCTATCCACTATACCACACTCTTTAGACTAGAGAAAATGAATCATCCAGTCGACCCACTCCTGCTGTGCTCCAGAAGTCGTGTGACTATGCCACAGTGCATCATCTGTGCCCCAACATAGATGATCAAAACCTAGGGGTACTCATTTGTGAAGGGAGGACATGACATTCTTTTTATCAGCTCCCCTTACTACCCTTTTCCTTCCCTGAAAGCGAAAATAATGTAAATTTCATCATGTTTTCCCATCATGTTTGAAGTCTACACTCTCTAAGCCAAAAGACCTTATTCCTCAGGGTGATTTACAGGATTTCATTGAGGAATTTTACTTTAAACTGTGAAACTGTGGGCTTAACATCTGGCAGAATGGGTTTGGGATTTTTAAACTTCCTTCTCTCACCCCCTCCCCTGGAATGCTTGGTTTGGCCTGATGAAGAAACCTGCTGGACTCAAAAGCTATCTAGTCTTTGACATTTTAGTTATCTGTTAAAAGTATTGTGCACTCTTATTTTGTCAATATAGGAAACTACTGTACAAAAACTTGATCCTAGACATAACACAATACTGTGTAGTGGTTAAACTGTTGATTTTGGGAGGTTCAAGTTTCACATTCTCAGGAAGGCTTGAAACTCACTTGGTGACCTTGGACTTTTCAGTCCGACCTACTTTTCAGAGATTATGCTAAGGATAATGTGAGAGGAAAGCCAAGCTGCCTTGAACTCATTGAAGGAAAAAGTGGAATAGAAATGCGGCTAGTAAACAATAATACATTTATTCGCGAATACAATAATACATTTAACTCTACCGTGCTCCCCTGAGAATAAGACAGGGTCTTATATTAATTTTTGCTCCAAAAATGTATTAGTGCTTATTTTCAGGGGACTTTTTAATTTTTTCATATACAACCATCTACATTTACTCATATACAGTCATGTCATCTTCTTCTGGCTGCTGCACAATGATGGCAGTCGGGGTTTCACTTAACTGGGGCTTATTTTTGGGGTACAGCATATTAGGAGCATCCTGAAAAATCATATTAGGGCTTATTTTGAGGTTAGGTCTTATTTTGGGGGGAACTGCTTGCTGTTTAAGTCAAAAGAAGGCTAAAATAAATACTGAGGGGGCAGGGGAAAGGAACTGTTGTCTAAAGTACGGATAAATAAAAGGAACAATCCCCAGAGAAAGAGCTCAGCGTCCTGAACATCCAACACCCACACCCCGAAAAGTCATAATAACGATCCCTTAAAATCGCCTTCCCGTACAATGGGGGGTGGGTGGAGGAAAGGTCACGTGCTGTTCCGGAGCGTCACTGTTCTCACAGCGCCCCCTAGAGGGGCCTATTCAGAGACACTGCAGCTGTTGTGGTGCTGGTGTCACATCGTGGAAAGTCCCTCGCCCTTGTGTGAGTCTAATGGACGTGGAAATCCCCAGGTCCATTAGACTCGGGACTTTTTTCTTTTTTTTATGTTCCACGTAAGGGAAGGGAAGGGGGGGGGAAAAGAGAAATCTAGAGACGTACGTCGCCTGTCTGTGTCTTCTTGATACAGCTTTCTAGAGAAAGAGAAGCAGGGGGGGCGGCCGCTGAGATAGGAAAAGCCCGGCCAGAAGCGCCTCGGAGCAACCCAGCCTGTTCTCCCTACAGCGGCGGGGGAATTACATAGGAACTACGTGTGGAGCAAGCGCTGGATATTTTTCTTTTTTTTTTTTTAATGGCTCCCGCCAGCTGCAGCATCGCCCGAAGCCTGCCTCTTTTGTATTGAGAGGGATTATTCCATGGCTGGTTCGAGGGTCCTTTGCTGCCAAGCGGACACGAGTAAGTCCTTTCCCCGGCTGGCTTGCTGCCTTTCGCAGTTTGGGGATTGTTTTGGGGGGGGGATGATGGGGGGGCTCTCGGGCCTTGGTTTTTGCTGTAGTTGCAGATGCTGGTCGGAAGTAGAGCGGTCCCCCTGACACTTTTACGGCGCATTTCTTCTATTGGTTTATCGGCGGTAAATAATTTCGTATTCAAAAAGAAAAATTTTACTCATTTTGTTCTGAAGCACCGCAAGCATCGGGACGGTTCCTTCTGATCATATTTCAGTATTCCCATTCTGCAATTGTTAATTGTCTGAATGTTTTTAGACAGTGCTCTCTGAAGACTTTTCTTTAAAGTAGCTATTTATTGTTTCTCTAAACAGTATTGCCAGGGTGTGTAGTGTACTGCAGTTTTTATCTATTCCATCCTCACAACAAACAGCTGTGTAATGGCCTTTGCATAGGGTCTCTTCCAGCTGTGCAGTTCTAAGATTATTATTCATAGTGCAGTCCTGTGTCTACTGGGAAGTAAACTTCGTTCAGTTTCCTGGAGCTTACTCCCAGGTAGGCGTGTGTTGGATGCTAGTTTCCCAGGTGGAGGAAATGAGCATTGAATAGGTTGGCTAGTATGCACTGAAGACAGAAATCTATTGAAGGAGCAGAGAAACAGATTCTGATTATGTGAACTGAAATAGTATGGAAGAGGGGAAATATTTATGCAAGTTTCCCAGTTTCACAGAACTCCTAATCAGGCATAAAGGAGAGGCAACTGCATGTCAGGGAGAGCAAGATTGACACTGAACTGCAGGTTCACTTTAGGCCTTAAGTTGCTTTGCATTTTGGAAGGGAGGTCATGACAGGATGTTTACTTTTGAGATAGGAGAGGTGAGATGGGGCTGGACTTCTTCAGTCAAAGTGTGTGTGGAAAAGGGTGCAAGTTGTAATTGCCTTTCCTTTCACGTGGGATAATGTATGGTCAGTGGCTGTTCTTTACTACTTATTATATTTTAATAATTCAATCTAGAACAAAAAAATAAATTCCAAGCATAAGCTCTAGTACACGAAAGCTGTTACAATAAATACTGCACACATACTGTACAAGTAATACTTGTTTGTTCCATAATGTTACATAACTATGCCATGGCTTGTGCAAATAGTTATGAAATAAGCATTTTTCTCACTTTTAAGAAAATACTTGAATATTGCATGTTCCTGTATACTTCAGAAACATTATCCTCTGTTTGTTTGTTTGTAAGCCACCCCATTAGTGCATGCACTACACTTTTAGCACTAATAACAATTTGTGACAGCAGAAAAATTAATTTCATTACAGGGCAGCAAATTCAGTTAGAAACTAGGATAAATCTTAGGAATGAGACTTTTTTACCCCTAGGATATCTAGACTGTGATCCTAAATAACTTTACAAGCGAGAATATCCAATTCAGCTCAGTGGAACTTACTTCTCAGTACAGTGTGTAGTGGACTGATGGACCAGATGAACTCAGGAGACTTTGGGGTGATGGGCTCAGCCATGGAAGCTCACTGGAGAGATGGTATCACTGCTAAATTATCATTGTAATGTGCCATCAAGTCAATGCTGACCTTTGGCAAATCTTTTCAGGGTTTACCGGGTAAAAAATACTCAGAAATGGTTTACCATTCCCTTCTTCTAGAGGCGCCCGGGGACTGTGCAACCTGCCCAAGGCTACACAGGTTGGCTGTTCTTGGATGCACAGTGGGGATTTAACTTCCAACCTCTGGCTCTGCAGCCAGATACTGAGCTGTCCATCAAGCTTGGCACTGCTAAAACCACTTCTTGAACATCTCACCTATCTTGAAAACCCTATTAGGGTCACTATAAGTTGGCGAGGCATAACAAAGTACCATTGGATCGTGCTGTCACGTAGCCATGCCTTCTGGCCACAGCTGATTGATTATTCTTTAACAAACTCCAGCAGAGGCAAAAGTTATGAATACCCAAGTTTATTAATGCAAGTTGAAATTACAATTAAAAACTATATCCTACAAAAAGGTATTCCTGCTGATGGCAGGATCATCTGGTCAAAAATATTATGGTGCTGAGGCAGAAGAGCAGACCTCACTCCAAAAGTTAAGGTGCGTATTCCTCCAAATCAGTCACAATGTAATTTGGGCATCTGATGCAATAAATCCAAGACCAAATACAGTACTACCAGATATTGAATATTTATGTGTAAATCAAGCATGCTGGCAGGACTTTTCATGGGGCTAATAACCTTTCCTGGTACAGTTCTCTTTGAAAACAATGTGTGTGTCCCCACCCCAACATGCCTTGGTTATATGTCAAGTCACCATAAGATTGTTTCTTACGTGGCTAGCAGCCATGCAGACAGTAGCCCCTTTTTTGCAGAAGTGTTGCTATCCATGTGAAGAAAGCACAGGGTGGTGGGGGCTAGGCGAAGTAGGCCTGAATAAAGCTTTAGAAAGCTGCAATTTTGCCAACCTGTGCAGTAAAATTTGTGGTGGGGACTTTGGGGGAACATGGCAGCAGGAGGGAGGGAGCATTTCAGCCCCCCCCCCCCCGGGCCATGAGTTACCCAAACAGGACTTAATGGAAGAGCTGGAGATGGCTCTTCAGGATGGCAGTCAGGGGTCTTTCTCAGCATTATCTGGAAAGAGTCCAGGAAACGAGCATGAGACTGTGCAAGCAGAGAATGTGCCCTCGAACTGATCTGCTTCCTTTTTCAAGAGCTTTGCAGAATGAATGGCTAATAATCATGTCTGACTGTTCCAGCATTAGAGAGATATCCATTTGGGGAGTTTCCAGCTGCTTTCCTTCACATGTTTTCAGAACAAAATCATACAATTGTAAAGCTGGAAGGGACTTCCAAGAGTCATCAGGTTTGACCCCTGAATAAAAAGGAAGTTACAATTAAAGCATCCATCCAACCCCAGCCTAGAAATCTCTAATGAAGGGGGGGGGGCATCACTTTCTGAGCGAGTCCATTCCACTGTAGAATAGCTCTTCCTATCAGAAGTTCTTTCTAATGATTTGTCAAAACTTCTTTTAATGTGAAACGGATTACTTCAGACCCTGCCATCTGGAAACCAAATTTCTTCATCTTTCACATGACAACACTTCAGATAGGCTCACATCATCTCAGTCACCATATACAAATAGAAGTGGCGTATTGGAAGCAGCCCTGAGACATTGTTTCCCAGACAAAGACATATTTTTCATCAGTCACTGTTACTTAGAAAATACTTGGAAGCCACTTAGAGGAGCCTGAGACATGCATTCTTTGAAGCAGAGGGCTGCATGTTTTGGACTACAACTCCCAGAATTACTCAGTGCTTATTCTGCCTGGGGAATTTATTTATTTATTTATTTATTTATTTATTTATTTGATTTATATCCCGCTCATCTGGTAAATCTATACCACTCTGAGCGGCTAACAAGAACATATATACAATTATAATAAAATAAATTAAAAATCAATTAACAGAAAATGACAAAAATCATAGATAATTGCAAATAATAAATAGATAAAGGAGAGAAAAATAAATTAAGTTAGATTAGGTGCTGGCAGGAGGGAAGGCCTTGACATACAGCCATGTTTTCAGTTGAGTTTTGAATGTACCCAGCGTAGGGGCCGCGCGAATCTCAGGAGGGAGATTGTTCCAAAGGCGAGGAGCCACCGCCGAGAAGGCCCGGTTTCGTGTCTTCTCCCTCCGGGCCTCCCTCGGCGTCAGGCTCCTCAGCCTCACCTCCTGGGTCGCGCGGGTGGTCCGGGTAGAGCTTGGTGGGTGAAGGCGTTCCGCCAAGTATCGAGGTCCCAAACCGTTTAGGGCCTTATAAGTGAGCATTAAAACTTTGAAGTCAATACGGAAACGAATGGGCAGCCAATGCAGTCTAGCCAGGGTAGGAGAAATGTGATGGAATTTTCTCCCTCCGGTAAGGAGTCTGGCTGCTGCATTCTGCACCATCTGGAGTTTCCGTATCAGCCTCAAAGGTAGCCCCACGTAGAGCGCGTTGCAGTGATCTAATCTTGAGATTACGAGCGCGTGTACTAAGGTGGTGAGCGGAACATGTACATTCTGGGAGATGTAGTAAAAAAAAAACACAAATATAAGACTTCTGCATAGAAATAAGCCCTGCTGACATCAAGGAAATCTACTTTCAAATAGACATGCATAGGGCCAGGATATACAGTGTAAATTAAATTTGTACTATAACATGTATAGTTGGCAATTAAAAAGCAAAACCTCTTTTTGTACAGTGCAAGGAGATAAATTTGAGGAAGTAATTCCTAAGCAGTGAGGTCAAGACTTCTGACTTTGGTGTGTGTGTGAGAGAGAGAATTGGGGAGGGGTGATCTGACATTTCAGCCTAGGTTTTTAGGAGAGTTCAGTGCAATAGGAGGAGAAGGAAAACTCCAATTTCAAACCTCCACTGCCTTGTGGCTATATCCGCTCATGGAAAAGGCTTCAGGAGTTAACCTTGAGGCAAAATCCGGACCTGGAGTCCCGAAGGCAGCATGTGTCGTTCTGCCAACTCCTGCGACATTGCTGGAACCAGTTGTATTGGCTCTTGCCTTTCCATTGGACCATTTCAGCAATGTGGAGAGGGGGGATCTGTTGCTTGGGTAATATCCTATCCTCCATATTACCTTACCCGGGCTTCATGCTCTGGAGAGGACACTCCTCGATTCAGAGCATGTTACCATAGTCTCTCGAGACTGAAGGATGCCTATGCTAGTGCAATAGGTCAAAGGCCTATATAAAGAATAGAATTGCTTGTAAAGTGAGCAGAGAGAAATATACTGTAGTTCTGGTTGTTTCCCAGAAATCACTTCCTCCTGTGGAACTCAGCACCACTTGATGAGATGTTATGATGTGCTTTCAGATCATCCCCTCTGTGAAACCTACTCTGAACAGAGAGATGTTCCAGGATCTGATTGTTAGCCCAATTCCAGTCTCCCCTCATTTACCTTTCTCCTCCCATTTTCTTTTTCAAAAAATACAAGGAAATACACATCAACATAGTAATTAATACTGTACTTTTCGGGTATACCCCATCTCCCTGGGCATTCTGCTGCAAACGGAAGAGGGAAAGGTTTGTCAGAAGGGGGGGGGGTCCTGACCAGAGAAATGGACTGCCTTCCTTTTGTGCTGTTAATGCTGTCTCAGTGTGAACTCTGTACAGCATGGGGATCAATAATAGAAGCCCCTGTTAATGTGTGCACAGCGGTTTTCCTGTTAAAAACATTGTTTTCTACTTGAAAAGTTGAATGATTACTTGAGAGCTAGTTAACTAGCTGGGTGACTACTAAAATATTTGGCAGCCTTAGCCGATACGTACTTGTTTGTGAATACTGATTACATTGAAAGTTTAAAAGCCTTGTACAAAATAATTTTTAAAAATACAAGACAATACACAACATTTTAATATGGTATTTATGTGGTTAATGAAAAGTTAATATTCTTCTCATAGTACAATTTGGCACCTAAAATAATAAAAGTGGGTGGTTTTGAGGCATTCCTGTTATAGTGTATGTGGGAAAGATAGTGAAATACAAGAGGCTAAAATTCATCAGCTAAAAGCCCATGCATACTTTTACGGGGAAAAATCTCATAGAAATCAGTGGGACATGCTCCTGAATAAACATGCCTAGAATCAGGCTGTTTTTTTGGTAACTTCTTGCCGAGCAGTATACTGTTTTATATGACACTGGTTGCACTACAAAGGAAAAGAGCTGTGGTTGGGAAGATAGGAATTTTAATTAACATTATAATTGAGCTTGACAAATTGGATAGTCTATTATTACCTAATACTGGAAACAACCAGTAGTGAGCCTAAGTGTGTATGTCTCCTATTGATGTAATCATCCCTTATTCACATAAACTTTCCCACTGACTCAAAATTGTCTTTGGATATTAAGCACTTGCAAGATCAAACTCCAACTTAAAATGGGAACTACATTCTCATCTATTACTTTGAGAATTCAGAATACATAGACACGGAACATGTACATTCCAGTAAGTTTAAAATATGCTTTCGGTGGCACAGGATGGTGATAGTTCCTGGAAGACTATTACAGAAAAATAAAGGAAAATTAGAATTTTGCTTACACCATTGATTATGAGCAACTTGGTACATTGATCTATTTTTAATGCTCTTTTCAAACTATAGAATATGCTCTTTCCCTGAAAAATTCTATCTTTTATTTATTTTTATTTATTTATTTATTTATCTTTTATTTTTATTTATTATATTTGTAATATGGGGTCCTTTAGACCCCATAATTCGTTTTTAATTGCTGTAGATGATAAATATCTTAGCAGTGTTTTTAAAACAAGGTCTTAGTTATATTTATTTAGAAGAAAATCACATTTGTTTTACTGGAAATTATCTACTAAGTGCTTTGGGATTAGAAATTTCCAGCTTTCAGTCTTTTTCCATTACAAGCCAAGTAATTCCCACTTTCGGTTGCCTTTTGTCCCATTAACCTTGTTTTGATGGCGTGATTTCAAAAATCCCTCCTGTTTTCTAAATAAAGAGAACAAATATTATTTATTTATTAAAATATACCTTACCTTTTTGCAAAAAACAAAAAAGCATGTGTTTAGACGTGGTGAATCATTGCTGCTTTCATGAAGAGAGAAAATTTACCTGATTTGGGAAAATAGAGAAGGAAAAGTAAGCATAGAGGAGAAAGTCTGAGAGACAGTTGGGAATACATCTTTTACCTCATGGATAGGGAGAGAATGTGGCTTTCTAGATGTTGTTTAGACTGCACTTGTCCTCATTCCTCACTACTAGCCCAGCAAAAGGATCATGGGAATTCTGGAAGGCCATACATTTCCCACCCTTGTTTTAGGCATAAAATGTGAACTATGTACAGTATATTCACATCTGCTAACCTGTTCATTGTTGAGTGTTGTGTGTTAACTAAATGCTAGGCTTCACAACCCACCCCCATAAAATACAAGTTTTCACTGGCTTATCATTTGCCCATAAGCAAAGATCCTACTTTACAAGAAAATTGATTGATCTTCCTAAGCCTTCCAGTGATAACATATTACCTCTGTCATCAACATAATATATGGGGTTTTGTGCTGCATGTTGAAGTAAGGGAGTCAATTCAAAAGAAATCAAGCTATACCACATGCTGTTTGAACAAGAAAAAAAAGAAAATCCCCAGTCCAAGAGTCACTAGTCAGTCTGATCATAAGAGAAATATGGGATGGAAAAATTCATGGGGGGATTCTGAGCTAAGAGGAAATTCTTTGTCATCTGAATAGATTGACAGCTGAGTAATCCTGGATCTCCAGTTCTGCTCTGTTAGGTACACCCCAGGGTATTATCTCTAGAACAGATATAATTCAAAGAACCTTTCTTAGATGCAGTTTTATTTTCCAGCAGTGGTGCTTGTTGACTTTTAAGATATGACAAAGACCATTCATAAATTCTCTGGTAACGTATATGACATCAATGTCAGAGAAGTTGATTGCTTTGTTTGCTTACTTCCATTGGAGAGGGAACTTAGAACAAAATTCCTCTGTGAAGTAAACCATGAGTACAAAGTTTTGTACTATGTGCCATACTGAAAGAGGAAGGTATTTTTCAAAATTAACTCATTTTACTGTCGGTGTGCCTTCTTAGGTTTCTTCTTGCAAATGGCTGGCTCACAGATCATTCCTCAAGCTTTATACTTGAGCAACATGCTGAAAGCTGTGAAGATAAGAGAGAGAATGCCTGAAGACCTTGTCAAGTGTGCCAGTGGAATAATCCATCATTTTAAGAGTATGCACAAATATACTGTGGAGATGTTTAGAATATGTCAGTTTTGCCTGGCATTTCAGGAGATTCTTCAAAAGGCACTTATTGATCAAGCAACCCAAACCTCACTAGAACGTCAACAGAAGCTCAACTGGTGCCGAGAAGTTAAAAAACTTCTGCCATTAAAGACTAATGGTGAGTCAGGTTTATTTTATCATCTGGTAGTATAAATGTGCTATTTGCTTATTTGGTTAGAGAATCATAAGTTAACATTGCTTAGTTAACATTGCCCTTCTTTTAGAGTTTGTTTCCCTCCTCCTTTTTAATTGACATGTACGCCTATTATCAAACAAACACTTAGGTATAAATTATGTCAAATTTCATAGCTCTGTGTAGTCAAAGTCTGGCATTATCCTTGAGAACATCGGTATCTTGGATTCAAACACTGTACGTTTGTACTGACCCACATCTAAAATGATCTTATGAACTATAGCTGTAACTATATACAAAAGACTTCATGAACACTGATTGAGGTTGCATATATTGCAGTGAAGCAACCAATAAAGATATGCAAGTAATTTGAACATCCCTTTTCTTTTCTCTTGGCACACTGTCCATGACAGTAAACTTTTATTTCCTCCATTGTTCATGGCACTACCTCACTTCATCCGTAATTACCCTTGTGTAACTAGAATCTTGAACTAATTTGCTCTTAGGGTTACTATTTTGTTTTCCTTTAGGCAACCATTAAGTTCAATTATTCAATAATATTTCTCCTACCGTTCTTCCAGAGGCTTCAGGACATTGTGCATGAAAATAGTTCCATTCTGGAATACTTTAATAAAACAGTGTTGGTCTTCGTTCCATACAGTGATATTTTTAAGTGTGCTTAAGAGCCAGTGGCCCATCCTCACTTTATCAGCAGAGTGAGAAGGCTGTTATATCATTCTATTCAGTGGAAATTACAGTGTAATAAGTATTCCCATTGTTTTACAGTCAGCTTGCACTGTTGGGGAATAAATTGCCATCAGGGCATGGTGAGAATATTGGATGGTGTCTTCTTGCTGTATTGATAGATCGCTTAGCTGGAGCACTCCAGGACCACATCTTTTTTTCTGCTTCAATAGTTTGTTTCAAAACTGGGGCCTCATTTCCAGTGTAATGGTAAACCCTATTGAAGCAATGGTTTCTGTATATTTCTGTGGAAAGACGTAGGAGGAGGTGCACATAGGAAATGCACAGGCTTCTGCTTCAGACATAACAATAAAAGCATGGAAAGAGGATGTGCACACATCCTCATTTTGTTACTTCCTCTAATGTCTATAGTATTAGCAACCAATAGATAGTGGGCTTCTTTGTATAATGCATTCATTGCCTTATTCCTGGCTTCCACATTCTCCATTATCCTAAGCATAGAAGTGGTATCTAACCAGGAGACGTGGCTGGGGTAAAATAAAATCAAGTAAACCCACTCAGGCAAAAAGAAGAAGAAAGAGCAAATACATACGGATGTATGCCATTGCATCCAAAAATGGGATTCAGGGCTTTCTTTGTAGAAGTTTTATGAATGAATGGATCATTGATTTGGCAACTGCACAAGAAGTTAAGAAGGATTCCTTTTCATTTAAAGGAATGGATTGGTCCCAAAGGAGGGCAGTCTCTTTCCATGAGCTACCTTATTCAAAAAATACAGAAGCCACTGTTGACACTTATGTTATTTTCCTGCATTCACAGAACTCCATGGGAGACCTGTGAGGTTGCCTAGTTTTTTGCTTCAGTTTTTCTGAACTCATTTTGGAACTTTGACTGTATCTCCAGAGTGAACAACTAGCATAGAGAATGACAAAGCAAACTTTGTGATCCATCCTGTTCCAAACGTTGGGAGTCTTTTGTATACACAGCTGTGTAGAGAAGGGATTTCCATTAAGCCAGCCTTGCCAGGCTTACCACCCTCCTAATCCATTGGACAACAACTCTGATCATTCCTAGAGAGCACGTTCATGTGTGCTGGGATGCTGCAGTTCATAGTATGGTACCTGGGGAAGGTACTAGGAGTGGGAAGCCTGCCACAGGCATTTTGCTGAGTTTATCCCCTTACCCATTGGCTAGCTGCAGTGGTCTATGCCAGCAGCCTGGAGATGTCCTGTAATGAACACGACAGCAGATGTCGTGGAGAAGCTGAAAGCTTTAGGACTAGAGGGTGGTCTGCTCAGGAAGTGTACATGAACTCTCTATTTCGTATGCATTGCTTTGCCTTTAGATGAGATACTTTATGCTGTAAATAATAATAGTGGGAGATGAAAAAGCAATTTGTTCATTGCCAGTAGGCCCAAAGTTGACTGCATGCACTTTTAGGAGATACAGCTTAGTTGTGAGAGCAAGGAAACAAAATGCACTCATCTATACAGTAACACAACGTTTACACACACACACACACACACACACACACACACACACACACACACACACACACACACACACACACACACACACACACACACACACACACACACACACACACACACACACACCCCATACAAAAGTGACCTGAAGGTCTGAAAATCAGGGCGACACACAAGCTGTGTCTGCCTTTGAGGATATTGGGAAGAAGCCCAATTGTGGATATTTTTTTTACAAGGTGTGAAAGAAACCGTAAGGTTTAAAAAAGATCCTGACATCTCCTGACTAGCAATTTCGCTTCTCTAATGAATAGGCATTCCACCTTACCCCAGCCACGCCCACTTGGAAAGTCCAGCATGTACTTCGCAGTTCAAATGCCTGCACCTCAGAACAAGAAGTACAATAGCTGTTACTCAATTGCTAGTCAAATAGCTGCACGTTGGGGAATTCCAAATGTTGCTTAGGGAATTTTAGGCTGGTAGTTCTTAATAAAGAACTGAAAGCAAGCACACATGAGGAAAAAAAAGACTTCTTATCTTTGCTCTACATTTTGCAAAGGGAAAATTTTTTTACAGGATGTAATAATGATCTAGTTGCATATGTGTGTTTGCAAAGCTTGGAGACTGTAAATCAGTCCTGCAGTAAATGTCCTTACTTTCTTCTCTACCAGGACCCTTACCCGTAAAAGCTTTTGTTTTAGGAGTGGTTACCTGAATGCTGTTTAGGAAACTCAGTATACTATTGTGACTGCGCTTTTGGAGTTGCTTTACTTCAAATGAAAGACTAACAGTGTTGAATACATTCATCATCAAGAAAAAAATGTTTGTGCTTTGAGGATGAGAGAGATCATATTTTAGTTATGGGAGTGAGAAACCTCTGATGCAAGAAAAGGGGAGCAGTGCACAGATCAGAAGTGCGAAAGTGAGAATTTGCTGGCATATAAATCTGTTTATATCTACAGGAGCCTCGTGGTGCAGTGGTTAAATTGCAGTACTGCAGTCTGTACTTTGCTCACGACCTGAGTTCTCTCCTGACAGATTCAAGTAGCTGACTCAAGGCTGACTCAGTCTTCCATCCTTCTGAGGTTGGTAAATTGAGTACCCAGCGTGCTGAAGGATGGGCAATGGGTAGCCTGCATAAATTATAAAACGGCCCAGAGATACTGTATAAGCAGCATACTTTTTGTGCTTATTTTTTTTTATTCAATTTATATGCCGCCCACACTACCCAGAGGTCTCTGGGCAGCTTACAATAATTAATATTTGTTGCATTTATATATATCAGTTGAATATCAGGAAAAGCTTCCTAAGTGTTAGAGCAGTACGACAGTGGAACCAGTTACCTCGGGAGTTGGTGAGTGCTCAAACACTGGAGGCATTCAAGAGAAACTTAGATAATCACCTGGCAGATATGCTGTGATTTTATTCCTTGCATTGAGCAGGGGGTTGGACCTGATGGCCTTGTAGGCCCCTTCCAACTTCACTTTTCTATGATTCTATATCCTGCTTTTCCTCCGTCGACTATCCATAGCTCTCTTTCTCCCTCCTTTGTCCTTGCAGCAGAGCTCTGAGGCAGGTCAGGCAGAGAGGAATGACTGGCCCAAAGTGGATTACCTCGTTCAATGAGTAGTACAGTGGTGCCTTGCATAGCGACATTAATCCGTGCAGCAAAAATCGCTGCTAAGCGATTTCGTCACTATGTGATTTTTAAAAGCCCATAGAAACACATTAAAACCTGTTTAATGCGTTCCTATAGGCAAAAAACTGGCCTTAAAGCGAAGATCCTCCATACGGCGGCCATTTTCGCTGCCTTTTAAGCAAGGAATCGGTGCGAAAACACAGCGGGCGCCCATTTTGGAACCGCTGATCAGCTGTTTAAAAATCATCACTTTGCGATGATAGGTAAGCGAAACAGGGAACCGATCATCACAAAGTGATAAAACCCCATAGGAAACACCGCGATGCGATCGCTTTTGCGATCGCAAAAAGTTAATAGCTGTGTGGTTTTGTCGCTAAACAGAGCGCCCGTTAAGCGAGGCACCACTGTACCTAACTTGCCATTTAATGCATTTTCTAAAAGCCAAATGAAAGTCATTTCTGTATGCTGCCACCACACGAGAGCCAATGTGTTATAGTAAATACAGTCCAAATCCCCTCTAACTGAAAAGTAGCAATGGTGAACGACTGCTTAAACAATTCACAGCCTTTGAAAAACCTATTAGGATTTCCATGTGTCGAAAGTGACTTGATGCTACATTATGCACATGCAGTACAACTTAAGTGATTTTTTTACAGTCACCCAAGATGACATGGGGGGGTCATTTCCCCATGTTTTCCACTCTCATCATTCCTAGGGCTATCCCTTCTCCATCAAACCATCCAATAATGATCTTTGCTGCAAATGTATTGTTGTAGTGTTCTCTCTAAGTCAACCTAGGTGGGAGAGAGGAATCCACTTTATGGGACAGTTTTAATGGAAGAGCTCCCACCTCATGAAACAGAGCTTTCGTTTCTCAGGGTTTTTGGTAAGGGATTGGAATTGAGGAGAGGTAAAATGGTTTACCGCACTGCAGATGCTTTAGGAAGGCCACACACAAAGTGTGAGCCACTTGTGGTAAAAAAAACCCTGCAGCAATATGCAAGGTCTAGCAGAACTGGTTGGCAAGTGCACTGCAAAGTGATCGCAGGAGATCCTAATTTCTCACCTGGGGTGGTGTTTCCCCCCCCCCCCATTTGGGTAGTGCAAAATTTAAAGCAAAGTTGTCTCCTTTCACATAACCCCATGTAGTCCTTTCCTGGAGAAGTTCACTGTTTTAGGAGTTCCCCATCTAACAAGGCCCATGTCTGGAACTTTTTAGTGCTGACTACTGTGTCCTTGGAGAGAATACAGAGTGGTGCAGCAGTGGCTGTTTTGAGAAACTGCAGCTAGGGCAGATAATGCAGTGTTGTTGGTGGAATTTTCCATGAGGTCTAGAAACTTGCGTGTGTGTGTTATATAGGAATGACAAAACTAACATTCTCAAGATTCTGAACAGATTACTTCTGAAGAGAGAGAAAAGGCCTTTTCATTGCAGCTCTTATATTCTTAGTACCAAATTTACATCCAACAATTTCTTATAAATCGACTTTTATTTTCTCTTTTGCTTTCCCATTTATCTGACTATCCTAGGAAGGAAAATGCAGTGCTTGTAAAACCCAGTGCTGATTGCTCTGGCTGATGTCAGCTTTTTGGGAAGTTATACCTTTGGAGTAAAAAAATTCAAAATTTGAACTAAAACATTTTCAATCCTATCTTCTGTGTTAGATTTTAAACACATATGCATGACAGTTGGCGTAGGCAAATCACTCTAGTTGTGTCATCAGTTCAATAGATTGACTTACATTTTGTAATTTATGAGGCTAAAATGCATTCTTTTGAGCAGCAAGGATAATGGCTGCTGGAAAATGGATAAACATTAAACTTGTGGGACTTGATGCATAGATGTGCATGGGATCTATATGCAGATAGTGTTGTATAATTTTAGGGGTTTTTTTAAACAACCTTTGTATCTGCATTTGCTGTTCTTTCACTTCTGAATTAAGGTGCTCCTACCCAGTTTGTCTGCACAGTAATTATTATTTTGGCTGTGTGCATATCTTTAGAGATCAGTATAAAATGTTAGTCCTGTTCCATCAGGCTTCACCAGAAACCTACCTTTTACCTTTACCTTCTTGCACATAGAAAGGCATAGCAGTGGATCTGGTCTTGTTTTCTGCATGTAACAGTATCCTGTTGCAGCACAGTGCAGTCAGAACTCTTATTATGTGTATTGGTTGGCTGGCAAACTTGGTATGAGAATGCAGGATTTGAAAAACCAGAGACTTGTCTGTCTTCAGCTGAATGAAATGGAACAGGAAGCCTAGACTCAGACGATACTGTGACAGAGTAAAAATGAGTAACGTTGTATTCCATTTTTCTTTTGTTGGGAATTTCCCAAGAAATGCTCGAAGCATTGCCAGCTTATATGGCACTGACTGAATTTTGAAGGTCCTCATTTGAACCATGTGTGCTATCCATTATGGGATAGCTAATTTGAAAACAAAAAAACACATTGGCCTTTTCATTCCATTGCAGGAGACGGAAATTGCCTTATGCATGCTGCTTCCCAATACATGTGGGGCGTCCAAGATGTTGACTTGGTTCTCAGGAAAACGCTGTTTAGCGCACTCCAGGAGGCTGATACACGCAACTTCAAGCTGCGCTGGCAACGGGAAACACTGAAATCACAGGAATTTGTGGCAACAGGGCTCTGCTATGATACCAGGGTAAGAGATTTGGGATTTATACAAGCAACATAACATTTCGCAAGCTTGATCTGGTTAGGATTGTTAATGATATTCTCTGCATAATTATACAGGATGGGTGGCAGTTATGGCAACAGGTTTAAGGAAGTAAAATTATAGGGCTGTCACAACTAGTTAAAACATTTTAGTCCATTAACTTAACAGGATTGCTCAATTCTTTAATCAAAGAATTTAACTGCTGTAAAGTTTCCAAATTAAGTAACCACCTTCGAAATGGATTATTTCCATGAACCACCCACATCTTTGGAAAGTTGGCATGCCTCTGTTCTGCCTGTTAGAGAGAGATGCCCTTGGGATAGCTGTTGCTGCACAAGCGAAAAATAAAGAACGCCGTTCTGTTTCTTAAGAACATACAGGTAGACATAGGCTTCCCATACCAGGATTGCTCCCAAGTGAGGCTTCCTTCCCCTTTTTCAATCCTTCTGTAAAAAAACAACAACAGCAACAACACATCCACTTGAAAGGATAAATTGGCCTATGGGTTGACAGGCGTTTCCTCTCTACACAGTAGCCTATCTGCCTGCCCTGAAGCAGTAGTCTAGCTGACCTATCTATTGATCATTCTTTAACAGGTTTAATGTTTATTCACCAGCTGAAATCCTGATGTTCGACATAATAAGATGCAATAGGGTAGGGCCCACCGGATGAGTGGGGATTTGGTAAATCAACCCCTCTATAAGTTCCATGGATTCAAATGGGCCTACTCTACTGATGGTTGCAACTAGAATAGGCCCACTTGGTTGAGCGGAACTTACAGAAGCATCCACTTATTACATCCCCACTGTAGTAGGCCTCAATATAGGGATCAGCCTTGGATCCATGGGCTTACAGAGCCTCTTTGTTCTCCCTGTACATCCCTGGATTGGTCCCCTAAAATGAACTGGATTCAGTTAGAGCAAGGCCTGCACCTTCTTCTGAGGTCACTCTTGGATCTTGTAGCTTGCCCAAGGCCACCCTGGCTGGCTGTTCTTGTGGAAGGCATAGTGAGGAACTGAACTCCAAACTCTGGCTCCCCGGCTAGGTATTCCATTTCAGCTAGCTCAGAACAAGAACAACCAGGTGGAAAATGGAGGGAAAAATCCCTGCTTCAAGCAAGCAGGTTCAAGATCTAGCCGTGGCTGTAATGTGGATCTCCTCAGTGTCCCTCGTACATGGTATTGTTCAATAAGATTAAATATAAAAAGGAGTCATCCCCATGAAACATACCAGGACTTATTTCCCAGTCAACGTGCATGAAGCATATAAAAAAAGGAATCAATAAAAAGTCTGGCTACTTTTTAAAAGAAAAAAAGTAATATCCTTTGGAATGTATGTATGTATTTGATTTATATATCACTCCTTTAGAGAAAACACTATTCCAGATGGTTTACAAATTAAAACTCAGAACATCAAATGTATAACAACACAATCAACATGGCAGTTCACCAATCTAGATCTAAAATTACTGTAAAAAAGGAAAATAAAACACAAGAAAATAGGGAAAAAATAATATTAAAAGTATCCGGGTGATAAGTTATACAAGGCGGCTTTATATAATTTATTTGCAGTATAATGATGTTTGTGGAAAGCTGGTTTGGTTGGCTCTCGTAATTTAGTTGTAGTATAAGAAAAAACACTTGTGAAGGAACTTCTGGTTTGTAAAGACCCCAAACTTACATGATAATAAACAAGGCTATTTACACATAACAATATTTTTCTCCATTAGAACTGGGAGGATGAATGGGAGAACCTCATCAAGATGGCATCTGCAGAAACGTCAGTTGCCCAAGGAGGCCTTCAGTATAACTCTTTAGAAGAGATTCACATATTCGTCCTTGTTAACATCCTAAGGCGGCCAATTATAGTTGTTGCAGGTAAGAATTTATAGATTTAAGGCCCCATTGTAAAAAGATGTGTAAGTTCCCCTTCAGTCCTTCTCTCGCATAAGCCTGTTGAGGGTTAGGGTTAAGGCCAGCTGACCCCACTTTTGTGTCCCACCCAACCACCCACATTGGACATTTATAGGTCGGAAAAGTGTCTTCAGTGGAAAGGCTGCTTAAGAGGTCTTGGCTCTCACTGTTGAGATCAGGACTTCACACGATGGGGAAGGCCTATACTCATTGGTCAGACTTCTGCATTGCAGACATTCCTCCAGACTTTTATGGGGTGTGACAGGGAATATTTGAAGGGCCTGTAAATCCTACTTGTGTCGTCCTCCTTTATTTTGATATCACACAGGCTTCCCTCAAGCATGCCTGTTCAGAAATAAGTGCTGTTATATTGTAGAAAGGGCACAGACCTTTTGTGACACAATGGTAGCATAGAAGAGACCACACCTCTAAGAGGACAGTCTGGACATCACTTCGGTGTGATAGAAATGGAACTGGGAACTTGTAACTTGGAAGATAAATGACTGCTGTTCATGAGAATAGAGGATGCCTCAGATTGTTTGGCTTAAATTGTAGTGTATCTATGAACTCTGCAGTTCTGTGGTGGTGGTGGTGATAATTAAATTCCCTATATGGGATGATGATAATTAAATTCCTTATATGGGATGTGCTGCTTACATCATGGGTTCTATAAAATAGTGTTTAAAACAGGCAAGTTTTGTTTTGTTTTGTTGCCAACTGACCTTTCAATAATTCTAGAAAATGAAAAGAGAGGCATCTCCCTTGGTGTGTTAACTGCATTCCTCTTTCCTTTTCCTTGAAACAGACAGAATGATTAGAAGCTTACAGTCAGGTTCTAGTTTTTCCCCTCTGAATGTTGGTGGAATTTACTTGCCTCTCCATTGGCCGCCAGAAGAGTGCTACCGCTATCCCATCGTCCTCGGCTATGATAGCATGCACTTCACACCGCTTGTTGTTCTGAAAGACAGCGGCCCAGGTATGTCTCTGAACATTTCTCACATGTTTTGTCCAAACCAACCAAGACACAAGCCTGTTTTGATTGCCATATAGGAAATACTAACCTTCAAGGGAATTACGCCTTACATTTTGAAGTAGCCCATGACTAAGCTTTAGAGAACCTCAAGGCCTGCAACCAAATCTACCACCCAGTATATTTTAGATTACCACACTTCCCTGTGACACCACTGTTTCAAGATCTTATTGTGTTTGTACTTTCCTCTTTCTCCCCAAAGTTCCAAAAATTTAAAATGCTTCTGCTAAGACTTAGTTAATGACAGTAAGACCTTTACACTAAATATGTTGTATTTTTTGGTTCCTACCCTTTTGCTTCAGGCTCTACCCAGCACTGAAATTTCAGCCCCTCAGAACTTCCCTGAATTTCAGTGCAGCCCTCAGGCTGAGAAGAGTTACTGACTCTGCCCATACCCATAATTCCAGTACAATTGTATTATCATGCCTTTGAGTTTAGTTATTGGTGTTTGTTTTTTATTTCGGACTTGTTTTTGCTTTTGTTTCAGTTTGTTGGTGAGGGTTGTAAAATTCTGACTAAACATTGCTCTCTGTTGCATTGCATCTCTTGCTGCTTTCTTTCAGTCATGAAAATAACATTTTATCCCCTCTCCCCCATCCCTTCCACAGAAATCCGGGCAGTCCCATTGGTCACCTGTGAAAGAGGCAAGTTTGAAGATCTGAAGGTGCACTTCCTAACAGACTCTGAAGAAAGGGAGAAAGAAAAGCTGCTAAGAGAGTACCTAATAGTAATAGAAATTCCAGTGCAAGGCTGGGATCCTGGGACAACACATCTCATTAATGCTGCAAAGTGAGTCCTACTTTTCTCCCAGCATTATAATATGATGATAAATCTTCTTGTTGAGTATTCGATCCATCCTCTCCTTTCGATTGCCCTTACGAAAAAGTTAGTCACTTGCTTTTAGTATTAGACACAGGTGCCTTGTATTCGTGCCTTGTATTCCCCACAGGGGATGCAGATTCCCTTTCCCCCACCCACCCCCCAGGCTAGCCAGGCCACTAATCAAGCTCCACGCATCACTGGGGTCCTTCTTTGGCAGCAGCACACCAATCTAGGCAGGAGCCCAGCCCTGCCTCCCCAGGCAACCAACCATTCCAACCCCCTTTCCATGGCTTCTTTTCCAAACAAAGTAGCACTTTGATAAACTGCATGCTAAAATCACTCCTGAAGCATTTAAGTAGGAAAAAAAGGATATCTTTAAAGTTATCATTTGTAGTTCCGAAGAAGAAAAAGAAAGGGGAAGATAGAGTCTCCACCATGTGGAAGAGACCTCCCATGCTTGTTGCCTAGTTGGGGGTCAGAGGAAGAAGAAGAGCCATTAACTAAAACAGACAATGGAGGCGAACAAGCAAACAGGAAGAGGTTGACAGGGGCTTCCTTCAAATGCCAGAGGCAGGAAAAGAATTTTACCAAACGAATTGGTGACCAACAACAATCCCGTTAGGCTGTAAAAGTGTAAAATAGCCAGTGCTGATGCATGCAAGATTGTTATTATCCCAACATTTCCCCCCACAAACGTGGAGGCAGCACTTCCTTCCTGAAGCCCAGCTGTTGCCCTTTTGTTTCCTTATGCTATGCCGCCTTCCAGTATAAATGTCGCTTACATGGCTTTTGGCAATATCAGGTAG
Source organism: Pogona vitticeps (assembly GCF_051106095.1). Taxonomy (NCBI): domain Eukaryota; kingdom Metazoa; phylum Chordata; class Lepidosauria; order Squamata; family Agamidae; genus Pogona; species Pogona vitticeps. The sequence goes on along the minus strand of NC_135783.1, from coordinate 80,721,702 downwards.
CAGCTGTTCTGACTTCCCAGTTTCCTTCCAGCATTTGCCAGTTTGCCTTTTCTCTGGCTCCTGATAACCAGTTTCTTGTTTCTTTTCCTTGCAGATTGGATGAAGGGAACTTGCCCAAAGATATTAATTTGGTAGAAGACTACTTTCAGCTAGTGCTACATGAGTACAAGAACTGGCAAGAGAACAGTGGGCCGAGCGGAAGGAAAACAGGCAGACGGGAGCAGCTGGAGTTGCACTTACCCCAGCTGTCACTGGTGGAGGCAAAGTGTGAGACTCCCAATTGCCCTTTTTACATGTCCGTGAGCACCCAGCCCTACTGCCATGAATGCTTTGAACAGAAGCAACAGGGAAATAAGGGGAGGAAGCAGACTCTCCGGACAGGGTCTGAGAAATCCTGGGCAAAGAGTTCCAGTTCGATGAAAGGAGAGCTTGCCAAGTTTGCAGCTCAGAGTTGTGAAAAGCCAGGGCCTGAAAAACCTCGCTCTGCACCTCCAACAGCCCCGAGCCTTTTTCTGTACAGCGAAACCACTGCCATGAAGTGCAGGACACCCGGCTGCCCCTTCACCCTGAATGTGCAATATAACGGACTCTGTGAACGCTGCTACAACTCAACAGGATTCAGCCCTTGCGACAATCCAGGTGAGCCAAGGCATCCAGACTGTGTGACATGTACCTTCTGCCGTAAGGACACCAATAGGACATTCAACGGGATGTGCAGCACTTGTTTCAAAAGGACTGCAGACTGCTTGGCCAACACCAAGGTGGGCATTGCACCTTCGGGCCATCAGAGGTCCACGTCTGACCCCACCCATTTGTCACACAGTCTTTTGCAACGTTCTGGCCACTTGGTAGCCGGCAACAATACAGTAGAGCCATTGCCCCACATCCAGTCCCAGAGAGTGGAAGAGAGAAAAGGGACCAGTAAATGTAGGAAGCCAGGTTGCAGCTTTTTCGGAACGGTCCAGAACGAAGGCTTTTGCACGCTGTGCTATTTTGAATACCAGGAAAATAAAGGTGAGTAAGTGATCGCCGTTCTGTACTACCATGCACTCACCTAAAGATTTGGAGAGGAAAAGCAGATGAAAAAGAGTGATACAGTGATATGTTGTCACAAGACAGAATGTAAAGGCGCAGCAGAAATGTTTCAACCTGTATTAGTCATTTACCGTCACTGCAAAAACTCCAGCGTGTTCAGGTTTTGCTGAAGTGCACAGGAGAGCACCAATCAAGCTACTCACACTTGTGATCTTGCAGATGCATTGTGTTGTGGGGGCACAGGGGTTTAGAGTGTTTTTTGAAATTTTGCTGGAAGGTTCTAAGTTCATAAAAGAGTAAGCCATTGTGGAACTAGTTGGATAATATGACATGCAGCTCTCCAGTTGGGCAAATCCATGATCTAAGGGCAGAGCACTGAACAAAAGAACTACTTAAAATACTGAGGAAAGCATTGTATTTTAAATTGTATTTGAATTGTTTTTATCTTTTTATTGAATTCAAATTGTTGTAAGCTGCTCAGAGACCTTTGGGTAGTGTAGGCGGCATATAAGTTAGATAGACAGACAGACAGACAGGATGATAGACAGACAGATAGATGATTGATTTGTATTCGCGAAGGCTTTGATTGATTGATTGATTTTTAAAAAATGCTAAACATAGGAAACTGCTCAATACCATATCGTAATGGTTGGCCCAGATATCTTGCTATTGCCTTCAGTGGCTGTCAGTGGCTGGCTGCTCAGATCAGATGGTCCCCCCCCCCCCCTTTCAACCTTACCTGAAAATGCTGGAGATTGAACCTGGCACCTTTTTCATGTAGACCAGCTGCCGCTATCCAGTGGCCCTTCTGCTCTTTTGAAAATGGATGCTGTTCATATTGTCCTCTTTTGTATATTCACCAGAAGTGGTGTGGTGCAGAACAGTTCAGAAACTGACGCTGTATCTGAGAGTTCAATGTCAGCTGCACCTTGCATGTCTGCTAAGAGACACAGGAGCCCTTTCAAAAAATAAAGCTCTGCAAACTTGGTAGATTGTACGCCCCATAAGGGGTCGCTTTGAGATGCTGCTGGGCATGTAATAGTGAACTGATTTTCAGTTCAGTGACGAAAGAGTTATAGCATAGACAGTTTGGCTCTTCTCTCACTATGTCTTCAAAAATGGCCTTGATAGCTGATGTGACTGTTTTCTTCCTGTTCTCCATCACAGATACTTCAATGCTTCATGGCAGACGGTCACAGCGAACTTCTCCTGTGTTGGGGCACTCCGGAACCTCAGTCACAATATACCAGAACACTGTTTCCTGCCTGGGTCGAGAATGTGGCACGATAGGGAGCACCATGCTCGAGGGATACTGCCAGAAGTGTTTCATCGAAGCACAGAGCAAGCGGCTGCGGGAAGCCAGAAGGACTGAAGACCAGCAAGGGAGACAGCAAGAAGTCAGTAAATATACCAGCATCATTCTTACCTAATTAATTCTGTGGCTTCCTTTCTAGAAAGGCATATATATCAATGTATTTTTTAAAAGTGCCAGAGTCTGATCTGAATCTAAGGTAGCTTCAAGGAGAGCTCTTAGAAAACATGGTGCATATTACAGGGAATCACTTATGTGTTCCATATTTTGCAGCCATTAGCATTTTCATGAAAATAGAGCTGCTGCTGCTGCTGCTGTGTATTATTATTACCATTATTTAGTCATGTTTATATCCTGTTATTATTATTCTCCAAGGCAACATACCATGGATTTCAGCCCCACTTCCATATTAGAAGTAGGTCAGACTGAGGGAGTGGATCGTCCAAATTCACATTGAGTTTAATGGCTTAGTGAAGCTCTTAGATCCCAGATTACTAATTCTAACCACAACACTGCACTGGTTATCGAATCAGGGTGGATTTAATTTAAATTAAAAGTTGGATTTTTTAAAAATTTAAATTTTTTAAAAAATCAGTTTTTAAAATTTAAAGTTTTGATTTAAATCATGGTTTAAATAAATTTGAATTTTAAAAATCATTGCTCCACCCTGTGTCAATTGCATGTTTCCTTTTTCTTCTGGGAAAGGAACAACGTATTTGTTCTTTGCAAGCTCTGGGATGTTTCCGGGTAAGGCAAGCTGCATGGTCAGAATCAATCTTGGGTTTGGTTTTTTATTTTGGTTTTTTTCTGTTGGAGAAGAACCAGCAAATGCCATTAGATCTCCCCTTTTGCTTTCCGTCCTTTGGAGCTTCTTGTCCGTATTGTGACAATAAAGCTAAAAGCAACCAAAACATGGGCAAGGCCCAATTGAAGACCAGGCATGAGAGCAGTGCGGTTCTAATGTTTTCAGGGAGAGCTGACTGTGTTTTTGATGTTTTCAGCGCAGAGATCTTCAGCAGACGACTGCAAGTTCCCAAAAGCAGAGGTGTGCCACAGCTTCCTGTAGGAACAACTTGACTTCTAGGAGTGGGGAGCCGTGTCAGCAATGTATGCGGGTCAGCCAGCGGATACAGTCTGGGTCATCTCAGGGAGACCCTTCAGCAGAAGAACTTCCCAAACAGCGCTGCCGGGCCCCTGCTTGTGATCACTATGGCAACAACAAGTGCAATGGCTACTGCAATGAGTGTTACCAGTTTAAACAGCTCTATGGGTAATGTGCCTTGATAAGCATCATGCCTCTTGCCTTGCCAGAATACAGAAACCCACAACCCAATATTGAAAATGGTGCTACATCCAAAACACTCATTTATCCTTTCTGGTCTTCTTCATGGCCTGTGAAAAGGGTGTGTGACTTTGACAGGAAATGATAAGCTGAATTTTATATATTTGCATGTGCACATGAGAGAGAGAGAACGCATGCATCTAACGGCACAAAGGACAATAGTGTGTGCAGTCAAGAATTTCATATCCTGGGACAGAAGAGCAGTTTGTTTTCCACAGAGGTGGGCTTGGGCGGAAAGTTCATGCTGAATACTTGGCTAAAGGCCTAAAATTCTTTGGACTTCTGCTGAATATGGAACCATACAGAATGAGTATAGCTTCTATACTACGCATTGTGTTTTTTTGTGTGACCTTTTTGCTGGTACCTCATGCCCCCTGCGTGAATACTGAATTTCCAGATGTAGAGTAACCTGACTCAAGGTTTGAATTGAAGAGCTTTTTGCAGGACAGCCAACAGCCTGGGGCAGTTGTCCCTAAAAATGCTGATTGCTCATGGATGAAATTTCATGGGAGCTGAGAAAGAAATAAAGTGTGTTAGCAAGATGTGTGAGAAATGTTCTTTTTGTGTGTATCTGTGTGTGAAAAGCTGGTTGTTTTGTTTTTACTTTTTCCAAATCAAACCTGAATATATGTATAAGAGTAAAAGGTTTGGCCATCTGATGTTAACCAGAGTTTTTTTTATTTAATGTTCTGTATGTGTTTGAGGATATAAGAGCTAAAGTCTAGTTACTGGAATACAGTGACATAGAAATGTGAAAGGAATTTGGGTATGCTTCCATTACCTCCGGATATCGAAAGATGGGAAAGCAACCAGAGGATTGAAAAAAAGGTTCCCTGCATATAGATGGGCATAGAATGAATTTTGGCAGAGATAAAACAGGGCCTCTTCTGTATGCATAGAGGGTAGGGATTATTCACACCCTAAACAAGTCCTTATATATGTTTTGTGTCTTTTTTCTCAAAGAAAACAATCAGTTGACCTCTGAGCTATTTTTTTCCTCTTTGGCATTACAAGGTGAATTTATGAAGAGAGCTGAGGTGGTCCTGTCTCTGAGGGAGCTCCATTTTGAATTGCTGCACTTGCTATTGAGCCTCTAAAATGGCTTCAGCCATTTTCTCTTTCCTCCTTTCCAGCCCTCACATGAGGAGTAAAGTATATTGAAGGCAGCTTCAAAAACACTGCTCCTGCCCAAACCTTATCAGTTTTCATTTTGTTTTAGATCAGATTTGAAGCAATGTGCCCCTTGACTCATTACCCTTAGCTGTTCTCTGCCTAACAGCACATTCTTTCGAGCCAAACAAAATATTGTTCATTGGGGTCTCTGTATCGAGTTCATTTAAGATCCCTGTCGACCCATGAATCGCTTTTGCTTTGACTATCAATCTTGGTTCTTTGTTTAGTTGTATAGAAGCTTTCATTTCCTATTATTTTCTCCTTAATAATAATCAGTTTCATTGTATGTTCCCTTTGCTGTTGGACTTTTCTATATATACCTTTGTGAACAAATGTGAAGATATGTTAAAATATTTATATTTCAGAAGTGTAATTTTAAATTTGCACATTCTAAGTGTAATAATTTACTCTTTATTTCACTTCCCTCTGACAACCTGTGTAAATCTTATCACTGAGTGCAGAGATGGAGGAATAAATAAATTATTTAAGAATGTATTTTAATTTATTCTTTTTTTACTTTTGTCAGAAAACATTGTGTTCAGTCCAGGAACTGTGTGGGTCAGTGGGGACAAGTATCTGTGGCAGCCCCATGCCATCCACCATGAAGGGATATTAAGGCTGTTTGGGTTCAGAAGCCCTATTTGCCTATATTGGCATCAGAAGGTGAAGGAAGTAACATTCAATCTGAGCACCCTTTAATTGCTATGACTTGGCCAAGCTGACCTTGTTAAGAACATAAAAGCCCCACTGGATCAAGCTGAAAAGTTACCTAGTTCATCCTCCTCCTTCTGCACTTGGAAACCAGTTTCCAAGGTGAATCACCCATGCAATGGCATTAGTTCTGCAGCACATGTGAGTGCGTGCATACCACGAATGCTCCCAGCCACTGATGCGCAGGGGCTCAGTTTTTAAAGCCACCTCTCTCACACAAAAGTCAAACGTTCTCCTCCTCCAGTGTCATTTGCCCCAAAATTAGTGCCTTCACCTTGAGAACCAGAAAGGCACAACAACTTCCTGAGGTTCTGGCTGACACCCTGAGACCATACGACCATAGGACTCTCACCTGCAGGCAACAGCAGAGGACAGCTTCTTGCCCAGGCCCAACAGTAATGCCTGTCCTGAGCCCTGCAATTTTTTTCCTGGAGTTCTGATTGGGCAGCTAGCTAGGCCTAGCTACCATTCTGATTTCCTGCATGCTCTAGACAGGTAGCACTGAAAGGATGCTGTGGAAACCAGATGCCTATTCAGAACCCTGCTGCTGATCAGGAACCACACATGGAGGTTGTAAGCCGATAAAGGGTGCCTTGCTATGAGACAAACCTGGGGCTGACTCCTCTGGGATGTTCACTGCATTTTCTTGCTTTTTCTTTTAATTTATATGCCACCTTTTTCACCACAGCAGGCGCATAGAGGCTCTCAATCAACTGAAACACAACAATATTCACAGTTAAAACACAGAGTACTTAAAAACAAAATTTAAAACTACAATTTTAAATATTTTAAGAAAATTTCTTAAATCCCTGATAAATGCAGCAATTCTAAACTGCTACCTATGGCTTAAAAGCAAAGCTGAAAAGGTATTTTCCTGATGACAAAAGGGCAAGTGGAGAGTCAATCTCTTCTCAAGCGAATGCATTCCATAACCTGGGAGCAGGCACTGAAATGGCCCTCTCTTGTGTCCTAAGTAAACAAGTCTGTGAGGGTGATGGGACTGAAAGAAGGGTTTCCCCAGAAGAATATAACCCACGTCTGTATATCATTGCATTGCATTGCCTTTCCTTTCATACAAAGAGAGTATGGCTTAATAAGAAGCTGATGGCATATACCAAGATCCAGTCTATAGAGCCTGTGTCCTGAGCACACTCATGTGCTACAGTGAGTCCTGGACCCTTTGTGTATGGCAGGACAGGAAGCTGAACACATTCCATATGCATTGTCTCAGATGCATTTTTGGTATCACCTTGCAGGACAAAGTTCCAAATAGAGTAGTCCTAGAATGAGCTGGAATTTTTAGCATGTATACATTACTGAAACAGCGACGTCTACATTGGCTTGGGCATGTCATGAGAATGGCTGATGGTCGGATTCCAAAAGATCTCCTGTATGGAGAATTAGTGCAGGGAAATCGCCCCAGAGGGAGACTACAGCTGCAATACAAAGATACCTGCAAGCGGGATCTGAAGGCCTTAGGAATGAACCTCAACAGATGGGAAACCTTGATGTCTGAGCATTCAGCCTGGAGGCAGGCGGAGCATCATGGTCTCTCCCAGTTTGAAGAGACACTTGTACAGCAGGCCGAGGCAAAGAGGCAGTCCTGAAACCAGCAAAAGCAGGGAGGTGGACAGGGGACAGATGGTATTTGTCTTCAGTGTGGAAGGGATTGTCACTCTCGAACTGGCCTTCTCAGCCACACTAGACGCTGTTCCAAGACCTCCATACAGAGCATGTTACCACAGTCTTTCGAGACTGAAGGATACCTACTAATTCCCTTCTATAAACCTTGTGATAGAATGTTGTGATTGAAAAGGCACACTTGATTTTTCTCTGTTGACCACATATCACAGTGCATGTGGCAATCCGTGCTACTGTTACACAATGCCCAGCTTTGCAACACAGCTTCCTTGCCAAAGGCATGTTCAAAGCAAGCACCACCCTTCCTTTTTCTTTTGCCCCACCCACTGTGACTCGTGTCGTCATGAAGTACCAGAGATAGCTAAGAATATAAAAGTACAGGCAGTGAAGGGGGACAACCAGTTCTGTTCTTTTAAAATAGACATTCTGCTATCATACATTAGCCAATATTGGAGACGGAATTACTACAACATGGCCCAAGTACTATGTAGACTCAAAGCAGGAATGAAAACATCCAAAGTGGAAGCAGACAGGGGGAGAAAACAGGGAATATTCCCACAGCAATGTCAACAAAGACAATGGCTGTCTGGGTCTCTCACCCATCCCTCCACCAAAGGGGAATAATGTAACATGAAGCAGTGAAGGTTCTGGACATGGTGTTTTCTACAGTAGGAGGCTATATGGTCTATTTTCCTTCCCCTTTAACCTTACAATTTAAAAAAATGACAATTGAGCCACAGGAGATCATGACTCCTGTGACATCTAATGGCATGTATCATGTGGATCATGAATGGAAATTCAAAATGGCAAGTTGCCATTCAGCAAAGGAAACCACTGTACAAGCTCCAGGTGGTTTTCCCATTGTTGCCTTATTTAGTAGGAAAAGATTGGTTCTCCTTTTAAAGTGAAGGTTAATAAGACAAAGGTCCCTCTACCTTTCCTAAAGCATGAAACAAGGACAAGTGAATGCTTCACACTTGGGATACATAATCATTGTCGTTTAGTCATTTAGTCGTGTCCGACTCTTCATGACCCCATGGACCAGAGCACGCCAGGCCCTCCTGTCTTCCACTGCCTCCCGTAGTTGTGTCAATTTCATGTTGGTTGCTTCGCACACACTGTCCAGCCATCTCATCCTCTGTCGTCCCCTTCTCCTCTTGCCGTCACACTTTCCCAACATCAAAGTCTTTTCCAAGAGTCTTCTCTTCTCATCAGATGGCCAAAGTACTGGAGCCTCAGCTTCAGGATCTGTCCTTCCAGTGAGCACTCAGGGTTGATTTCCTTTAGAATTGATAGGTTTGTTCTCCTTGCAGTCCAGGGGACTCTCAAGAGCCTCCTCCAGCACCACAATTCAAAGGCATCAATTCTTCGGGAGTCAGCTTTCACTTCCATACAGGAAAAACCATAGCTTTGACTATTCGGACTTTTGTTGGCAAGGTGATGTCTCTGCTCTTTAAGATACATAATAGTAAACTTTATTGTAGGGACCTTCCCTTTGAAATGGAAAGTAGAATCAGTACTTTCCTGCAAGGGCAGTCCCTTTGAGGTGTCAAAGCACAACTTTCTAGCTGGTTGGTTTTGGACTTCATCCAAGTACAAAGTGCCATTCCCTTGTCGTATAAAAAAGGACTGAGTGAGAGCATTGATCCTGATTCAAAATAAGATGTGTACTGCCTGTTTACCTTGTTCTTAAAGGAAAATGTGGGGGTTTTCAGCCACTGCTGGTGCTGCTGTGTCACCAAATTTCAACAGATCAGCAGCAACAAGAAAGCTTGGGTGGGTGGACAATAAAGAACAAGGATGCTAATGGGCTGTACAATATGTCTGCCAATCTCTGCTGTGACCTATATGAACACTCCAAATCGTGCACCTGAAGAAGAGTCACTCAAAGCCACCCAGAACCCAACAAGGCTGAGGGACTGCTAGATCCAGTAGATCCTAGACCCTTTGGTATCCAGGAGGCCAAATTCCCAGAGGATGGCAGACCCTGATGGGACCAGGATCCTGAAACCCCAAATGAAAGCAGCTCCGAGGCTGATTCGGAGGAAGTTGGACCCTTGCCTAGCCCATGGAGGAACTGCAGCTTGAAAATGAATCTGAAGAGAGGATATAAGAAATGTTCAGCAACAGGGAAAGTCTCCTAGGGAGACAGGACTCCCTCAGGAGTTGGGGGCAAGGGTCTCCTTGAGAGAAAGTTCTTCCTCCTGGGAGGGCCAGCTGAGCTTTCGTACCAGCTGACCAAATGTCTGAGATTGAAAACAGTGTGGGCTCCAGGCAGCTACACTTTTATCTCCTTGTCTCCCTTAAATGGAGATGCTACTTTTCTGTATTCTGGTTGGGCACTGTTGCCATTAAATGGTCTGAGGCCTGGAGCTATGGAATTCCTTGAAAAAGCTGCCTTCTTTTAGAACAGTCCTCCTTAACCCTGTGCCCTCCCAATGTGTTGAACCTCAGCATGCTCCCCTGCACCCAACTTGTCCATTAGCCATGGGAACAACGGGCTTCCCGCAGATGCCGGTTTGACTGATTTAGAAATGAAGGTTTCACACAACCAGGACACAAATGCATGTTACACTGACGGGTTTCCTGAAATCTACCCCCAGCAGATAGATCAGCACCTTGTGATTTCAGAAGACAAATGATGTAACAATGTAGTAAAATGTATATTAGAAACCCTTTGGGAGTCTTTACTTCTTGTCTTTGCCATTGACACTGGGCAGAAATATTTGCATAGGGCACTTTCCTTATTAGCAATGTAGAGTAAGTGAAATGCCGTAGTATCCCTGTTCATGTCTAGTACTGTACTTCCTTAGAGTTTACTGGCAAACCAACAGACAAAATGTATCAACACAAGGATGGGGAGTGTTATTTGAAGTCCTGGTTTACATCATCTGAAATAAAGACTGATAGACTTCCCTTACACTCCTTCCTGCATTTTTAATGAAGTCATGAAGCATGAATTCAAGCCACAGGTTTCTCATTATTTACTATGAATGAAGTATTATCCTTTTACCATTGCTAATAATTATGATAAAAGGCTGGGAGTGAGAGAGTGAGACCAATCCCTCTGGACGTTCTGCAGTGGAAACTTTCTTGGCATAAATGAAACATACTATTGTGCTCCTGTGAAGGCTTTGATCATTGTAGGAGGATTTGTAGAAGTAATTACCTAGTGAGTCCAGAAATAGGTTTCTGGAAATCATTCCTGGTGATGTTATGGGATACCGTGTAGAGATCCAGAGATGCCTTTCCACTAATAAAAAGTCCCTTGATCATGGAAGGGTTATCTCTCTTTTAATTACCATCTCTGTAGAAGAGAGGGGAAAATTGTGGGATAGAATAATCTGGTTCAAAACCTTTGTGATCGCATGGCTGTTGCCAGCAGCACTCCATGGCACTCAGAAGTGGAATCTGGAAGTAAGATGCTATAGGTAACATTACTGCCTGGAATGATGGCTTCCTTTGATTATAAGGATGTAACTGTATTAAATTTCAGGATCAGGGCAACAAGAAGAGATGAGATTGCTTTACAAGTAACATTTTAGTTACTTTTAGGGCCACTTTGGTTATTAGTTCAGGATCATCGTGACAAGAATTTTTAATGCAATTGTCAAATTTTAATAATAGTTGTTTTTAAAATAGTTGTTTTTTAAAAAAAATAACAAGCAGAGAGAGGCAGCTCATGGACCAAGCATGAGGGTTGTCTCACTCCAAAATGTCAGGGGCAGCCTCTCTCACCCTGGTCATGAGCCATCAATGATAGCAGCAGAACAAGTAATCTGTGAGTCACCTTTTAAAACTATTGCGACAAGTGACAGAAATCAATTCTAAAACACTATGACTGAAATCCTGTTTTGCAGTTATGCAAATGGCACTAAATTTTTAGACATATATTGCATGAGTTAAGAAACCTTTGCTGGCATTATCTGTTGCATATTGAGTCTTAACATAGAACAGGTAATGTGGGGAATACTAATTTGCACCTGGCATAACCTGAATTGGGGGCTAAAAATGTTCTGAGGCCCCCTCAGGCTCCTTTTTGCCCTGGGGAAGCCTTTGGGCGCCTTGGGACTGGAGTAGGAAGAAAGATTGGTCTCTAGAAAGAAAGCAATTGTTCATTTTAGGAGATGACAGATGCTGTGGTATTCATAGGTGTGCACTTACACCATCTTCCCAGTTCCCTCAGAGTTTTAACAGCAATCCTCATAGTAAATACAGGGCAGATTGATTTTTCCAACAACAATAAATTGTTGTGAGCTCTGGTTAGGAACATATTAAACTGCCTTAGTCCATCAAGCCCAGTGCCTCTTCTGGGTTTCATCCAGGGGTCTTTCCTAGCTGTTCCTGGAGATCCCTGATACTCCCTTGTCTTCCATCTAAGCACTAATGTGTTCTTATCCTATTCCATGCTTAAAGTCAGAGATGACCAGATGAGTGCCCATGGTGATGAAATGGGTCCTAATTATAATTCAAAGTATTCAGTGGTGGCTTAGTGCTGAATGGAAAATTAAGACACCTTTCAAAATACCCACTGCTGACAAAGGTGGAAACAGTCTCAACAGAGGTGCCTGCCTCTCTAGGCTCTCCATGAGGATGTCCTACTAAAATCAGCGGCTGTGCTTCAAAATCATAGAATCACAGAAAAGTGAAGTTGGAAGGGGCCAACAAGGCCATCAAGTCCAGCCCCCTGCTAAATACAGGAATACAATCAAAGCAAATCTGCCAGGTAATTATCTAGGTTTTTCTTGAATGCCTCCAGTGTTGGAGCACTCATCAGCTTCTGAGGTAACTGGTTCCACTTCCGAACTGCTCTAACAGTTAGGAAGTTTTTCCTGATATTCAACCAAAATCTGGCTTCCTTTAACTTGAGCCCATTGTTGCATGTCCTGCACTCTGGAATGATTGAGAACAGATTCTGCCCCTCCTCTGTATGACAGCCTTTTAATTACTTTATTTGAAAAGTGCTGTCATATCACCCCCCAGTCTTCTTTTCTCAAGGCTAAACATGCCCAGTTCTTTCAGACTTTCCTCATAAGGCTTTGTTTCCAGCCCCCTGATCTTCCTTGTTGCCATCCTCTGAACTAGTTCCAATTTGTTAGCATCCTTCTTGAAGTGTGGTGTCCAGAACTGGACACAATACTCAAGGTGAGGCCTAACGAGTGCTGAATAGAGGGGGACTAGCACCTCATTGGATTTGAAAACTATTCTTCTATTAATGCAGCCTAAAATAGCATTTGCTTTTTTTGTACCCACATCATGCTGTTGGCTCATACAATATTTAGCTTGTGATCTATGACAATTCCAAGATCCTTCTCACTCGTAGTTTTGGTTATCCTTCATTTTGTAAGTGTGCAATTGTTTTTTCCCCCCGAGTTGCAGTACTTTGCACCTATCCCTGTTGAATTTCATTCTGTTGCATTTGGCCCAGTGCTCCATCCTATCAAGGTCATTTTGAATTTTGTTTCTGCCTTCCAGGGTATGAGCTATTCTACCCAATTTTGTATTATCTGCAGATTTGACAAGCATTCTCTGCACTCCCCCATCCAAATCATGAATAAAAATATTAGAGAGTACCAGGCCCGGGACTGAGCCTTGGGGTACCCCACTTGTTACCTCCTCCCAGTTAGAGAAGGACCCATTAATCATCACCCTCTGAGTATGATTCTGTAGCCAATTGTGTATCCACCTGACACTTGATCTATCCAGCCCACACCTAGTTAGCTTGCTAATCAGGATATCATGGGGCACTTTGTCAAAAGCTTTGCTGAAGTCAAGATATACTATGTCTTGTTAGATGCAAGCCATCTCTTGCTAGCAGTCCTTCCAGGAAGCTTAGCCTGTGGTCCCAAAAACCAAATCCCTCTCATCAACAACACTTTCATAGCCAGTCATTTGCCCAGAGGATCTTCCCTTCTCTTTTGATTCGTCTTCCAAGCACCGAGCACTGGTCGGATGGATTTCTTGGTAGCTCCTCTTGGCTGTGTTGTTTGTTCCCACGTGGACAAACATACCTGGCGAGTCTATGGATACTCCCAGCATATTTCGGTCTCAATTCCACGTAGTAGGGAGTTCCCTACTACAACTCCACCTCCCTTTTTATTCTCTCTGTTCTTTTTGATACGTTTATATCCCTGAATTCACCACTAAAATTCACCACGAAACCATAGTTCACAGTTAGTGGGCTGAATTTCTGCCTCTTGCATACCTTTTAAAGATGTAAGAACATTGTCAGGGATGAAAAGTTGCATTACTTTTGAGGAGAAAGTGTTATTCTCCTAAGAGAAATATGGGTAGGATTGTGGGTTGTGAAATGCTGATTTAAACTAGGATGCTTTCCTATAAATATGCCCAAATTTAATGGAATTTTGAATGTAAGACTGTACCTCATCAGGCCTCAGGAAGTTTGTTCCAGTCTGGTCAAAAGTACAACACATTCATTCAAATCACAAATTAAATCAAGACAGGGAACTGAGACCCTTCAAATGTGGATTACAGCTTCCTCGGTCTCTCATCACTGGCTATGCTAGCTTGCCAGAGTGGTCACAGATCCTCCTTCTACTGCTCTGTTGGTTTTTGGGCCTAAATATATGACAGTCTGGGATTTGAAGGATTGTGGATACTTTCCGTTAGTTTGGTTTCCTTCCCGGTCTCATACATTGGTTTCTTTCCATATCCTCATGTTCTGTCTTTGTTCTTCCCTCCCCCTCTACCATTGCTACAGGACAGGTAGAAATCCAGCAGATACAGCCTTTCTAGGCATGCAAATATTGCGACCCAGAAAGCCCTGCTTGCTGTGCTGGAGGCAAGGGAGGAAGAGAGTGAAAAGTCACAGCAAAAGATGTCTACTTTCTGTCCACTTTGTTTTCACTATGTCAATAAATTATTGTTTAGATAAAATAACAGAAGGCAATGTAGGACAAGAGAAATGATAGCATCACGCTTATCAGCTTGATAACAGGTTGTGTCTGCTCTTGACCCAGGTTGTTTTTTAGTTCTATGCTGCCACCTCAAGGTCAGAGGAGTGTATAAACTCTAACTTTAAAACTTGCTGGTTAAATTGATTATTTTTATTGTTGTTATTAATGTAGTGATGCTGATGCAAGTTATTCTTTATAAGCTAGAAGAGGGTAGATCCCTACAGAAACGAACATTTAGAATCTGCATTTGTTGAGTCCTCCTTAGATATTATAAAACAAATTAACATTGGTTACTATTTATTAAGTTTTGTTTAACTTATTTCAGACTGCCTCTACTGTACATCTGCATTTTGAAATGGCTTAATAGCTTGATAAAAGAAACTGCTATATTCTTGTAACAGAATGGGTCTTTTTTGTAACCTGTTGACACTGGTTTAGCATGGAATTGTACATACAGAATCTACTCAAAATCATGCTGACACAAAAGAGTCCCTATGCATCGTCATCATGTGTTTAGGCGCTCAGAGTGTGCTGACAGCAGCCACCTTAAGGGGTGTAAAGCAAGATCTATGTGGACGTTCTTCACAAGGCCATACCATGGCCACATCTGTTTTTCTCCTCCCATCCACCTTCCTTAGATCAATGGCACTGCCAGCAGCAATCCCCCTCTTCAGCTGTGCAACTTGCTGTTAAGGGATTGATGGGAGAGAGAGGCATAATTTCCAAAGCAGGCCTCTTGAAGAGAAGAAGCACAGGACAATGGCATTTCCCCCTAGACTCACTCCTGACCTTTTCTTTTTATTAGTATAGTATACATGAGAGTGCAACTACAATATTGAAAGGCAGAGCAAATCAACTTATATAAGGCAATTGGAAACATGAGGGCAGCTGAAATTAAAAAGAAACTCTTTCTTAAACTGGGTTCAGATCAGTACCAAATGTGGCATACATGCAGCGGACAATTTGCTCTAGCTCTGTGCCAAAATTGGGGGTGTTTTGACAAATGAATTTGTAGTTCCAATTTTTAAAAAATCTAAAACTGTTTTACTCCTATTCAGAAATAGGCCACCAGGCCACCCTTGATTTAAAATTAGAGATGTGCACTAGATCCAAAATTTGGATTTGGAATTAAGATTCAGAATTTGGAATTCAGATTCAGAATTCAGAATTTTAAAAATTCAGAATTTCTAGATATTCAGAACTTCATTAGAGTCAATATGAATACTATATAGTCAATATTTTTTTTACTTTAAAAAAACATAGGCAAAACCTTTTAAAAGGTTTTCCCTGTATCCTCTGACACCTTGAGATTGTAGAAACAAAAAGAGTCCACATCAAGAGCCAGCAGTGTCTACATAGGAAATAACTGTACATGGAACTCGGAACACTGAGAATGCCAGCAGGAAATGCCAGCAGCATTGGGGAAGCAGAGGCCAGGTCACCCTGGGCAGTGGGCAGATGGGAGCAGCAGATAGCCCGTGGTAGGCAGAAACTGTACCAGCAGCATGGGATACAGCGCTGTTGAGTGAGCACAGTCTAATGCTAGCAGTTGGAAGAATGAATGGGCAGCACACTGAAGCATGACATACTGAGTGCTGTGAGCAGAGTGTGCCATCTTTTCTTACTAAAAAGGACTTCAAGGAAGCTCAGCAATGGTAGGTTGACCTTAAAGAAAATTTCTACAAATCCAGAGTCCAGCTATGAGTGGTATGGACTAGAGATGGGGGTACTTGTATATGAATACAAATACCCCCATCTCTAGTCCATACCACTCATACCTAGACGCCGGATTTGTAGAAAAACTTATTTTATTGATTGATTGATTGATTGATTGATTGATTGATTGATTGATTGATTGATTGATTGATTGATTGATTGATTGATTGATTGATTGATTGATTGATTGATTTGATTTGATTTGATTTGATTTGATTTGTACCCCGCCTATCTGGACTACCAGACCACTCTAGGCGGCTTCCAGTATAAAATAAAAATAAAATACAATTAAAATACAAAATGTGCATAGACATGGAATAACAATTACAATCACAGTAAAATAAGGAAAATAGTATAAGGAAAATTAGAAAAAGAATTCAGGAATTGGCTGGAGGGAAGGCCTGGATGTATAGCCATGTTTTTAATTGGGTTTTAAAAGGTCAACCCAAAAAAACCCGCACAGGTGGACATAATGAGGGTCCAGCCCCCTGGAGCCAGACTATCCACTCACCTTCCGCTGTTGCCATGGGCTCCACACTCCCTTCCTATTGCTCCAGAGCTCAAGGTCTGCAGGCCACTCCTGACAGGAGGTTGGAAGATGAGCCTCGCTGCCAGGTTGAAGAGTAGCTCGCAAACTATGAGCTTCAGAGTGATAGGAAGGGAGCACGGAGCAGCATCAGCGGAATTCTGAGTGGACGGTCTGGTCCCGGGGGCTGGACCCCTCATTATGTCCACCTGTGCAGGGATAATTGTATATGAATACAACAACCCTCATCTTTAGTATGGACTGTCAGTGGCCCCTATCTGAGAGAACGCTTTCTCACTGGGCACACAAGATGGTGGGCAAAACAGCAGTCCCATTGCCACTTCGACCAGCCCTCCCAAATAAACTCCTTCTCAGCCCAGAAAGACAAATCTCTCTTGGCCTGCAGGGCTCATGCACGTACACCTCTACCTCTATCTCTGCCATGTTCTTCCTCTGGCGTGGTGTCTCTGGAGGGCAGGTTCCTGCCATGCTTGTCAAGACAGAGTTCCAGGAACCTTGCCCTAGTCATTGCAGGGGTGAGGGACTTGGACTCTGGAATACAGCGGCCAGTACTGCTGTTTGAGATGCTACAAACATTGGTAGTTTCTTCCTGCTCTGTGTGACTTCTCATTGCTAATCAGACCTTCTCTACTACCGTTATATTAGTTTTTGCTCCAAAAAATGCATTAGGGCTTATTTTCAGGGGACTATTTTTTCATGTACAATGGTGCCTCGCTTAGCGACGTTAATCCGTTCCGGAAAAAAGTTGCTAAGCGATTTAATCGCCAAGCGATTTTTAAAAGCCCATAGAAACGCATTAAAACTTATTTAATGCGTTCCTATGGGCTTTAAAACTAACCTTATGCAAAGATCTTCCATTGCGGTGGCCATTTTTGGTGCCTCTAAAGCGAGGCAACACAGCGGGTGGCCATTTTGTTTTCTGGTGGCCATTTTGAAACTGCCAATCAGCTGGCCAAAAATGGGGGCTTTGCGGTGATCGCTTCCCCGCGATCATCGCAAAGCAACTTTCCCCCATAGGGGCCATCGCTAAGCGATTGCTCTGGCGATGCCCAAAACCCCATCGCTAAGCGGTTTCATCGCTCAACGGAGTGATCGCTAAGCGAGGCACTGCTGTATAACAATCTACATTTATTCAAATACAGTCATGTCATCTTCTGGTTGCAGCACAAGTGTGGAGGGTGGGCTTTCACTTAACTAGGGCTTATTTTGGGGGTAGGGCTTATATTATGAGCATCCTGAAATATCCTCCTAGGCCTTATTTTCAGGTTAGGTCTTATTTTTGGGAAAACAGGTTAGCTGCTGCTGCTCCTTGTGATGGAAATTTGGCAGGCATTGCGCCCCGCCCCACCCACCCCCACCCCAGTTTCTGCATCATAACGATTGCCTGCTGTTAATTCAAGGGTCTAAGAGAGTTACATGCACTCCTCTTTCTTCCACAAGGAGGCAAACCTGTAGTGGAGCAGGTAAAAAAAAAGTGCTGTTCTATGGAATCCTTCATCCACTTAGACTGTCCTCTCATTATATCTCCATGCCAACCAAGCTATGGAACACTGGGGTCACCTGACTAAGGATAGCTGTCTCCCCACTAAGGACCTGCATTGCCCTCTCAAAGCTTCAGAGGATATAGACCACTTGACCCATCATGCCCACTCTTCTCTGGCTAGTGGATCAGCCACACCAATGGTAGTCTCCAGTACCAAATCACAGAGTGCCCTTTGCTGCTTTCAAGCAGGTAGAAAGTGAAGTCCCATTGAGTTGCCATATCCTGGATTAGGAGGTGCAGTGGTAATGCTCATTTTTCCTGCCTCTGCTAGAACAACTCACTGCCCCAGTCATTGTGGTTAAAATGCCCTGCCTTTCTGGTCCACTCAGTAATATTAGGCATGTATGTGTTTTCCATATCCTGCAAAGCATCCTAAACTACTAGATTGAGAGCATGGGTCATACACCACAACCCTTTCAATTTCCCAGTCTGCAGCGCTGTTGCTATGTTTGCCTTGCCTTTCTGCAGCTAGACTCCACTGCTGCAGCATGTCCTTCAGAGCCCCTGGAAAATTGTGAGCTGTGTGGCTGTTGTTTGGCAAGGTTCTGCTTACAGCTACTAAAGCATATAGGGGGGCATAAGTGGAGCTTTTTAAAGCTCCATGGGAACTGCAAAACATTACAGGATGGTAGTTTATTGAGAGGCACCCTCTATGAAGTCTAATGAACAGAGAAACCACCATCCTCTAATGCTTTGCAGTTCCCATGAAGCTTTGAAAACTTCACCCATGTCCTTCTCCATGCTTCAATGGCAGGCAGGGCCTTGATGAGCAGGTGAGTATCCTGAAATTTCTCTGAGAACTTGGATTTCTACCCCCCCCCCTTTTTTTTTTTTTTTGCAATAAGTAAAAAAAATTCTAGCTAGGGAATTTCTGCTTATTTCTGGAAACTATGGTGAAATAAATTTCCAAAAACCTCATCCCTACTATGAGTTGTCAAGTTGCTTCTGATATATAGTAACTCTGTGAATTAGATAGGGGGATCTGGTGACTCAACTCGGGGTTCCGGTTCCGGTTAGGCGAGACAACATTGTTTGTGCTGCGTCCTCCAGTCTAATCTTCTAAAGTTTTCTTCAAACAATTATCCTGTTCAAGACAGCCTGTACTTATTAGTGTCCTTGCTGTGCTTGACACCGAACTAAGAGACGGAAATAGATTCGAAAACAAACTACTTGTAAGCTAGACTTTGTGGTATGTTGTGCATACCTTTGGTGATAGGACAAGTATAATCAACCAAAATATAACTGCTGCTTTGGGAAGTTGACATCAACAACATCTGGGGACCGAAAGCTGGCAACATTATCTAAGTTCTCTGTTTAAAGAGCTTTTGTATACTCCTGCTACTCTAAGGACAGGCCGTCGCTGAGGCCTTGAAGTTTGGAAGAGAAGGTTCACCTGAGGCAGGGAATAAATGCTTTGTTGGATGGCAGTCCCTTTGTTCCCACTTCCTCTACACTGCTCAACTGTTGATTAATTGGCGAGATTAATCCAAACCCACAGAAAGCCAACTGAAGCGCCCCACTTTCTCTAACTTTGATTGAAAAGTTTTGCAACTTCTGCATCAAGCAGGCACTCATTATCAAGTACTCACTATCATGTAGAGATTCACGGAGTAAGAACGGCAGGTGTGGTAAGTCATTTGAGATTACTTCTCTGCCTTGAGAATGAAACTCCCTACAAACTTTTATATTTGTTGCCACAAAGTCTAAAGATAGCAAAAGTCTAAAGACAACTTTATTTTGCCTGTGGACGGTTGGGAGCTGAGACGGACATCCAGTTGTGGGCTTCTTAAGAACTCTAAAGAAAACTTGGGAGTGCCCGCTCAGTGTTTGTTCATACTTCTATATCGTGTCCAAGTCTGCGGGAGCTCCTCATCAATTTAAATTTTCAATTCTGGTTGATGGACTTATATATGAGTATTTTCTGGACTAGTCAAACAGAATTTGGAATTTGGAATTTTTTTGCATTTATAGTTTTTGTATTTTTATACTTTTATAGTTTTATATATGTATAGAATTCATCACAGTTTATTATTATCTTACTTTTTATTTTTTCCTATTATTTTATTATTTTTAATTACATTTTTTAAATTTAATTTTTAATTTAGTCTATTACAGCAATAATCTGATTTTATTGAATAATGGTTTTTACTAGACAAGGGTATAAAAAACATGGGATTTCCCTAGCACATGGCAGCTTTCTGGAAGAAAGGAAAGGGAGGAAAGGGAGTCAAAAGAAAATCACTAATTTCTTTTCTCCCAAAGATGAGGGCATTAAACACACAAATGAAACTTTAGACTGGTCAATTGAGAATAGGTGTACAATAATAGAATTAAACAAAGATGATCCTGGTCCTAACTTGGCAATGGAACTAGCATCTGCAGAAAATGCTTTGGACACCAGTGGGTTGGAGAAGAAAGGAAGAAAGGAGATAGACGACTTTATATTAAAACAAATAGAGGAATTAACACAAGGAGGCACCCAAACAGAAAAAGGACCCCCGCCAGAAATAATCAAGACAAGTGATAAGTCTGAAATCAGCACACTGTTCTGCTGGGTAAAAGATATCCTAGATGAGATGAAGTTAATTAAATCATTCCTTTTCAAATCTCATGATTTACTAACTACACTAACCAACTTAATTGCAATAAGCAATTTACCCAGAAACAATAATATACAAACTGACCAAGGTACTACATCCGCACTTTCACTGCATGATTTGTCCAAAGGGAAAAAACCTTCTAAAAAGAAGTCTAAAAACAGGGCACAGTTATGGGTGTACAAAAAAGACTAAAAATATCAAGCGTACAAGCAAGACAAAAAAGTCATCTGACAAGATGGATTTCCATAATCTATTTAAACTTATTGAGAGGAAACCAAAGAAAGAAAGATCTAGATCCAAAAGGAACTCTGAAAAGTTAGATACTAGCCAGACCCTAACAAATCTAGACCAAATAGCTATCACTCCCCTCATACAGGACATTGAAGATAAAATAGATATAGTGGGAAATGATCCATGGACTGATGTGATAAATAGTAACCCTAAGAATAATAATCAGTTAACCGCCCAGTTGATGCAGCCTGAGAATAGAACTAGATGGAAGTTAAGATTAATGGCTAACACTTTGGCATTCTGTGGATACCCAAAACAAAAGGGGATACTTACCCAGAATGAACGCAAATGGAACTTGATCAGCACTTTAGAACCTATAATTCCTGAACTAACTTCCACATCCCAAATTCTAAATGTGGACTACTTATTCTACAATTATACCCAAGCACGTGCGATAGTAACATTCAAAGACAGCATAATAACCAATAGGATTTATAGTAAAAGAAAGGAATTAGCTGTGTGGGGTATAACTGCTGTAAGATATTTTAAAAACAAAGCACAACCCCTACCTCTCTTGAGTGGGTACACTAGAAAAGTGGAAAGAGAGACACTAGCTTATGTCCAGGACAAACATACAGAGGAAGACCTTATTCAAATTTTAGAAGATCACCCAATTGATTGGCAAAATAACTACAAAAATGATATTAAAAACTATAAGGATGATGGGTATGTAACAGAAAAGATCAACCCAGACCTTGCTAGGCCAGAAGAGGAGGTAGAGACTCGTCTTATCTCATCCTTTAGTAAATTACCAACTGATGTGCGGGCGTCCTTAGTGAATCGCCTGGACTCACTGGTTGCAACCTTGAGGGATCTAGAACAGCCCCCAAATTCTAAGGATGACCTAGTAATCCATCAACTGCCCACACTAGGATGCCCAGTGGAGACACAGCTCAAGGACAGAATGAAAATCCCCCTGGAGCCCATGGTAATAATAAATAAAAGGGTTCCCAGATCTAACTTGACAGTGCCTGTAGACCATCCTGATCTCTGATAACCGAGGCACCCCTAGATAATGCCCAGAGTAACCCTCCTGATATTATTGAAATAGATTCAGTGGCAAGTTCAATGCCTGACTTAGAATCATCCATGGATTATCCTGCTTCAAATTGACAATTTGCAATTCAAAGCGAGCACCATCTAAAATGTATTTCATGGAATGTGTCTGGCTGGTTGAACAAGATTCAAAACCCATCATTTTTGTCATTTATGAAAAGTTTTGATATTATCTTTATTCAGGAGACATGGTTATTATCTGAGTTGTTATTAAATGGATTTACTTCATACACTCTCGCTGCAACTCCTGCAGTAGCTAGAGGTCGACCAAACGGAGGGTTGGCTTGTCTAATATCCACCTCAGTGGTCTGTGCTGTTTTACTTTTACCATCTTTAAGATCTATTGCAATGGCTGTTCTCCTGACCTTCAAGGACTGGGAAATTTTGGTTGTGAATGTTTATATTCCACCTTATTCATCTCCTTTCTACTACGAGCATTGCTGGTCTGATTTAGAAATGTACATATGATCTTGAGACAAAATTTCATGGAGCGCAAACAATACTGCTTGGAGATTTTAATGCACGTCTGGGCAATGGCCATTTTAGATCTGCCTATGCTGAGCATATTGGTGACTTTTATAATCAGTCAAGAAATACAAAAGACCCCCTTCTGAATAAGACTGGAAAAAGGTTTTGGCAGCTGATTGATAAGCTAAATCTGGTAATATTAAATGGTAATTTCCAAGGTGATGAATTGGGGGAGTTCACATATTTCAGTAAAAATGGAGCTAATTTGATTGATTATTTAGCTATTACCCCCCTTTTACTAGATAAAATTTTATACTTTACAGTGGGTACACAGCCAGAAAGTGACCATCAGCCCCTTATATTCTACATGCACACCCCTAAAGCTTCATTAAATAATGGGGAGAATAGTTTTTTCCCAATAGATCAAGTGTTGGTGACAGCAGATATTAGACTGAAGTGGTCTCTTATACTCCAGCAGGAAATACAACAAATTTTGTATAGTGCTCCTATGCTTAAACTGAAAGGGGAAATTGAGGCAGCTCCAGACATCAATACTGCTCTTGCAGGTTATGGTAAACTAATAGACACCTTGAAACCCTTCTTGACCAAGAGGGTAAGATTATCACCCAGAAGCAGACCAACTAATATCAGATGGTTTGATAGAGAGTATAAAACTATGAAGCATCAATTAAGAAGAGTTATTAAATTGCACAAACAAAATCAGTCTAAAAGTTTACCCAGATATTTTTTTGATCTCCGCAATAAATATAAACAGCTTCTCAAAAAGAAAAAACAAGCCTCAATAAAAGAATCTTATCAGGAACTTGCCCTGGCTTTGTCCCAGAAAGATATGACAAAATTTTGGCGACTGCTTGCATCAGCAGAGGGGAGGTTTCGCCATGATCTGGATTCTTATGTGCCCACTGAATGCTGGGAAGAGTATTACTTCAAATTATTCAATGATCCACCCTCTACTACTGAAATACCTATACCTCTAATATCACCCCCCAGTGATCTAACAATGTGGCCTCCAGTCACAATTAAAGAAATAAAATCATTGATTTCAACAATCAAGAGCAATAAAGCTCCTGGGGGAAATTGCACTCCCCCAGATATACTTAAATCTTTTCAGGACTGGTGGGCCCCAGCCCTAGCTACCTTATTTACTTACATAGATACGGTGGGTGGCACCCCTAGAAAATGGTCATCTTCACTTGTCATGCCCATCTATAAGAAAGGTGAGCGAAAGGACCCAGCCAATTACAGACCTATAAGTTTGCTTGATGTAATAGGCAAACTTTATGCAAGACATCTCCTTTTAAAATTGGAAGACTGGGTGATAGAATATAATCTTTTAGCTCCTGAACAGATTGGTTTTAGGGAGGGGCAGTCAACATTGGATCATATTTTTTTGCTTAACCATCTAATTAACAAATATGCTACTGCATCTTCAGGACTATTATATGTAGCATTTATTGACCTCAAAGCTGCATTCGATTCCATTCCAAGAGGTCGTTTGTGGGGAAAACTTATAAATCTTAAAATAGATCCTAGATTGCTACAAAGAATCAAAGACCTCCATACTTATACTTCCCTAAGGGTCAGAGCCGGCATTTCTGGTCAACTATCTAACATAGTTAAAACATCTAAAGGTGTCCGTCAGGGCTGTATCCTAGCTCCATTGCTTTTCAATTTATACATCAATGATATGGTAGCCAAATTAACTGGACTGCAAATTTTCCCTGTAAAAGTGGGTGGAAAGTCCGTTTCAATTTTACTCTATGCAGACGATACCTTGCTAATATCCCCCACACAAATAGGTCTTAGAAGATTATTAAAACAATTTAGTAATTATTGCAAGGAGAACTCGCTTAACTATGAGAAAACCAAAATTATGGTTTTCAATAGAAGACCTAAAGTACATAATTGGATAATGGATGGGAGAATATTGGAACAGGTAACCCACTTTAAATATTTAGGTGTGATGTTTTACCAGTCAGGTTCCTGGGCATTTCAGATTGATTTTACAAAGCAGAAATTCGAAAAAGCCATGTTTGGCATACTTAGATTCTGCAGAATTAGAGGGGGACATTTGATGCCTCCCACTCGAGAAATTTATAAAACCAAGTTACTCCCCCAGATTCTGTACAGTTCTGAAATACAGTGGGGTCTCTACTTAAGAACTTAATCCGTATTGGAAGGTGGTTCTCAAGTGGAAAAGTTCTTATGTAGAATCTGCATTTCCCATAGGAATGCATTGAAAACCATTTAATCCGTATCTGCTCTTTTCCGTCCATAGAAACTAATGGGAAGCTGCTATTCCGCCTTCTACCACTAGAGGGGGATTTTTTTTCTTTTTTTCCCCTTAGGTCAGGGAACAGTGTTAAAAGCACTTCTGACGAAGCTAATTTTGAAGCAATGGACTGAAAACCAATTAATCCGTTCTGGCTGTTTTTTTTATGTAGAGGTGCATTCGTACAAAGCTGGTTAATACATACTCTACCACTAGGGGGAGAACTTTTTTTTAACCTAAGATGACCTAAGGTTAAAAAAAGAGCAGGAAAGTTTTTTTTTCCTGTTCTTATCTGGATTTTTGTTCTCAAGTAGAAGCAAAATTTAGCAAATGGAGCTGTTCTTAAGTGGAATTGTTCTTAAGTAGGGACGTTCTTAAGTAGAGACCCCACTGTACCCACTAGAAATAACCCAAAACAGATTTGCCCGACTATTGTTGGCAGTACCCCCCTCAACTCCCTCAGCACTAGTTAGATTAGAATTGTCGATAATGTCAATAATAACACTCGTCAACAAATCAATAGTTAACCATTGGCTAAAAATTTTGTTTACCACTCAGTCAGAATATTTAACATCATCATATGGGGAAATGAATTCTGGAACGTGGAAATCCTACGTATTGCAACTAGTAGCCAAACTTGGATTTTCAGAAGAGTATGTAAGGCACCTTGGTCTGTCTGCAGCAAAAAGCTTATTAAAGCAGAGATTATTTGATCTCTGTTACCAAACAGATATAGGCTCGCTAAGCACTCTAAAAACAGCCCCGTTCTATAAGATTATTTCATCTTCACCTATAAATCTTCCTTCTTATTTTGCAGATTTAGTGAGCTTCAACTATAGAAAAGCCTTCACTCAGGCACGTCTTGATATGCTGCCACTTGCTAGCTTAAAAGGGCGTTACACACAAACTCCATACTATGAGAGAGTTTGTTCTTGTGACCAAAAATCACTTGAGGACTTATTACATGTCGTGTTTTACTGTCCCCTATTCGTGACCCACCGTGAAATGCTTTTGAAGCCTATTCTGGAAAAAGATCCTGGAAGACCTGTCCAGAAAATGCTCAGGATCCTACTTTCAGACAGAGATAAATTTATTACATTTCGAATGGCAAGGTTTATATCTATACTTATGAAAATGAAAATAAAACTCGTAGCCCCCACTATTACTAATCAAGCTGTTATTTAGGTTCATGTACCCTTTGGGGACCCCTTTCTTCGATAGATGCTTGTTATTGGCACCAGATATTGTCTTTCAACTGCCATCACTTAGTGTTCCCTATGGTATTTTTTAAGACGTTAGAGGTTTTTAGCTGTGATAGAAATTTAACCTGGTTTGAGTTCCCTTCCTCATGCTACAGTGTATTGAATTGTACTGTATTATGTTGTTTTTATTTGATGTACTTTGCAACAGCCTGTGTGCTACGCAATAAACTTATATGTGTGTGTGTGTGAATTAGATACTGTTTTGCTACCTCAAGGCCATTGTTTCCTTTATTGAGTTAATCTATCTCACATGAATTCTTCCTTTGTTCTTGT
Organism: Pogona vitticeps; assembly: GCF_051106095.1. NCBI lineage: Eukaryota > Metazoa > Chordata > Lepidosauria > Squamata > Agamidae > Pogona > Pogona vitticeps. The sequence continues at coordinate 80,695,522 of NC_135783.1, read as the reverse complement.
TTTTCCCAGCATTTATTTTAGTTAATCTGATCTTTTTATGATAAGGAGGGAGACTGAGACTAAAAAATATGGTTTATTGGGAGTTATGTCTGTGCAAGTTATACTTCAAATCTATGAACATTTTATTTAACTCATTGAAGGCACCCTCACTGTCTTGTCACTGTCTCATCACCTGATCTCATATACATGCTTCTCCTGTTAAACACTGTATTAGATTTCCTCCAGGTGGCATCTGTGTACCTAACATTGAACTTTAGATTCATATGGTAGTGGGCAGGGAGAATGAAAACAATTCTGCGGTTTATGCAGTGTATGGCACCCTGGAACAAAGAGAGGAATAAAACACAGAATATAATCTAATAGAGCCAATTCTCTTAATCTTACTTGCTTTTGTATTTAATGTGTAAGGATGGTAGTGCAGAAGAAATGGCTGAAGTTTACAGCCTGTGCAAATCTGTTACTTACCACTGCTGGATCCGTTTTGAATTTCTGCAAGTGTTGTCAGATTTATTTCACAACTGAGAGTTCTTTTGCTGCCAACCTAAATTAAATCCTCCAGCCTTTTCCTTGCAGGCCAGGGGAAGTTCTTGGATTAAAAGAGAAAAAAATCCTTAACCCATGCCAACATTGGAAACCAGAAACAGATGTTATACTGTAAGAGGAAAAACCATTAACTAATGGAAGAGTTTCAGTCCCACAGTACAATATTCTCTTGCTATAAGGATTAGGCAGGCTTGCTTGTTTTGCTTGGGGATTGGTCTTCAGGATTTAAGACCAAGATTCATTTGAAATCTGATTTCTCAAATATAAGAAGACTGTCCCAGTCACCTGCCTGGAACATTACTGCAAGGAGATGTCTCTAGCTCTTTTTCTGGTCTGACTATCACATAATGAGTTCTGTCACCTTCTGTCAGCTTGCTTTGTTTGGTGACAGTCTTCAAGACTTAAATACCCTTGAACTCCAATTTCAATACCAGAAAAAATTGACTGAATCATTTTTGTGCAGTATTAACATGATTTTAGCTTGAATTACAGGCTATCTCAAACATCTGCTTCTGGATGCAGATTTCTTGTTAAATACATCTTAGCATATTTTTTATAAAACAGTATTATTGGACTTTTGAATATTTTCTGCTAAAAGCAGCATCAAAAATTAAAATAAGCTTAGAGTTGTGTCCCAGCAGACAAGGAACTATTTAGTAAAGCAAGACTACCAACTATTCAGGGGAAATGAGGCAGGAGAAGGAGCATTAATTCCACAGACAGCAGCGAAGGATGATTAAAAAGCTGCATCTGGTATACGACTTTGTGCAAATCTCATACAATTAAAATGAAGAACGTACTAAGTCCCAGTGCAATTGTAATTTTCTGAACTACTAACCATGAGATTAGGAGTTGGTATACTTATCTAGATAGCTCAGTGAATTGACTACCCAGCAGCAGAGCTAAAGGTAGGATTCTTCACTGTGCTTCTCAAATCAAATCAAATCAAATTTATTGTCATTGTAAGTACTGTATGTACATATTATACCCATACAACAAAAATCACACAGACACCCAGAGATAAGAGCCAACTTGTTTAGCACTGGTCAAGCTACACAGTCCTAGAGGATCCTCAGAAGAAGGGACTGAAAATCCTACAAAACCCTGAGTTGCTATAAGTTATGTGACTTGATACCAAGGGACGTGGTGGTGCTGCGGGCTAAACCTCAGAAGCCTGTGCTGCAGGGTCAGAAGACCAAGCAGTCGTAAGATCGAATCCATGCGACAGAGTGAGCTCCAGTTGCTTGTCCCAGCACCCGCCAACCTAGCAGTTCGAAAGCATGCAAATGCAAGTACAGTAGATAAATAGGGAGCACTTTGGTGGGAAGGTAACAGCGTTCCGTATCTAAGTCGCACTGGCCATGTGACCACGAAAGATTGTCTTCGGACAAACACTGGCTGTATGGCTTGGAAACGGGATGAGCACCGCCCCCTAGAGTCGAACACGAATGGACAAAAATTGTCAAGGGGAACCTTTACCTTTACCTTATGTGACCTGATGGTATCATAAAACATCAAAACATTCCTGCTGTACATCTGCATTTTGAAATGGCTTAATAGCTTGATAGAAGAAACGGCTATATTCTTGTACTATAATGGGTCTTTTTTGTAACCTGTTGACACTGCTTTAGCATGGAATTGTACATACAGAATCTACTCAAAATCGTGCTAACAAGAAAGAGTCCCTGTGCATCAACAGTCACCACATGCTTAGACGCTCAGAGTGTGTTGACAGCAGCCACCTTGAAGGGTGTAAAGCAAGATCTATGTGGACGTTCTAATATATAAGGCACCCCTTCACAAGGCCATACCACGGCCACATCTGTTTTTCTCCTCCCATCTGTCCTCCTTAGATCAGTGGCATTGCCAGAGAAGACAGCAGCAATCCCCCTCTTTAGCTGTGCAACTTGCTGTTAAAGGATTGATTGATTTGCGGACTAAAATGTCCCAGAACCTCCCAACTAGTGGCAGTGCTGGCTAGAGAATTCTGGAATTATACTCAAAAAAAGTAACTTTTCTGAGTTGCATCCCTCTCTGTCCTTTACAAATATTCTCCTGCTTTTGGTGGGATTTAATGCTTTATTTCACTTGTCCGTTAGCATAAGATTCACTGATACTTTCCCATCCTGGTGCCAAACAGCTATTGAACTGCTTAGCAGAGGCAAATTTAATCACGTGCCAAGATAGTACTTGGTTTTAAGTCAATGCTCACCAGAGTCCGTTATGGAACTAATGTAATCACATAAACTAACTTAAATATTGGTTACAAAGGCAATGCTAAGGAAAACTTAATGAGGATAGCCTTGTGCCATAATTTATCATAGATTGATTGTTTAATTTTGTCTCAGTTTCCTCACGGATGTTACTTGTTATCACCGCTTTGGGACAGCTTTATAAGAGAACAGTGATCCCCTTGGGTCCTTAGATGTTTCTGGACTAAAACTAGATACCTGTCTCCTGATACCTCTCCCATGCATCTGGCAATTTGAGGTACCTCCCTTTTAAGCCAGAGGATTATACATCCCCATCATGGCTTGTAACTTGAGATAGACTTTTCCTCTAGAAAACTGTCCAATCCCCTTTTAAAGGCATCTAGGCCAGATGCCATCACCACATCCGGTGGCAAAGGGTTCCACAGATTAACAACATGCTGGGTAAAGAAATATTTTCCTTGATTTGTTCTCACTCTCCCAACGCTCAATTTGAGTGGATTTCCCCTGGTTCTGGCATTGTGTGAGAAGGAAAAGAGCTTTCCTCTATCCACTTTATCCATCCCCTGCATCATTTTATAAATCTCAATCACATCTTCCCTCAGGTGCCTTTCCTCTAGACTAAAGATTCCCAAATACTGTACCCTTTCCTCATAATGGAGGTGCCCCAAACCACTCATCATTTTAGTCACTCTCTTCTGCACCTTTTCCAGTTCCGCCATGTCGTTTTTGAGGTGCCGCAACCAGAACTGGATGCAATACTCCAGGTGCAGCCTTACCAGCATTTTGTACAATGCCATTATAATGTTGGCTGTTTTATTTTCAATCCCCTTTTTAATGAAGGGATGTGGTGGTGCTGCTGGTTAAACTGTAGAAGCCTCTGTGCTGCAAGGTTAGAAGACCAGCAGTCGTAAGATCAAATCCACAAGGCGGAGTGAGCTCCTGGTGCTTGTTCCAGCTCCTGCCAGCCTAGCAGTTCGAAAGCATGTAAGTGCAAGTAAATAAAGAGGTACCACCACGGTGGGAAGGTAATGGCTATCTGTGTCTACTTGCGCTGGCCACGTGACCACAGAAACTGTCTACGGACAAACGCTGGCTCTACAGCTTAGAGACGGGGATGAGCACCGAACCCTAGAGTCTGATACGACTGGACTAAATATCAAGGGGAACCTTTACCTTTTAATGAGACCTAGCATGGAATTGGCCTTCGTCACTGCCGCCATACACTGGGTTGACGCTTTCATCGAGCTCACCACCAGCAAGATCTCTTTCCTGATCTGTCACGGACAGCTCAGAACCCAGAACCCACTTGATGAGTTCTACTTTCACAAAGGCTAGCAATGAAATGAAATGAGTGGAAGGGGACACTATTTAATATTGGCCCTGGTACAATTTTCCTCCAAATCTGTGAAGTCTCTTTATAGATTTATTTATTGCAAAGTAATATCTATACAATATCTACAGAAAATAATATCTACATAAAATGAGGAGGAATTAAAGAACCTCATAATGAGGGTGACAGAGGAGAGTGCAAAAAACAGCCTGAAGCTCAACATCAAAAAGGCTAAGCTCATGGCCACTGGCCCCATCATGTCCTGGCAAACTGAAGGGGAAAATATGGAGGCAGTGACAGATATTAGTTCCTTGGAGGACAGCAGCCATGAAATTAAAAGACCCCTGCTTCTTGGAAGGAAGGCAATGACAAACCTTGACAGCATCTTAAAAAGCAGATACATCACCTTGCCAACAAAAGTCCGAATAGTCAAAGCTATGGTTTTTCCAGTAGTGTTGTATGGAAGTGAGAGCTGGACCATAAAGAAGGCTGACCGCCGAAAAATTGATGCTTTTGAACTGTGGTGCTGGAGGAGACTCTTGAGAGTCCTCTGGATTGCAAAGAGAACAAACCAATCAATTTTGAAGGAAATCAACCCTGAGTGCTCATTGGAAGGACAGATCCTGAAGCTGAGGCTCCTGTACTTTGGCCATCTCATGAGAAGAGAAGACTATCTGGAAAAGACCCTGATGTTTGGAAAATGTGAAGGCAAGAGGAGAAGGGGACGACAGAGGATGAGATGGTTGGACAGTGTCACTGAAGCTATCAACATGAATTTGACCCAACTCCGGGAGGCGGTGGAAGACAGGAGGGCCTGTCGTGCTCTGGTCCATGGGGTCACGAAGAGTCGGACACAACTTAATGACTAAACAACAACAATATCTACACAAGGTGTGCGTGAGTTTGTATAAGTACAATATACAGTGTAGTATTTAGTATACACTATATTAGTGTATAATATATCAGTATATATTATACCAGTTATATCGACTCCCAATGTGATGCATTTGACAGGGTGTCCAACTAGTAGGAGGGGGGATGGCACTAGAAAAACCACTCCTTATATACCTCATCTATCTTGAAAGTCCTATTAAGGGCACTGTAAGTCAGTATGACTTGATGGCTTATAACTCACATACATAGTGTATATAATAATTAGTATAGAGTATATTTATGTGGCAAATGTTATCAAAATCTGAAATTATCATCAGATTTTATCAGTATTTTACTGGGAGAAGGGAATCTGAATCAGTCTCTGAGAAATCTGATGATGCCATCTGCCTCACACGGTGTAATTCATGGGGCATTATTTCAGCAATTACATCACATTTGAAGCCCTGTTGGATAGTTTCTACTCTCAGATTCACTCTTAGCAGTATCTTTTGTTTCAGAACCATGAGAAGAGCCTGGCTGGACCAAACCAAAGGCCCTTCCTATCCAGCATCCTGTTCCCACAGTGGCTACCCAGGTTCTTATGAAAGCCATCTATAGCTCTTGCCTATCAACTGGCATGCAGAGGCATGCTGCTTAATTAGAGGTGGCTGCTTAACAAGCATGAATATCCTTCCTGAAATAATGAATAATATGATATTCAAGATCTGACTGAGCATCTATTTCTCATAAAGTCTTTTGTCTAACATGAAATCTCTGTCCCACCCTGTTCTCACAGTCTCGCAACAGAATACCTTAAAATAGTTTATTTATAATGTACAGTACATGTTAAGTGTTTGCTTTGCTTACACATGATTTTAAACTGTATAATTTCTTATATTTTCCTAGTATTCTTCATTCTGAAGGAATTATATATACTTATAGTAATCCATAGGCAGTTTATGAATGAAATGATGGAGTATTTGGGGGGGTGACATGCCATACCTCGGGGTCAAAAGCTGCCCTGTAGCACTCCACATTCTCCAAGGATACCCCAAATGAGTTTTCTTGACATCGCTGTCCACACAAAAGTGGGAGGTGTCAGCAAGCTTGAGAGAACTCAAAGGCTGCAGAAGTCAAAAAAAATTAGGATCCCAGCTTAGCCATGGAAACTCACTGGGGGAGCAGAACTGGTAAAGTCATTCTTTAAATATCTCACCTTGGGAGTCCTATTGGGGTTGCCATAAATCAGTTCCAACTTGACAACACATAACAACAAAGGTTGTTGGAATTATTGAGTTTTTATACAATGTGAGGCGATTTATATGTTTGATTATCATTTTTAAGTAGTTTCATCTACCCTATTTCCCCGAAAATAAGACCTAATCTGAAAATAAGCCTTGGTAGGATTTTTCAGGATTCTCATAAGTCCTACCCCAAAAATAAGCCCTAGTTAAGTGAAACCCCACCCTCCAGCATGGTGCAGCAACCAGAAGAAGATGACATGGCTGTATTTGAATAAATGTAGATTGTTGTACATGAAAAAAAAAATATCCCCTGGAAATAAGCTCTAATGCGTTTTTTGGCCTTGGGGTTCAAAATGAAGCAGGGCAAAGGTTAATAGAGTTTTGTCAAGAGAACAAGCTGGTCATCACAAACACTCTTTTCCAACAACACAAGAGACGACTCTACACATGGACATCACCAGATGGGCAATACCGACATCAGATTGATTATGTTCTCTGCAGCCAAAGATGGAGAATCTCTATACAGTCAGCAGAAACAAGACCTGGAGCTGACTGCGGCTCTGATCATCAGCTTCTTATAGTAAAACCCAAGCTTAAACTGAAGAAAGTAGGAATAACCACTGGGCTAGTCAGGTATAATTTAAACCAAATCCCTTATGAACACACAGTGGAAGTGAAGGACAGCTTTAAGGAACTCGATTTGGTGGACAGAGTGCCTGAAGAACTATGGATGGAGGCTTGTAACATTGTACAGGGGCAGCAGCAAAAACCATCCCAAAGAAAAGGAAATGCAAGAAAGCAAAGTGGCTGTCCAACGAGGCCTTAGAAATAGCAGAGAGGAGAAGGGAAACCCAATGCAAGGGAGATAGGGAAAGTATCAGAAAATTGAATGCAGACTTCCAAAGAATAGCAAGAAGAGACAAGAGGGCCTTCTTAAATGAACAGTGCAAAGAAATAGAGGAAAATAATAGAAAGGGAAAAGCAGAGATCTGTTCAGGAAAATTGGAGATGTTAAAGGAACATTTCATGCAAAGATGGACGTGATAAAGGATAAAAATGGGAGGGACCTCACAGAAGCAGAAGGCATCAAGAAGAGGTGGCAAAAATACACAGAGGAATTATACCAGAAAGATTTGGATGTCCCGGACAACCCAGATAGTGTGGCTGCTGACCTTGAGCCAGACATCCTGGAGAGTGAAGTCAATTGGGCCTTAGAAAGCACGGCTAACAACAAGGCCAGTGGAGGTGATGGCATTCCAGTCGAACTATTTAAAATCTTGAAAGATGATGCTGTTAAGGTGCTACATTCAATATGCCAGCAAGTTTGAAAAACTCAGCAGTGGCCAGAAGATTGGAAAAGATCAGTCTAAATCCCAATCCCAAAGAAGGTCACTGCCAAAGAATCCTCCAACTACTGTACAATTGCACTCATTTCACACGCTAGCAAGGTTATGCTCAAAATCCTACATGGTAGGGTTCAGCAGTATGTGGACCGAGAACTACCAGAAGTAAAAGCTGGATTTCAAAGGGACAGAGGAACTCGAGACCAAATTGCTAACATGCGCTGGAATATGGAGAAAGCCAGAGAGTTCCAGAAAAACATCCACTTCTTCATCATTGACTACGCAAAAGCCTTTGACTATGTGGACCACAGCAAACTATGGCAAGTCCTTAAAGAAATGGGAGTGCCTGACCACCTTATCTATCTCCTGAGAAACCTATACATGGGACAGGAAGCAACAGTTAGAACTGGATATGGAACAACTGATTGGTTCAAAATTCAGAAAGGGGTACAACAAGGTTGTATATTGTCCCCCAGCTTATTTAACTTACATGCAAAATACATCATGTGAAAGGCCAGACTGGAGGAATCCCAAACCGGAATTAAGATTGCTGGAAGAAATATCAACAACCTCTGATATGTAGATGATACCACTGTGATGGCAGAAAGTGAGGCAGAATTAAAGAACGTCTTAATGAGGGTGAAAGAGGAGAGTGCAAAAAACGGTCTGAAGCTCAACATCAAAAAAACTAAGATCATGGCCACTGGTCCCATCACCTCCTGGCAAATAGAAGGGGAAGATATGGAGACAGTGACAGATTTTACTTTTCTTGGGCTCCGTGATCACTACCAGATGGTGACAGCAGCCACGAAATTAAAAGACGCTCGCTTCTTGGGAGGAAAGCAATGACAAACCTAGACAACATCTTAAAAAGCAGAGACATCACCTTGCTGACAAAGGTCCACATAGTTAAAGCTATGGGTTTTCCAGTAGTGATATATGGACGTGAGAGCTGGACCATAAAGAAGGCTGACCACCGAAGAATTGATGCTTTTGAATTGTGGTGTTGGAGTGCTCACTGGAAGGACAGATCCTGAAGCTGAGGCTCCCGTACTTTGGCCATCTCATGAGAAGAGAAGGCTGCCTGGAAAAGACCCTGATGTTAGGAAAGTGTGAAGGCAAGAGGAGAAGGGGACGACAGAGGACGAGATGGTTGGACAGTGTCATCGACCCAACTCTGGTAGGTAGTGGAAGACTGGAGGGCCTGGCATGCTCCGGTCCATGGGGTCATGAAGAGTTGGACACGACTTAATGATTAAGCAATGTGTTTTTTGGATCAAAAATTAATATAGGACCCTGTCTTATTTCCGGGGCAACAGGGTACTTGTATATACAAACAACGCCCCACATTCACTTAAAGTGTGAAACAATGGCTGCTCATTTGCATCAAGAAATGAAAAATTAAACCAAGTAGAGTACCTTTTGGTTATGGTATTAGCTGACTAATTGCTACCATATTCATACAGCCATAGAGAAATGGAGAAAAGTGGGGACTAACAACAGTTTGTTTCACTATGTGCCCTAATGATTCACATGATTTGTTTTTAAAGCAGTCAATGAGTTGCACAGCTACCTGGTGATGGAATCTCATACAGCCAACAATCTCAACAACATTCATTTAGTTTCAGTCCTGCAAATGCAGGATCTCTTCTAGTGGTTAACTGGAGTAAAAGCATTATTCAGCTGGAATCTCTATAATGTTTTGATTTGTTTCTCTGCTTTTCTTGAAGACCTCATGTTATCATTTGCTGAATTAAGAAAGGAGTGTTGTGAAGACTTATCTCATCCTGCCCAGGGTTAACAGTTTTTAGTACATGCTCTTTTGTATATTCTGCTAACTTTTTATTGATGCTTAGCAGGAGCAAGAAAAAAAGGGACTTTACTGTGGATACCCCCAAAATGTGTCTTACACTCCCTTGCTGATGACTTTCTAGCACTCTGTGGAAACCATTCCATTTAGAAAAGGTTGTGGCATATAAGGATATTAGTAAACACCAACAATGACTGAACACACTAAAGTTCAGGTAGACGTTGTTCAACCAGAGTTCAAAGGAAGCCACTTGTATTCCTTCCAGAAGGATAGGATCTCACCAGTTCCTAATTAATGTGTGTTCTAGATCTTGGGCTTAGCTTCACAGAATGTCATGGGGGGAATTACATGCTGGATAGGCAATGATGGTCTTCCAGATGTTTGACTCAAGAATTCCTATCTACCCTAATTAGAAAATCCATGGTCCTCAAGAATATCTTGAGGGCCATGGTTCCCTATCCTTGCTTTACACATACAGTATAAAAAGAATGAGCTGACAGAAGACCACAGAGTGACACTTGAACAAAAATGAGAGCCAGAATCTTATTGGCTTGCCTAATGTTTGCACAGAATGATGCAGCTCAGTGTAGCTAATTGATGAGGTGCTGTGCTGTGTCTCAGTTGCATGTCTGGTCATGCAACCAGTTCTCTATTGGACATCTGCCCCAGCACCTCATCAATTAGCCATGGCAATTTATACAAACTTTACACAAACACCCATAGGATTCTGTGATAGACTCTATTACGACATATTCAAAGGTTAAGAAATATCTAAATTGAGTTCAAAATAAACATGATAATTACACCAACAGAAGGTGTATTGGACTGCTCACTTATCTGATTAGCCTTACAAAGGGAGGGAGGGGCAAGGAGAGAACAAGCACTTGGTGAGATAGAGTAGGAGCATCCCTTGCATCTGAGTAGATCCCAGTGGTGAGCGTTGCATTTAATAGAACAAGAAATTCAGTTATATTGTATCTGGTAGAAACTTGGTCATGCATACAAGTTTGTCACTTGATGTAATAATCATTAAAGGATGAATATGCATGTATGAACTAGTTTTGTGTCTGCAGATGGAAAAAGTATGCAAGATGTGGAGAATCCCTCAAATGCTGGACCTGTCTGTGCACATATATCCAAAGGATAAGATTCTAGATCTGTCTATGCATGTTGCTTATTCTGTATTTGAATTCCTTTTAAGATACTCATTACATCAGATTAGCTGCTATGCTCATTGAATCTCACACTAGCTACACTGAAAATCAAACTGCTTTACCTATATTTTTCTGTAATAAGAGGAAACAAATATATAAAACCACAAAACCACAAAAACATTCTATGTCAATAAAAGATTGTATAGTTGTATTGTAAAATTATTTTGATACATTTGAACATTTTCAGCTCCTTTGTTCTTTTCCTGGACTCAACATTCGGTCTTGTCTTGATGCTTTGTATTTTCACATAAAACAATTATATGCATTTTCCAGATAGGGGAAGATTTGGAACAGAGAAGCTGCATATCCAATCTTTGCTCTGTGTGTGGGGGGGGTGTCTATGAAACTATTCATAATGAAGATGAAATCTCTAAGTGGACCTAGAGATAATGAAGGAAAAAATAAAATCAATAAGAATTGGCTAAGTTTGTTATTTATATATCACATATAAAATAGAAATTATTTTCTTGCAGTTAGCAAAAAAATCTGACAAACTGTTGCTAAATTGTGACATTCTGCTAGTTATTTTTATAGCCCCTTGGCATTTTATAGACAAACATATTTATCTTGAAGTAACATTGAGAGTCTATTTCTCTCGCGAATGATTGTCATCAATTTCCACCCTGCTTTTATAATCCTGCTTAATTCTAACTAAAGTCAGCAGAAGTTAAGCAATTTAGTCAGCAGGGTAGAAGCCATGGTAGCTGAACCAGCAAGATAAAATATCCATGAGCCATATTCTTCACCATACAGAAGCTACATTAAGCAGATAAATCTGACTCTAAATTATCTTTGAATGCATAGTGAATCTTAAATGTTTTTACAGTCAGAAAAACCCATTATTGAAATAGACATGTATTTGCTGCAGACCAACAACATCAAATATAAATTTTTGTTCTGTGGGAAGTTGCCAAAGAAGTGACTTTTGGAAGGTATTTTGAAAGGCTTCATTTTCTTTCCTTTGTTTCTTTTCTTCTTTTTTAAAGTATGACATTTCTTCTGAAATGAAGTATTTAAAAATACTCGTAGGCATCCTTCAGTCTCGAGAGACTACGGTAACATGCTCTGTATGGAGGACTTGGAACAGCATCTAGTGTGGCTGAGAAGGCCAATTCGAGAGTGACAATCCCTTCCACATTGGAGATGAATACAATCTGTCCCCTCTCCAGCTCTCTGGTTTTGCTGGTTTCGGGACTGCCTCTTTGCCTCAGCCTGCTGGACAAGGGTCCCTTCAAACTGAATAGAAGCAACAAAAAGGATAACCACACATAGCAATAACACCTGGCTACTAATAAAGCACAAGGAGAGGGAACTCACTGATTTCAGTCATTCGGAACCCCAAGGAAAGACTGTGTGAGAAACTGAGGAAAATGTGTTTATCTCTGCTTAATAACGATGAGATAAGAACAATATACGGTGTCCACATAATGAAAAAAAAGAGATGGATTTATGGGCCTTATTCCTAAGTTTTAGGAAAAGGATATAACACCTTGCCATTTTTAAATTATTCGTGTCCCCAGACACTGCAGACCAGCTTTCCTCAGTTTGGTGCTGGATAGTTCAGTGGTTTAAGTATCTCTCTGAGGAGCCAGAGGTTGGGAGTTCGATTCCCCACTGTGCCTCCTGTAAGCAGAGCCAGCTTCTGTGGGCAACCTGCTCAGTCCCAGGATGCCCCCAGAAGAAGCAAATGGCAAACTACTCCTGAGTTTTCTCTACCTGGAAGACTCTGAAAGAGATAGCCATAAACAGAATTGATTTGACGGCACATGCTTAATATTAAGTATATTAAACAGCAACAATTCTGAACCTTTGTGATACATTTGGACTGGAGCTTACATCATTTCCAGCCACTGTTCATGCCAGCCAGGGACGATGGAGTTGCTATCCAACATACAGTATCTGAAGGACAGCAAAATGGGGAAGGCTACTGGACATTTTAGATTGCTCCAAATCAGAGGACCCTAAGTGAAGGTTGATTTCCTCTGCACCTATTATTCTGTGCTTTCACCTTCTACGACAACACTTTTCTAGAGGAAAGAGGGAGCTGTTTTTCTTGTTGTATAAATTGAGTGTGGAAATAAAGCATTCTGCTCTTTTTACTCCACCCATCTCACGGTGCCTAAACCAACACCCAATGCCACACCCTGGTTTGTTCTGACAGCAAAGACATTGCTGTGCTTGGTCACCACAACAAAGTAATGCCTCATCCCTATTATTGCATTTGACTTTAGCTTCCAATCAAGAGCTGGTAATTGCCACCACTGGTAGTGTCTAATCAAACAGGATCATTATGAATTCCTCCTTAGGTGGGTCACGTGTCTAAGCCTCAGTTTCTCCTCACATTTTTGACATGAGGCACAAAGAATGGACGACCTTACATGAATGTCACAAAGGTTGCGGAATTTATATATGTGAAGGTGCTTTAAAGGCTATGAGTTGGATCCAGACTCAGTCACACTTTTAACAGACCCTCAGTGGGGTTTAAATTAGTTATAGATGATAATGTGTTGTTAATTTAATTTGCTTCATTTTTTCCCTTGTGTTTCTTTTATTGCCCTGAAATTACAGAGCAGCACAGCTTCTCTACTAGAATTGTTATTTCTTAATCATTTGTGACTTCCTTCTCAGCATCATAGGTGTTGACTTCTTTGCAATCCACAGTTTATCATGTGTTCCTTTGGACACATCTGCAGTTTCACCTTAGGCAATTGGGTGGTTCTACAGAGGAAGGGTGTAAGGGCTTATAGAAAGCCATTCACTTCAATGAGCACTTGCTGTCTTCACTGGGCAGCAGTGGTTTAAAGCTTGCCCCACTGAAATCGTCAATGTTCTTTACAACTATCTTGATTCACAGGTTTTCTAGATTACAATACAGGCAGTCATTGTGTACCCAGCTCGCTGCGAGAGGGGCCAATGTGTAGCCTGCATTATTAAATTACAAACCACCCAGAGAGTGCTTTAGGTGATATGCAGTGGTATATAAGCAGCACACTTTACTTATTTACTTTTAATCGTGTTGAAGAAACACCAAGGAAAAAGTCCAGATCCAGCAGTGTTAGCTTATAAAATATGCTTTTGGATCCTGGCCATGGTTTATTCATCTGGTGCACAATTACTTAACTATTTTTATACTGTGTAGTAAAAAAAATAATAATAATATTTTAATATTAGCAGTAAAGCTAAGATTAGTTTCACACCAAGCCCTCAAGAAGTCTTTTACACAAGGATCCGTAAGTGGCATCTGACTGCCAATGGGCTGTGGGGAGCCAACAAAGAAGTGTGGGATATCTGCCATTCTTGGTCCTGGTGGCCAGTCACTTGCTAAGGAAGGTTGACCTGGAGATGCAAGAGGGATCTAAAGGAAGTATATCATCTGGCAGCTTGATTCAGGGAGGCATGCCATTTCACAGTTGACAGGTATATTGTTGTGGGTTTTCTTTTCTGCAGGCCTGTCAGTGCATTGCATGAAAGTATCAGAGTACCTCAACAAATGATGATCATCAGGAATTTCCAGCCCATATTCCAAATTGTTTAGAGATCTCCAGCTTTCACACATTTTGAAAAGTACCTTGACACTCTCTCATATTTTCCCCCTTATGTTTTGATAAATTAAAACTAAGTTAGTTAGATATGTACTAGGCCAAAGGAACTGAGAGTTTGGTGGTGGGGACTTTTATCCTATTGTTTCACAAAAACAGATGCCTTTGACTTGCTTTAAGTGTTTCAGCTGATGTGTTGGTAATGTGTCTTTGCAAATTAATAACCTGTTGGAAAACATATCTGATCATTGAAAATCAGAACAAGAGGGTGGGGCTCCTAAGTGCAATTATAAGGCTTCTAAATCATCATTGCAGTTTTACTATGGGAAAGAGTTGTGCAACGTTGATTGTGACGCTGGATGGCTTCCCCAGCAAGTGTCTGTTTCCTCTAGCACTCAGGAGAACAGCTTCTTGGTGCTCAGTGTAAAGGTGTTGCTTGTTGAAAAACACAGCTACTGGGGTGTGCCTTCACCAAGCCCTACCTTAAGGCAAAGGTACAAAACAAGTTTCAACGGAGGCCTGAAATTGTCATCTCTTTATAGAGAAACTGTCTGCTTATTCAGCTTCTTAGTGTGCGGTTTTCAATTCACACTGTTCTCCAAAAGGTTTTAAAGACAATGAGCAAAACCACCTTGGATCTTCTAAGTTTTGGTAGCTTCATAAGAAGAGATTGCATTCTAAAATATTTCTGCATGTAAATTTGTCACTTATGGATACTTCCAAATATTTAAGTGTATAACAATAGTGCTCTACATTACAGTGGTACCTCGACTTATGAACGTCTCTACTTACGAATATTTCGAGTTACGAACGGCTCTGTTCGCAACATTTTGCTTCAACTTGCTAACGGAGCCTCAACTTACAAACAAACAAAAACTTTCCTGCCCTTTTTTTGACCTAAGTTCATCTTAGGTCAAAAGAAGAAAAAATTAAAAAAATTCTCCCCCTAGTGGTTGAGTACGGATTATGGGAACTAATGCTTCGACTTAAGAATGGCACCTCAATTTAAGAACGAAAAACAGCCAGAATGGATTAAATGGTTTTCAGTGCATTCCTATGGGAAATTTTGTCTCAACTTGTGAACTTTTTGATGTTCGAACACCGTTCCAATACGGATTAAGTTTGTAAGTCGAGGTACCACTGTATATGGAAATATAATGGATAACATAGGTCAAATATGTTGGACAACTGCCAATATGTTCATTCACTGCTAATGAGCCAACACGTTTCTTTTCTTTTCATCTCACTACATCACCATGCCTATTTTTCTCCTTTTGTTCTCACTGTTTTTCTCCTGAGACTGCTTAAAAGCCCAAAGAGGCTTAAGCCACTTCTCCTGCTTCACGTCTTCCTCTTCCTTCTCCAGTCTATAGCCAACCTGTGCTATTTCTGATTAATAGCAGCAGAGAGGAAGGAGACATTAAATTAGATTAATTGGCCATATTTGCCTCTGATGCCATCTCTACATGACATCCTCCATAATACCTGTCAGAGATAAACTGGAGTGTGTGCAAACAGACAAGTTGGAGGGGGAGGAAGGCATGACAAACAGAAGGAGACCAGTTTCATTTTAGCCCTTTTTTAGTCTCCTTCTTTTCACCTAGGTCTGTTGTAGTTTGTGAACTACCAAGATAAAGCCATCATTATAAACAAAACAGAGAAAATTGTGGGTTTTATGATGAAATGCACCTGTTCTTTTTAGTGTTGTAACTAGAGATGGAGGTCTTCGTATACAAATACAAATATTGCCACACAGGTGGTGTTAACAAGGGTCCAGTCCCATGGGGCCAGACGGTCCACTCACCAATCCACCACAGACATGGACGGCACAGTTCTACCAATGGCTCCGCAGAGCACGATCCGCTTGCCACTCTTTGATCTTGCAGCGAGGCTTGTCCTCCTGCCTCCTGCCAGGACAGACGAGTGGATCATGCACTGTGGAGTCATTGGTAGAATCATGGCAACTGCATCCACGGTGGATCAGTGAATGAACCGTCCAGCCCCATGGGGCTGGACCCTCGTTAACGCCACCTGTGCTGGGATAGTTGTATTTGTATTTGTATATGTATACGAATACCCCCATCTCTACTTACTGTATAACTAAAAGTCTGACTTATGAATGCTTCAGATTTACAGCTTGCTATTCATCTACAGCACATATTGATCTCGAAAGAAAGAAAGAAAGAAAGAAAGAAAGAAAGAAAGAAAGAAAGAAAGAAAGAAAGAAAGAAAGAAAGAAAGAAAGAAAGAAAGAAAGAAAGGCATGTTAATATGGGATGAGTAATAAATGCCTAGGTTTCATTTGGCTCACGCTTTGGATGAGTAAGAGCCCCACCTGAGGAGTGTATGTGAGAGAACTGACACACAAACATTCACACACACACACACACACACACACACACACACACACACATTACTGCTTTGATTTTCATTTCTTCATTAAAAATCTTATCTACTTTTCTAGCATTTTGTGTATATTTTGCTATCACAAATATGAAAATTTCTTGATTCATTTTTAAATTTTCCCTCACTTCAACTTGAAGATTTGTTCAATAATTCAAGATCTGAGGAGACACTTACACACCTCTATTACATTTTTGTCTCATTTTTACTAGTGTGTGTTTGTTTTTACTGTTTGTTTGTCCAGTTGTGTTTTTGGAGTTTATGATTTCATATGTGAAGAACATTCTTGTCAGATCTGACATTAATTTGGGCAAATTGTGTTTTCCAAAAAAGTCAGTGCAGAGGTTTTGGTGTGCCAAATAAAATAAACACTGTGTATACCAAAACCAGGTGACAGGCAGAGAGTTCTGCAAAACTGTAAACTGTGTCATCAGTTCACTTTGAATGTTCAGTATGTAAAACCCCAGCGTGTATAAGCTAATCAGTCCTTCTACTGGTTGCATGACAATCTCTTTACATAAGTGAAGATTACTGGAGAGAGTTCATCACCACAAATGGTGCAAAGATTATTATCTGAACTGAATAACTATAGTATATCACAGAAGTGAGTACACCCCCTCACATTTCATAAATATTTTAGTATATCTTTTCATGTGAGAACACTGAAGAAATGACACTTGGCTACAATGTAAAGCAGTGAGTTTACAGCTTGTATAACAGTGTAAATGTGCTGTCCTGTCAAAACAACGCAACACACAGCCATTCATGTCTTAACCTCTGGCAACAAAAGTGAGTACACCCCTAAGTGACAATGTCCAAATTGGGCCCAAGTAGACTCCCTCCCTGGTGTCGTGAGACCCGTTAGTGTCACAAATCTCAGGTGTGAAGGGGGAGCAGGTGTTATCTCTCTCTCTCTCTCGGACTGGTCACTGGAAGGTCCAGATGGAACTTCATGATAATGAACTATGTGAGGATCTGAAAAAATGAATTGTTGCTCTACATAAAGATGGTCTAGGCCAGTGGTCCCCAACCTTGGGCCTCCAGATGTTCTTGGACTTCAGCTCCCAGAAATCCTGGCCAGCAGAGGTGGTGGTGAAGGCTTCTGAGAGTTGTAGACCAAGAACATCTGTAGGCCCAAGGTTGGGGACCACTGGTCTAGGCTGTAAGAAGATTGCCAAAACCCTCACTGGGAGGACTGGCTACTCCTCCTTGTAAAGCACATACACTTCCTTCCTTTCCAGGCCTTGCTCCCATGCCTCACTTTGCTGATGCTTCAACCTCTGCCTCTTATTCCCTTGGTCCTGTGGTGGCTCCGCCTTTCCTTTCTGTCCCTTTCTCTTCCTCTGTCTTCACTCTTCATTCTCTGCTGCCCCCCTTTCTGCCTCAATCTCTATTAAAGAAGGTCTGGGCAGCTGGTACTGCTTTATCTTGAGCCCTCAGGAGTAAGCTGGCAAAGAGAAAGAGAGGAAGTGGGGGGAAAGCAACAGGGCCATGGAGTGATGACAGTGAGCAACACAAAGTGCTGTAGGCACACATGTGGCAGGCAGGGACATATACAGAGCAAAGGCGTTATGCTTCCCACCTCAAACAGTGAGAGACATTGGCTGGGTGCTAGTAACAAGGAGTAATGGCATCTTTGTCAAGAGTTTCAACAAAGAGTCTCATGGCGTCTGAAAAATGACCAAGTTTTATTTGGCATGAGGTTTTATCAACTGTAGCCCACTTCTTCAGATACACATGGGCTGTAGACCATGAACGCTTATACCAAATAAAAGTTTTTAAGTCATTGAGGTGCCACAAGGCTCTTTGCTGCTTCTCCTATAGCAGACTAATAGGGCTTCTCCCCCAGGAATCATAGCAGTCCCAGCATCCAGTGAAGCAAAGGTGAGGTCTCTTGGGGAATTAAAGAAAGAAGGATCTGCGTTCTCTGAGGCAGGTCCTTTGTATCAGTAATCCACCTTATTATCAGATGTACCAGTGAAAGGGAATGCAGTCACACCTGTATTCCGTAACACGGAAAGAGAAAAAAAATATGCTTAGAGACAAAGAAATGTTTGAATAATGCTTCCTCACATCTAAACCAAACCCCCTCCCTGCTCATAGAAAAGCAGAATGTTGTTAAACAGCATTGGCTTTGTCTACTTCCTTTCCTGATGCAGGAATCAGTCAAACATGACAAGTCCTGTTGCAAATTTTAACATCATACAGTCTTTTATTGGTCCAGATACGAAGCTTAAGAATTACAAGGACATACTATTTCTACTTAACACAAACAGAAAGAAATAGGTTCAGACTTTGTGGTTCCAAGCTTATATTTATTTCGTG
Organism: Pogona vitticeps; assembly: GCF_051106095.1. Classification (NCBI taxonomy): domain Eukaryota; kingdom Metazoa; phylum Chordata; class Lepidosauria; order Squamata; family Agamidae; genus Pogona; species Pogona vitticeps. The sequence goes on along the minus strand of NC_135783.1, from coordinate 80,676,685 downwards.
GCCTTCAAGGGCAATACTTCTACATGCTTATGTCATTTTAAAAAACCTATACCATTAAGCATTTTCATATCAATCCTACACACTCTTTTAATCATACAATGACACTGATATTTTATTAAATGATTTCAATTCATAATATGTGTTAATTATAACAACTATTCAAAATTTTGTCACAATAGTGTGATTAGGTTGGAGTTAAAATTTAAACCAATACAACTATTTTTTTAACACATAGTTAACAACATGGGCCTTACACAGAACACAACAATAACACATTACCTGCCTGGAAGTTTACAACCTACATCTACAGAGCTACTCACGTCACTTGGGAGATGTAAACCAAGAAGCAGGCTGTAAGTTGCTAATAAGAAATGCTAAAATAAAATGGTTAAACAACATCAGTATGGGAGAACTAGTTAATAACTGTTCCTTCCTATGTCGCAATTTTTCCTTATTCTTTACACTCTATATCAGACCAAGATGCTTTGCTGCCTGAAACAAAAAACAAGTTGGTGCCCCCACCTTCAATATATACTGTAGAAGCCAACTGGATCAACGGCTTACTTCAGCACTGGTGATAGGATAGCATCCTTAACTACAACAGTACAATGAGCTAGCTTCAGATTCCCAGGACAGATTACCGGTAGTTTAGCAGGCCCATCCATCAGCATCTCTTGTCAATGACACCCACTTCATTCTCCCTAGTGATAGGTCTGGCCCCACAATCTGTTCTATGTTTATTTGGCTTTTATTGTGCAGCACCTGCATCATTTCAGTTTTCTGATGTAAAAGGGAATTTGCTGTTGCTTTTCAGTTGTTTTATACAGGGAGGGAGGGAGGGAGGCAGAAATATAGCTATATTACAAAGCAACTGCCTTTATGAAAAGCCTATTACAAAGATTTTTTGGCCCATACAACAATTTGTTTCAAGCATTGTCTGCCAAAGAAAGCCATATGATTAGCCTTCAAAGCAAATTGGCAGAATTAAAATGTAAGTACCCAAGCATAGAAGGAGCATTCGCAGAGTGTTGCATTCTGCAAGTTTATTTCCAGTAGATAGTCTGCACTTCTAAGAATATCTTATAAGACACAACATGATGAACTTTGACTTTGAGGTGAGCATGGTCTGATAAAGTACATGGATATATAGCTATAGATAACAGTCATAAATGCGTACATTAAATCTACATTTTCATTAAAAAACAACAGAACTAGCATTATATCAGGTGATATATTTAGGAACATGATGGATTACCTTAAAACAGATCAAAATATTTCTCCACCTAGGCCATTGTTGTCTGTTCTAAGACAGCTCAATAAAGTTTACTGTCATATTGTCAACAATTCATCTTCCAGTCACAGATATAACCAGAGCCTGGAAAAGTTACATTTTTCGTGTGTGTGTGTGTGTGTGTGTGTGTGTGTGTGTGTGTGTGTGTGTGTGTGTGTGTGTGTGTGCGCGTGCGTGCGTGCGTGCGTGCGTGCGTGCACGGATAATTCCTTCCATGAATCGATGGATCCCAGGCTGCCTCGTCAAAATAATGCTGGCACTGGCAAACAATTTCTTCTTTAACAACATAATCTAAATCCAGACTGGATTGAAATGTATGTTGATAATTTGCATGTACCTGTTTACTGTTTATCATTTGCAACAATGCCATTGGAACCAAATTCTCTTTCACTGGAAACAAAACAATTTTAATTAAGTACATACATTTTAATGCTCAGTGAAACCAAGCAACCAATGAGTGTTGACTTCCTGTGTTCTGCCTCAGAAAATCACAGTGACATTGTGAGATGCCATGAAGCACCAGAAGTACAGTCTTGTTGGCTTCAGTTCTTTCTAGGCAACAAGAAAGGTTGTGACGCAGCCTAGCTATCTTGCATCTAGATAGCATGAAAAATAATTTGTTAGTTTCAACATTCATAGAATTATTTTAAATGTGTATATTTTTAAGCTATTCCCTACTGCTTTTTACTTAATTCATTGCTGAATGTGGGGGTGGGGGTGCAGAGCCATGTTTGAGCCTGTGTGTATCTTTGAAATTCAACCATTCTGGGAAATCAGTAAGATGCACCTGCAGCCATTCCTAAAAGTCATGTGTACAGATAATAATCAGGGCAGCTTATGGACTGGGCCAGGGGGATGGCCCCATCCATTTCAGGAGAGTAGACTGACTGCCCCACTTCTGAGCTGCTTATGGATAATAATAAGGCTTGACATTTCCCAAAATATGGTCTTCATAGAGGGGAAGGCAGCAAAAGAAGAACCCAAGCCCTATTGCCATAAGAGCCATGGTCCACCCAAAACCATAGGCCCAGTTGAACTCATTCACAGAACCTAGTGGGAAGATGACGTATTTTGAGATCATCACAGGGTAGATGACAAGGCCCATTATTGCGAAGGCAGCTGCAGAGAAAGAAAGAATGGGAGAAAGAAACAAAAACATTAAGTCAGAGTAAGTGATAACAAAAATACAAAGGATTAGCATTGGTTCTGATTTGTTTCTGATAGGGAATTTGAGTGACTATCAATCTGAAACCTAAATGGTGTCTCTCAAAAGTAAAGCAGAGGCTTATATGCAGTTGGAAATAGAAATGTCCAGCAAAGGCCAGAATCGTATACAGCAGTGGTCTCCAACCTTGGGCCTCCAGATGTTCTTGAACTACAACTCCCAGAAGCCTTCACCACTCCCTCTACTGGCCAGGATTTCTGGGGGTTGAAGTCCAAGAACATCTGGAAGCCCAAGGTTGGGGACCACTGCTATACAGAATGAAAAGGCAATTGTATAACCATTCTCCTCACTCCTTCCCCAGCAAACTTGCCATCAAGTGACCAATCAGACAATCAGTTTCACAACCAGAGCCTGCTGCAGCAGAAGGAGCACTTGCAGAGTTACTTTTCTGCTCCCCATTTCATAAAGAAGATATTAGTCAATATATGTTGTCATCTGGTGTCATCAGATCACTTTGAAGTTATAATGATTTATAAATTAGTGGCCTCCAAAAGGTTGTGTCATTACCAGCCCTGCTCAGGTCTTACAACTTACAGCTGTTACAGAGTTGATTCATTTTAATCATCTTGAAATGCTCCACTGCCATATTATTTCTAATATTTAATTTTAATTAGCATATTTCCTACAAATACAGCTGTCCTGAACAGGGTTTAGAACCTTACTGAATTTTGCGGTTCTGTCACAACACCTGCAATGATCCTTTTCATTCTGACACACTATAATCATCATGCACCAGAAGAAAAAGTCCATTCAGTTATTTGGTATTTTTTGACCCTCTATAAGAATTTCAGTGTATTGAGATTTAGCATTAGAGTTAGGGTTATGGGGCCTACACGGCCATCCTATGCATAGCCAGCAACTTGTCACACTTATTTGATTTAGCTCCTTACTCTCCCCTTCTGAAAGCATCTCTTTAAGTAGGGATATTTAGGTGCTACCTTCACAAATAAAGAACACATGGAAAGTATTCATTCATTTTTTTCTTGCCATCTCTGTATCCTTCTTCAGAATCCCTTTAGTTTCATTCTCTTCCACAGTTCTAGCTGTTTCCCTGGCAAGCGTCTTGCTCCTTAGGTAGTTGGAGAATTATTTATTGTTGGTCTTCATTATCTGTGATGGTGGAGGAGCCATCAGCTTGAGACTGTGATATCACTGCCACATCCCCAAAGGGACCCTAATCTCTCTGTTTCTCTGAGCCTCTCCAGGTCAACTACCTAGGCCCTCAAAGAACTCCTGAGAGACAGGAGTTCATTGCACTGAACACCCATCCTTGACTTCTGTGTGGCAGGTAGACAAGTGTCACTCTGTGTAAAACACCAGAAAGCCTCTATGTTTGCACTAGCTTTCAAACTTCATAATTTTTTTTATTAATATGTTTTTAAAGTTGTTGGTTTGTTTGCTCACTTGTGTGCTTAGCTCTCTTTATTCTGGCATTTTGTAACTGGTACTGAGATGCTTCACCACTGGGCTTCTCCTGTCTTGTGCTCCGAAGATCTAGATATTTTTTTCCCTGTTTTGAGGGCTTTCCATAGACAGATTTCATTCAAAGAAACACTTTGAATGAAATCTGTCTATGGAAAGCCCTCAAAATGAAGGGCAACTATTTACAACTTCCAAGTAACTGTGGCATAGCATGTCGATATTATATATACTATATTATACTATAGACTTATAATTTATATTATAAGTCTATAGTAGGTCTAATTCTGTGTGGATTCTGCAACAAAACAGAAGTCTGGAGGACTCAAGCATCCTGGCCTACTGCATAAGGAATAAAACATCTCCTTTCACCTTTTTTAAAAAGTATGATATGCAGCCTTACCAGCCACAAAACACAGGCCTCCTATTCCTCTTATGAAGTTCATGCGAAGGGTGTCAATAGCAAAAGCAATGATGGACAAGGCAAAACAGATGACTACGATGACAAATCCAACCAAGAAAGTGCCTGCTGCACCTTTGCCCCAAGCTGAAAACAGAAATACAAATCAGGAATGCAATTTTTTAACTCTTTTTTTTAATGGTAAGGTATCCATACCACAGTTCAACAGCTGAACAAAATACATGTCAGTAAATTGGCATATGTGAATGAGGATGCCTGATAGATTGATAGGACAAAATGGCTCCAGCATGACAGCCAGTAAACAGACAGCTGTTCCACATTATGATCCATAATCTATTTTCAGTTTTAAAGGAGACAATGGAAGATGTGGTGGGAAAACATGAGAGGGCTACAAATTGAGGGAGAACAGCTGATTCTATTGTTCCATCATTTCAGCCACCTATTTGATCAGAGACAACAGAGAGACAAGAGAAAATGCCAACACAACATGGGAAGCAAAGCCTAGCCAAAATAATACTTAGCTTTCTTAAAAACTGTCACATCTCTTTACCCAAAAGAACTTCTTATATACAGACTTCAAGTTGGATAAATCAAAAGAACCTGAAAACATTGCATTTTTGGACTATAGTTTCCATAACATCCCAGCCAGCATCAAGCTCTGGGAATCAGCCAGGTACATATCTATACAAAACAATGAATTAATGCAGGTTAAAACTAAGATAGATCCTTAGCTTTAGATTTTAGCCATGTAAAAAGTAAAATGTTGGGTAGAATGCATTTGTGAATGCTGAACAAACACTTCTGTTGTTATTGTCACTGCTGCTGCTGTTCCAAGCATACATCTCTACATTTTGTTGGGAATTTAACATGGAAAGAATATGGGCAATCACAGTTGAGGATGAGTGGGCTTCCGGTGATCTTGGGAAACGTATTAGCTGTGCAGATTCCTGCTTAAAATGTCTTGTTCATGCAAACTTTTAAAGCGGTTGCATTACTTGTCCTGCTCCCTGCCTTCTTACTGTTTTCTGTTTGGCAATTTTTTGGAAATAAAGTATTTTGAATTTCTCCTTGAAAATCCCTAGGGTACCATGGAATCCCTTTGTTGTCAGGAAGCCATCATGAGACAGAAGGGGAAATCTTTAATTACTGAAAATCAATAACACTGCTAAAGTCACCCTGGCATCTGTGATCTTTAGTAATTAAAAACTCCCCACCCCCATACCAGGGTATCCAATGGCTTTCTGCCGGCAGAAGTAATTCCACCAGTTCTTTGGGACTTTTCAAGAAGAGACTGTAAAAACGGTCACAGATGAAGTTGCCATCAGCCTTATGGGGCCAAACTTACAGAATAGGATTTCAGCCATATCCAGGTATGCAAGTACTGTAAAGACCTGAAGCCGTACAGTATAATAATTATTATATGGACACCTTTTCAGAAGAACCCCCCACTGGATTCAATAGGAATTCAATAAAGGTGTGCTTAAGAATGTCATAAAAATCTAAAGAAAGGTAAAACATTCAAGTTTGGAACATTTCTACTGTCAGCTTTTAAAATGAATGTTTTGTTGTTATCTAGGTTTCCCAGAGCTTAGATACAGTAAAAACCGGTAGAGTTCACCATCATAATACTCAGTGTGTCTTAAAAATGCTGGATACAAAAAGAGGATTGCAATGTGTCCTATAAGGGCAACCCAGACCTCCTATTAAATAAGTTCTATCTGGTACTTTCAAAGAGTTCTGACTGAATCTTATATAGCATAAAGGTTTCTGAAGAGCTACTATGTGTGTGCTGGATCCATCCCCTTTCTCACTTACAAAAATGGCTAAGAAGGAATTGGCTGAGTAGGTAAAGGGAATGGTGCAGCAAGGCAGGGTACTAGCATGCCTAAAGAAGGCAGTAGAAAGACCTTTGTTTTTTTTAAAAAAAATTCCTCCTTAGATCCCACTGTACAGTATTGGATAATTATTGGCCAGTCTCCAATGTTCCCTTTTTTGAGTAAGATGTTAGAGTATGTGGTGGCTTCTCAGTTCCAGCAATTCCTTAATGAAGTGGATTATCTGGATCCATTTCAATACAGCTTCAGGCTTGGTTATGGAGTGGAGATAGTTTTGGTTGCTGGGAAAAGAATGGGGGAATGTGGCTCTGCTAGACCTCTCTGTGGCTTTTCATACCATCAGCCATAGTATCCTTCTGTTTAATATTTCTAAGATGGATTTTGCAGGTACTGTTCTATGGGGGTCCTAATCCTTCCTGAAGGATCAAGCTCAGAAGGTGATGCTGGCTATTGGCTTGTGGTGTCTCTTTGGATTCAAGTCTACCCCCAACACTATTTAATATCTATATGAGATGTTTGATGTTTGGTGCCACCATTATGTTGATGATGTTGAACTCTATCCATTCCTTCTAATTCCATCCAGACAAGACAGAGTTTCTCCTGGTCAGGTAGAAGTCAAATTAGGAAATGAAAATTCAGCCTGTACTAAATGGCAAGCTGAAATCCCATTGAAAAGTCAGTCTCACAGCTTGCAACTAAATTCAAGTCTGGGCCTGGATGCACAGGTTTGAGCAGAAGCTAGCTGGTGTGTCAGCTGTTTCCATTCTTTGAGATGTCTAATCTAGCGATAGTGATACACGCCTTAGTTATCTCCTGTCTCCAATGTGCTCTACATGGGGCTGCCTTTGAAGAATGTTCAGAAATTTCAACTGATTCAAAATGCTGCAGCCAGACTGCTGATTGGTGGTGATTATTGGTAGCACACATCTGGGAATTACAAACTCTTAGAAGAGTTTAGTGTGTATGTATACTATCAAAAGACTTTGGGGGGAAGACTGTTTTACTTTCTCTGTAGGTGTGTGTAGGCCAGAGGAATAGGCTTTGTGCTACTGGGCTATGTGAAATAAGTTGATTTTCTGCTACGTTGTCATATCTGTTGGGTTTTTTGTTTTTGTTTTGGTTTTTGAGTAGTTTTTAATAGAAAGTCCGACTCTTCCAAGTCTTCATTTGTGTTTCTTCATTCACAAATGAAGAAACCTGAAATGAATGACCCAAAAGAAGCTTTCCTTTTCATGTAAAATAAAAGGACTGTTGCATGAAAAATATGAAAACAAAGGAGGCACCCCCCCAAAGAGCCCAAAATGAAACAAATACCAAAACATTTTTTTAAAAAAATCATCATGCATATTTCTATATATAACTCATCTATTACAACAGCTTCACTGACTGCCATATCAGCCCATATGAGATTGGGGTGGTGGTGATATTTTCTAGGGAGGCCCTTCTCTTTGGTCCAGCACCCTCACAGACTTGTTTGGTGAGAGTACCAGAGAGGGCCTTTTCAGTGGCTGCTCCTAAATTGCAGAATGCACTTCCCCAAAGGAGCCAGGTTGGTTTCCTCCCTCTAGTCATTCCACCAGGAGGCAAAAATCTTCCTATTCAGGCAGGCTTTAAGTGAATTGGATAAGTGGGGATTTGGGTACAAATGAGAGCATTGAAAGTAACATGTTCAAGGCTCCGAGGTCCTCTATACAAAATCTATTACACATTTAATCTTTTTAAAATAATTTCTACAGATGTATAAAAATGTTAATAAAATTAAATGTGGATGTTTCTGCATACTCTTGAGTCCCAACATACTGTCTTATGTCTTATGATTCCTACTCCTTTCTCAGTCCAGAGACAGATAGTGTACAACACCTTATTGCTGTAGGTGTAATTAAAGATCAGGACCTTGGGAAAATAACAAACCATTGTGTACAACTCATTTTTAGCCATTTTAAATGCCTACCTTCAAAATGGACTTTATTTACTACCAAGAATGTAAAATGACAAAAGGTTCTAAACCTATAATTGTACTTGCTTGTCAGATCTTAGCCATTTCCCAACTAAAACCTATCTTAGCCTTCTGATGAATCACTTAAAAACAAAACGAAACAAAACCCTTCTAATTTGTGTGTTTGTATCATATTCGGATTTTGTAAAATCTTGTCTCAAAGATAAAATATAGATTTTACTCTTAAAAATGTATTTGTTGAATTCATAGATTCTTAAAATGTGTTTTAAAGGTGGTGTTAGTGTCATGAGTTTAATTGAGTCTTAAGACTGTATTTTATTATGATTTTAATGGTGGCTATTGTGTTGTTTTAATTGATAATGAGTTGCCTTGAATCTCCTATGAGAAAAAAGATAGCATATAGACAACAGCAAAAATAACAGCATTAAATAGCAAGAACAGGAAGTGAGGTTCAAAAAACAGAGAATTATACCAGAATTCTGTCTTAGAACCATCTGCTTACGCAAAAGTCCACTGATGGAAAACCCAGACTGATTTCCAAATTTCTATGAAAATTCATTGTTTTATATTTGTAAATCCTTTCCTACTTTTCTTATGTTTTATGTTTAACCATGAGAACAGATTAATTCAACATTTCAAATCCATAAGGAAACCACAATGGACATACACAATTTTCATATTTCAGGAATGAAGAAGAAATTATTTTTTAAAAACCTAACATCAGTTTTTATACTTTTGATGGTGGAACGATAGGAATAGGAATAATTCAAAGTAACATAACAATAATGAGAAATTACAGGAAGTAATATTTTCGATAAGGCTCAAGCTTATTTTGCCCAGCATCCTTTTTTTTTCACAGGAGCCGCTGGGAAGTCCATAAGCAGGACAAAAAGGCAACCATCTTCTCCCACTTGTGTTTTCCAGTCTCTGAGATCCAAGCAAACACAGCCCATGACTCTAAAGATAGCATGCAACTATTTGTTCTTCATGATTCTAATTCCCTTCTGAAGAGCCATCTAAGTTGCTGGCCCTTACTCTGGTGGAGAGGTGTTGGAGTACGCCCATGACCAAAATGGCGGGCAGTTATTATCTCCATTTTTTAACATTTATTTGTCATTTTATATAGTATAATTATCTTATAATTTTCTGTGTAATTCAACATTTAACTTGTTGCTATTTTTAGTTTAACATTCAGTAACATTTATGCTTCTGAATAAATGTTAATTATTAACATTATAAATGCCAATGCATACTGTATAAAGCATAGTCTCTCATACTCTTTCACAAACTGGTTTGCTAGGAAACAGAGAGAGAAGCATTATACATGTCGAAATGGGTGTTGTAGAAAATAAGGGATCAATCTGAAAATGATGCCCATTCCAGAGCCCATGTAAGACAGTACTTAGATTATGAGAAAATGCTTTTTTAAAGGCCAAAGATATTCCTTTGCACATAGAGGACTAAATGAAATTATTAATTCCAACTAAGTTAAAACCTTTGACGATTGGGACTTCTGAAATCAATATTTAAGTAATTCCCACTGATCCACTGACTCTTTTCCAGCTGGGACTAACAACTGGTTGTAGTCCACATGTTTTAACAAAACAAAGAAACGCTGTTACAATTTTGACATAATTTGCATTATTTATCCTTAAACATTGTACATGTGCCTGCATGCCTTCCAGACATAATTCTTACTTGCCGGTGTTAGCTAGCATGGGCCCAGGAATATGTGTGGGGTTTTTTCTGAGTTCTATACAAATACTGTAGTTCATAGTACATTTTCTTTGAAAATGTGCACTTGTGCCAGGCTTAACCACAAACATTTTCGTCCTGTGAAACAAAGTAAAGGAGAAATACAAAAGGATCTATGCCCCAAACATCACTTACACAGAATTGTCCTGTAGTCATGGATAACAAACCATTCCTTAAAAGCTTTGGAAATGATTATTCATTGAATACAATATAAAAATTGGAACACCCAGAAACTAGAAGTTACTCGCCTCTCCTCCCCACTTACTGGTCAGAGAGTTCTGGAAGCTGTATTTTTTTTTTTAAAAAATTCACTGTTTCCTACCTCAATACTGAGGTCTGGAGGTTGTGAAAATATGATGCAAAGCAGTGCCTCACTCGCGTTTATTAATGAAATCTCACTACTTTCTTCCCCAAATGACCTTTCCCTTTAAAACTGCATTGGTATAACTTCAGAAAGCATATCTGCAAATGGAGTAACATAGTCATCATTAGTAGGATTCTTACCATAATCCATTAGTGACCTGCATTGCCATTCATTCTCTAAATAACATATTTTCCATAAGGAGCCTTGTTGTACAAATGGCAGGCTCTGTGAGCTGATCCAGCCCCAACCAGCCAGTGAAATGATGCCAAAGATCACTGCCAATCCCAGAAGAAGAGGCAAAATCCATCTGCAGCGGGTATAATCCAGCCCGTATTTAACCATCTTGTTTAGGTCTTCTTCAGTTGCTCAACTGGTAATTGGAAAAGTCTTCTGCTGCTTATTTAGGAGTCTGGGAAGAACTCTGATTTAATAAAGGAGTGAGAAAAGTGTGTTTGAGAGGGTTGTTGTAAGTCAGAGAAGAAAGAGTACAAGGAGGAAGGTATGGCAGAGACAGAGAGCAGCTTTGCAGCTTTGCAAGCAGACAAGAACCGAAGAAAGCTCCACCTAAATTTCAGAAAGCAAGTCACTGCAACAACCTGTTGAGCTGGAAAGAAAATTCAGGGTTGGGAATGTGCTCGTTTTGGAAATAACTCCTCTTCATTTTTTTTAATCTGCTACTAATTAACTTCAATATAGGCAACGCCCTATTGCCATTAGCACTTTGCCTTTTCAGGGTAGAAAAAAATCACACCAAAAAGCATCACAGGGGGGGGGGAGAGCAAACAAGGATGAAAACATATTTTATTAAACAAAAGCAACTCCCTTATTTATACAGGTTATGAAACAATTTGATTAAGTTTCCTTGGTTTTATCTCTAAGCTGCTAAGACTGTAAACAGAAACAGATGCTAAAGCAACAAATGTAGACTGCTACTGAGGGGATATCACCACTTTAAAAAAATTCATTTTAGTTTTATGTCACCTGGCTTGATAGCTCAGTGGTTTAGCTATCTGGCTGTGGAGCCAGAGGTTGGCAGTTTGATTCCCCAGTGTGCCTCCAGTGAGTAGAACCAGCTTGTGTGGCCCTGGGCAAGTTGCACCATCTCAAGATGCACCCAGAAGAAAGGAATGGTAAAACATGTCAGTGTATTCTGCATCTAAAAACCTTGAAAAGAGTCACCATAGGTAAGAATTGACTTAATGGCACAGTTATTACTAGTCTTATGTCAGTTCAGCTGTGGTGGATTTCATGAAAGAACACCTACAATTTGATGAAAGGGTTTCAAACCGCCTGTCAAACTGTAACTATCAAACCGTTATGTGAACCTGTTCAAAAAATTATTTTCAAAGGTTTTTTTTAACCTACTGAAACCAATTTCACCTGTACCTATGCAATCCATAATTTTCACCTTAAAGCTGAAGGCAGCATCCACTTATACCTACATGCTTTAGAAGCTTAAATAGAAGTCTTGCAAAATATTTATTTTTTTACTTACTTACTTGCCACCATAGTTGCACAGAACTATTCTGGGCAGTTTACAATAAAAACAGCAGTGACTAAAATGTGAATATTACATAATATAAACAAATGCGCCTGAAGCAGCATAAGCCCATGTGGCACAAAAATCAGAGTGGTGGAACAGAAGCAGAACATTCACAGGAGGCTGCCTTTGAAAGCCTCCTGAAAGAGAAGCATCTTCAGCAGACTCTTAAAGCTAGGGAGGGAAGGCAGCATGTGTAACTCCACTGGGAAACAATTCTACAAGAAAGGTGCACTCCAGCACTGATGCCAGACACCACTCAAACATCTGGAGAGCATCCACTGCACAGGTGGAAAAGGAGAGATAGAGTTGGGTATCATCAGCATTGTGCTCCACACCCCAAATCTCTGAATGATCTCCCTAGAGGGGACAATAACTTATCCCCAGGCTGCACTCTGGACAGAGTCTCCAAGGAAGGACCACGGCCTATCTAGGAAGATAATGTGGTTCACAGTATCAAATCCAATAAGGGTCAAATAATAGATCCTTGAAGACCAACAGGGAATGGACTCCCCAGTCAGCCTCCCATAACAAGTCATCTTGCAGCTTGACCAGTACTTTTTTAGCACCATGGCAGGGCCTGAATCAGGATGGGAATGGATTGAGGCAGTTTTCCTCCTCCAGGAATGAGTGGAGATGCTTCTCTGCCACCTGAACGATCACCTTCCCCTAAAAGGAATGTTGGCAATTGGCATATGTAGTTGTTAAGATTGCTTGATGCCAAATTAGGTTGTTTCAAAATGGGCCAGATGATGGTTTCCCTCACACATGAGAGAAGATTACCCTTCCCACGTTGTGAGACCAACGGCGTTATCACAGAATGGATAAGAGATATCTCAGTTCTCAGGCATGATAGCCTTAGTAAGTTCTCATAAAATGTGAAGTGTAGAACCATTCTGCACTGTTCCAGAGCAACAATGGCAGCAGTGCCTGCTATGATTGCTCTTCCATATAGTCCAGAAAGTGTGAAAAGCATATGGAGATTGAGGCAGTGAAAAGAAACCAACTTTCTCCTGACTAGTTTCACCAGCTGCCAATTATTCATAAAAGCAACAATGCTGCTGGCTGGCTATTTGAGGTAAGGTGTGTTAGGGATTAGGCATACTACTAGGCATTGTGGGCAGCCACCTCAGGCATAGAATTTTGGGATATCATGAAAGCACAGAAAATTATTACTTATTTAAGTTATTCTTGTATTTTTATTGGCAGAGATAGAGAAGAGGTGTTTTCTGCCTCCTGTGCCAAAACAACTTTGCTAGCTTTAGGTCCTACATGCCTTAACCTGCGTTGGTTGGCGCGGTAACATTTGTTACTCCACCCCGGGAAGCAAAATATCCTGGGAAATCTTTGAATGTATCACTGAAGAGACTACAATTAATTTTCATTCCCAACAGCAGTTCCCCTTTTACCATATGCAAGGAGATTTTATGATGGATGCAGGGCGAGGGGATGGGACTCGGGGGGGGGGGACACTAGTAAGAATATGGTCCAACTTCATATAGTTATCCCTATATTGGACTGTGTCACATAACCCCACCAGTAATACACACTGACCTGCTGCCGGTGGGTCACTCATTCAGTTACAGCACATAGAAGTGCCAAATATATACATGTCAACCATAGTGTAATGTCTCGGATTATAAGAGCCCCAAATAAAATATTAAAGATTATGATTAATAAATGTCAAGTTTTGGTAATTCTTTCGGGCCTCTTATACTTGATATAGCTTGCAGCCTCAGCTAGGGTGGCCACATATTTACTCTTATGGAGAGCAGTCATTCATCTGAGGAATTGCCACAGGACACTCTTCATTTTAAATGTATTATTTGTTTGAAGACAAAGGAATACTTGTGTGAAACCAAATATATACTGTACTGGGGGGAGAGAGAGAGACGAGAAAAACACAAAGCACTTAAATTACAATTACTTTTACTTTAAAAGTAAAGCACTGGAAGTAATCAAATTTCAAAAAGAAGAAAAGTAAAGGCTTATATTTATCTATATGTTGAAGAAACTGAGTTTAAAATCTTGTTTCCATCTTATTTTTATACTTTGTTCAATCCTTATGATTTTTATAATATAATTCTCTCTTTTTTGGCTTATAAATCCTACTCATTATTTTATAGATAGCAGTTGTAAGGTATAATACCCATGTATAACACGAGTCAGTACTAAGGCTCATGGTTTCTGTAGTATTATTACAGTATTTATTTATTTATTTATTTATTTATTTATTTATTTATTTATTTATTTATTTATTTATTTATTTATTTATTTATTTATTTATTTATTTTTATTTTATTTTATTTTATTTTATTTTATTTTATTTATATCCCACTCATCTGGTCTGGTCGACCACTCTGGGCAGCTTCCAACAGAAATGTATACAATACAACATAAGAATATTACAAACAGTCTAAACACATACAATAGTAAATCAAATATAGAAGGGAAAAAAGAGTTATATATTGACAGGAGGGAAGGCCTGAACGTATAACCATGTTTTTAATTGACTCTTGGAAGTGCCCAGCGTAGGGCCCGCACGAATCACCGGAGGAATGTTATTCCAGAGGCGAGGAGCCACCGCCAAGAAGGCCCGATTTCGTGTCGAAAAGTAAGCAAAGTTGTGTTTCACCAAAAACTTTTTTACTTTTAAGTAAAGAGGCTAGTGGGAATTAAGACCAAAGGCATTTTTCTACCATTCCATGATTCCATGAAATTGTGCTGGATTACAATGCGGTTGGACTTGATGGGCCAAAGGCTCCCTTCCAGCTCTGCAGTTCTAACGTGGTGATGATTCTAATGGCAGTGCAAAATGACTGCACTCCAAACAGGAATGTCTGGAGACCTGGGGTTTTCTATGATTCATTAAATATATATATATATACTCAGACAAGAAGGAAATCCTGCGGGTGGGGGGGCCTAGTATCTGTGGTGTGGGTGCTTCCCTATCTTCTTTTGGGGGGGCACTCTTTCCATGGATGAGTATTGTAGCTTGGGCATGCTTTTGGAGCCATTTCTATCAATGACATCTCAGATAGTGTTTGTGATTCGATCTGCTTATTTCCACCTAAAGGGGATCTTTTTGTAGGCATCCTTCAGTCTCGAGAGACTATGGTATCGTGCTCTGTATGGAGGTCTTGGGACAGTGTCTTGTGTGGCTGAGAAGGCCAATTCGAGAGTGACAATCCCTTCCACACTGGAGACAAATCCAATCTGTCCCCTGTCCAGCTCCCTGGTTTTGCTTGTTTCGGGACTGCCTCTTTGCCTCGGTCTGCTGTACAAGTGTCTCTTCAAATTGGGAGAGGCCATGATGCACCGCCTGCCTCCAGGCTGAACGCTTAGACGTCAAGGTTTCCCATCTGTTGAGGTCCATTCCTAAGGCCTTCAGATCCCGCTTGCAGATGTCCTTGTAACGCAGCTGTGGTCTCCCTCGGGGGCGGCTTCCCTGCACTAATTCTCCATACAGGAGATCTTTTGGAATCCGACCATCAGCCATTCTCACGACGTGCCCAAGCCAACGTAGACGGCGCTGTTTCAATATTGTATACATGCTGAAAATTCCAGCTCGTTCTAGGACTACTCTATTTGGAACTTTGTCCTGCCAGGTGATACCAAAAATGCGTCGGAGACAACGCATATGGAAGGTGTTCAGCTTCCTCTCCTGCCGTGCACAAAGGGTCCAGGACTCGCTGCAGTATAGGAGTGTGCTCAGGACACAGGCTCTATAGACCTGGATTTTGGTGTATGCCGTCAACTTCTTGTTAAGCCATACTCTCTTTGTGAGTCTAGAGAACATGGTAGCTGCTTTCCCAATGCGTTTATCCAGCTCGACATCTAGGGAGAGAGTGTCAGAGATTGTTGAGCCAAGGTACACAAATTCATGAACAACCTCCAGTTCTTGCATGGAGATAGTAATAGAGGGAGGTGAGTCCACGCCCTGGCACATGACTTGTGTTTTCTTCAGGCTGATAGTTAGTCCAAAGTCTTGGCAGGCCTTGCTAAAATGATTTATGAGTTGTTGGAGGTCTTCAGCAGAGTGGGCAACAATGGCTGCATCATCAGCAAAGAGGAAGTCCCGCATACATTTCATTTGGACTTTGGTCTTCGCTCTCAATCTAGAGAGATTAAAAAGCTTTCCATCTGATCTAGTCCGGAGATAGACACCTTCTGTTGCAGTTCCAAAGGCCTGCTTCAGCATGACAGCAAAGAAGATCCCAAACAGGGTTGGCGCAAGGACACAGCCTTGTTTTACTCCGCTTCGGATGTCAAAGGGATCTGATGTTGAGCCATCAAAAACTACAGTGCCCTTCATTTCCTCATGAAAGGACCTGATGATATTAAGGAGTTGAGGTGGACATCCAATCTTGGGAAGTATTTTAAAAAGTCCGTCCCTGCTAACCAAGTCAAAGGCCTTTGTGAGATCTATGAAGGCCACAAAGAGTGGCTGTTGTTGTTCCCTGCATTTCTCCTGCAGCTGTCGGAGGGAGAATACCATGTCAGTGGTGGATCTGTTAGCTCGAAAACCACACTGTGATTCTGGATACACTCTGTCTGCAAGCACCTGAAGTCTCTTCAGCACAACACGGGCCAGCAGCTTCCCTACAACGCTGAGAAGAGAGATACCACGGTAGTTATTGCAGTCGCCCCTGTCGCCTTTGTTCTTATACAATGTGACGATGTTTGCGTCCTTCATGTCCTGTGGTACTCCACCTTCTCTCCAGCAAAGAGAAAAGAGTTCATACAGCTCAGTGGTGATGATCTCTTTACAACACTTCAAAACTTCAACGGGGATGTTGTCCTTTCCAGGTGCCTTGCCAGAGGCAAGGGAATCCAAGGCTGCTTTTATTTCTGCTAAAGTTGGTTCACTGTCCAGCTCTTCCAAGAGAGGCAGGCACTCAATGTTATTTAGTGCCTCTTCCGTTACTACATTCTCTTTAGAATATAGCTCAGAGTAGTGCTGTACCCAACGTTCCATCTGCTGTGCTCGATCCTGGATGATCACGCCTGTAGTAGACTTCAAGGGAGCAGATTTCTTCTGTATTGGACCTAAAGCCTGCTTGATACCATCATACATTCCCTTGATGTTACCTGTGTCCGCTGCTATCTGTATCTGAGAGCAGAGCTGAAGCCAATAATCATTGGAACATCTCCTGGCAGTCTGTTGGACTTGGCTACGAGCAGCTCGAAGAGCCTGAAAGTTGTACTCACTAGGACAGGCTTTGTATGCTGCTAGAGCTCTCCTCTTATCCTCGATAGCTGGAATCAGCTCCTCTGAATGGGCTTCGAACCAGTCAGCCGTCTTTTTGGTCTTCATGCCAAATGTGGACAAGGCAGTGTTATAAACAGCGTTCTTGAAGTGTTCCCATCGTTCAGGTGCATTCGTATCAGCCGGGCCTGGAAGGGTTTCCTGAAGCACTTGGGCAAAGTAAAGGGGATGATCACCCAGCTATGACCCTATGTTGACACCGCGTCCCTCACCACGCTGGTCCATGCACCGGTAATCTCGAGATGAGACTATTGTAATACCCTCTATGTGGGGCTGCCCTTGGGACTGCTACGGAGACTGCAACGGGTCCAGAATGCGGCGGCCAGAATTCCGAGTGGGGTTAGAAAATACCAGCATACTACCCCCACTCTGGCCGCCTTACACTGGCTACCTGTTCGCTTCCGTTCCAGTTTCAAAGTGATGGTGCTAACCTATAAAGCCCTAAATGGTTTTGACCTCAATATCTGGCCTCCTTCCAGTTAGATCTGCCTGTCCTATAACATCGTCACAGGCAGGGCGGCTGAGAGTTCTGATCCCGAGAGAGGCCTGGAAAACAACCACTAGAAATTGGGCCTTCTCAGCCGTAGCACCACAACTATAGAACTCTCTTCTGCCTGAAGTCCTCCTGGCCCCCTCAGTGGGCACATTCAAAAAGCTACTAAAAACCTGGCTATTTAGACAGGCCTTCCCTGAACAAACTATACTCTGATACAATAGTGTCCAATAATATAACTTCTATCATACTGCCATTCTCCATGTTTTTATTTTTCTATGCTTTTAATCATATTTATTGTATTATAATTTTATCTGGGGGACGTGGTGGCGCTGTGGGCTAAACCGCAGAAGCCTGTGCTGCAGGGTCAGAAGACCAAGCAGTCGTAAGATCGAATCCACGCGACGGAGTGAGCGCCCGTTGCTTGTCCCAGCTCCCGCCAACCTAGCGGTTCGAAAGCATGCAAATGCGAGTAGATAAATAGGTACCATCTCGGTGGGAAGGTAAACAGCGTTCCGTGTCTAAATCACACTGGCCATGTGACCACGGAAAGATTGTCTTCGGACAAACGCTGGCTCTATGGCTTGAAGAGCGGGATGAGCGCCGACCCCTAGAGTCGGACACGACTGGACAAAAATTGTCAAGGGGAACCTTTACCTTTTTATAATTTTATCTCCACTTCACTTTATGATTTCTGATTTGATATTTTGTTGCTCTGTTGTTTTTTGTTGTAAACCGCCCAGAGTGGCTTTGGCTGGCAGATGGGTGGTATATAAATCAAATAAATAAATAAATAAATAAATAAATAAATAAATAAATAAAATATCCTGATTTTAAATTCTCAAAGCAGCTGACAAAAAATGTACGTACAATGTTGGCAAAATGTCCATGCTTTCCCACTTTAGAACACGCAACCTGCAGTGTGTCTTTGATGTTTTGGGATTCCTCTCCTTCAGACACAATAACCATAAACTATTCCTTTGCAACATCTCAATCATCTGTTTGAAAATTGATTTCCTTGGTCAGTGTATCACACAGAGCTTGAAAAATTACCATGAAGTAATTAATTATAATTACAGCTCCATGACTATATAGGTGTTTGTTTGTTTGTTTGTTTGTTTGTTTGTTTTTTGCTGCTCTTCTGTACTGCAGTTCTCTCACAGTGGGACCCAAGGTGGCTCACAAATGGTTTAAAAAGACAAGAATGTTTAAAAAGCAATTTAAGAGTATTAAACAAGGAAATGTAAAAATCATCATATAAAAATGAATTAATAAATCTAGAAGCAAATCTATGAGCTGGCTGGATAGCTCAGTGGTTTAGGTATCTGGCTGTGGACCCAGAGGCTGGAGGCTTGATTTCCCACCCTGCCTCCTGTGAGTAGAGTCAGACTGTGTGGCCTTGGGCAAGCTGCACAGTCCCAAGATGGCCCCAACAAGAAGGAAACGGTAAATCACTTCTGGGTATTCTCTACCTGGAAAACCCTGAAAAATGTCACCATAAGTCAGAATTGACTTGACAGCACAAGATGATGCTGACAAGTAGAAACATTTGAAAAAACATTAAAAAGGGCATTATGGCAGCAAATGTAGCGGAACTAGTTATGTTAAAATTAGATATTAAACACTAGAAGTCAGTTGGAATAAAACTGTTTTTAACTGCTGCCAAAAAGAGATGACAGAGGGGTTAGAATTACAATTGATGTTAGGTAACTGCTTCCTCATTATTTAAAAGTAATGAATAGTTGGTGGCATGTTCCTGTAACTAACTATAAAAGTACCGTGTTTCCCCGAAAATAAGACAGGGTCATATTAATTTTTGCTCCAAAAAACACATTCGGGCTTATTTTCAGGGAATGTTTCATTTTTTTTCATGTACAACAATCAACGTTTATTCAAATACAGCCATATCATCTTCTTCTGGTTGCTGCATAATGGTGGAGGGTGGGGTTTCACTTGGGGCTTATTTGGGGCTTATTTTGGGGGTAGGACTTATATTATGAGCATCCTGAACAATTATACTAGGTCTTATTTTCAGTTTAGGTCTTATTTTCAAGGAAACAGGGTAACTAAACGATAGAGTCACCTGGGATGAAATTGAATCCTGCATAAAAAGTGTAATACTACTACTACTACTTAGTTGCATATTAGTTACTGCTGAAAGAATTAATTACAACTGCCTGCTCCTAATGAGAAACTTGGTTTCACCCGAGGATCTGTCACATATTCAGACAAAATAAAATAATCAAGCAGTTTTTATTTTGTCATCCAGTGGTTCTCTGTCCACCTGTGGAAGAACTTGTCTCTTGATCACTTATACTAAGGCTCAGCCATATTTTTGTTTCTTCTCTTGCCAGTCAGGAGGCATGTGGAGTATATGGCTAGGACAAAGGGACACCCTGGCAGTATGTGCTGCACTTCAATATGGCTGACATCTCCCCTCAGAGGGGGCCTTTATAAAACAGGACACTGACCAGAAAGGCTTACGGCTTAGTAGTGTCATAAAAAATCAGCCCATTCTAGCATAGTGTTGATTTTTGATGACATATGAAAATAGTGTCTGGAGCTTCCTCAGATGTTAGTCAGCTGTCCTAAACTCAAGCTGACTTTTGCTCATAGCCACCACACCCTTTATGACTGTGAGAAAAGAACTGGTCTTACCAGTAATCCACAGGAAAGGCCCACATTAGAAACATAAGAAGCTGTCTTACAGAGTCAGGCTATCTGCCCATCTAGCATAGTACTTTAAAGTCTTGACTTGCACCATCTTTCCAGGGTATAGTGCAGAATTCTCTGCTTTGGAAATGAACACTGTAATGAAATGGGGGTCGAGCAAGGTGGTATTTTGAAGATCTTCCAAATCTTTTGTTTCTGAAATTGGAAGAGACTGGTAAAACAGCTGAAAATGTTGAACATGTTTAGCTTCGGGACTCTTATGTTAAGATGATTAGCAAGTGTCTCCTTACCAAAGTGGCTAGCGAAAGATGCCTTTCTGGTTCAGAGTGAGAATGTGTAAACAAGAAGCAAAAAATCAGTATGCCAGCTTTTCAGGGCTATACGTATGTGCAAAAATGAGACAAATGAGGCTGTGTTGTTCATTTAAGATCTAAAATTATTGGCTGCCCCCTCCTCCAAAGTCTAATTTAGTGCAAAAATTTGAGTGCTAATGTGTGCAGATCCCCTATGTTCGACCTCTATGCTTTTGTTATATACCACAAAGTTACATCCAACTTACTATGGTGACCGTAATAGGGCTTTTCAACGTGAGATATTTATGGAGTAGTTTTACCACTGCTGCCGCCACTCCAGTGAATTTCTATGACTATGGGAGGATAACTTTGAGCTGTAAGGGCTGGGATCCTGGAAGAATGGCGGTATGCATAATAATACCTTTTAATTATCTCTCAAAATATTCTGCTCTAAAACATGTAGTGATTCTCAGCATCTCACCAAATATGCGCTATGTTCCACTTTATGGATGAAATCTTGTTGCTTTGCTATGCATGCAGAAGGCAAATAGCATAATATCCAGTAACTTCTAACTAGTAATGAGAGTATTCTCATGGGATTCTCATGGATGCGTAAGCCCACTGGCTTGCACACATTTGGGAACCCCAGCAGAGACTCATTAATTATCACTTAGAAGTGACTGAATATTACACAATTATTTTCTGTAAACGAAAGTGTATGTATATTCTAGTCAGGTTTTCTAGTCAGAATGCGTTTGAAATGCTATGTGGGAAGTACCTCCAGTCTTAAATGCTGTCAATTATTACTGCAGTATTAAAAATCTCAGTGCTCTAAAATCCTAAAAATACTTATCTTCTTTGTTCCACAATAGACAAGATGATCCACAATCTAGCCAGTGTAAAATAATTTTAGATTCCACCACTTCCAGGTGGGAATTTAAACAAATGCTCTTATATCTAACTTAAGGCATCTAAAGTTGTACCGTTTCCCCGAAAATAAGACCTAACCTGAAAATAAGATTAAATTATTAAAATAAGATTAAATAAAATATGATTTTTCAGGATACTTGTAATATAGCCCTACCTCAAAATTAAGCCCAAGTAAAACCCTGCCCTCCACCCTTGTACAGCAACCAGAAGATGATGACATGACTGTATTTGAATAAATGTAGATTGTTGTACATGAAAAAAATAAAACATTCCCTGAAAATAAGCCCTAACATGTTTTTTGGATCAAAAATTAATGTAAGACCCTGTCTTATTTTTGGGGAAACCTGGTACTTTTGTACTTTTTCTCAGTAAACATGTAGAGGATTGCACTGTGAATGTCCTTAACTTCAAACTGATCATGGCCACAGATTGAAATATATATTATTCTACTGCTGAATAATTGTCTCTACAGAACTTGCTGTGATGAGTAATAGCTCTAATTAGAGACAGTTTGAACTAGTGGGTATCTACGAAATTTACAATTCTTTCCCACAGATGAATCCAATTAACTGCCCAAATTCTGTTGCTTAGTGTAGTACATGAAACTAAAGTAGGCATATTAAATCTGTGGGGATTTGGTGAATCAGCTCCTCTGTAAGTTTAATTGACTCAAATGCGCCTACTTCAACTTACTTCTGCATAGAGTACATCCATTTGAATCAAATGAACTTACGGGCTCACCAAATCCCCACTGATACAATGGGCCTGCTCTAGTACAATTTACTACACTAAGCAAAGTGTGATCATTCTTCAGAACAGAGGAGAATTCCTGCATTCGCCTATTTTTTCGTTGTTGCGGTGACTTCTGATGCAGCACATTGCTTTGCCCTGTCTTTGGTCTCAAGAAAAGAAAACATACACCAAAATTCTTAGAAAAAAAATGTTTATTCCAGTATGCATTTCTGTTAAGGTCTATCAGATGAAGATAACATTACATCAGTTGGGCCAGGGTAGAAATACAGCTTCATTATACTTTACCTTCCAGATTTAAACATTCTCATTTTTGAAATAATAAGTATATTACATTATTTGGAACGATACTGACAACTTGGGGCAAACTGTCGCAGGCTCAACATCTATAAAATGCCAATGTGAGTTATATTTGTACATACAAAATGCTGTAATCCACATACAGTACTTGGAATCTACTTTACAGTAAGCAGTAACTGGCTGATTGGCTCTAATCCCCTGAATGCTGCTCTAGTCCTAATATAGGCTAATGTAGCAAACAGTGCTTAAAAGAGAGCATGCTGAACACACTCATCAGGAGTCGGGATCCACTGGAGCTTCCAAGCATCTGTACACCCACTGTCATCACAATTTTTTTTAACTTGAAAAGACCCCTTGCATCCTTTAAAGGAAACATGGTAATTTGGCCAGATTTAGACTGTGTGGGCTGAGCTGTTTTTGGCTTAGGGCACGTTTTAAAACCAGAAGTTACGTGCAATGAAAGTGATCTTTTAAATCAACAAAAAATGGGGTGGGAGAATTCTACTTTTCAATGTCCAGAGCCATATGTAGCCCTGAGAATTCTGACACTGCCCACATCACTTACACATATGTTCGCTTTACATCTTTAATAGATGTTGTTCTGTAATTGGTTTAAGTTTTAACATACTCTACTTCAGAAGGAAAGGCTAAACTACAAGCATGGAAGAAAACGCAAGCATACTTTGGTCTTGCAGAACAAAAAGGGTTCCTTTTTTTTGAGATCCATTTACAGACTAAGATATTAGTATAAAGGAACAAACTACACCAAACCCACTGTTCCCTACATAAAAACTATTATCAAAATGGGAAACTCATATTGAGATATCAAAATCCATAGCACAACTCCTTCTGTCTTCCTTTAATACACACTATTGCCAGAGTGGAAAATTCATATATGTCGAAGAAACTAAGGAGTTTGTAATAATTTTTGAAGGACAAGCCCAGTCTTTCTCTTGCAGCAAAAACAAGAACTTGTTGCAGTTAAAAACTAACAGATTTTATTATGGCATAAACTGCAATGGGCTATGGAATGGCCTGTAATGTTCAAAAGCTTGCACCACAATAATATTTGTTAATCTTTAATGTATCACAAGAATTTTTGGTAGGTTTCTGGGTTTATGATTAGAACATTTTGTCATTTATAATCATGTGATTTCCCCTGATAAAAAAAGCTGAAAGAATCTTGTTTTATATACTCAAACCAGTATTTTATATCACCTTCACATCAAATACGATCCACATCATTATATCCATAGAGCTTCACATTACCCAAAACTTCATCTTCCCAGTTGGGTAGGCAGCAAAAAAAGAAAGCACAGCCTAGCGCCACAATAGTGCTTGCCCAGCCAAAGCCATATGCCCAACTAAACATGTTGCTTCCTGTCAATTGAATGTCTTCAGTAAACATGACTGGATAGATGACCAGGCCTATAATCTGGAAAGCAACTAAATGGAAACAAAAAGAAGAAAAACAATTAAGGATTGGATTCATTAATTGGCATGTTGTATAAACTGTATCCCTGTCAAGTGATTAAGAGGAGTTACACCCACCTTTGCTACCTAATTTAGCTTTGTGGAATAATAAACAACATCCAGCATCATATTATTCCCCACCACTGTAGACTTATTGATCAACTGTTAAATACAAAGCCAACACTTATAAAAAATCCCACTGGGTCAAAGGGACAATTCTAGTTGAAATGTTCTGAGAGCAGATTAAGTCATATGAATTTTCAACTCAGTACTTTGTTTACAGATCAGACATCTATGGCAGTATCCTGTTGATCATTCACAGAAGCACAACACTCCACTGACTGTATCTCTGCCTAAACTTCACTGTGCAGGTGTGGACTGCAGAGCCTTCACACTCCCAACACTAGGACTTCTGCATACCTAAGGGGGAACTGGATACTGTGCAAGCTCTGTAAATATCATTCAGTTCACATAAGCAAACTGAACAAACAGGATTTTGCCCCATTTATCCACACTAGAAATTTAAAGACCTTTAACAGCCGTTCTCTTATAAGAATCTATATAAATGAAACCAAGCCACCTTGCAACCATAACTTACTGAAGGATAACTCATTTTGCAGTTTAACCATTTTATTTACTTTTCCAGTTATGGCAGATGTTCCCTCACTATATTCTCCTTTGAGGAAGAAGGCAGAAGTGCTGATTTATGCTGTGGCTTAGTGTCCATGGTAAGTGTTGACTACTGAGGTACCCATGGGGCAGAAAGGATGAATGTGTGTTTTGTATCACTGGCATATAATGTGCATATTTTAGTTATTTTTCAGGAATAGAAATGTAAGAAAAGCTACTCCTCAAAAACTGTAGCTATTAGTTTTTGAACTAAAATAGTTGCTTGTTCCTTTTTAAAAAACACAACAGCCAAGAGGGATCTCTTGGTTACAAGATAGCTAGTCAGCGTATTTGTTATCAGTCCATAAAGACAAAAGGAGAGTTATTGGCTTGACAATGTTCCTAACATGAACAACACTTCTCTTACCTAAACATTCCTGGGGTCAGGGAGGTTTGCATAGCACAGATAATCAGGAAGATGAAAGGATGTTGGAGTTTTGTGGCCTTAAAAATGGGCATGCATGTGCGCCATTTCAAATTTCAGCTATACACCCCCAATTGTTATAATCTTGATTACTTCTGAATTATATGCCCCCAGTCTAATGTCAGCTATGAGAATATAATTCTCTCTGTTATAAGAGGAGGTCACTTTGGGAAAGGTGTATCAGTGAGAAGCAAGAAGTTTAAGAACTAGTCTTTGTTTCCAGTCTTACCAACAACAAAGAGTAAGCCTCCAATTGCTCGAATGAAGTTAAACCGCAGTATTTCGATGGAAAATGCTATGACTGCAAGGCAGAAGCAGATGCAGAGGATGATAAAACCGACAAGATATGTAGCAGCAGCAGCTTTCCCCCAACCTATGAAGAAGACAAATGTGAAAAAGTGGGGAGTTTGAGAGGGAAAACATTTTAAATATAGGTATGCATGGACATCCATCAAACCCTGCTTTTCCCTCTTCCTCTTTAAAAACACCACTCCTTTAAAATAATTTAAACTGCTAGCAAAGTATGGAATGTAGCTCAGCTTCAAAAAGGATGTATAAAATAATTTCATTTGTTTTATTTACTGATCACTGAATAAAAGAAGTATCACTGATTATTCACAAATTGAACCTCAAGTGCCCCTGATTATAACAGGTTTACTCAGGATAATACTAATGTTACACTAGATCTTAATAAATATAACAATAAATATAAGAAAATAAAGGCATAAAACATCTGTAAGCAGAAACTAATATACATAATAAAAGAGCATAATAAAAGTACAAGGCATATTTATAAAGCTTTTCTGGATCCCATTCAACTGTCTAGGCAGTGGGTCCCAACCTTGGGTCCCCAGATGTGAAGCCTTCTGGGAGTTTTTGTACAAGAACATCTGGGGACCCAAAGTTGGGAACTACTGGTCTAGGGCTTCAGGTGCATGCTATAATGCATTTGAGGATGCAAACCCTAGAGTTCCCAGAGCAATGAGACCTGGATCTGATTCAGTATCTTAAAACGAACTTTAAAAGCTGAGCACACTCTCAAGCAACTGATAAACTGAATTTAGGGAGTTAGCCACAGATTGACTGCTGGGACTTCTCCTGACCCGTTATTTTAAGGCCCTTGCCTGCTTTTCCAGATCTCATCAGCAGAGGATGCAAAAATCCCTAGACAAAGCAAAATGCATAGGCCATTTATCATAAACACTCTGAAAGATGACATCCTGTTCTATACATCCACTATTTTAGCCAATGAGCTCAGCAGATTTTAGCCACAAGTAATGGAGAAGAAGTGCATAGGTCTGTTGAATGTATCAACTAATTAACATACTTTAATTCAAATACTCTATATTCAGAGAGCCAACAAATTGAAACTATTATTTCAGAGGCAGAGAAATACATTAATCAAGAATTCAGTCTGATTCTCTCAAAATACGGTTACTGAATTTTTAAAGTCACCCACTCTACTGTACCAAAGAAAGGCATGCCACCCCCAGTTCAAATCATTACCTTCCAATTTTAACAGTCTTTGATTTTCCAATAAAATCCAATCTTTAATCCACGTTGATGAGGCAACCCTATGGTAGAACAGCCAATTTGGAAGACCCATTCCTCCTCTCTGTTTCCTATCCTTAAGTGATTTTAATTTTATCCTTGGTTTCTTTCCTTGCCAATCTGATCAAGTTCTTTAAATATTGATTCTTTCAGAACCACTGAAATGTTTTGGAATAAGAAAATCAACTTTGGTAAATTATTCATTTTGACTGTTGCAATTCTGCCGATCATTGTTAATTGTAGATTTCCCCATCTAGTCAAGTCTTTATTTATTTTATCAGTTTCAGATAATTATCTTTCATTGAGGTACTTGTGCGTTTTTTAGGGGGGGTTGAGTTGGGTTTTTTTTTTTTTTTTGTAAAGGTTATTCCAAATAATTTTACTTTCTTTCCCTCCTGGAAATTTGTAAGATTCAAGAGGTCATCTATTTCTTTACGTTGCATGTTTTTAGATTATTTATTTATTTATTTATTTATTTATTTATTTATTTATTTATTTATTTATTTATTTTATTTTATTTTATTTTATTTTAATTTAATTTAATTTAATTTAATTTAATTTAATTTAATTTAATTTAATTTAATTTATACCCCACCCATCTGGTCTTCCGACCACTCTGGGTGGTTTCCAATGCATAGATAAAACATACAAATATACACACATAAAAATTATAACATAAGCTAAAAATTAATAAATTATTCAAGATGGCAAAGAAGAAAAGGAGAGAAAAAGAAAAGAAATCAAGGATTAACTGGAGGGAGGGCCTAAACGAACATCCATGTTTTTAGTTGATTTTTGAAAATACCCAGCGAGGGGGGCGCGCGAATGTCTTTCTGTCATTTATTTTCAGACCTGCCATCTCTTCAAACTCTTTTAATTCTTTCATAAGTGCTTTAGTTGATTTACAAGTCCAAATGAAGTAAAACCATTATTCAAATTTGTTTATCTTCATATTGTTAAACCATTAGACTTTAGTGTCAGGTAGCATTATACCCAGGACATAACATCACTACTGAGTGTGTAATTTTGCTGTCATATTTGTTTCGTATACTGAGAGGGAAATCAGACAGGCATATAGCTCACTACATAGCTCACTTTTTGTGTGATTTGGTTGATCTTATTTTCTGGCAAGCACATATATTTTCAATTAAGAGCAATCCATTCCACACATTTTACAAACCATCCAGCTCCTTTCTGGTGCATTGCTAAGGCTGAAGTTTATTTAGTGTGATAAGGAACACTCCTAATTATCCCATTTGCTGTCCATGTAATTGGTTACTTCACATCCAAATAGAGCTGTGGGCAGTGTTATCTGAGATTACAACCCTGTGACATATTCTGTGGGCTGTGGCTTTAAAAGGAAGGATAGAACTCCCTCCCTCTCCTATTTTCATTTTACTTTTTTTATATTTCCCTAATTGATGCAGCTGTGGAAATATTAATACACTGCAGGTGTCTTTCAGCACAATACTGTATATAAACTGTATTTTGTTGTTGTTTAGTCGTTAAGTCATGTCCGACTCTTTGTGACCCCATGGACCAGAGCACGCCAGGCCCTCCTGTCTTTCACTGCCTCCCGGAGTTTGGTCAAAATAAACTGTAAACCATAATAAGATGATAATATTATTAAGCAGAGTTTGATGCATTGCTGTAGCGTTATATCAGTTTAACAAAAAAGAGGGAAGTCACCACGACCTATAGAATGACAGCCGCAAAGAAAGCTGGGGGCGGGAGCATCAAAATCAAAAGGGGGATAAACTGGAGTAATCCAAAAGACTCTCTGGGCACTTCTCACATGAGAAGAAACGTTTACCATGTGAATGGAAGGATTGCTCTAGTGTGAGATAACAGATCACATCAAACAATGATAAGAACTTTTTAAGCATGAACCAACATCCCCCATTTAATTGTGCCCTGAAACTAAGAGGAAACGTTTTAGTAATAAGCCATTACTGTTAGCTGCACTACCCACTACACTACTCTACAACAATTACATAATTAGTGTGTATATAATACTCCAAGTTCTTCAGAATGATTAATAGTAACCAGATTTGCTAATTAGGATTTGAACACAGATTTAAAGCAACATTCAAAGTTCTAGTTAGCATTAAGCATGCTTAAGCTCAGGAATGCTGCAAAAGAGTACAGTCGATAAATAGAGCATCCAGACTCTAAGGGCTCCTCTATGTTAGGTACTGAACACTTTGTGTCCTAACTGTCAAAACTTGGCTCCTAGAGGTGCATCCAGACCAGGGTGGATAAAAGTCATTATTTTTAACATCAAATTGTTTTAAATCATGATTTAAATTCTGAAAAATCAATTTGTTTATTTAAATGTTAGAAAAATCTTATTTTTAAACTTAATTTAAATCCAGTTCACCCAGATCCTGAACAACACCATTCGTCTTCTTTCCCAAATGCTGCCATGTGCAAAATGTAAATTATTCCTTATGTCTTTTTTTTTAAAAAAAAAAGTTTAGGATTCCACTCTCTTGGCAATACGACAAGTGTCCCAGTTCTTTTATTCTACTTGTCTGTGCTTCTCTCACTCTCCTCAAATCTTCATTCCTAAACAGCCACAGCTTGCGGTGAAGAATAGAAACGGGCACTTTCCCAAGCACTACTACACCCTCTGCAGTAATGGAGATCAAAATAATAATAATTAAAAATATGGTAATGTTTGGCTATCCTTGCTTTTCTAGGCTTTAGGCTGACATTCCAGGTATACACAAAATGGTCACCGCCCTTTCTACTCCTGCCCAGAACACAAGGCTGAAGCCAAGGAAGCAACAGCAACCTCTGTCAGGAAAATTGAGAGATTTGTGAGTAATGCCATCAGTAGATGAGAATTAACACCCTAGAGCCTAGACCGGGAGCAAATCTTCTTCTCACTCATTATAAGCAGTACTCCAGATAAAAGTAATCTCTTTGTCATCTCAAAGAGATGCCCAGCAGATGAGCAGGGATTTTACTGATTTTCTGTGTGGATATTTTTTCTTCATACTCATGTCACAGCCATTTTGTATTTCAGCAAACCTCAAATTTGACTTCTGATTTTACTTTGCCATTACTCTTACGTTGTATGACTGACTTATTCTATGTATCACAGAGAGGAGAGAGAGAAAGAAATAAACTGAAGAGCTATAGCAATACTAGTCAGAGTACTAAAATTTAGGGTTTTTTAAAAAGCACTTCTTTATTCCCTTGTTCTGTGAAAACCAGTATTTTTCTCTTTAGTTTTATTATTACTATTCAGTGGAAGATAATCCCTGTACCATGACCTTTCCCCCAGCAGGCAAAGACCTTTGTTTTCAGGCAAGTTTTAAAGTGATTTGCTTAAATGGAAGCTTTAGGAATGCTGCAATATTGAAATCAGGAATTAAAAAAAAAGTTTTTAAAAGTGATTTTAATGGTGGTTTTAATACTGTCACATGTTTCATCATTTTCTAATATTGTTCAGTGCTTTTAATTGAGACTATTGTGCCATTTTAAGTGATTGTGAGCCATCTTCACCCCCCTACAGGGAGAAAAGCGACATATATGTAAAGTAAATAAACACTGTAATGAATACAAATAAATACCTTTTCTTGCACTTTTTCCTTCACTGATTTCTCATGGGGCAATTTAATCAAGGTCACTAGGGTTTCAGGGCTCAGTGGGGGGACTTGAACCTAGATATTCTCAGTCCCAATCCAACAGTACTCAGCCACTGTGCATAACGCTGGCTCTCAAATTTCTCATGCATAGTATCAAGATGTACTTGTCTACTCTGAAATCAACTGTTCACCAGCATGACTGCAAAAAAAAGGGGGGGGGGTGAGACAAATTACTCTATTTCTACACTACTCAGTTTTACAACTACAGTATGTAGCTCAGTGACTCTGCTATCTGGTTGTGGAGTCAAAGGTTGAGAGTTCTGTTCTCCACAGAGCATTTCAGAAAAACCAGCTCGTGAAGCCTTGGGCAAGCTGCATAGTTCCAGAGCACCCATAGAAGACTAGTGATTGGTAAACCACTTTTCAATACTCTCTACCTGGAAAAATCTGGAAAGGCAGGACATAACTCAGTATCAACTGGACAGCGCACAATCATTATTCTATGTAAAATCCCTGATTTCTTATTGCTACTGTTCAGGAGTCTACACAATTTCTTAAGCTCACCTGATCCTATAAGACTTAGTCCAGAGATGTCATAATGGCACTTCAAATATTCTGCCCCAAAACTACCAGAGGGACACCACTGCCTTGTCTTATACAAGGAGCTTTGTGTTGAACAGGGGAAGTTTTGAGGTTGCACATAAACACAGTATGGTACAGTACTGGTATATGGATTGCTGATTGCACAGTTTCAATGTACAATGAGCCATTCTTCCCCTTTAAGAGCTGCCACACACACCTTTCTAGCCAAGCAGCAGGGCATGGGTTCTTTTTGGCATGCTTGTTGTTTTGTTGGGAGATAGCCACCTCCAACAGCCTCAGCTTTCAACTGCTGTATCACTATCATAGCTGCAGATACAGTGGGGGAGGGAAAAACGGAAGGGAAACAAGAACCTCTGCAGACAATCTGGGAAGGGCTTAATTGACAGCTGGGGTCATTTGCTGTTCGGATGGGAGGAGCACACCAAATAGCACACCACTCCTCCCCACAATCTCAACAAATCCTTTGTTGCCTGATCCACCCCACACCCAAAACAGCCAGCCTGGACAGGCCCTCTGTCTCTTTCCAAGTACCGTAAGTACACACATAGAAGCTGAGTTAGAAAGCAGTTTTCCCCACTGCTGACATAGCAGAACATTCATTAGAAGGCTTATTTCAAAGCCTGAGCAAACTATGGTTCTGAAAGCTTGAGAACTAAGGACATACTGAAGGAGTCCAATGCTACAATGAAGGATTAGTGATAGATGTTCTTCCAGTACAAATCCACAGCAACATCTAGCCCTTAATAATTAAGACACTATTAACCAGTTTTATTATGTAATTATAATGTATTGCTTAAGTGCAGTTAGGGACTTCATAGAGGGGGATGGTGAATACAATTGAACTAGTTTGCTGCACCCAGAGTAAGAATTTGGCTCCACCATAAATTCTAGGTTGTCTTTGACTTCACACCAATGGAACTTATCTATTATATACTGTACAACTATGTCTGTTCCCAAAATAGACTATATTTCAACTATACCTTTGTTATTAAAAGTTCTAACGACAGCAATTAAGCTTGCAGTAACTTCCATATCCATTACTGCTACTTGCAGTTATTTGCAAGATTATCATTAATGCTGGTTTGAGGAACCAAAGACGTATTGCAAATGTATGTTACCAGAGTACTAAAGAATGTTAAAAGGTAATCCATTTGTGCTTTATAGATTAGCAAAGCCTTTGACTGCATAGGACAATGAGTGACCATGAATCATCCTTTAAAATGGTGTCTATACTCTGGAGACTATTGTTAAGAGAGAATATGGAAAAACATACTGTAATGGCTTTTGATAGGCAAAGATATAAGGCAAGCATGCATTTTATTTCCTTATCTATTCAATTTATATGCGGACCACATCAGATAGTTGAATTAAATTCAGATGGAGAAGTGGAAAATTGGTAGAAGAAATACAAGTAATTTTAGATGTGCGTATGACACCATATTACTGGCAGAAGATAGCAATGATTTGAAACAACTTCTGGTGAAAAGGAAGAAGAATGTGCCAAAGCCAGATTACAGCTGAAGATTAAGACAAAAATCATGACTACAGAAAAATTACATGTTAATGGTAATAGTGAAGAAAATGAAATTGTTAAAGTCTAACAATTTCAGAGACTAGAGACAATAAATCAGAAGATGACTGAGACTTGAAAGAGCACCTATGAAGGAAGTGGAAAAAGATCTTCAAGTGTAAGGATGTGTAGCTGAAGTCCAAAGGCAAAATCATCCATAGAATGGTATTCCTGACTATTATGTACACAGATTTGAAAAGCAGGGTGATAAAGAAAGCCCACAGGGAGAGGGGGGTCAATCCATTTGAAACATGGTTTTGGAGGAGACCTTTACAAATATTATGGCAAATTAATGGCTTCTAGATCAAATCACGCCTGAACTCTCAACCAGAAGCTAAAATGTTATCGGAATTTGGACACACCAGGATAAAAGGAGACTCACTGGAAAAGGCAGTGATGGTAGGAAAAGCTGACTGCAGTAGGAAAGAAGCCTGAACATGGGATGGATTGAAAGCAGGAAACCACTCCTTTCAATTTGAAAGAACTGAGCATGGTGGGCCACGCCAGAAGACTGTGATGGTCTCTGTAAGGCACATAACAATTGTCTTGTTCAGATTACCTGTGGTACCCCTCTTGTTATGAGTGACAGAGTGTGAAGAGTGTGTGTGGGTTCCAGCAAGACCAGCACCCCAGACCTGGGGTTTATGTTTTGTGAGTATCTTATGTGAATGCAAAGTATGAAAGAGAGGCCTCTTGGAACCCTTTGTCTGATATCCTACATCTTATGTCTCATCAATAAATGGTACATGAATAGTGCTTAATCCAAAATTATTGGTGTATGGTCTTCTTGTCAGTAGTCTGGCTGGGCTCTCTCTCCTCTCATGGTCCCTCTCCCCAGAATATAAAGAACAAGAATCCATTTGGGGTAACACTCTCAACTAAATTGCAGTTGTGATGAGAAACCTTTGCTAGAAAACTTTAAAAGTTCTATCTATACAAGTCAAAACATGTTTTTGATTGCTCATTGCAAAAAAAAAAATCACATTAGAAGTGACAGAAGTCACATTTCAAACATTACTCTACAGGCTAATAAACCACAAGAACACTTTATTTATTTATTAACCCCACCTTTCTCCTTAAAAAAAGGACCCAAGGTGACTCACATAATTAAAAGGCAGTATTTAAAGCAACAATGGTGAATTATGCACATCCAAAATGGATCAAACAAACATTATACTAAAAACAAACAACATGAAAGCACTGTCAAAGCAGTAAGATACAATTTACAACTCTTAGAAATAGTTCTTCCAGCACTCAGCTATTACTGTCATACAAATGAACTTTAAAACAAATGGCAAATCAAACTCCAGGTGATCCAGATTTTTCCAAAAAGATGGCAGTTCAGTTGGGGTAACCAGGAATCTGATCCATGGCATCTGGAGCAAAGGGGTTTGAGGGTTGTTTTGATGATCCCTCCTACTGTTTCTTCCCGCAGCCAGCAAGGTTTATACCACGCACTAAATTTCTGATTTAAACGAGTACGTGAAACCAAATAAAGGCTTTGCTCCTTAATTCTCTCCCCCACTACTACTCCTAATAATTTCGCTATGGCTTGCCTCTCCCTCGTCGCCCCACGCCCTGTTGCTCTGCCCGTCTTCAATGCCAACCCCGAGAGATTTCCGTTTGTTCCGAATCATCCCTATAATCCGGGCCAGGTCACGACGTCCTCTGAAGAGGGTTGCTTTTGCTCACCGCCACGGCTAAAAACGTTTCGGTGAACGCCGGGACCGAAATAAATGTTTCTCAAAACCGGGAGGGCCCGTGTCCCGAAGCCCCGGGGCCTAGGCCACGACTAACCACCGTTCTGGGCTACAATCCCCGAAAGTTTATGCCAAATAAAACTTCTCGTCTTTAAGGTGCCACAAGTCTCTTGCTTGTTTTCCGTTGCACCGGACTAACAACAACGTTACCTCCACACACACACACACCGATATCTTTTTTTTCCCCCTTGAATTCTAAAGTACAGCCATAGCCAGCGCAACCTTTGGATGAGCTACGCCCTGTCATCCCACGCCTCCAGATATATTTCAACACCGCTGTGCCAGTTGTAACCCTGTTTTTCCTCTACAAAAACACCACGTAGCTTCCCACCACGCCGTTATTTCAATACACATTTGGGCCCATATCGATCGTAGTAACTGCCTTTGAGGCCAGAGCTTAAAAGACTTTCTCTCGGAGCCTCTCAGGATTCAGCCCGACAGCAGCCCCACGGCTGCCTCCACGCCCCATGACGACCGACACTTACTGTAATCCATGAGGGAATTGCAGCCCCAGTTGAGGTCGGCCGGGCTGGTTTTGAAGCAGTCCCACCACAGCGACGCCCGGCGCACGTAAGGCGCCTCGGCCGACTCCAGCCATCCCCTGCCGGCCAAGGCAATGATGCCTTGGATGATGGCGATGCCCAAGAGAAGGGGCAGAAGCCATCTGCACCTCCAGCAAGCCAAACCGCACCTGACCATTTTGTCAGAAACAATCTGTGGAGATGGTGGTGGAAGAGGGCAAGCCTGAAAGAGAGAGAGAGAGAGAGAGAGAGAGAGAGAGAAAGCGTGGCGCGGGGCTCCCTCCCGAGAGGGCTCCTTGAGGGCCTTGCTTGTGTCTCTGAGGATGGGCGGGCGTGGGGTGGTGCTTTTGAACCGACACAAAAGCTCCCGGGGAGGAGACGGCAGGGCCCCACCTAGATTCCAGGCGCGGAGAACATCAAGGGCTGCTGTAAACCTGTTGAGCCGGAGAGAAACCGGCTGGTAAACAAACCTCCGAGCCAAGCCCGCTCCCAGGCTTTTAACCCATTCCTAGCAAACACAGGAGGCCTACCTAGCCCTGCTGCCTTCCTGGGAGTGAGGAGACAGGTCTCCTCTAGTGTCAAACCAACCGGTTTGAAGACAACGGCATTTCTTAGAGATACTGTGCATACAATTAGCAGCTCAGCCCTGGAAGTTTCAAGTCCCTGAGGGAAGCCCATAATACAGCAAGCGGACGTTTTTCAAAGGGAAGAAAACGCCTTGGCAAGCCAAGGTGCGTTGCTCATAAGTAAAAGTGGTGGCGATCAAGGTGCATATTGTTGTGTTCAGCTCCTCTTTTTTTTCCCCCACGAACTCCAGGGAGGTTATCATCCTCTCTAAATTATTATTTAGACGCCATGGCCAGTATTTTATTGGTAGTCTGCAACAGAAAGGAGATGCATTGAATCAATTGTTAAATGGTAACTCAAGACAGATGTAAATCCAATTAATAGATTTACTCTAGCTGGACCACTGATGGATAGGATATGGCTCAGTTCATACCTGGAGATCAACAGACGATCTAATCAGAGGAAAGTCTGCTCTGGATGGGACAGAACTCTCTGTTGTAACAGGGCTTCATTTAAGGGCTTATCTGGATTGGGGGTGGGTGGGGGGAGGCAGTTGCTGCTACCAGAAGCAAGTTTGCCCAGTTTTGACTTGTGCACCTTTCTTGAAAAGATGGATCTGGGCACAGTAATCTATGCTGTTATCACCTCCCATTTAAATTGTTATAGGTGGAGCTTTGTCTTGAAGAACTAGTGCAAAATGTGATGGATGGCTACCTTGCTTTCTGGTGTCTGCATTTGTGAAGGTTTATTTATGGGGCTCTCCTTTTTCCCAAATAAACCATGAGGCGATTGTGATTCAAACAAATGTTCTTGATTTATTAACTTGGGAACAGGTATAGAAACATCAACATGTTGTACATCTAACTTCTCTTGCGGCCGGAACGTGGCACGCAAGGGTGTCCATGAACTGTTACTAAACAGGTTAATGTCCTTCAAATCCCACGGTCCAGCCAACACCTTTTCAGGTTCTTGGGATTCACCTTCTTCTTCGTCAGGAGTTAGAAGGGGGAGGGTCTCCTCATCTCCGAGCCACCCCCATAACGGGGATCCCTCTCCTTGGGGTTCAAGCCACCGTCCGGGAAGCAGCCCATCTTCCGGAGCTCCTCCAAATGCCATGCCCGCTTAGCCTCTTGTTCACGGACAATCTTTTCCTTCTCCTCCCTTATCTTTCTTCGCCACTCCTTGGTCTCGGACTCACCCCAATATGAAGGTCTCTGGGGCACCCCTTGACGCCTTCGCTTCTCAGCCTCTGCATGAGGCACTCGCACCTGCTCCCATTTTCTGGTCCAGGGATCCTGAACCCAAATCATCTTCACCAAATATAAAACCAAACAAGTTCTAGACCTTCCTTCAAGTCGTGTCTATACATGCAGAAGAATGAGGTGGCAGAATTCTGACTTGCCTCTTTAGACTGTAGAAGGGGAATATTGTCTGACAAATTCCCACACATTTGCAGGGGAACGCTCGAGTCTCTGCTGTGCTAGCTTTCTTTTCAGAGCGAGTGTTATTTATAAGAGCGCATGTAAAATTTACAGTTTACTACAATATGACTAAATACAATCTGTGCATTTCTAAGACAGAACCAGAACAACTCTAAACACATTCTCCTGTGTTTACTCTATGAGGGACAGCCATTGCTAAAGAAGAGTAACATGTTGCATCTCTCACATCTAGGGGAAAAAATAACCTAGTTTTTTTATCAGATTATCTAATTCTATGTCATGATTATAATAAGCTTGTACAATCTACCACTCCTTGAATAAAGTGGGCTAAATGATCAGAACACATTCCATACAATTTTAAATGCAGCCATACACTGTAATTAATGGATACTCTTGTCCTGCTGTCCTAAAGTCTAGTTAGAACAAAACACCCATCAACAAATATTCCTTGGCTGCTGAAAATAATTTCCAATGTTTTAGGTATTTGGCATCATGAAATATTTGTGTGTTCCTCAAAGAAGCCTAACCTACTGGATAGTAGAGGGAGCGCTTGCGCGCCCTTCCACCCACCCACCCACACGCATACACACACATTGTATACATAGGCTTCAACTGTATGACTCCATGTTATTCCTCCAGTAGAACAACCAGCCTGTGTAGCCCTGGGCTAGCTACGCAGTTGGAGTGCACCCACAGAAGGGAGTGGTAAAGCACTTCTCAGTAGTCTGTACCATGGAAAGGTTGCCATAAAGTGGAACCTACTTGAAAGCACAAAATTGCTATTATAAAGAACCCCACTTAATTATTTTATTTCCAATAGCAGTTGCTATTCTGTGCATCCCTTAGGTTCCTTGGTGTTCGCTCTTGACCACTTAGATTAGGCATCCTTCAGTCTCAAGAGACTATGGTATTGTGCTCTGTATGGAGGACTTGGAACAGTGTCTAGTGTGGCTGAGAAGGCCAATTCAAGAGTGACAATCCCTTCCACACTGAAGATAAATACAATCTGTACCCCATCTAGCTCTCTGATTTTGCTGCTTTTGTGACTGCCTCTTTGCTTCGGCCTGCTGGACAAGGGTATCTTCAAATTGGGAGAGGCCGTGATGCAATGCCTGCCTCCAGGCTGAACGCTCAAATGTCAGGGTTTCCCATCTGTTGAGGTCCATTTCCAAGGCCTTCAGATCCCGCTTGCAGATATCCTTGTATTGCAGCTGTGGTCTCCTCTCGGGTGATTTCCCTGCACTAATTCTCCATACAGGACATCTTTTGGAATCCGACCATCAGCCATTCTCACAACATGCCCAAGCTAATGTAGACGTCACTGTTTCAGTAATGTATACATGCGAAAAATTCCAGCTCAATCTAGGGCTACTCTATTTGGAACTTTGTTCTGCCAGGTGATACCAAAAATGAGTCGGAGACAACGCATATGGAATGTGCTCAGCTTCCTCTCTTGCCATGCATAAAGGGTCCAGGACTCACTGCAATACAGGAATGTGTTCAGGATACAGGCTGTATAGACCTGGATCTTGGTGTCTGCTGTCAGTTTCTTATTGAGCCATACCCTCTTTGTGAGTCTTGAGAACATGGTAGCTGCTTTCCTAATGCATTTATCCAGCTCCACATCTAGAGAGTGTGTGTCAGAGATCGTTGAGCCAAGGTACACAAAGTCATGAACAACCTCCAATTCTTGTGCGGAGATGGTAATAGAGGGAGGTGAGTCCACACCCTGGCCCATGACTTGTGTTTTCTTCAGGCTGATTGTTAGTCCAAAGTCTTGGCAGAACTTGCTAAAAAAATTCATGAGTTGTTGGAGGTCTTCAGCAGAGTGGGCAACAATGGCTGCATCATTGGCGAACAGGAAGTCCCGCATGCATTTCAGTTGGACTTTGGTGTTTGCTCTCAATCTAGTGAGAAAGAGCTTTCCATCTGATCTAGTCCAGAGATAGACACCTTCTGTTGCAGTTCCAAAGGCGTGCTTCAGCATGACTGCAAAAAAGATCCCAAACAGGGTTGGCGTAAGGACACAGCCCTGTTTTGCTCTGCTTCGGATGTCTAAGGGATCTGATGTTGACCCATCAAAAACTACAGTGCCCTTCTTTTCCTCATGAAAGGACCTGATTGTGTTAAGGAGCCGAGGTGGACATCCAATCTTGGGGAGTATTTTAAAAAGACCATCCCTGCTATCCAAGTCAAAGGCCTTTCTGAGATCTATGAAGGCCACAAAGAGTGGCTGTTGTTGTTCCCTGCATTTCTCCTGCAACTGTCTGAGGGAGAATACCATGTCAGTGGTGAATCTATTAGCTTGAAATCTACACTGAGATTCTGGATAGACTCTGTCTGAAGCACCTGGAGCCTCTTCAGCACAACTCTTGACCACTAGGCAAAAACATTTCTTTTATTTTGGTACTTTAGATTTTTACTACTATGCTTGCAAATTTCTGTGTCCTTTTACATATTTATTTTATTGTTTTTGTTTCAAGCCTTTTTTTATTGCGACAG
The DNA here is from genome assembly GCF_051106095.1 of Pogona vitticeps. Classification (NCBI taxonomy): domain Eukaryota; kingdom Metazoa; phylum Chordata; class Lepidosauria; order Squamata; family Agamidae; genus Pogona; species Pogona vitticeps. Next base: position 80,637,492 of record NC_135783.1, on the reverse strand, counting down.
CTGCAGTGAAATCTTTCAGTTACTATATACACTAGAAAAATAAATTTCATGGATCTCAGTTATATATTTATGTGTCCCCTAGAGTTGCCAGTTTTCCAGATATTTCAGACATCTGAGACTGAGGTAGGCCCTTCTAATATGACAGAAACCAAGGAGGAGGTGCTGATGAGACTGAGCTGATCTCCACATTTCTGTGTTGATGTTTTTCCTATCTTATACTCTGCTAACTAAAAGTAAAAACCAGAATTCCCCAATAGAATCCATATAGCTGCTGGATATCTTAGTGGGGATAGTTCAGTTCCCCACTACTCAGAGGCTGGATAGTGAGGAATCAAACTTGTTGATCTATAGGGTCATTTCCAGCTCTGCAGTTCTAAGATTATTATATTATGATTATATTATATAAGTATAATTAGCCATGAAGATTTGGGGGGAGTTATTGCTGTGTGGTCTTATGGATGCAGTATTTGTCCACTCTGGGGACCATGTTATGCATTCATTTTACGGATAATTTCCTTAACTTTGAGCAAGCATTCCTTTCATCTCAGTTTATACTGTACCAGGGTTTTTACCATGAGTCACCATGAATTCCATACTTTTTTTTATCCCCCACTCACAAGCCCTTGGTTTATTTGCTATTTATGATGAGATGGAGTTTAGCATTATGGTTCTTTCCATATGTAATTATATCCCTTATAGGAGTGTTCCAGCTGCAGGCTTTTGGATATTTTGTTAGTGGGGCTTAGATTAACTTTTCTTGAAATACAGATGTAATTTGTGCGAATTGAAAAACCGATTCCTCCTGTCCATATTTTCTGACATAATAATAATCATAATCATGTGCCACCAAGTCAATTCTGACTTATGGCAACCCTTTTGGGGTTTTTCCAAGTACAGAATACTCCAGAGTGGTTTACCATTCCCTTCTTATATGGGTACCCCTTAAACAAAACAGCTGTTCCACTTAAAGAGATAAAACTGCTGAATTAAGAACCCTTCCCACAAAGAAACCAGACTAACACTAGATGACCACTCATGGCATTGGGGAAAAAGCTCTGTCATTGCATGCCGTGTAGAAATTGAGAGCTGGGAATAAGTGAAGGCAAGGCATGAGTGAAATGCTGGTGGCCAAGGCAGAGAAGGCATGTGAGAAGGTGGGGAAATGTGTCTGGGCACAGAAACAAGAAGTGTGATGCAGAGTGGTGAAAAAAAAAGCCATGCAGAGCTTGAATACCCTGATAGGTTAGCAGCTACAGTGTACGTATATGGAATTACAGAGTCAGGACCAGACCTGCAAGGTAGAAATAGTTCCTGGGGCAGCCTATGCTCCAAGCGGGGAGGGGGTGCCTTATTTCACACTGGCATGATTAACCTGCCCCCACTCAGATTGTTAGCCACCAAGAGTAGTTCTAACGTCCAAACACTGGGTCTGCAGGAGATGTAAGTTCAAAGGCAATCCAGACAGGACAGTGGGGTCCAGTAAAGAGCTGGGTAGTCTGGAGAAGCACAAGACTGGCAGCTGATTCAAACATACACTCTGCTTATGGCTTTTCAGCTTGAGATTTCAGAGCCCCACCCAAAGTGAAACTGTCGGTGTTGCCTCTAGAATTTGTCTGCTCATGGGGAGTGCCCTGCTCACAAGTAACTGTTAGTCATAAACAGATCTTCACCAGGCTATACGCCTATATATGGAGTTTGACTACACCTGAAGCTTTTGGTGTCTTGAGTTCCTTGGTGGGCCTCTTTTCAATTTAGAGACCGACTAATTGCATTTTGACACCAAATTTCAATTCTTTTCCCCTAACCCCTGAAGGCCCAAGATCTCTCAGGGCTGCCTCTAGTTTCCTTAGTTAATCTCACCAATCCTCTGCAAAATTTGGCTTAGTGGGCTCCAAATGACTCTTTAACAAAGATTCACCCAATGAGGAATGATAGCACACCTTGTAGACTAAAGTAAGGCACAGTCCGAGAAAACAGCTATTTTTATTCCAGCTACAGCACTGCCTATAGTATTCAAAGGGGGCAACCATGTCAGTCTCTTACAGCAAAAATAACAAAGAGCCTATAACTATTTGTAGCAAAACAACAAAACAATTAGATTTACATCCAAGAAGTTTTATTTGGCATAAGCTTCCCTGGACTGTACTCCAATTCTGCATTTTAATCTATTTAGATTAATAACTGCTACACCAAACTACAGTAGACCTACTGAATCAATATCTGAATGATGAGCCAATAGTTTTGTAAGTCCCATTGATTCAATGAGTCTACTCTAGTGCAGACTACCAATTGTCTTAGTCTTTAAAGTCACATAATATTTTATTGGTTTTGTCTAATATGAATGTCTGGGTGCCAAGACAGATGTTGCTATAGATATGTAACTAGCAGCTCTAATTTCTTTTTCAATTTTATTCCAGAGTAAATTAAATTAGGACCATGAATCCAGATTGTCATTCCAGCATAGAAGGGAACAAGTGGTTTAACCCTGTCTCCCAATAGTTGTTCAGTATTAGGAGTTATTTCTTTAAAAATTTAAAATATTTTTACCCCACCTGTTGTTTTGCTACAAAAAGTTACAGACTCTTTGTTATTTTACCCGACCTTTCTCCTTAAAAAGGACCCAAGGTTGCTTATATTGTTAAGACAATATTGAAAGCTAAAATAAGTAAGTATACAAATACTAAAAAGGATCAAATATCATATTAAAAGATGGTAAACAAAAGCAACACCAAAACACATTCAAACCATCCTTTTTGTGTTAACTATAGTTTTTCTCAGACGCAGTGAGGCAAAATTCTAACTACTCACACATTCTTTGACAGGGGAGGATTTGTTTTTTTATCTTAGACTAGACTGCTGTCAAATATGTTTTCATTGGCTGCGCCCTAGAGGAGAGAGCTCTCTGCACTTCTTTTGGACTTCTCTGGTATGCTATCAATTCAAATATCATCAAGCCTGAGCATTCTGCAGACCTGAGATGAAGCAAGAGCATTCCATAATAAGGGATGCAGACTTACATGCCTTGATGTAATGATTCAGTTTGCAAATCCCAACTCTACCTGTTATTAAAAATTCCCACGAGACCTAGACTCAGCACATGCCCTTCCTAGCATGTTCTTTCTTGCATCACAAGCAGGGATGAAACTAAACTTGTCTTTAAAATTGTGGATGACTCAGTGGAGAAGAATGAGCCTTGCCACAGCATATTTTTGCTTCATTTATTGTTCTGACAACTTGGTGCTGAGTTCAGAGAATGGCTTCCCTAAAGGCTGCTTTTGCATTTACCTCCAAGTGAAGAAAATTGTTTTTCCTTGTGGCCTTACTATGTATTATGAATACTGTATTTTGATTATGTCACCACCCACACTGGTACTTAGGGCAAGCAGATTAATTGTTGTAAACCGCCCAGAGAGCTTTAGATAGTGTGGGTGGCATATGTTAAATAAATAGATAGATAGATAGATAGATAGATAGATAGATAGATAGATAGATAGATAGATAGATAGATAGATAGATAGATAGATAGATAGATAGATAGATAGATAGATAGATAGATAGATAGATAGATAGATAGATAGATAGATAGATAGATAGATAGATAGATAGTGCAGAGAATGGTATAATCACCCAATCTCCTGAAAAGGACAAAAGCTGATCCCCAGCTATAAATACTCAACTATCCAAACAAACTGACTCAACTATCCAAACAAACAGTCCTGACTCCTGTTCGCTGAAGATGCTGGCCACAGAGACTAGAGAAAAGTTAGGAAGAAAAACCTTCAGAACACAACTAAAGAGCCCAAAAAACCTACAACAACCAATGGTATAATCCCTCTTTGGCATAAAGATATTGGGCATACCCTGAGGTTGGAAGTACAGTGGTGCCTCGCATTGCGATGTTAATTCGTTCCAGCGATATCGCTGCTAAATGGAAACGTTGCAATGCGAAAATAAAAAGCCCATAGAAATGCATTAAAACTGTTAAAAAAGCATTGCTTTGCGTTGATCGGTTCCCCAAGCAGGGAACCGATCATCGCAAAGCGAAATTCCTCCATAGGGAACATCGCAAAGCGATCGCAAAAGCGATCGCAAAATCTTCATCACAAAGCGATTTCATCGCTATACGAAGCAATCGCTATGCGAGGCACCACTGTAATTTGTTACAAGTAACAATATAATCTGAAATGCATTCTTATTTGGGATAATGAGGCTTAATTTGCAAATTACCTGACAACTTGTAACACTATTGCTTTTTAATGTTACATTTTAAAAAATTAGGATTTGTGTATTTCGTTTCGATTGGTTTATGTCAGTAGTGTTATAATTACTATGAAAATGGCTGGCATGCTCTGGTGGGGTTTTACAGAAAGGGCAGAGGCATGTTTCCGCTTTGATTGTTTCGGAAGCCATTCAAGGTGCTTCTGGAGTGGAAGACTCTGCCAAAAGGATGCTGTCATTGCCCAGGGAATGCCCACATGTGTTCAGTCCTCACATTCTTTGGGGAGGCTCCTTATATGTTCCTCCACAGCAACATCAAATGATGGAATAAATAAGTCCTCTACTTCCACAAAGCCGCATGGACTGTTTGGGCTAACTGGCCACATCCACCTACTAGAGCCAACTGAGTTCAGGATCAAATGGCCAAACTTGATTCTGGGAAGAATAAAGAAAATGTACAAAATGATTCAGATCTGAGGCACAATCACAGGCACAGATTTTTATACAGCGGAGTATGTTGTAAGTGCTCTTCAGTAAAAATGCATGAGGAAGAATTTGGAGGTAGGTAAGCTTGCTTGCTTGCTCTCTTCAAATGTATGAATTTTCTACCTTTTTTGATAGATTTCCTCCTCTTCAAAAGAAAATAAAAAGTAATCGAAAACAACAACTATAACAAAAACTCCTCTCCATTAATAAATTGAAGGGGGTATATTACAAATCCTATAATGAATTACTTTTTAAACTTAACTTTTCATGTTCTGGGCACGCTGTATCAGTGCACCCAGTCTCTCAGGGAAGTATCTGGTTGGATAGTATTCTTCATTCCGTGAAGTATTTAGGTGGATCAAATCAAAGGGCTCTCTTGTCCTGCAGTATGTTTCTCCTATCAACTGAGCAGATGCCACTGAGAAAAGCAGGCCATGAGAACATCCCCCACACACTTGGAGGCATGCTGCTTTTGATCTTCTACTAGCAGGGTTCTGTAAGATTTTTGTATTAGTGCTTTCCCTCCTGAAGTATGTTGTTTACAAAGGTTGCTCTTACAACCTCTAGCATCCTTTGTTATGACAATGGAGCACTGTAATGAAGATTGTGCCACAGCTGGAAATATGGGAGGGTAAAGTGTGTTTATGACTGGGAAGCTGTCAACACCTTTAGTCTGAAATGACACACACTTTATTGTTCCACCTCAGCATTTTACTGCCTCATTTTTCTGCACTTTCAGGATCCTCCTGCATGGGCTGATCTCTCCCTCTTGAGTCACTGGCTGTAGCTTGTGTGCATAGTTAGCAGCACTCACTGTCTGAGCCCTTCTGTTCATGGATCTTAATTGAGTTCATGTTCACTGGACCTCTTTATGACAGAGGTAAATTACATGAATATAATAATAATAAATACATTGTGCTGGCTTGCAGATCAGAACATGAGGGAAGGGGGAAATAACAGCAACGGCATGTTGTATGTTTACTGCTAAAAACATTACCACAAACAAGAGCTATTTAAGTCAGTGCCACAACTTTTAATCAGATTGATTTTAAAGCATTCTGGTTATGCTACTCAAATAGACAATATATTTTCCTCTGGCCATTTGGGTGCACGCTCAAAACACACACAGAGTGCAGGTCTGTACACTGTGAACATTTCTGCCCCAAAACAAACTCTCTTATGACAGGACTTGTTACCTGGAAGGTTTATTAGTTCTTATAATATTTTAAATCCCAGTGATGCTGCTGAGAAGCATGGCATGTGGTGGAATATGCAGAATTTTACTCTGAGGCATATTTTAAGGCCTCCTACAAACAGCAGGAAAGCTGTAGGTTTGATGACAAAAACCAGGAACTCCTAGAACACGTTCTGTTAAGATCTAACATGGAGCACTCAACAGAAACAGTCATGTTTTCCTTCTGTCCCTCAGGTGATAAAATTGCAGAATGCTCAAGTAGTTCATGAAAATCTAAGTCCATGTTGTCACCCTGTGAGATCTGCCTCATGAGACAATGTTAGTACAACTGTGACAGATTCAGAAGAGTCAATGAGAAGCCTTGGGGATGCAAAGATGTATCACTGATTACATGAATTACCAGATGTTTCAACAGCAATGATATGTGTAATTTTTCCTTTAAATGAAAGGTTGTGTAGATAATATCATCATATTGTTTAATCACAAGGTGGCAGTGGATATAACTGCATCTGGGTGGAGTCAAAAGAAATTTGTATTTAGGTTGGCCAATTTTCAAAGGAAAACAGCTAGTTCCCACCTAGCTTTGATCTGACTGGTTATATCCTCTAAACGTTTAAAATGATGGCTTTATATAAATTGATGGTTTGCCCATTTTTTGAAATATCAGGCGCATTTGTGATCGCTATATCACTAAACATGTTTTGTAGAATTAGGGAAGTTAGAGAAAAGACAAGATAGTAGAAACTCACATTGCCACTTATAGTACAGTCACCTGCTTATAAGGTAGACAGGGCAAGACTGACACTGCCCATTTACTCAGAAGTGCCACAGAGTGAGATAGTCTTAGCTATAATCCACCCAAGTACTGCACAGTCAAGGCTGTTGACTATTATTTGCCATGGCACCTATGGTAGAAACATGCCTGGCAATTTGGATTAGTATGTATATAGGCCTAAGTACAGTTGCTAGTCTCAGCTATGGAAGAATAGTTGACTCAATAGAACTTACAGATGTAATGATTTACCAATTGTTTTATTTGAGCCATTTTTAGTTTGATCTGCTCTGACAGAAATTAATGGCTGAAATCCAGCAGAGTATTATATGGCATAAGACTGATGAGGTCATCTGTGGAAATGTTTATCAAAAATTAAAAATACTTCCACAAAATCCGGGGGCTACCCTGAGATCCCTTTTGTCATGGGAAACTGTTGGGCTGAGGGACAAGGGAGGAGCCCTTAATTTGTAAAAATCATCACCACTGGTAAAATTATCCCACCAGTAGGGATGTTTGGAAATTAAAGTCTTACTCACATCCAACGGGCCTCAATGGCTTCCCCAAGATGAAAGGGATCCCAAGGAAACCCCAAGACGGAGCTGGGGGGGAATGGGACGTTTTCAATGTACAAAAATCTACCTTGGCTGATGACCTTATGCAGCGTTAGTTACATTGATGGGTTTCAGCCAGAACTCGAATTTAGGCATATGATTTCACTCTGTATGAATAGTTAGGCATGTTTCTCTTTATCTTCCATTTGAAAAGTGTTTTATTTTATTTTACATTTTCAGACAGTTTATGCATAAAGCATTATAAATAACAAAGAACTATGTGGCACCCTTAAAACTATTTATTATAGCGTGAGCATTTGTGTACAATTTCTCGTGTTGAATTACAGTATATTGAATAAAATCTATTGCATTTTAAGGCACTTCACTTACACACTGTGTTTCATTTTCCCCCTTTGATCGTGGGTAATTTACCACCTCTTGTGTGATGCTTTTTATTTAAGGAGTGAATTGCTTAAAAGTAATCAATGAGCTAGGCATCATTACTAATTTGCCTCAAATGTACATCCTAGTAATAGAGATTAACAAGAAGCTGATCCTCTATTTGTAGTGCCCTCTGCTGGGAAATCAGTTTATAGGGCCCTTTGCAGACCAAACTATATAGAACAATACAGTACTAGATTCCTTTTTATGTGTCCCTCCACTCAAATGTAAAGAGAAGATGTAGGATATTTGAGAGTTAAAGTGTGTGGAGAGGAAAACTCAAGCCACTTTTTCATATTACTTCTTGAAATCTGTTGCTCCAAACATTTGTGAGGTTTTCCGTCCAAGTCTTTTTCAATATGGGGGACAGAAGGTAAGAAAAGAATCAGGAGCCAGGATGAAGAACTTTTTTGGAGTAAGAAGCAGAGTCATTGTCTCGCTGGAACGTAGAGGGGCACACACTTCCTTGGCCACCACCACAGTGGCTGTCAGTTCAGAAGCCCTTGTGGTTCTTCTGGGAAACACTCAACATGAGAGACTTGCCCTGTTTCACAGTACAGTTGTGCTTCTGCTAGCCTACCAAACAGGTGTTTAATATAACAGAAGGCTGCAACTGGGCGAAATATGTGTCCTGTTTCTGAGCAAAATAAGTTTTCAGTGGCATCTGCAGCAGGGATGTGTAGACAGACGGTGACAAAAGGCTGCCAGTTGCCCAACCTGGAGGGAGGGAAGATTGAACCATCCACTCCCATGTATTTGCCTTAAGGGTTGGGTCACTTTTTAAGAACAGCAGCATATTTAAGGCAGATTCCCCACAGAGATTTGGTAACAATGGGTCTGTTGCATCTCATTTTACCTCTTTTTGAAATGAATCATAGAAGGACTTTTGGAATGGACTCTTACCTAGGATCACCAAACACACAGAGACACACTTTATCAGTGCTATTAAGTGGGTGTAACTATGTTCTGGTGAAGAAATCTACCAATATTTTTAGTGAGTCAGCAGCATGCAGATTATTAAATTGTTATAGCCTGATAGATGTCTGCCTTAAATATGCTGCTGTTCTTAAAAAGTGGCCCAACCCTTAAGGCAAATTGACTTCATCCTTAATAGGTTCCCTTAATTCATACAGTAGGATCATACATATGATTTAAGAGGTTCTGGATCTTAACAATGAAACCAAATGTTTTGGTTTGTACCGCTTCAAATTATTTATTTATTTTATTTATTTATTTATTTATTTTATTTCTATCCCGCCTATCTGGACATATTAGACCACTCTAGGCGGCTTACAATAAAAAAAAAGAACAATATAATTTTAAAAACATTACACCTAAACTAAGATAGAAATCAAAGAAAGATATAGAAAAGGAAGGATCGTCAGGAGTTTTCTGTTGGGAAGGCCTGCCTATACATCAGTGTTTTTAGTTGTTTCTTAAAAATACCCAGCGAGGGAGCCGCGCGAATCTCAGGAGGTAAGTTGTTCCAGATTACAGTTGGAAGTTCAAAATTCTGACTATCCTGTCAATGAGCCCTCTAAACCAGGAGTGGGTAATATGAGAACTGTGGACTAGTTGCAGCCTCTTAAGGGCTGAAATGTGGTACTCAGCACCCACCACCTTTTAAGATGATTTGTCTCAACAAGTCCCCTTTCTGCTGTCTAGCACATCTGAGTGGCATGATTTGAGGGGCCCACTCCACCACATTTAAAACTTTGATATTTTTTTTTTTTGGCCACTGGTGGGTGCACAGTGGTTAGGGTTACATGTCGTGTAATGAACAGAGTGACATACTGGAATTTAGGGGACCTGAGTTCAAATTCAAGCCTCAAAAATTCACAGAGGTGGGAAGGCAGATGGACCTGGTAAACCCACTCTTTAAATATCTTATCTTGAAAGCCCTGCTAGGGTGTAAGGGTGCCTTTTCTGCTTAAAGAAAGCAAGTACACAATTTTTCCAAGAAATATTTAATGGGTGGAGGTTATGGGAGTAGTTACAGCCTCCAAGGTCCAAAAATGGATGTATGTGGCCCCTGGAACTCTGTCCTGTTGTAATCTGAGAGGTCAAAAAGAAGGCTAAGCTATAAATCATTCCTGAGCACAGTATTTTGTATGTTTGGGATTCTGTGTATTGATGGGATATACCATGTCATTTCTATGGGTTGGTAGCCCTTGAAAACCTGTCAGCCTTGCAAATAAGTTCTAATGTGTTACTAATAGAGATGGGTGTGGAATTAGAAATGAATTAAACATTCATTAAAAATCACTAATTCATTGATTCACATTCATATTTCTCCCTGATGAATATGAATCAATGAATTTTAGCAATTTTTTTATTTGTTCATTCATTGGGCTATAATATGGTCCCCCAGGCACCTGGATCACCAGCATCACAGAGAAGCTTCCCCTGACTGGTTGTTGTGGGTTTTTCGGGCTCTTTGGCCGTGTTCTGAAGGTTGTTCTTCCTAACGTTTTGCCAGTCTCTGTGGCCGGCATCTTCAGAGGACAGCACTCTGAAGATGCCGGAGGGCACAGAGTGCTGTCCTCTGAAGATGCCGGCCACAGAGACTGGCGAAACATTAGGAAGAACAACCTTCAGAACACGGCCAAAGAGCCCGAAAAACCCACAACCACCATTAGATCTCGGCCGTGAAAGCCTTCGCAAAAATACTTCCCCTGACTCTTCTCCACCATCCCTCCAAGTTTGATGAAGATTTGATTTTGAACATCTGAGTTACACACCCGCAAAGTGGGTTCCCCCCTCCAGGAACGTGCCCATTAGTAGTTGGCTTGGAGGAAACCCAATCTTTGCCAAAGTTGGAGGGATGATAGAGGAGTGTCAAGGGAAGCTTCTCTGCGATTTTGGTTCTCTAGTTGCCTGGAGGGAACTTAACTGAGAGAACCTCTTTGTGGGTGTATAACTCAGACATCTAAAGCCCAGGTACCTGGGGGAATTTTTTGCGTTTTAAAGGCAAAATGTACTAAAAGAGAAATTTGTTGTTCATAATTTGTCAACTTTGATGAGTCACAAATCAAAAGGAATCGCCTTTTTTCTGATTCATGCCCATCTCTAGTTACTTTCCTAGGGGAGAAAATGCACTAATTTACAATGAACTGTCAGAGGAATGACGATCTTTCAGTTGCAGGCAGTCCACTTGGTTCGTAGCTGGATACAAGCGAATGGCAGATCGCACTCCATCCTTCCACCAGTCTTATCACTTATCTTTAGGAGATCCCTACTGCACTCTTACCTTGCTCCTCCACATAGGCTACTGTTTGACCATTTTGAGAGTGGAATCCTGAGTAGCCTTTGATCTGATGTGATTTCATTACACTACCAGGATTATATACATTGGAAATGTAGTTTTGTTTTTCCCCAGTGAGGGGATTTGGGCTGTTCTTTACTAGAGACTGCCCATGCAATCAAAAGCCATGATTTTTTTTTCTGTTCACTTGAATGACCTACACACGGAAAAGAGGCCTTCTTTCTCGATACATGGAGAGAACCAGCTCCCCTCCTCATCTCAGTTTAAGAGTAGATCACCAAACGCCTGACTGGGCTCAATAAACAATGAGCTCTGTCTAGAACAAGCACAAAGTAATTAAGCCTTGTACATCGTGACGCTCAGAAATAAAGATAATTATTAAGAAAGAAGGTAATAAACAACAAAAGCAGGAACCATTAACACACTGTTGTTTTGCTTATAACATTTCCTGTAGTTTAAGCAAATATGACTGCCCCAACAGGATAAAAAGGTAAAGGTTCCCCTTGACAATTTTTGTCCAGTCGTGTTCGACTCTAGGGGGCGGTGCTCATACCCGTTTCCAAGCCACAGAGCCAGTGTTTGTGCGAAGACAGTCTTCTGTGGTCACATGGCCAGTGTGACTTAGACACGGAACGCTGTTACCTTCCCACCGAGGTGGTCCCTATTTCTCTACTTGCATTTTGCATGCTTTGGAACCGCTAGGTTGGCGGGAGCTGGGACAAGCAACGGGCTCTCACTCCGTCGCGTGGATTCGATCTTACGGCTGCTTGGTCTTCTGACTCTGCAGCACAGGCTTCTGCGGTTTAGCCCGCAGCGCCACCACGTCCCTAACCCAAACAGGATAAACAGGTTTAAATATAAAGCCCTACAAGCTGATTTCTAGCAAACTTCTGCTGCTGAAATAACTGACATTTTGCTCTGCCTTAGCAGTTCTGTTAATAACAGCATGGTAATAAACCATGGTGTAGTGGATAGAGTGATGGACCAGGACTGAGGGGACTTGAGTTCCAATCCTTGCTCGGCTATGGAAACTCACTGAGGTGTGTGGAACTGGTAAAACACAATAAGTTAAATATTAAAAGATGAATTAAATACCTCACTTATCTTGAAAGCCATATTGGACCAGATAGGCGGGGTATAAATCAATCAAATAAATAAATAAATAAATAAATAAATATTAAGGTCACTTTTAAGTTGCTTCTGACTTGACAGCACATAACAAGAACAAATAAAACATACCACAATATGATTCACCATCAACAACAGGGTGAGTAATGTTTTAAACAAATTTTAAACAAACCAAAACAAAAATAGCTGTTCTAGGTTTTTCGGGCTCTTTGGCTGTGTTCTGAAGGTTGTTCTTCCTAACGTTTCGCCAGTCTCTGTGGCCGGCATCTTCAGAGGACAGCAACCTGTGCTCTGCTGTAGTTGGCTTGGGAGTGCAGTATTTATGGTTATGAGATAGGCTTTTGTCTTTTTCTGTACGTGGGTGATTAGTGTGTATTGTTGTGGGTGTATTGTTGTGCTAAGGAGAAGAGATTATCTGTTCCTGTGGTTGATGGGTGTCATTAGGTGGTCTTTTGTGTGTAGTGATCCCCTGTCCTTGTGGCTGGGTAGAGTTCGTTGACCTTTTGCACGTTGTATTTTTGAGAGCTGGGAGCCAAGTTCTGTTGAGCTTTATACTTTCCTCTTTTTTGTTGAAACTGTGCTTGTGCTTGTGGATTTCAATGGCTTCCCTGTGCAGTCTGACGTAATGATTGCTGGTGTTGTCCAGTATTTCAGTATTTTGAAATAGAATTTCATGTCCAGTTTGTTTCAGGGCTTGTTCAGCTACTGCAGATTTTTCTGGTTGTTTTAGTCTGCAGTGTCTCTCATGTTCTTTGGTTCTGGTGTGGATGCTTCATTTTGTGGTTCCAATATATACCTGGCCACAACTACAAGGTATCCGGTATACTCCTGTGGTGGTGAGGGGGTCCCTTCTGTCCTTTGCTGACATTTGTTGCATTTTTGTGGTGGGCTTGAATACTGTTTGTAGGTTGTGCTTTTTCAAAAGTTTCCCCATGCGGTCCGTGACCCCTTTGATGTATGGCAGACATACTTTATTTGTGGGTGGCTGTTTTTCTTCTTCAGTTCCACAACAATACACACTAATCACCCATCTACAGAAAAAGACAAAAGCCTATCTCACAGCCATAAATACTGCACTCCCAAGCCAACTACACCAGAGCACAGGTTGCTGTCCTCTGAAGATGCTGGCCACAGAGATTGGCGAAACGTTAGGAAGAACAAGCTTCATAACACGGCCAAGGAGCCCGAAAAACCTAGAACAACCATTAGATCCCGGCCGTGAAAGCCTTTGCGAATATATAAAACAAAAATAGTTAATGCTTGTATTAAAATACTGCAACCACGGAGTAGAGATAGTTTTTTGGGTGGGTGGGGGCACCATTAAATATTACAAACCTGCTTTAAGTACATGGACTTTAAGTTTCTTTTTAAAAATAATATGAAAAGGAAGGGTCATAAATCCCCAGGAAGGATATTGCATGGTTGAGAGCCCACCTTACTGTAAGAGAACAGTTGAAGCAAAATGGGGAATGGGGGATACCTGGCTCAACAAATCTATGAGCGAGAAGGGTCTTGGAATTGTCATAGATCAAAAGGCAACTGCTATTTTAGGCTGTATTAATAGAAGTATAGTTTCCAAATCCCGCAAGGTGCTAATCCCCCTCTATTCAGCACTCGTTAGGCTTCACCTTGAGTATTGTGTCCAGTTCTGGACACCATACTTCAAGAATGATGCTAACATTGGAACAATTTCAGAGGAGGTCGACGAGGATGACCAGGGGGCTGGAAAACAAGCCTTATTTATTTGTTTGTTTGTTTGTTTGTTTGTTTATTGCATTTATATGCTGCCCATCTAGACATAGTCTACTCTATGAGGAAAGGCTGAAAGAATTGGGCATGTTTAACCTTGAGAAAAGAAGGCTGAGGAGTGATATGATAGCACTTTTCAAATACAGTGGTGCCTCGCTTAGCGATTGCTTCGTTTAACAATGTATTCACTTTGCGATGGGTTTCTTTGAGGAAATTTCCCCATCGTTTAACGATGTTCTCTATGGGGGAATTTCACTTAACGATGTCCGTTTTTGCTCATTTAAAAGTGTCTTAAAATGTTTGAAACCTGTTTTGAATGCTTGGATTCGGTAGTGCACCTTCTGAAACATGTGCAAACTTAATTTGGTTTTGTTCTGAGTCTTCGTTAATTTTTGGTGAGTTTTTGTTTTCCCCATTTAAATCCATTGAACGGACAGTTCAATGGATTTAAAGGGGAAAAACAAAAAATCACCAAAAATTAACGAAGACTCGGAACAAAACCAAATTAATTTTGCACATGTTTCAGAAGGTGCACTACCGAATCCAAGCATTTAAAACAGGTTTCAAACATTGAAAGACACTTAAAAATGAGCGAAAACAGACTTCGGAAGGGGCTTCAAAAGCACTGAAGCCAGCTTCAGTGCTTTTGAAGCCCTTTCCGATGTCCGTTTTCACTCATTTAAAAGTGTCTTAAAATGTTTGGAACATGTTTTAAATGCTTGGATTTAAGTAGTATTTAATGTATATTTATATACATTAAAATTCACACAAGTTAAAAACACAGCAAGTTGAATATTAAAAGATGAATTAAATAATATACAATTTAAAATACAATTAAAAGAGTAAAACAGAAAGAAGATTACAATTATCTACTAAAATGGAGTTCAGGGATTCAGTTATAGTTGTTAAAAGCCTGTCTGAAGAGATGGGTCTTCAGCTTTTTTCCAAAGGATAACAGGGAAAGGGCCATTCTAATCTCCCGAGGGAGAGCATTCCATAGCCTGGGAGCCACCACAGAGAAGGCCCTTTCCCGTGTCCCCATCAGCTGTGCTTGTGCTGGCAATGGGACCGAGAGGAAGGCCTCGTCTGCTGATCTTAATTGCCGAGAAGGCACATACTGTATAGGGAAATATGGTCCTTCAGGTATCCTGGACCCAAGCTGTCTAGGGCTTTATAAGTAAAGACCAGTACTTTGAATTGGGCTTGGAAACAGACTAGTAGCCAGTAACAGGTGTGTTATATGCTCCCTGTAGATGGCTCCAGTCAGTAGTCAGTTGCAGAGTTTTACACCAGCTGAAGTTTCCGAACTGTCTTCAAAGGCACATAGAGCATGTTACAGTAATCCAAACGGGATGTAACTAACACATGTCTCACTGTAGCCAGATCCAACATCTCAAGGAACGGGCGCAGCTGGCACACCAGCTTTAGCTGTGCAAATGCACTCCTGACCACCGCCAAAACCTGGGCATCCAAGCTTTAGGGATGAATCCAGGAGTACACCCAAGATGCGGACCTGAGTTTTCAGGGGGAGTGTAACCCTTTCCAGCACAGGTAGTATCCCTATTCCCTCATCTGCCTTCTGACTAACCAGGAGCACCTCTGTCTTGTCTGAATTAAGTTTCAGTTTGTTTGCCCTCATCCAGCCCATTACTGATGCCAAGCATTGGTGTAGAGTCAAGACAGCTTCCCTAGAATGAGGCGGAAAGGAGAGCGAGAGTTGGGTGTCATCTGCATACTTGTGACACCGAACCCCAAAACTCCAGACAATCTCTCCTAGTGGTTTCATGTAGATGTTAAAAAGCATGGGTGACAAAGGAGAACCCTGAGGAATGCCTCAGGCCAACGGCCAGGGTGTTGAGCAGGAGTCGCCCAGCACCGCCTTCTGAGTTCTCCCCTCCAAGGAGGACTGGAGCCACTGTAAAACAGTGCCTCCGAGTCCCATCCCAGAGTGATGGCCCAGAAGGATACCATGGTCAATGGTATTGAAAGCCGCCAAGAAGTCCAGAAGAACCACCAAGGACATTTTGTTCTTTTGGTGGGATATGTACTAAGCCCCTGACCACTCGAAACAACTTCGCTAGACAACTTTGTGCAGATGCAATGGCAGCACCAAAGAACATTTTCTTTGCTGCAGCCATTGCCACAGAATAGGCCTTCAAATGGACTCTAGCCTGTGTTCGGTTGGATTCACTCTGAGTTTTCCGCCGTTGTGGCTCTATAGTCTCCGTCCCACTCTTTTCATCACTGCCAGCTCCCTGGTAAACCTGGCTCTACTTCGTGGAAGAGGGCACTTGGGAGCAATTTCGTACACCACCTTGGCCAGTTCTCCTTTCCAGAGATCAGCCAGAGCTTCGACAGGATCGCATGCTGAGGCAACAGGAAACTCCCCGAGAGCTGTCAGGAAACCACTTGGATCCATCAGTCTCCTGGCATAGACCATTCTAACGGGTCCTCCACCCCTGAAGAGATACAATGGTGCCTCGCACAACGAGCGCCCCATAGAGCGATGAATTCGCTCTACGGGGATGTTTTTTCGATCGCTAATGCGATCGCAGAGCGACGGCCCCAATGGGCGAAAATCGCAGAGCGAAGGTCGGTAAGCGGTTCACTTACCGACCTTCGCTTTGCGACCTGCCGATCAGCTGTTCCGTGGCTACAAAATGGTCGCCAGAAGCCCCAAAATGGCCGTGCGCAGCGTTTTCACGCCCTCGTTAAGTGAGGGGAGGGCGCGAAAATGGCTGCCAGCCATAGGAAAGCATCGCTGAACGGTGAGTATTCAGCCCAATTGGAATGCATGAAACCATGTTTAATGCGTTCCAATGGCTTTTCCTGCCCCGTTCAACGATGCTTTCACACAGCGAGGGTTAATCCGGAACGGATTAACCTCGCTGTGCAAGGCACCACTGTAAAGAATTCCAGTGAGTCTAAACCTCACCAAGTAGTTCTCTGTCCATGACAATGGAACTACAGAGAGCTCCTCCACACCCAGATCACCATCATCATGCCCAGCATGAAATACAAGGTCCAGAGTGTGTCCTGCTATATGTGTGGGGCCAGAAACCACTTGGGACTGACCCTTGGCTGTCATGGAGGACATGAAGTCCTGAGCCGCTCCTAATAAGTTGGTCTCAGCATGGACATTGAAGTCTCCCAGTACCAAGCCTGGAGGACTCCAACATCACCTCCAACACCAACTTGGTCAGCTCAGGAAGGGAGCAGCAGGGTGCACAGTACACCAACAAAATCCCTGCTCTGTCCCGGGTGCCTACCTTTAAGTATACACACTCGAACCCAGAAAATTATGGGACAAGGCACCTGGTGAGGGGGGGGTGGACTCACAATAGACTACTGCAACTCCACCTCCCCACCCCCCAGGTCTGGCCTGCTGCTGCTGCACAGAGCACCCAGGTGGGCAAAGCTGGGACAGTAACTCCTCTCGCTTCATCCAGCCAGGTCTCTGTAATACAGGCCAGGTCAGCCGGCTCATCCAGGATCAGGTCCTGGGTGGCTAATGTGTTCCTTTTTACTGACCTGGCATTCAGCAGCAGCATTTCTAACTCAGGGGCACTATTGCCACAGCTATCCAGGCTGTCTGAACTGGGAGACAATTTTGGGGTGACTAGGATCCTGTTCCCTCCCCTTCTCCTGCAATGATTCTGTTGTCTCCTTTCCCCTATCTCCCTCTACCCAGCGTAATGCCAATGGCAGCTCCCTCCTCCCCCTAATTGGCCTCCTTATTTGAAAGGCACATCCCTCCCACCCCAGACCAACAGCAACAGGCAGGCAAATAAAAAGGTATCCCTCTAGGCAAGAAGAATGGACCTCGCCCTTATTTCTCAATCCCCAAACCGAACAACCAACACCCCACCAATCCACCCCTTTGCTGAAAAGACTCTGTTCATGTAGACCCCCTTCTCCCCTGGAGCCAGGTGGCCTATGTTGACAAGGGGGTGGGAAGCAGCCTGTTCCAGGGACCCAGTCCTGCAGGGCAGTAGAAGTCGGGAGCCAAACTCCCACAGGGAAAGCTGGCAGCCGACAGCAGCAGCAACAACACTGTCTCTCACCCAGTGCCCTGTGAGAGAGCAGATGACGGACGACTCCTCTGCAGGCAGGAATGCTGGTCCACCTTTCCTTCAGTGAACTGAAGGGAGCATTGTGGCATTCCTCCCACTTGATCTTCAAAACAACTCTGTGAATAAAATCCGGCTGAGAGGTTGTCCAGATCCAAAGTTATCTATGAGTTTCAAGACAAGAGTTGGGATTTGAGCCCAGGCGTCTTGAGTCCTGGGCTTAAATCCCAGTTCTCTCCAACGCTACCCACTGCACTGGCTATAGTATTAATCTATTACTATTAATATTAATATAGCCTAACAACATAAGTGTAGTCAAATAACGCAAGACAGTCAGAGAGAAAGACTTGTGTTGGGAACCGGTTGGACTGATTAATGTGACAAAACACAAATCAAAGAAACATTATAATGTCCTATGGCAAGAACGGAGAAGTGGTGGCTCTCCAGATTTTATTAGCCTACAACTCCCATCATTTGTCACTGTTGGCCAGTATCTTGAAGGCCAGTGGGTACCTATCTCTGTCTTGTGACGTTTACTATATTTCTCTGTTAATTCTGAAAAATGGTTTCTTTGTTTGTTTTGAATTTGCTATTGAACATATTCCTCCCATAGTGGCAGATCTCTGGACATTTGAAAAATACATTTTCCTAACTTGATCCCTCCAGACTAGAAATGTACATGTCATGAAGCTCCTCTGTATATTTTTCTTTATTTTTTCTTAGGGCAAAGCATCTTAACTATTATCTTTGAACAGGAATCAGTTATCTTGCTTGGAAAGTCCAGAATCCTGTTGGGGTTTTACCACAGAGTAAGTGAAATTGTGTAAATTGAGATGGTGAGGTGCAGCTAATGAACAAGGTATCAGTTGTATGACTGGTCCTAGGGCTGGTTTCCAACCAGATAAACAACTGTGTGGTACATCTACATGCAGTAACTTATGGCCTAATTTGTTTTAGAGTATTATTGTAAACGTTCATCCAGGAGACAGAAAACGGACACACCAGGCCTGAACAAAGATGAGGGGTCAGAGAGAAGGGGGGTGGGGGTGGGACTGGAAGGCTGGGGATTCAGTTAAAACTCAAGAGGGGAAGAAAAGAAAATATAAAAATAATTTTAAAATGGTACCCTAAAACAACATAGGCCATAAGTTACTGCATGTAGATGTACCCTGTGCCCAACAGCCAATGAGTGTTTAGAAACTGATATTTCGATCCACATTTCAGTCTGTTTCCATATGGCTGCCGAAGTCGATGTGTCCAGGAAAGCTTACATTAAAATATAGCAGTCAATTCTTTAAGGTGCCACATGGTCTTGTCTGTTTTGTTTTGTTTCTTCGGATTTTGCTCGATATGCTGGCCCAGACGACCAGGGCTACCTCCTTCCAAAACGAGTCCTTAAGTACTGTAACGATCTCTCTTTCTTTCCCACACCGCTCTGCTCCTTTTCGTTCCAGATCCTGGCGTGTTCACCGACGGATCGCCGCGTTTTTCCTGGGTGTGTGTGTGTGCGACTGGGGTGGGCAGGGCTGGGATGAAGAAGCGAGGCATCGGGTGACCGGGCGGAAGACTTCAATCCGGCCTCTCCGGCCGCGCCAAGCGTATATGTGTGTGTGGGGAGGGGGAGCTCCTCCCTCGGGGGACTGCGGGGCGGTGCTGAGGCCGAGTGACGTGTCGCTGTCACGGAGCCGAGCATGATTCATCAGCCGCCGCCGCCGCCGCCGCCAGAATTAGAGATGCTGCGCGCAGCTCCCGTTTAAAGGCGAGGAGGGGGCGGAGGACGCATCGCTCCCACCGCCCGCCCGGGCCGTTGCTTTTCGGAGGCTGTTGCTTCGGGTTGGGGAAAGGCAGGGAGGCAAGATGGAAGAAATCCTGAAGAAGCTGCAGAAGGAAGCCTCGGGGAGCAAATACAAGGCGATCAAGGAAAGCTGCACCTGCGCCACCGGTAAGGAAGAGGGAGGCCCGCAGGGGGTGGCTTTCTCGCCCCCTTCCTTCCTCGCCGTCGCCGGGGCGGCGGGACTAGCTCGGTCTGGCCGCCGGTGCCTAAGCGACCAGGGTGGGCAGACCCCTGCCGCTCTCCCGCCCCATCGCTGATCGAGGCTTGGCTTTTCTGATTCGCGTTGGTGGGAAAGAACGTTCTCCATATGCTTAATGTTTCCTCCGGCGATGGACAGCCTCTGCAGGGCTCGCGGGATCAAAAGCACCGCCCTGGTTTGATGTTGGGCTGTGCTGTGTTGTTCTTGTTGTTGTTGTTGTTTTTCTTTTCCGAATGGCCGGGAGGTTTGCGAGCACGCACCCGTCGCTGGCTCTCCGTTTGTTGGCCTTCCGCCTGAGCTCCCGACCAGTCGGCGGAGCAGGACCGTTTGCCAGGACCATCCTTCTAGGGTGCGCTAGGGTTCTTTGAAAGCTTCCGTGAATCTTTCCCACGAGCCATAGCAGGTGTCAAATGAAACGTTTTCGGTGGATTTTCCAAACCCAGTAAATCTTTTCTCCTGTAATGATTTTCTCTTGCTTTGCCTGTAGCCCTGCAATGTCAATGCTCAGCTGCTTATTATTTTTTAAAATGTATAATGTACCAGTGCAGGGCAGTTCACTATTGTGTTCCAATTAGAATCGTTGCTGTTGTTATTATTTTAAGCCCAAACCTATTTTCAGTCTAAACTCAAAGGGCTACTGATCTGACTCTTTCCTTGTGCTCATTACTAGTTTCTGAGCACTGAAGAGAGCAGGGTTAGCTGTTAACTGAATGGATGGTGTGTGTTTTCAATAAAATGTAGTGATCCAGGAGGAAAGCTGAGTCTGCTCCATGTGCCTGACTAATTATGATTATGCCAATAAATACATTTCTTTAAACTACTTCATTGGAGCATCCAAAAACAATGGTGAGCAAAACCTTAATTAATAGTAGCTATGTGCCATTAGAGTTCCAGAAAGCCAGAGAGATCCAGAAAAACATCTACTTCTGATTTATTGACTACACAAAAGCATTTGACTGTGTGGACCACAGCAAACTATGGCAAGTCCTTAAAGAAATGGGAGTGCCTGACCACCTTATCTATCTCCTGAGAGGTCTATATGTGGGACAGGAATCAACAGTTAGAATTGGATATGGAACAACTGATTGGTTCAAAATTGGGAAAGGAGTACGACAAGGCTGTATATTGTCCCCCGGCTTATTTGACTTACATGCAGGATACATCATGCGGAAGGCTGGACTGGAGGAATCCCAAGCCGGAATTAAGATTGCCGGAAGAAATATCAACAACCTCCGATATGCAGATGATACCACTTTGATGGGAGAAAGTGAAGAGGAATTAAAGAACCTCGTGATGAGGGTGAAAGAGGAGAGTGCAAAAACGGTCTGAAGTTCAACATAAAAAAACAAACAAAAAAACCCTAAGATCATGGCCACTGGTCCCGTCACCTCCTGGCAAATAGAAGGGGAATATATGGAGGCAGTGACAGATTTTACTTTCTTGGGTTCCGTGATCACTGCAGATGGTGACAGCAGCCATGAAATTAAAAGACACTCGCTCCTTGGGAGGAAAGCGATGACAAACCTTGACAGTATCTTAAAAAGCAGAGACGTCACCTAGCCGACAAAGGTCCGCATAATCAAAGCTATGGTTTTTCCAGTAGTGATGTATGGAAGTGAGAGATGGACCATAAAGAAGGCTGACCGCGGAAGAATAGATGCTTTTGAATTGTGGTGCTGGAGGAGACTCTTGAGAGTCCCCTGGACTGCAAGGAGAACAAACCTATCCATTGTAAAGGAAATCAACCCTGAGTGCTCACTGGAAGGACAGATCCTGAAGCTGAGGCTCCAATACTTTGGCCATCTCATGAGAAGAGAAGACTCCATGAAAAGACCCTGATGCTGGGAAAGTGTGAAGGAAAGGAGAAGGGGATGACAGAGGATGAGATGGTTGGGCAGTGTCTGCGAAGCAACCAACATGAATTTGACACAACTCTGGGAGGCAGTGGAAGACAGGAGGGCTTGGCATGCTCTGGTCCATGGGGTCACGAAGAGTCGGACATGACTTAACGACTAAACAACAACAACAATAATATGCCATTAAATCAATTCTGACTTATGACAGCCCTTTCCAGGGTTTTCTGGGTATACTCAGAAATGGTTTAGTCTTTCCTTCCTCTGAGGGCACTTTAGGAGCATGTTGCTTGCTCAAGGCTACCTCTTCAAGCTGAACATTGCAGAGCATGTAGGAAGTCCAAAAAACCATCTTGGCTAAGTAATGAAGTTTAAAGATCTGTAGTTCAAGTTAAATCCTAACATGGAGTCTTCAAATTTATGTAAAAAGGTAAAGGTAAAGGTTCCCCTTGACAATTTTTGTCCACTCGTGTTCGACTTTACGGGGCAGCGCTCATCCCCGTTTCCAAGCCATAGAGCCAGTGTTTTGTCCGAAGACAATCTTCTGTGGTCACATGGCCAGTGCAACTTAGACACGGAACGCTGTTACCTTCCCACCGAGGTGGTCCCTATTAATCTACTCGCATTTGCATGCTTTCGAACCGCTTGGTTGGCGGGAGCTGGGACAAGCGACGGGAGCTCACTCCGTCGCATGGATTCGATCTTATGACTGCTTGGTCTTCTGACCCTGCAGCATAGGGTTCTGCGGTTTAGCCCGCACCGCCACCACGTCCCCTGTAACCAGCTTGTATTCTCAAGTGTCACCTGATATAGAACCAATTGTCTTTCTCTGTGCCTAGAGTCAAAGGGGTGCTGGTCCTTCCTTGGCATGCTAGGGGTAAAAAAGACATACAAACCTGTCAGCTTGAGCCAAATTAAGACATTGCCTAGTGGCTACTGAAAGATGCCCTGTGATGCAGTTGTTTCTGAGTGTTGATTGATGTTCTTGCTGTGATTGTACCTCCTTTCTTCTTCAGGGTACTTTCCGTAGGAGGGAGCGCCATGTGGTCCTTTTACAAAATCCTGTAACAAAAGTGGGCAATGTTCAATTCATAATCAGTTATAAAGGAACCCCCCCCCCCAGAATTTTCCCTACCCTCTTTTCCCTTTCCCTGTGGAAAAGACCTTGAGTAGCTACTCCAGGGTTGGGTTTACAAACCACGGCATCACTTGAGAAGGATTGCACCACACTGAGGCATATATCTTCCTCTAACAGCTAAGTAATGCTGCTCATCTTTGTTCTGGGATTTTCTACAAGGACCACACCACTCCGGCCCGCCCGCCCCTGGGCCATGTGGCAGAAGCATCAGATTGTGGAGAATCAGAGAGAATGTTCTTACATGAAAGAAAGAAACATCTGCTGTCTGGCTGCCTTTTTATCAGCTGGTGCCTTCCTCAATCCTGCCTCAGCTCTCTGGTGCCATTTAAATGTGCAGATCATGACTTGTACTGGTTAATATTTTTCCACCCATGTTTTCAGTAAAGTTCCTTTTTATATGTTTCTTTATAGTCAATATGTTTACATGTTATTCTGAAGTAAGTGTTTTTACATAAAACTTTCATCAGAGCAGCACACTCTTTAATTCAGCCCAGTGTTAAGCAGAGCATATCCATGAGGTTTGGTTTTGTTTTGTTTTGCTCTGTTTTATTGTTTGAGAATTTTCAGAGAACATGCTAGTTTTAATGGATTGAAGGTGTATGAGTAACGGGCATAATGTAACCCAAATTAAGTGTATTTAAATCCCATTGATTTAGTTAGAAAAAAAAATTAAACATAGTCTTAGGTCTCCCTGGGGAAGACAATTAGAGATTAAAAGTAGGTGGATGATTCCCTGAGCCTTTGTGATTCTTGTTGCAGGACTTGGATTCTTTACATCAGTTTAACAAAACAATAATTAGCAGAGAGAATGGATGCTATGCCTGTTGGAAATCTTAAACAAAGTGTAATTTAGGCAAGTAAGTGAGAGATCTCTCTGCACAGAACATTGCCTCATCCTACCAAGTGGGAAAACATGGCACCTTTGGCCTGTAGCTGCACTGTTGTATTAATATTAAGCCTGTTACTCTTAGGAAAATGTTTCCTAATGTATCTCCTAGTGTTAACATGGGAACAGTGAAATGAGGAATGCATGACAGCCCATGTACGTGCAAGTTGCAGGCTTCTAGAGTTGCTGTAAAACATTCACTCTAGGCTGCACTCCCTTACACATTTACCTGAGGGCATCATTAAACAGAGTGGAACTTACCTATGAGCAAATATTGATAAGCTTTTGTTAGGTATAGTCCTAAAACTCAGGCAATAAATAAACATAATTTTAGTTGTGTTGGGTTGTTTTTGTAAGTAAAGGGAGTGTGGAGGTTCTATTTTTCTCTTTCACACATTTTTTCTATTTATATGCTTAGTTGTGT
Organism: Pogona vitticeps; assembly: GCF_051106095.1. Lineage (NCBI taxonomy): Eukaryota > Metazoa > Chordata > Lepidosauria > Squamata > Agamidae > Pogona > Pogona vitticeps. The sequence goes on along the minus strand of NC_135783.1, from coordinate 80,613,280 downwards.
TTGTATCTTCCCCTTCCTGTAGCAAGTTACATTGCTCTCTTCCCTCCATTTAAATCTTAACAGCCCCCTGAAGTAGGTCAGACCCAGAGAATGTGGCTGACCTAAGGTCACCCACTAAGGTTCCATGACCAGTGGGAGATGTTGAACCAGTATCTCCTGGATCATAATCTAATATTCATACCTCCACACACTCTGCATGTACATAAAGCAGTAGCTTTGGGAAATCAAGATGTAACTTATAAAAAACTAGATAATATAAATCATTGTATAAATGAAAGAGAAATAACTTAATTAATGATGAACACAGAACCACCCTAAGTAAACAGCAGTTGTTGTTGCCACATACACAGACCCTTTGCAATCTTGCCACAAACCTGAGATTTTTATTTAAAAATATATAAAACATACTCATGAAGTAGGTGTTGTCTGATTTAACTTATCAAATTGTGCCAAAAATATCCTTCTTTATGAACCTTCTAAGGCAGTGGTTTCTAACCTCGGGCCTCTCCGGTGCTCTTGGGCTGCAGTTTCCAGAAGCCTTCATTTTCAGCTGTGGGGAACCACTTTTCTAAGGTATCTGGCAGGATACAACTCAGAAGCCCTCCCCTTGGTACATTATAATGTCTGCAAGAACATAGACCACAGCCTAGCCAAGGAGGTCATTTCTGCAAAGATTAGGCCTTGGACAGTGTCAGGGCTGTGTCGGTTCTGCAAATAGTGGAGGCAAAGCTCTCAGGAGGTAGTGCAAATGCTGTGTTACATCCTTGAGGTGGCCTATACCTCATGCCGTAGGATGAACTGCTGCATTTTGTGTAGCTTCTGAAGCTCTTGCTGAAGCTTCTGGATAGTCATTAAGAGAAGCACCATGAAAGTACAGAGTCATGGTCTAGGTCAGCCTTCCACAACATAGTGCTTTCCAGATTTATTGGATTGCTTGCTGAAGGGTGAAATGGACATAGCTTAGAAGTAGAACATGTACAGTACCTTATATGTGAAATGTCCCAGATTCAACCCTGACATCTCTGTGCTGAGTGGGAAAAACTAGGACAGCCAGTATAGAAGAGTGGATAAAATTCAATGGTTTTTTTTCTTTAGAATTAAAAAAAATAAAAAAATGGATTTTTCAATTTAAATCAGATTTTTTATTTAAATCAAATTTTTATTTTTAAAAAACATTGATTTTTATCCACTATGCAGTGATTAAAATCATGATTTAAATTGATTTGATTTAAATCAAATCCACCCTGCAGTGAGTATAGTGGTTTGAGTGTCGGACTAGGACTTAAATACCTTACATGCTTCAGAAACCCTATTAGGGTTGTCATCAGTCAAAATCCACGTGATGGCCTATAACACATACCATTGTCCTAGATAGAGTTCCTCAGGCAGTATAGCAGCATCTTGCCCCCATTTTTCCTGGATCTTGTTGTGCCAAGCAATAGAAAAGACCTGGGCAGCTCCATTGCCCGTTCTTTTCGCAGTCAATCAATTACTCTGTCTTTATCAGACCTAACTGCTTCTCCTCCCTCTGAGTTTCTTCAGAGGCAGCTAGACCTGCCTGAGTATATGCCCCCTGGAAAAGTATAGTAAAGCTGCATGCAGATTTTAGGTAGTCCTGAGCTGTAAGTCTTGTCCATATCCAAAAATAGTCAAGGCAATTGATCAGACAATTTCCAGTGAAACAGCTATGTATTAACGTAGCTTAATATGAAAAATTCTAAGTTGAGGTTTGACATTCTCAGACTGAGGTTGACAAAGAAATGTACCACATATCAAGTCTGTTTGGCTAAGTAGGTGGATTCAGGTGCCTCAAATACATACAGGGCAACCTTATATGACTCTGCTTTGATGTGAGTGCCAGTGGGGTTTACTTCAGGATTGCCTGAAGCTCTACATCTAATTTTCAGACTTGTAGAATTTCAGCAGTATGTGATCTGAAATTTGAGGTGGTTAGTATAAGAATAAAACAAGATATGTACAGTAATACTACTATCCTTGATACAGTGTTTGGACATTTTTAGTCATTCAGGACCGTGGCTGAGAAGTACTGTATATTCATCTTGACTACTCTCTCCTTTTCTCCTTTTTCTATGCAGAAATGTTAGAGTCCCCGGAAGCTTCTATCAAGAGCCCACCATATCAGCTGAGGTAGGACATGTATATTGCGTTCTTAATTTTATCCATATTTCTAAACTTTCCTGTATCAGCAGGAGTGGGGTACAATCAAGAAAATCACCTTGAAACACTTTGACAACTCACACAAAGATAGGGATTTCAGCAAAGAAACAACAAGAAGATGAATTAGCTCTTGCATTTAAGGTTTGTTTATTGTTCAAACAGCTCTGGCATAGAAGGAAAACATACAGATGTGTCACAAGCAATCTACACATCACATCTTATGGGTTACAGTTTCACTTTCTGTTTATTGCTGTGCATAGGCTGCAATATCCAGAAGTCCTAGCCAGCATTCCCATTGACTATGGTAGCTGAGAAATTCCTGGAGTTGTTCACCAAGCAAGTAATTTCTCTATGCTGTGTAGATGCGCAGTCTTCAAAAAAGCAGTCAGGTCCCCGGAATGCTCTGTTGTATACCTTCATTGAAAAGATGGAGGCAAGCAGGTTAATGGTTGGTTGCCAGTTTTCCTCTTTCTCCCTACATTCTTAATTATGCCAGAATTCTTGGGAACAGAAACTCTTACTTCCTATTGGAGATGCACCTCATGGGGCTTAATGATCATGGCAGTATCCTAGTCAAGGTCTTATCAGCTGCAGTTGTTGGTGGAAAGAAGAAGTGTTTGCAACTCCACACACAGCTCCACATAAGGAGGTGTTAATGTGGAACCATCAAAATTGCCCATGCTCATGTTGCATTCTGTTTTGTTCTGCAGTTGAGAAACCTACCATAGGGGATCAGGGAACAGTTGTGTCTCCTCTTCCTTTGTAGGAAAGGATGTCTCATGTTTTGGGGATCATTCAAGTCTTGCTAGGCAAGACTATTCTCAATATTAAGGCTAAAGGAGCTTCATGAATTAGTGACATAACATTTCTACTATATCAATTTATTTTGCAGTTTTAGGCTGGTGATGCAGAATGGTGGTGGTGAAAAAAATATATTAAAAATCATGTCCAGTCCTCTCCCCCAACCAACCCCCATTTCTTGCTGTAGGTGCCACTTGCAAGCTCTCTCTGTAGTTACCTGCATATGTGATGTAATAGGGATCTACTTTAGTACAGTATTGTTATAGCTATTACTGTGATCCTTGATGTTAAATGCTATAATCTGGAGAACTATAAAAATCAGATTTGGGTTTAAGTGCTAATTTGGTAGCCTTAGCTAATCAGGTGTTGCATGTAAGTAAGTAAGTCCATGGGAATCCATATCCTTGAGTCATCTGATGAGTAGGCAGAAGGCTGATGGAGGAGAAACAAAATGTCCTTACCCAGGCTGGAGTAGCCTGGTAAAGGGGGGTAGCTGGAGGGATGCCACAGAATCATGAATAATGGAGTCGAAAGGGGCCATTGAGTCTAGTCCCCTGCTCAATGCAGAAATCCAGATCAAAGTATATCTGACAGATGGTGTGGGAAAGGTAGGTAGAAAGGCAGCATCTTCTGCCCATGTGCTGTCCACGCTTCCACGGAAAGTGGAAGGAGCCCAAGCCACCAGCCCAATAAGAAAAGCAAAAGAAGAAAAAGAGAAGCCCCCTATTGGAGAAGAAAGTATAGAAAGAGGGGAAAAGGCGGGAAAAGGTGAACAAGAAAAGGAGGGGGAAATAGAGGAAGGAGCAGATGTAAACGGGAGAGGGAAGGAAAAGGAGGAGGATAAGGGGGAAAAGACAAGAAAGATGGAGCCTGGAATAATAGGCAGGGGAGAAGAATGCACCCTGCCTAAGGGTTGGGAATGGATATGGATGGAAAACCCATGGACTCATGAGTGGGAAAGACTGAGGTTGCCACAAGAGTCAAACAATGAAGAAGACATTGTCTGCACAGAAAACCATTCTATGGTGTGGGGATTGAAAGGAGAGAGTGGAATAAGAGGCTTTGAGAAGAGAGGGCAAAGGTGGAAACTCAAAGGGGGACAACAGAATGGAAACACCCCCACCGGATTGAATCATTTCTCCACAAGAAGGTGGGAAATGGCACCCTCTAAACTAACAAGCCAGACAGAAAGGTGGGGGCACAACGTGTGGCCTTTGTTGCAACTGGCACTGTCTGGTGACTCCATGGAAGCATTGAGCCCAGAGTGGTATGGAACTCAGGGCTTGGGAAGGACTGGGGGTTGAAAGTTTCCGAAACTAAGTCTTTAAACCCCTACCTCTCCTTGGAGAGGAAAGTGAAGCCAGAGTTGACTGAAGATATTAATACATTGTTAGATGGTTTGTTGGTAAATATAGATCGTTTAAAACAAGAGATGGAGTCTAATGTGTTTGTTGGAGGGGGAAGCCAAGGCAGGGGCAATGTTGAATGTTCACAGATGGTTGTCCAGTTTCCTCTTGAATGTCTTCAGCGTTTGAGCGCTCACCACTTCCCAAGGTAATTGGTTCCATTGATGTACTGCTCCAGCAGTTAGGGAGATTTTCCTGATATTCAACCAAATTCGGCTGAATATCAGGCCAAATGTAACCATTGTTACATGTTCTGTGCTCAGGGATGATCGAGAACAGATCCTGCCCCTCCTCTGTACAATGATCTTTCAAGTAGTATTTGAAAAGTGCTATCATATCTCCTTGCAATCTTCTTTTCTCAAGGCTAAACATACCCATTTCTGTCAGCCTGTTAGGGCTTGGTTTCCAGTCCCCTGATCATCTTCATTGCCTTCCTCTGAACTTGTTCTGTTTTATTGGCATCCATATTAAGGTGGGTATCCAGAACTAGACACAGTGCTCACTATGAAACCTAACTAGTGTCAAATAGAGGGGGACTAGTACCTCATGGGATTTGGAAACTATATTTCTGTTAATGCAGCTTAAAATAGCGCTTGCCTTTTTTGCAGCCACACCACACTTTACACATTCAGCTTCTGATCTACAGTAATACCGTAATTTATTTTATTTTATTTATTTATTTTATTTCTATCCCGCCTATCTGATCATATTAGACCACTCTAGGCGGCTTTCTGTAAAAACAACAATGTAATTTTAAGACTTTACAGCAGAAACGTAAATAATAAAAAAGAATAAAGAACAGAATAAGAAAAAAGATCGTCAAGGGTTTTCTGTTGGGAAGGCCCGCCTATACATCAATGTTTTTAGTTGTTTCTTAAAAATGCCCAGCGAGGGAGCCGCGCGAATCTCAGGGGGCAAGTTGTTCCAAAGGCGAGGAGCCACCGCCGAGAAGGCCCGGTTTTTGGTCTTTTCCTTTCGGGCCTCTCTCGGCGTTAGGCTCCTCAGCCTTATCTCCTGGCTCGCGCGAGTGACACGGGTAGATCTAGGTGGGAGAAGGCGTTCCGCCAAGTATCGAGGTCCTAAACCGTTTAGGGCTTTGTAAGTAAGCGTTAACACTTTGAAATCAATGCGGAATCGGATGGGCAGCCAATGCAATGCGGCCAGAGTGGGGGAGATATGTTGGTATCTTCTCAGCCCACTGAGTAGTCTGGCCGCCGCATTCTGCACCACCTGTAGTTTCCGCAGCAATCTGAAAGGTAGCCCCACGTAGAGCGCATTACAGTGGTCTAATCTCGAGACTACAAGCGCATGCACCAGAGTGGTGAGAGACCCCACATCAAGGTAGGGCCGCAGCTGGGCTATCCGCCTGAGATGGAAAAAAGCGTAACGGACCACGGACGCCACCTGGGTCTCCATGGTGAGCGCCGGGTCAAGATGGACACCCAAGCTACGGACCCCATCCTTGGCGGGCAGGGTCACCCCCCAAAAAATGAGGGAGTTTCCCTTGTCCCCAGGTGTGGGGGAGCCCACCCTCAGTACCTCCGTCTTGTCCGGGTTCAGCCTCAGCCCGTTCTCCTGCATCCATTCCTGTACAGCCTCCAGGCAACGCCGAAGGGACAGAACGGCATCTCCTGCAGTTGGAAAAAAGGAGATGTAGAGCTGTGTGTCATCCGCATATTGATGGCACTGCGCTCCACACCTCCTGATGACCCCTCCCAGCGGCCTCATGTAGATATTAAACAGCATTGGGGAGATGATCGACCCCTGTGGGACCCCACAATTAAGGCACCACGGGGCCGAAACATTCTCCCCAAGCTGTACTCTCTGGGGACGGTCCTCCAAGAAGGAACAGAGCCAAGCAAAAGCCCGGCCACCTATCCCCAACTCGGCGAGCCTCCCCAGGAGGATACCATGGTCAATGGTATCAAAGGCCGCTGAGATATCGAGGAGGACCAACAGAGACACTTTGCCCCTGTCGGCCTCCCTCAATAAGTCATCACACAGGGCGACCAATGCCGTTTCTGTCCCATGGCGCGGCCTGAAGCCCGACTGGAATGGATCCAGGGCATCTGTTTCATCCAGGAACGCCTGGAGCTGATCGGCCACCACCCTCTCGACTACCTTGCTTAAGAAAGAAACATTGGCGATGGGCCTATAGTTGCCAATTTCGTCCGCCGCCAAACTGGGTTTCTTTCTTATGGGCCTAATGAGTGTTTCCTTGAGGGCAGAGGGAAATCTACCCTCAAGGAAAGACCCATTAATTATTACAGTAGCCCATTCCGTTGTTGAGGGCCTGGCTGCCTTGATTAGCCAGGCCGGGCAGGGGTCCAAAGAGGAGGTGGTGGCACGACAGCGATCAAGCGTCCTGGTCACAGTGTCGGGCGATGTGGGCTGAAAAGAGTCAAAAGACACCGGGCAAGACGGACCGCTGGACATCTCAACTCGACTCACTGTATTCAAAAAAGGAGCGAGATCCCGGCGGATGCCCTCCACTTTGGATTTAAAAAATGCTGCAAATTGGTCCGGGGTAAGACTAGGGGGAGGCCTATCTCCCGGGTCAACTCCGGATAGGTCACGTACTATACGGAATAGTTCCGCCTGCTGGTTGGATGCCTCACTTATCCGGTTAGCGAGGTAAGTTCTACTGGCAGCCTTTACCTTAGACTGGTAAAGGTTAGTTGCGACCTTAACAGCTATACGATTGAAAACCGTCGGGTCCTTTCTCCATTTGCGCTCCAGCCGTCTCCTGACCCGCTTCGACACCCGAAGATCCTGGTTAAACCAGGGCGCCGGGCGATCTCTGCGGCGGAGAGGGCGTTTAGGTGCGATCGTGTCAACGGCACTAGTCGCGGCGGTGAGCCAGCCGTCAACCAGGGCCTCGACAGGAGCGCCAGCCAGGTCAGCCGTAACCCCTCTCATGGCATCCTGGAATCCAATCGGATCCAGTAGCCTTCGAGGGCGGACCATGACAATAGATCCCTGCTCCCTGCGAGGGGGGAGGGCCAACTTGAGGAAGCATTCTTCCCACTCATAGTATTAATGAGACAAGTAACGTGTTTCCCTGAAAATAAGACAAAGTCTTATTTTCAATGCATTGGGGCTTATTTTCAGAGGATGTTTGATTTTATTTTCATGTACAACAATCTACATTTATTCAAATACATTCATATCATCTTATTCTGGTTGCTGCACAATAGTGGAGGGTAGAGTTTCACTTAACTGGGGCTTATTTTTGGGGTAGGGCTTATATTATGAGCATCCTGAAAAATCCTACTAGGGCTTATTTTCAGGTTAGGTCTTATTTTTGGGGAAACAGGGTATCTTCTGCCTTGTTATTGTATGTTTGGTTTTTTCTCCCTAGGTATAGAACTTTGTATTTATCTCTGTTAAATTTCATCCTGTTATTTTCAGCCCAATGTTATTTTTGAATTTTGTTTCTGTCTTCCAGGATATTAGCTGTTCCGCCCAATTTTGTGTCATCTGCAAATCTGATAAGCATTCCCTGCACACTCTCATTCAAATCATTAATTAAAAATGTTGAAGAGCACCAGTCCCAGAACAGAGTCTTGTCGCCTTCTCCCAGTTTGAGAAGGAACCATTGATAAGCACTCTCTGAGTACAATTCTGTAACCAAATGTGCATCCACCTGAGAGTTATTCAGTCCAGCCTACAGCTAGTTACCTTGCAGATCAAAATATCATGGGGCATTTTGTCAAAATATATTACACCTACAGCATTCGCACTGTCCACAAGGGAGGTTAACTGATTAAAAAAAATAGATAAGATTTACAAATCCGTGTTGACTTCTAGTTATTATTGCCTTGTTTTCAAGGTGCTTGCAGAGTGGCTGCTTTATAATCTGCAGAATTTTCCCTGGGATTGATATCAGGCTATCTGTAGTTCCCGGATTCCTAACTTTTGACCTTTTTGAAGATATGGATAATGTTAGCCCTTCCACAGTCATCCAGCACTTCACCCATCTCCCATGATATCAAGAAAATAATAGACAGTGGTTCCGAGAGGTCTTCAGCCTGTTTCTTCAATATTCTTCAGTGCAGTTCATCCATCCTTGGAAATTTGAACTCATGCAAAGTAATAAGGTATTCCTTCACAATTTGTTTAGCAATCTGAAGCTGCAATCCTATCCTTTCTAGTTGTACTTCATATTTGCCTGAAAAGTCATAGACTTTCTTTTGGAAAAGATTAAGCTAAAGCAGTAATTGAGCACTTCTGCCTTTTCTTTGTTGTCTGTTACCATTTTCCATTCCACTGAGATGGTGAGCCACTATTTCTTTTCTCTCTTTTGCTGTGCATGTACCTGAAGAATTTTTTTTTATTGCTTTTAGTGTCTCTTACTAACCTCAGTTCATTCTCAGCTTTTGTATTCCTAATGCCATGCCTGCAGTTCTTTCTTACTTGTCTGTACTCTTCCTTTATAGCCTGCCCTTCCTTTCACTCTCCATATGTGTTTTTCTTTTCAGGTCCTATCTGAGATTTCTGGTCATTTTCGCCAGGGTTCTTGCTGCCATCTCTTCCAAGAAGTTACTTCTATTGGTTAGAATCAAGTCTAGGATAGCTAATCTTCTAGTTTCTTCTGCCACTTTTTATAGGTGAAAATTATGAGCAATTGTAACAAGAGATTTCGTAGAAGGGTCATACTTGGCAGAATTTGCTTCCCAAAGGAATCCAGATAAATAAAATCACCTATTACGACTACATCGTGTTTCTTTGAAATTCTTGCAATTTGTTTTTCAAAGGTTCCATCCACAGCTTCTCCTTTCTTGGGTGATTGATAGTAGACTAACTACCACACTTCTTATGTTTTTTGCCCCAATTATATTAATCAAGAAGCTCTTGATGGGGCAACCAAGGTCATCTTCCTTTTTGCCTTTGCAGGAATATGTATTTTTTTATATATATTGTGACTCCACTTCCCTTTGTATTCTTTCTGTTCCCTTCTTCTTCTTTCTTCTTCATAGAAATGCAGTTTAAATGTTGTTCTGTGTTGGTACAGCTTTTCTCTGCTTTCTTTCTGTGTGCTTGCCTGATGCTGTACAAAGAGGCTCTTGTGCGGCAAGCACCTATTGTCTCCGAACAGTTTTTTCATTAAAAATGGGGTTTAAATGTCATTGCTGAAAGGAATTACTGCTAAACAACTTTAGAAAAATACATTTTTTTAAAAAAGGACCTATAATGCCTTTGGGGATGGCACACACCTATATAGATTTTTTTTTACATTTTGGCCACTAGAGAGTGCAAGGGGTTTTGGGGGGTTCTTTTTTTTGGAGAAAGGTGGGGTATAAATATTTTAAATAAATGAATAAGAAATGAATGTAAGAAAAAAATGGGATAGAAGTCATGAGAGCCTATGTGGCCCCTGGAGATAACTCTCCCTGCCCTACATAATGATATATTTTTTAATTTTCTCCATGAATTTCAATTTAACAACTCTCAGATAACTGTGTCATGGCTATTGTCAGATAATTGGATAATGAGCTTGGAAGCACAATTTTACTAATCATGGCAAAGCTTGGTGCAAAATATAAAAGTGTGTACTCAGGCTCTGGCATGGATTAGAATCCTACTAGCATAAAGAATGACAGATCTGCTGGGCATTAGAAGTTCCATAACCATTAGAATGCTTAGTAAAACATAATTCATTGGGAAGAATTTCTTCATGGCTGGAAGGAAGTTAAATTCCTATAATCTAAGGAGAAAGTTTAAGGTGTATATGCCACAGTTAAAGATATCATTTTATGTGGAACATGTTTTTATACATAGCACACAATTGTTCCCTTGTTGTTGTGCATGGCAGGTTAGGAACAGGCTGATCTAAGACATAACCATGAAAAATCTGACATAAGGCTATTTGTTCCTCCACAGCATGCTGTCAAAGGCAATTGGAGTGCAAAGATAAGCAGCCAAAAGATATCCACCTGAAGCCAAACTATCTGACTCTCAATCATTAAATAACCTTATGCAAATTCTATTGCCAGGGCAATGATAATCTTACTGGCATCTACATTTTACTGGGTGTGACTCAACAAATTATTCTTTGATTATAGAGAGGAGGATCAGGGCATTTGCTGTGATGTTTGAAATTATATGATATTTAATATTCTCACTAATTGTGACCAATACTTAGTCATATCCTCCAGGTCAACCTAATTCAAACACAATATACAAAATGTGTCATTCTAACACTATGCAAAATGTGTCATTCATAGGCTCTTGTGCCTTCTCTTATTTTAATAGTTTGGCATAATTCATCCTAGCCAAACGATACTAAAACTTGGCATCATATTTATGAGTTGCTCTCATCTCACTTGCCCTCAAGAGCAGGAACTGCTCCTCAGCACTAGTAAGGAGTTGTATCGAACCCTCTAACTCAGTCACCTGAGATTTCTGTTTAAGAAGCTTTGCACCCTGGAATGTAGATTCATGATCCTGAACCCAAGCAGTGTTGATTTTATAATTTATTTACTTTTCCCATCTGATTTCTTCCCCATCATTTTTCACTGGGAGTTTCAAGTAGAAAGAGAAATTAGATTTAGCTCCTCTTCTTCCAAGTAAATTAGCTAGATTGTCAAAACAAATGCCAGCATGTTTGATCATTACTCTGTTTTACACGTTTTTACCTTTAGCCATACACCAAAATTTATATTACTTTTGTTCTGGGCTAATTATTTTTTTCATAAGATTACAACCACAACCAAATTGATTGTGTGAATCCAAACATGCTTTATATAGCCTTGGAATGGGGGGAAAACTGCACATGGTCCAACAGCATTACCAGGCAACAACGGTATGTTTTATATCTCTACCTGAGATAACGCAGCAGCACCATCCTGGAAGATGCTGTATGTTGCTAAACGAATACACTGACTAGTTTTAACGTGTGTGATTGATTATGTGAAGCAGAAACACCAGAGAGGCATGTAAAGGTGATGATTGAGACAATTGCACAGAGCAACTGTATCCAGCCCCCGTTTGCATGCTGGGTCCATTCTGAGGGGGTTGTTTTCTTAAGATTGTCCCAAGTGGATATATGTGCAGAAGAAATACTATGAGAGCAAGCTGCTACACATGAAAATTCCTCCTTAGACTGGAGGTTAGAAATGTTACTCTCAAAATTCCTCCAGTTTTGGATTGCAGCTCCCAGAATATCCCCAGCCAACAAACTCTGCATAAAACACACTTGCGAGAAAACCAGAAAGGTTGAGTGTCACTTATATTGAAATAAAGCCCAGGAACAGATAATAATAAGCAAAAAGTAAAACTTTTTTTTAAAAAAAACCAGAATATATTTGAATTGGATAATTATTTAAAATATTTATATGATACCTTTCTCCTGAAGGATCTAAGGCGAGCTGCAATGTATGTGACATTTAAAAGTATAAAATAAACTCTTTCAGTGAGTTAATTGAAAATTCTTGCACACTTTGGATAAGTTACCTTTTTTCCCCACTATGACTAACAGAACCCTCCCACTGGCCATATTGGTGCAAGAATTGGGACTTCCGATCCACAAAAAAGTAACTTTTCCAGCTCTGATAGTGTGTGTGTTTGAGTCTTCTGTGTTTAGATTCCTGCTGTAAATTGTGTTCCAGGGCCATCCTTTTCTCATATTTTATGCTTGATGCCTTTCATTTGGTATTTTTTATGTTTTCTTCCCATACTCATCTGTTCCTCTGCAAGAATGTCATGTTTTTAAAGTTCTTGCTGATAAGACTATAATGCTGATGGTAGTGAACTTTGTGTCTGTTGCAGTGACTCTGTTATTGAAAGGGAAAAAGCAGACAGATCTATTCTTGTGTTACTTTTAGGTGGGTAGTAGTATTTGGTATGCTGGTGCTAAGTCAATAAGACTGCCTGTGTTTGCTTTGGGCTATGCTGCTTATAGCTTTCAGTACATAAGCAGTAAAGTTTGTCATGGCAACTCTGATGTAAGCAGTCCAGATTAAAAAAGACCTCATTTTCTCTATAGATAGTCTTGAATTTCTGTTCCATTTAGGTTGCTGTTAGCAACACCTGAGCAAAATTTGCAATTCTGTCTCAATATATATTGTGAAAAAAACTGGAAGTGGGGATCATGGAACTTAGAGTTCATTTACTGGAAGTTTGTGAGTGCCTGGGAAGCTGACCTGGAAGACAGTCCTCAGTATGTGCCCAGAACAAAAGGACAATTCACACCTTCAGTTAATCTCTTGTTAATAAACACTTCAAAGAAAGATTGAAGAAGCTAAGCTTCCATTCTTACCTTTTATCTGAGCGTATATCAAAGCAGCCCCGAAAGAAATCTGATGCTTCAACTTTAACTCTTGACTTAAAATGCCAGTCTGCTTCCTTCCCCAGAAGTTATGCAAATTCCAGTTATGAGAGCACATATGGTTGTTGTGGGTTTTTCAGGCAATTCTGTCTCAATACTGTATATCTTGTGAAAAAAACTGGAAGTGGGGATCATGGAACTTAGAGTTCATTTACTGGAAGTTTGTGAGTGCCTGGGAAGCTGACCTGGAAGACAGTCCTCAGTATGTGCCCAGAACAAAAGGACAATTCACACCTTCAGTTAATCTCTTGTTAATAAACACTTCAAAGAAAGATTGAAGAAGCTAAGCTTCCATTCTTACCTTTTATCTGAGCGTATATCAAAGCAGCCCCGAAAGAAATCTGATGCTTCAACTTTAATTCTTGACTTAAAATACCAGTCTGCTTCCTTCCCCAGAAGTTATACAAATTCCAGTTATGAGAGCACATATGGTTGTTGTGGGTTTTTCAGGCAATTCTGTCTCAATACTGTATATCTTGTGAAAAAAACTGGAAGTGGGGATCATGGAACTTAGAGTTCATTTACTGGAAGTTTGCGACTGCCTGGGAAGCTGCAAAGCAGAGATGCTTTTGTTTTGGGAGGGAACATGAAAGGGGATTAAGATGTTGATTGTGACAGATGTGTAATAGTTTGTTTATTGTATAAAAAGGATTAAGGTACTTAGTTAGCGAGCCTAGCCTTTCTCTTCTGAGAATGCACTTTGATCACCTGCTGTTCCTCAATGAGGCTCAGTGTTACTCAGAAGAAGACTGTGTGCTGTTCTACATGAATGGAAAAATACATCATCATCTGGTGGGAGGGGTAAAAGAGCCTCTAGAAAGCAAAGTTCTTCATTGTGGTCTCTGAATCACACACTGGGTACAGTTTGCACCTGTGCAAAGTCTTCAGAAACTTTTAGAACCTAGTGACACAAAAAGTCTCTATCAATTTCCTTCACTTTGTTTGTCCCTCTCCTCACAACTATCCCTTGGTTCCCTCTTTGCTGGTGGTGAGGTAACACTTCAAGGGAGCTTCTGGGGCGTTTTTCTTCTGTTTATCATATTTCCAGCAGCAATCTTTTTGAAAACAGTTCCATTTTCTTCTTCTTGGCTTAGTCTGCATCTCAGCCTAATTTTTTTAAAAAATTATAATGTATTTTGTCTGTCCATTTGCTTCATTTCACCAACATTTTTATTGACTCCTTTGTGCCCATGCTGGCGCTGCAGGCTAAACCGCAGAAGCCTTTGTGTGCTGCAAGGTCAGAAGACCAGCAGTCGTAAGATCGAATCCACGTGACGGAGTGAGCTCCCGTCGCTTTGTCCCAGCTCCTCGCCAACCTAACAGTTCGAAAGCATGTAAATGCGAATAGATAAATAGGTACCATCTCGGTGGGAAGGTAAACAGCGTTCCGGTTCTAAGTCGCACTGGCCATGTGACAACAGAAACTGTCTTCGGACAAAACGCTGGCTCTACGGCTTGGAAACGGGGATGAGCACCGCCACCTGGAGTCGGACATGACTGGACAAAAATTGTCAGGAGGAACCTTTACCTTTACCTTGTGCCCATTCAGGAAGTGTGTGTCATGTTCAGATAACATTTTCCAGCCAACAGACACTTCCAGTGTTTAGAGAAGGCCATCAACTACAATCCTGTCAAATTTGTGAAAATTTAACCATTTACGCCAATTGCGGCTCTGCAATGTGCGGACACTGTGATCTCATACCTGTATCATGAGTGTAAGGAAAATTCAACAAACAGTACAGATGATCTCTGAGTAGGGGACCACCTGAACTAACTAGAGCTAGGAAAAGTTGTCTTTTTGGGCTACAAGTCCAAGAATCTGCCAATCAGCATGGTCCATGCTCTGGAAACTCTGGAATAAATTATAAACTCTGGAATTAACTGTAGTTTAACTCTGCAAAGACTGGTAGTTTAAAGAAGTGCTTTCTTTCATCTGTTTTGAATTGTCTGTCATTAAGCTTCATTGAGCAACCCTGGGATCTACTACCTGTTATCAGAGCAAGCAGCAGTTAATATGCAGATTCAACCCTTGAATAGCAGAGTGGTTAGCAGAGCATACTTACCCTTTAGAAAGAAATCACACCCATCTTATTATATAAGAAAGCTAATCTTTAATACAGTAGAGCAGTGGTTCTCAAACTGGGATCCCCAGATGTTCTTGGACTGCAATTCACAGAAGCCTTCACCACTTGCTGTGATAGCCAGGATTTCTGACAGATGAAGTCCAAGAACATCTGTGGACCCAAGTTTAAGAACCACTGCTGTAGGGGAATGTAATGAGATAAGAAAGATAATAGAGGTTTTAGCTCAAGCTAACTAAGAGTGCAACTACAGTGGCAAGTTGAATTGGAGTGATTAGGCTTTTGCATCAGCTTGATTTGTAGTCACTTTTGTAACTGCATTTACTTGGGGATACTTTGTTGTGGTGCCATTATCCACACTGGCCCTTGAATCCAATGTGCTTTGATCCACCTCCACAATACCCCTTCCTATGATACCCCCTTCCTTCTGATCCCCAGCTCTCCTTTTATAATCTGCTGTCAAGCTGCTGGAACTGTTTAAAGCAGCCATTCTCAAAGGGGCCATATGCCCCCTCTGGGAGGCCCTGGCATATATGAAGGTGGTTACAGACTTGAAAGTGTGAGAAATTTCTGAACGATATCTGTTTGTGTTGTATCTTTGTTTCACAAGGGACCCTGGAATCTGAGAAGAGATCCTGAAAGGGTTGTGGCCAAAAATTGAGAATGGTTTAAAGGGTTGTGTGTTGACAAAGGGACAGTTTTCTGAATACATACAAAAATATGCATGGAAACATTGTAGTCTCCTGGAATTTGTTGGAAATATTTCAATATTATATCCTTTTTAATTTTTAGTCTCTGTGGAGGTGATCTCGTCGTTTAGTCGTTTAGTCGTGTCCGACTCTTCGTGACCCCATGGACCAGAGCACGCCAGGCCCTCCTATCTTCTACTGCCTCCCGGAGTTGTGTCAAATTCATGTTGGTTGCTTCGCAGACACTGTCCAGCCATCTCATCCTTGGTCGTCCCCTTCTCCTCTTGCCATCACACTTTCCCAATGTCAGGGTCTTTTCCAGGGAGTCTTTTCTTCTCATTAGATGGCCAAAGTACTGGAGCCTCAGCTTCAGGATCTGTCCTTCCAGTGAGCACTCAGGGTTGATTTCCTTTAGAATTGATAGGATTGTTCTCCTTGCATTCCAGGGGATTCTCAAGAGTCTCCTCCAGCATCACAATTCAAAGGCATCAATTCGTCGGCGGTCTGCTTTCTTTATGGTCCAGCTCTCACTTCCATACATCACGACAGGAAAAAGCATAGCTTTGACTATTCGGACTTTGGTTGGTAAGGTGATGTCTCTGCTTTTTAACATGCTGTCAAGATTTGTCATCGCTTTCCTCCCAAGAAGCAGGCATCTTTTAATTTAGGGGCTGCTGTCTCCATCTGCAGTGATCATGGAGCCCAGGAAAATAAAATCTGTCACTGCCTCCATATCTTCCCCTTCTATTTCCCAGGAGGTGATGGGACCAGTGGCCATGATCTTAGTTTTTTTGATGTTGAGTTTCAGACCATTTTTTGCACTCTCTTCTTTCACCCTCATTACAAGGTTCTTTAATTCCTCCTCACTTTCTGCCATCAGAGTGGTGTCATCTGCATATCGGAGGTTGTTGATATTTCTTCCGGCAATCTTAATTCCGGCTTGGGATTCCTCCAGTCCAGCCTTCCGCATGATGTATTCTGCATATAAGTTGGGAGACAATATACAGCCTTGTCATACTCCTTTCCCAATTTTGAACCAATCAGTTGTTCCATATCCAGTTCTAACTGTTGCTTCCTGTCCCACATATAGGTTTCTCAGTAGATAGATAAGGTGGTCAGGCACTCCCATTTCTTTAAGAACTTGCCATAGTTTGTTGTGGTCCACACAGTGAAAGACTTTTGCATAGTCAATGAAGCAGAAGTAGATGTTTTTTCTGGAACTCTCTGACTTTCTCCATAATCCAGCGCAAGTTAGCAATTTGGTCTCGGGTGCCTCTGCCTCTTCGGAATCCAGCTTGTACTTCTGGGAGTTCTCGGTCCACATACTGCTGAAGCCTACCTTGTAGGATTTTGAGCATAACCTTGCTAGCGTGTGAAATGAGTGCAATTGTGCGGTAGTTGGAGCATTCTTTGGCACTGCCTTTCTTTGGGATTGGGATGTAGACTGATCTTTTCCAATCCTCTGGCCACTGTTGGGTTTTCCAAACTTGCTGGCATATTGAATGTAGCACCTTAACAGCATCATCTTTCAAGATTTTAAATAGTTCAGCTGGAATGCCATCACCTCCACTGGCCTTGTTGTTAGCCAGGCTTTCTAAGGCCCACTTGACTTCACTCTCCAGGATGTCTGGCTCAGGGTCAGCAACTGCATTGTCTGGGTTGTCCGGGATATCCACATCTTTCTGATATAATTCCTCTGTGTATTCTTGCCACCTCTTCTTGATGTCTTCTGCTTCTGTTAGGTCCTTCCCATTTTTGTCCTTTATCATGTCCATCTTTGCGCGAAATATTCCTCTAATATCTCCAATTTTCCTGAACAGATCTCTGGTTTTTCCTTTTCTGTTATTTTCCTCTATTTCTTTGCATTGTTCATTTAAGAAGGCCCTCTTGTCTCTCCTTGCTATTCTTTGGAAGTCTGCATTCAATTTTCTGTAACTTTCCCTATCTCCCTTGCATTTTGCTTCCCTTCTCCTCTCTGCTATTTCTAAGGCCTCGTTGGACAGCCATTTTGCTTTCTTGCATTTCCTTTTCTTTGGGATGGTTTTTGTTGCTGCCTCCTGGACAATGTTACGAGCCTCTATCCAAAGTTCTTCAGGCACTCTGTCCACCAAATCTAGTTCCTTAAATCTGTTCTTTACTTCCACTGTGTACTGATAGGGGATTTGGTTTAGATTATACCTGAGTGGCCCAGTGGTTTTTCCTACTCTCTTCGGTCTAAGCTTGAATTTTGCTATGAGAAGCTGATGATCAGAGCCGCAGTCAGCTCCAGGTCTTGTTTTTGCTGACTGTATAGAGCTTCTCCATCTTTGGCTGCAGAGAATATAATCAATCTGATTTCGATATTGCCCATCTGGTGATTTCCATGTATAGAGTCGCCTCTTGTGTTGTTGGAAAAGAGTGTTTGTGATGACCAGCTTATTCTCTTGACAAAACTCTATTAGCCTTTGTCCTGCTTCGTTCTGAACTCCAAGGCCAAACTTCCCTGTTATACCCTTTACCTCTTGGCTCCCTACTTTAGCATTCCAGTTCCCTAGAATGAGAAGAACATCTTTCTTTGGTGTCAGTTCTAGAAGGTGTTGTAAATCGTCATAAAACTGTTCAATTTCAGTCTCCTCAGCAGTGGTGGTTGGTGCATAAACTTGGATTATTGTGATGTTGAAAGGTCTGCCTTGGATTCGTATTGACATCATTCTATCATTTTTTAGATTGTATCCCATTACAGCTTTTCCCACTCTTTTGTTGACTATGAAGGCTACTCCATTCCTTCTACGGGATTCTTGCCCACAATAGTAGATATGATAATCATCTGAGCTGAATTCGCCCATTCCTGTCCATTTTAGTTCACTGATGCCCAGGATGTCGATGTTTATTCTTGCCATCTCCTGTTTGACCACCTCCAGCTTCCCAACGTTCATCTAGTGCTAAACGTGATCTAGTGCTAAACAAATGTAACAATGCAGTGATAAAGTGATCTAGCACTGGGCTCAATAGTTTGTCTTAAAAAATTAGCAAAAAAACAACTTTGGGACAACTATGGAGAAGGATTATGGTGGTGAGTGTTCTCACTATCCCAAAACATTCCCCAACTTACTATGTCACCAGAAAGCTACCCAGTTATGCCCCCCATCCTTTTGTAGAACAAAACCTACAATCACACAGGTAAAATACAATTCAAATTGAAACATTGCAACATGTTCTCTGTACATTACAGGGTTGATTGTGCCAGGATCCTACACCCCTTAATGAGAAGCTTTCCAGAAAGATCATTGAACTGGTATACAAAATACCTTTTAGAAGATACAAATAAGTCCATTACAGAACTTGTGGTTAAATTCCTTCTCTCTGCCCAGAAAACTCAAAAAAGAATCTTGATGTGCAACTAATTTTAAACTTTTTAAATGTACTTTGTGAATTTATACTGTACCTATATTGTATTTTATCAGGCCTTTGGCTGTAGAATAAATTTGTATTGTATTGTAATTCAAATTGGTTGTAGGTTTTCTGGGCTGTTTGGCCGTGTTCTGGAGGCTTTTCTTCCTAACGTTTCAACAGTCTCTGTGGCTGACATTTTCAGAGGACAGGAGTTAGGACAGAGTTAGGCCACAGAGACTGGCGAAATGTTAGGAAGAAAAACCTCCAGAACATGGCCAAACATCCTGGAAAACCTACAACAACCATCGGATCCCAGCCATGAAAGCCTTCGAGAATACAATTCAACTTGTTGCAGTTAGAAAAAAGCAGAAGCCCATAGCAGCTGGGGGGAAAGTCTCGGTTGGAAAGAAAGAAAGGCAGATTTGCATTGACCTTTATGTTGTCGGATCATTGAAAAATACTTCAAATTCACCCGTGCCAAATCTGGAGTAAACTATAAAGTATTTTCCACTGTAATTGCATACTAAGGGAGAAATGCAGCAAACTATTAGCTAAGGCAAAGTGTGCTACTAATATCCCATTCCATATAGTGTTAAGCACTCTCCAGTGTTTACCTTTCAATTATGCAGGCTACACATTGCGCCCCCTCCCAGCAAGCTGAGTAGTCAATTTGCTGACCTCAGAAGGAAGGAAGGTTGAGTCAACTTTCAGCTGACTGCTGGAACCCATTGGGATCAAACTCAGGTCATGAGCAGAGTCTTAGCTGTGGTACTGGAGTTTAACCACTATGCCTTGAGGCTCATCATAGCATAGCATAGCATAGGCATCCTTCAGTCTCGAGAGACTATGGTAACATGCTCTGAATCGAGGAGTGTCCTCTCCAGAGCATGAAGCCCGGGTAAGGTAATATGGAGGATAGGCTGTTACCCAAGCAGCAGCTCATCATGGCACAAGTATAAAGGCAAGATGTCTTCTCTGTTCTCTCAGAGAGAGGACAAGGAAGACAAATGAGAGAAAGAAGGAAGGGACACCAACATCCTTTCTTAATGATTTAGCATCACAGAAGAGGTATATTTAAAGGAAACTGTGAATATATGCAAGGCTTAGCCAGAGCTTCCCCCTACATGCACACTGTGCCATTTTTGTGAAACATAATTTATATCAAGTGTATAAATTTAACTATGTAGAAACAGCACACTCCTGCTTACATATGTGCTAATGTGTCCATTTGTAAAGCTAAAGGTTCCCCTTGACATTTAGTCCAGTCGTGTCCAACTCTAGGGGACGGTGCTCATCCCCGTCTCCAAGCCAGGGAGCCAGCGTTTGTCCGTCGACAGTTTCTGTGGTCATGTGGCTAGCACGACTGAACACAGAACGCTGTTACCTTCCCACTGAGGTGGTGCCTATTTATCTACTCGCATTTATACATGCTTTCGAACTGCTAGGTTGGTGGGAGCTGGGACAAGCGATGGGAGCTCATCCCATCTCATGGATTCAATCATACAACTGCTGGTCTTCTGACCTTGCAGCACAGAGGCTTCTGTGGTATAACCCGCAATGCCACCACATCCCTATAATGTGTCCATTTAGTCATGCACAAACCAAAAAAAAAGTGTAAATAGCAGCTACCAGTTGCCCTTTCTCCATTTCCTTAGAGATTTTTCTGTTGGAGACTCTTAATAGAAGTATTGCTCAAAAGCTAAAATGGTATTGGGTGGACACTTTAACCAATCAGGTAGCAAAGCTCTTGGATGTTAAATGGAGTAACAATAGGCCCCTACTCAGGGGCCCTATGTTGGAAGAAAGATGAGATATAATGAAATAAATAAAATAAACAAATAAAGATGCATCTGTATATATGAGCTAAAGTCTATGAAAGCTTAGTGTCAGATAAATGTGTTAACTTTCAAGGTGCCACAAGAGTCTTTGTTGATTTAGCTGCAACACACTGATGTGGCTACCTCCAGAAAATAAAGAAAATAAAAATTGTGTGTTCCATACACCTTCCCCATGTGCTGTTATCAGCCTTTACTTGCTACCAGGGTTGTTAATATTCTTTATGTCATGGGGCAGGAGTTTTCAAACTGTGATAATTCTCATTTCCATATTAATTTCCATTCTGCGAGTGCATTAATGAGCCATTGCTAGTCATTTCACATTTAATGTGCTATAGAGCTAAAATGGGGTAGTTGAACTTTCATTTTATGAACCAGTTTGCATAGTCAGCTGTTGTCTTTTTTGTGACCTTGCCAATGTTGTGATTCTAGTTGGCCTGTCATGAAGCCTCCTTTGTAAGAATGGCCTCTCTGTCTTGTAAACAAGACGTTGGCAGTTTTGCCAGTTCCAAAAACAAAAGGTGGGAAATGCCAGTACGTACTGATATTTGCATTTTTGTACATAACTATTTCAGCAGTTGTGTCTGTTTCCCCCCCTCCCTCATATTTATGGCTCTTCAGATCATGTTGTCTGTGCAAAGACTATTTGTGGAAGACATTTCAGGAGGGAAGGACGGTCATCATCCTTCCCAAGAGCCAGCAAATGGATCTTCTCTGTTCTTCTCGTAGTTTTGATTTGAAGATTGGCTTCCACATGATATTTTCTTGCTGTAATTTGAATAAGAATTCACAGAATTGCATGGCTGTCAAAGGTGTAACTAGGGAAGAGTAACTAGGGGTTTGACCTAGGGCCCTGGAATTTAGGGACCCCCAAAATGTGCTGTTGGAGGAACATGAAACCCTCCTTTTGCTACTAGAAGGCTGTGAAGCCATCTGTCTTACACCACTTCCAGCTGCTTCTTTCTAGGTAAAAGGAAGCAAAAAACAGGGGGACTCAGTGTCAAACCAATATGGTGCCACACTCTCAGAGTGTCTTCCTCTACGTGCCTTTATCCTCTTCCTGTATGTGTCAATTGCACAAGGCCCAAGCTTGACTAATAAGGCAGCACAGTACAGGGTGCAGAAATTCCTAGGGAGAGCTTTTGCTGCCATTGTAGAGTGCTGTCATTTCTTAGCCATTATATCTTCCAAAGAATTAGGACAGTGTGGTGTTTGCCCTTGTGGTCCCTTGCTTGTCTTTTCCTCACAAAGGCTCACATGTTTTCTTTTTGCTCCCACCAGTGGATTACCTCAAACCACAATATAAATGATGTTTGTCAGAACACTTGTGAACAGAAACAGAACTTATTTATTGGAGTGAAGCAGATTGAATAGTAAGCGAAGTTCTTCAGATACACATTATACATAAGCAATTCATCAACAGTTCTGTCAGTACATACTTCTTTTCTCTTGCTATATCATTGCCACCTTCTCTACCTGTTTTCCTAACCAGCTTTATCTCTCTCAGTATCTGTTCCCTCTCTTTCTGACTAACCAGTCCTATCTGACTCCTCCTTCTCCCACCAAGCCTCGTGTAACTGCTGACTCCACCTCTCATAGGTTCATGCAAATCAGCTCATGAATATGAATAGCATGAGTGACGTGGGCGATCATCACAGACAGCTACATATGCTGCCAATATGTTCTCTACAACACACCTGGAAATGCAGATGAAATACAAAAGTGTGCACATATGGGTCTTCAAGGACATGGTTGTACTCTTCCATATTGCCAACAGCTTACATGCTTCCCGTGGAAAACGTATTGCAAATGTTTGCCGTTTCAAATGGCGAAACTGCCCTTACTTGACATTGAATTTAATTTGCAGTGCAATGCTGTTTATGTTTGCTCAGAAGTATGTTCTTTAGTCTGATGAGACTTGCTTTTAAGTAAGCCAGCCGAAAATGGACAGAATCCTATTATGGATTGATGCTAGGATAAGGGAAGTAATGTAAGTCTTGACATCAAATGGCTAATCATTAATGAGGTACTGGTTGTTTTATGGGCCAACCAGCACCTCATTAATGAGTAATAATTTGCCATCAAGATGTACACAATTTCCCTTATGCAATCATAAATAGGCAAAAACATTCTGGCCATGATGGGACTAGACTCAGTCATCCCCATGAGGTCCCTCTGTATACGTTTGGTTATGCCCATTTTTTCCAGGCTGGTTGGAGGGGGTAGGAGATGTCCCACCAGCCTGGAGGACATAAGAAAGTTGCCAACAGTGCTTTACTTTCCCATATACAGGCCTCTACAATGGGTGTCTACTTACTCCTATTTTACTTCAGTTTGGCAACAATTTCAGCTAAAAGTTTAGTTTTGTTGTGGGAATTGTGTTGTGTTCGATGAAATGGCTGCTGTTACTTTTCACCTGATTTGGTACAGGACTTTAATGACTTTGGATAGCTGATTTCTTTTCCAGAATGTTTACTAAGATGCACAGCTCATATTTACTAGTCATGGCTAAGGCCAAAACTACCTTTCTCCAGCCTGATTGAGGTTGCAGTAGGATCGGTATGATGGAGGAGCAAGTGGGAATGTTGCTTGAAATTTTGCAGAAGGTTGCCTAGACTTGAGGGTTACATGTACGGTAGCTGCTTATGGGACTACTGCTGTTGCTTGCAAGATCTTGCCTCGTCTCTTGGCTGTATGTCTGCTCCCCAAACTTAGTTTGTATATTTCTTAAATTAACAGATGCTCCAAAAATGCGATCAGTATTTATCAGAAAGCAAGTGATGCAGGAGATATTTCTGTCTGTGGAAATGGGGTTTTGGAAGCAATATTTAATCTCTCCTTTCTTCCTCTCTCTCCCTCTCTCCCCCCCCCCTCATTTTTGTACTTAATGTACAGCAATTTCGGTTCTAAAAAAAGCAATAATAATAATAGTGTGCCGTCAAGTCAATTCTGACTTATGACAACCCTTTTCAGGTAGTGAATAGTTGGATAGAGAACATTGTGGTCCATTTGAAACCCATAGATTTCTGGTGTTTTCTGATGCAATTCAAGATTTAACCTGGAAATAAGCATTTCAGTATATTTAGATATGATATATAAATTTATGAAATAAATAATCTCAGTTTAAAAATAAAATTGTTCATATCTGAGCTAGCCAAGCAGCCTGACTAGCTTGCTGAGTGTAGAAATAGGCTTTCCAATTAAGCGATGGATGGTAAGAAGCCTTATAGATAAGGACAGGAAATGATATAATGGGCATTCATTTTGTTAAATGCCATTCTTGGAACAGGGAGATTCTGCTACCATCAGTTAAAGCTTTTGCAAAATGCTTTTCTCAAGGATAGGAAGTTAACTAATTGAACCAGGCCTGGTTTAAAACCCATTATATTGCAGTGTTGTACTCAGATTTAGGGATTTATGGGGAAATCTCATTTTTAACATTTAAAAGAGTGTGACTGGAGATGACCAGCTGTTCTAGTGAAATGTGCTGTTGCCATATAGTGAGTTTTAAAGGATTTATGTGGCTTTCGATTGTAATGAACTGACTGGCTTTTTCCAGAATGTATTTACTTCCATGACTGTTGAAAAAAGAAAAGAAAAGAAAAGGACATCAGGGTGACTGCCAGCAGGTCAAAAGGATGACAGTGATTGGAACTTGTATTTGTTAAGGTGCTGTGGATACATATGGGCCGAGAATAAACATTTTTTTGGAATACACATACATGCTTTTTTTAAAAAAGTCTCAATATTTCTTTTCATTTGTCAATTTTTTAAGTCCCTGAAGGCTTTGGAGAGGCATAGAGGAGACTCTCCATATTGAATGGGTGTTTATATCATTAGAAGTGTTCACTTTGCTCCCCTGCTACTACATTATGGACAATTGCTATAGAACTGCTCCCATGACTTCACTTGGAAATCCACCCCCCCACTTTTTCCTCCTACTGTCATGCTGCCACAGAACAGCATTCTGTCACTGTATTGACAGAAATCAGCTCTGTGCTGCTCATTCTGTCCTTTTCAATGTCTTCCATAGCCCCTTTAACACTGCCAGTCTGCTTGCCTCATGTCCCCCTTCCGAGTCCTTCACAGCCAAACTGGGATGCCACATCTCTAAAATCCCATTTCCACTCTTGCTGAGAAACCATTCCCCACTACTTGCTGCCACACTTATTCTAATATCACCTCCACCCTGACTACCTCATGCCTATACTCTGCTGTGCCAGTTCAAAAGGAGTCAGAATCCCCAACCTCTCCTCTCTAGTCTGGCTCCATCAACAATTCAGACCAAAATGTGTCAAATAAATTCCTAAAGCAACAAATCCAGTTCTATTTGCATCCAAGTCAAATCCTTTCCTCAACATTTTTCTATTCAACCAGCTGTTAGGGTCTCCCTTTTAGTCACCTTCTAGAACTGCTAACCACTGCTTCTCAGCACCTTCTGGCAAGTGAATGGCACCCTTAATGTGAAACAATGTGCATTTTCGACTCCAACAGTGTGAAAATTCTGTTGAATTGTTAATTAAATTCTGTTGGTATGTTTATATTTAATTTTGATTTATATTGTTATATTTTTTTTTTGTTTTAACTGTTGTTTAATGATATGTGGTTTAATTGTGTAAACCGCCCAGAGTGGCCTTGGTAGCCAGATGGGCAGTATATATACTGTGTTTCCTCAAAAATAAGACAGGGTCTTATATTAATTTTTGCTCCAAAAATGCATTGAGGCTTATTTTCAGGGGACTTTTTTTTTCAGGTACAACAATCTGCATTTATTCAAATACAGTCATTTCTTCTGGATGCTGCACAGTGGTGGAGGGCAGGGTTTCACTTAACTGGGGCACCCCGAAAAATCATACTTGGGCTTATTTTCAGGTTAGGTGTTATTTTAGGGGAAACAAGATATATTAAAAAAAAATTAAATTGGGAGCTAGTGCAGGTTTTTAGAAATTGATTTCATGTCTTTTTTTTTTTTTGCATTGGCACATGCTTCCTCAAGGAAAAAATTTTTAGTGTGGTTGTAATTGGTGCTTTGGTGCTCCAGATCCTGTTTATCCTGGGTTTTCCTCTATACCAGAAACAGTTCTCCACCTCAGCTTTCTTGAGGCAGAGCTTGCCGGCCTTGAGACAGCTGACTCCAGACTCAGCAGCTTTTATTCAGCAAAGCCAGCATCAACCGCTTACAGCACAGCCTACAACTATTGTATCAGCCATTTCCTCTGTTCTTTAAGAACCATTATGACTGATCTAAATTGTGCTTTTTAATACTTAATTTTTTTAATACTGTGTTTCCCTGAAAATAAGACAGGGTCTTATATTAATTTTTGCTCCAAAAACGCATTAGGGCTTATTTTCAGGGGATATTTTATTTTACAGTCATGTCATCTTCTGGTTGCTACACAATGCTGCACAATGGTGGAGGGCGGGGTTTCACTTAACTGGGGCTTATTTTGGGGGGGTAGGGCTTATACAGTATTACGAGCATCCTGAAAAATCACACTAGGGCTTATTTTCAGGTTAGGTCTTATTTTTGGGGAAACAGGGTACAGTATAAGGTTTGAAATGGCATCGTGCTAGATGAATGCCATGCTAAATAGAAGCAGATGAGGGCGCGGATGAAGAATGGAATCCAAAACCTGTTGTACTTGGCACCAAGATTTCTTCTAATTATCTGGAGCACTGGGCAGGGGCCCCATCCTGTGCACGTGAGGTTTTGGCTATGACTGGAAGCAAGTGGGCAGCAACACTA
Source organism: Pogona vitticeps (assembly GCF_051106095.1). Lineage (NCBI taxonomy): Eukaryota > Metazoa > Chordata > Lepidosauria > Squamata > Agamidae > Pogona > Pogona vitticeps. The sequence continues at coordinate 80,586,843 of NC_135783.1, read as the reverse complement.
GCTCTGCTGCACAACCGTGATGCCACACAGTTCAGAGGGAACATTGCTTGGCACCCAAAACTCAGAAGCTCCCACAGATTCCCACAGACACTATTTACTCACGTGTTTAAAAAACTCCACTTTCCAGCCAAAAAAAATGTGCACTTTGCCGTGTAGTTGGATAATTTAAATTTGACTCCTAAACCCGACACACAAAAAAGAGGATTACGACCTGTAGTCAAGCCCTGAGTCAACATTGGATTAACAGATGCTAAGATGAGAACACAGTTTAGCCCACTATAGGTCTAGCCTTGGAAAACCTGGTCATGATGTTGGACAGCTCAACCACAACTGAGAAATTGATAGAAGGTCAAAATATTGTGTGTACTTTCTCCTCAGTTTTTTCTCTCTCTGCAGAACAAATTGGGATATGATTTGCCCCCCAGTTTTAACCATAGTTCTCTCTTACCTGAATTTTTAAAAACCATCTTTGGAACCTCATTTCAAACGTTAGTGTATCCATTCATTGCAATTAAGGGTGAAGGAAGGCATTTGCGCCAAAAAGGGGAGGAAGTGTGTTATTCTGCTGGTTTTGGTTTTGATCTTGTAAAGGAAACAAACTTTGGAACAGAGGGTTTTGTTTCAAGATGCATACATTGTGAATATTGAGCTCTGAAAAATTGTTTTCTCTCTCTCAAAACCAGGGAGAAGTGTCTCCTTCCACTCCAGCTGGCTTTGGAAAGCAAGAATATGAAGTTGGCCCAGCATGCTTTAGCAGGAATGCAGGTATGAGGGGGATACCTAATGTGATTTCTGTTTGCTGTTGTTTCAGGAAGCCTGCCCAAGTTGCAATCCCTGGGTTATGTAGATCATTTTGTCTGAAAGCTGGCTGGAAAGTTTATCCTTCAGTTACATTTACATGCTGAGTATACAGAGCAAATGAGACAAGAGTCCCTCATTGTCCCGTGGAGGTTTTTTAGACAGAACAAAACCCATGTCTTCTGCCTAGGATATGAAGTTATTTCTGAAACATTCCCTGAAGGTGAAGTGAGTTTCTGGGCACTTCTGTGTTCTGTGTGTCTCAGGGCTGGAAAATGACCTTGGTCAGCCTTGACCTAAAAGAAGGAGCATTTATAGCAAGTAAAAATATCCCTCTTTCGTGACAAGTGATGGTTCTTGCTTATGACTGAAAGAGCCCAAGTGTCAGGGTTATATAGATAAGTTTGAAAGTTGTGGTTCAGGTAGTTTCAGTTCATGCATGTATCTTAATTCAAATAAAACATAAGCTCATGTTGATTGAGCCTTCTTGTCCCATCAAAGCCTGGCTCCTGTGATATGGTTTGGAAGTAAGGTAATTTCTTCATAAATATGAAAGCTATAGCAACTCTATGCATGATGTGTATGAGGACACTTTGAAATTAAACAGATCCATATTTCTTTGCAGAAGCTACTGTCTGACGAGAGATTTGTAACCATGGAAACAGACTCTGATGACAAGCAGTTGCTTAATCAGATACTGAATGCAGTCAGAGTGACTCCTTCCCTCCATGAAGACCTGCAGGTAGAAGTGATGAAGGTTAGTGTTTTACAGACGTCAGTACTTACATGATTGCAGGGGAGACTTCCTGTCTGACTCAGATCTGCAGCTGTTCTGAAGTTCCCTGCATCCTTAGTCAGACTTCTCACATCTCAGAACAAAGCCAGGTTTTGCTGTAAATGAACATGGTTTTACCAATTTATATCTGGATCTTGATCACCAGTTCACTGACAAAAGGTGTATAAGATCATCATAGGCATTGTGAACAAAGCCTTGCCGTCTTATTTGTCTGCTATTTGTCTGTCTACCAGGGAGAAACTCCTATATCCATAGAGACTCTTTGCATGATTTTGAACCCCAGTTGTCTCTAGAGTCCTCCTTGTGGCTAATCACTCTACACAGAGAGCAAGGGAAGTAGGGCTGGAGGAGAACAGTGCTATCATATTTGTGTATGTTCCCTTTCATCACATCTAGCCCCTACACCAGGGATGAGCATTTTTCAGAGGGTCAGGGGCTGCAGATGCCCACCCCTTGACCTTTGAAGGCCATACCTGCCTGTGTGCCCCCTTCCACCCACAAATAGATTTTCTATTGTTTTTTTCTTTTACTTTTACTGAAAACGCCCTTTTGTGCTCTCTACTGCACACAAGGAGAAATATCTCACCATGTTTAGGGTTGTTTCTAAGGGATGTGATCAGATGGTGACAAAGGTGCATGTCTGATTGTGCTGGAAAGGGTTGCTTTGCTGGACACAATGTCCCTTAAAGCAACCTTCCCATACGTTAGGGAGTCACTCCAGCCTGGTCACAAATAGTGGAAGCACTGCTGTTGGACCAGAAAAATCCAGCTTGGGATGGATCGGGGCTGGGATGGAGTCATGATCACTGAGAAACAACTCATTCTGGGCAATGCCACAAGCGGTCCAAAATGCAAGCTTTGTGTCTATGTGATCACTCCTTGAGTTGTTCTAAGTGGCTCTAAGTGTCTTCTGGCTTCCAAAAGAGAGTACCAAGCCCCACAAAATTTAGGTGGTGGTGGTGGTCGTAAAAAATGGAGGGAAAATTGTTCCCTGCAGGGACTTTCCTAGAGCCAATTTTTCTTCTTATCCCTCTCCTTCTTCTTCTCCTTCTCCTTCTTCTTCAAGTGGGTTGCTGGTTGGGTCAAGGATACTCAGTGGCCACGCATGGGCCCTTGGGAGCCAATAGCAGCCTGTGGGGTGCACTTTACCCATCCCCTGTAAGCACACTTTGTAGGACCACAGGCCTTCTGTTGACTAAAAATCAGGTGAATCCTTCTTATAATCAAGAACAATTACATGACAAAAAGGTTCATCATGTTGATGCCTAGAGTACAAAGCAAGCTCTTCTATAAACACAGGATTTTACTGTAAACATTTGGGATTTCAAAACGTGCTCACAGTTTCAAACGGCCTTGTACATCTCATTATAACATACCAGTGTAGCCGCTGGATATGTTAGCTTAGAAAGACTAATCTAGAAAGAAAAGAACCACTTAGATCACATACAGTGGTGCCTCGCTTAACGAGTGCCTCACTCAACGATGAATTCGCATAACAATGGCCTTTGCTGGAAATTTTGCCGCCTCACCTAACAATGTTTCCTATGGGGGATTTTTGCATAACAATGTTTGGGACCTTGCTTCACTTAACGATGACAGTTTTAGGTCCCCTGTTTTGCTTAACGTTTTTTTGACAGCCCTGTTTTCGCTATTTTAAAAATATTCTAAAATGTTTAAAAATGTTTAAAATGCTTAGAATCGTTAGTGCACCTAATAAAACCTTTGTTAAAGTAATTTGGCTTCGTTCTGAGTCTTTTTGAATTTTTGGTGATTTTTTTTTCACCATTGAAATGTATTGAATAGGCTCCTATTGGAACGGATTAACCGGTTTTCAGTGCATTCCTATGGGAAATGGTGTTTCGCTTAACGATGTTTTCACATAAAGATGTTTTTAATGGAACCAATTAACATCGTTATGCGAGGCACCACTTGTAGTAGTAATCCACCAAGAGGCAAACCTACAAACCATAGCAGTCTCACTTACGTACAAAGGGTGAGAATCTTGAACTTTAATCTTTCTGAGATTCAAACATGGATTACCTTGCTTTTTAAAAGCTAGTATAATTCTTTCCAGAATCCTTTCATATGATGGGACAATTTTTAACCCTTGCATATTAATATAGGATGAAAGAGTACAGTATTGATATTTATTATTTTTAATATTGTTTGAGAGATGCAAGACATAGATGCATAGTACATTACTTTCAAAGGTGACTTTTTTACCCCTTTCTCCCTCCTGATATTGTTTCCTTACTATCAATTCTGGGCAGAACTTCAAGGCTTCAAGGTACTTGAGACAGAAACACTCCTACTAGCTAGGTGAAAAAACACACACCATCACTTGCATGAAGATCCATTAAATCAAATGCTAAATCAACACTTTTACTGTATAAATCCTCCTAATTTAATAAGTCTGCTGCAATCAGGACTACTACTTGAATTCAGGCCTTAATATTTAAACTACAACAAGATACAGTATAGTCCTTCCTTCCTTCCTTCCTTCCTTCCTACCTACCTACCTACCTACAAGGACCCAATGAATTCAGTAGGGTTTATTCTTAGGTAGCTCTGTATGGGATTATATCTTTTGTTCAACAATGAATGGCTGAAATCCTGTTGGTTAGCATAGTGGTTCTCAAACTGGCGTACCCAGATGTTATTGGACTGTAATTCCCAGAAGCCTTCACCACTTGCTGTGTTGGCCATGATTTCTGGGAGTTGCAGTCCAAGAACATCCGGGGACCCAAGTTTGTGAACCACTGGCTTTTTATAATAAGTTGCACCAGAGTAGGACCATTGAATCAGTGGAGCTTTAGTTAGTCAACTCCTCCACTGATTCAATTGGGCCTACTCTAATTGTGACTTACTTTAGAACAGAAACCTTATCTGTGTGATGATGATGATGATGATGACACTGCTTCTGTCTCCTTATATCTTTTATTACCTCCTAGCTTTCCAAACTTTGGAAATGTCCTTCTGAGTTGGTTTTGGTAAAGTGCAAAAACAACTACAAACATAATGTAAGGGGGGGAAAAACCCAGGCACTGAGTAGACCTGGGTTTAGCTCACAAAAAATCCTGTTCCTAACATTACTGAAGTCCTTAACTATTGCCCGTGTTTCAGGTCAGTTTGATAACTGAGTACGTAGTAATGTTCTCTTCTACGTATTTGTCTGAAATTTCAAAGCCTTTAATTCAGTTGTTGGTCCCAGCTAGAGTGGACTCATTGAATCAATGCAGTTAAAGTAATGTTTACTTACCAAGTTCCTATTGTTTTAGTGGGTCTGTACTAACAAAAACTGACTGAATTTAGGCCTGTGACCTAACTATCTTTTTGTCCCAGAAGTTAGGCAGCATGATAGCTATTATGACTTTTAATGCAACGACTCTAAACAATGATATTGTGTGGCATACAAATCAGTTGTGCTTCAGTCTCAGTACTGATGTGCATTCATCCCTAAGTACTGGTGTGCATCCTATTTTTACATTTTACAAAGTATGCTTTTATTTTTGCTAGTCCCAGGTTTGTTTTATCACATCATATTATAGTGTGGATTTAAAGCCTGTCAGATGAGCAGCTGAGGTGCTTGGTGCCCCTAACAGTGAAAGCATGTTCTGGATATTCCATAGGAGAGATTTCCAACCCCATGATCAGCTGCAAGATATCTGTGTGGAGATTTCCAAGGCACCATTTGGGAACCTACTAATTTTATACAGTATTAGCATTTCCACCATTTTTCCTGATGCAGCTCAACTCACAGTAATGTAGCTGGTAAAGCCTTCTCTGTTATTGTGTGTGTGTGTGTGTGTGTGTGTGTGTGTGTGTGTGTGTGTGTGTGTGTGTGTGTGTGTGTGTGTGTGTGTGTGTGTGTCTCTCTTTAAACCTACTAAATTTTTCTTGCCCATCATGGGGAAAAACTGGCAGCCCCAAGTTACATACAATCTGCAGCATTGATCTGAGTGGGATATTCAGTGTCCTTTTTCCTTGATGTGGCTTAATCCTGCATTCCTCATTGCCCTAGAAAATGTGAGACTGCTAAGAAAGCTGCCACATGCATGAAAGAGGAGAAATGGAAATTGCTAATTAATCCCTGCTCAACAGTTTCCCTGAACGACTGTCAGCAGTGACCTTTTCTACTATTTATGAGACTCTTTTTCTTTACTGTTAATTAAAGTGATAAAGAATCCCTGGGCTGGTGCAGTGAATTTCTCTCACAATATTAATAGATAGTATTCCTCATTTTCACCCTGACTCTGGAAAAACTAATCTTCGTAAATTTTAGCAAATCTTTTCAGTGTCTCATGTGGACATGTTAAAAATAGAAGCTCTTTTATTACAAAAAGAATACACAGTTACACATAAGGGTTTGGGATTCAATAAGGACTGTTAATTCCTGTTTTCACTTGCAGAGCATAGCAGTCTGTCACCTGCTCTGTTTAAAAGGGCATAGTGTTCTTTTAATTGATACCTGGAGCAGATGTGATGTTTTCCAGTTAGCATTGTTTTTCTTATTTTTTCTTTTAGGAAATCTTACATTCCTTTTAATAAATACTGAAAACATAATTAATGTACCAAAAAAAAAAAACAACCCTGATGTTTGGGGGTTTTTCTTCTCAGAATTTTCCATCATATGATAACAAGTTTGCCTTCATCCTTTTCTTGCATGGGACAGTTGTTAGAGTCATGTCAAGGATTTTGAATATGAAGGTTCAAGTCCCCACTGAGTTGCAAAACTCATTAAGGGACCTTGCACTACTTACTGTCTAGCCCTATCCAAGTGTTCCTAAAGTATGTGTGCATGACACTCGAGGGTCACACAAACATACTTTATGTTAGCACCACCCTTCACCATGCAAAATCAACACTCTGAAGCGAGTGTATCTGTTTAAGCAGTCCGTGTGAGCCAGCATACATAGAGAGCTTGCCCAGATATAGTAGTCTTCCTCTCTTCAAATGAGCGGTGTCCTTCATTGCATGTCGAGAACAAATCCTTTATTATGACAGAATGGGGCTGCTCTCAGCATAACCTGTATCACATGGTTGTTTTTATGGTTAAAAGGGCAGTGGCGAGCCATGTAGTTCAGTGGGCATAATCTAGTTGGCTGCTTGAACAACTACAGACTCATCTCAAATATTCCTTTCCTAAACAAGGTTGATTGAGAGGGTAGTAGCTGCAGGCATTCTTGAAATAAACTAATAGTCTGGATCCATTTCTGTCAGGGCTTAGGCTCTGACATGGTACTGAAATACTTGTCAAGCTGCAAGACAATATTCTAAGGGAGGCAGACGGAGGAGTGTGACCCTGCTGGTTGTTTTGGATCTTTCTGTGGCCTTTGATACCATTAATCATGGCATCCTTCTGAGACACCTATTGAGCTTTGAGATCAGGAACTCCATATTTTGGTGGTTCTGGCAGATCCCAGATGATACAGCTTGGAGATGCTGTTGAGACCTCTGTTATAGGGTCCCACAGGGGTCTCCCCAATGCTCTTTACTATTTATATGAAGCAACTGGGAGAAGTCATATGGTGATTTGGAGTTTGCTGTCACCAGTATGCTGGTCCTTGAATGCTGCCTATCTTCAGTAATCGACTGGACGAGGACCAATAAACTAAGATGGAGGTGATACTGTTAGGAGAATTGTTGAACGAGTTAGAGGGAAATTTACCTGGCCTCAATGAGATTACACTCCCCCAAGGATTGGGTTCACAGCTTGGGAATGCTGTTGGACCCAGCTCTCTCTAAGGAGCTGCTGTGACCAGCTTCGGTTGATTGCCCAGCTGTGCCCCTACCTGGATAAGAAATGCCCGGCAACAGGATTCACACACACAATCTCTAAAATAGATGATTGCAACACTCTCTTTGTAGGGCTGTCCTTGAAAACAGTACAGAAGCTTCAGCAGGTCCAAAATGTGGTGGCCAGACTGACCACAGGGACTAGTAAATTTAATCACATATCCCCAGTCTTGTGCACCTTCATTGGCTCCCTGTTAGTTTCTGTGCTCAGTTCCAGGTGCTGGTTGTGACCTATAAATCCCTTAATTGTTTAGGACTTTGATATTTTTCAGAACCTCTCTTCCAGAAATCAGCTATCTGTCTCACCTGATCCTCTCAATCCGTGCTGCTAAAAGTTGCTACACCAAGGGAAGCCAAAAAAGTGAATATGAAGAATCACCTTTTTGGTTATGACTCCTAGTCTCTGGAATAAAATGCCAACAGAGATATACCCAGATCTTTTCCCTCCTTGCATTTAAAAAGATTATAAATATTGGATTATTTAAAGCTGCCTTTATCTACTGAATCTCCTGAGTATGGTCAATAAATTTGTGATTTTGTTGATGTTTTAATAAATTTTATTTGTTTTATATTATTTTAGAATTTTCATAGTGTTATTAATAATTTACGATTACAATTATCATCTGTTTTATTGCCATAGTTCTTGTATTTGTATTTTTTGTTATTATGGTGTATTGAGGGTTTGTGAGTTTTTAATCCTGTGTAAACTACCCGATGTAGAGGTTGTACTAATTCAAATAAATAAATATACTGCACTAAGCAACAGGATTTTAGCCACTGAATTCAGTGAGGCTTATTTCTAAGTATACATAAGGCGGCAGTCTAAATGATATTTGGAACAGGTTCCATACTCACTTTATATATGAAGTACATATGCAGGTTATTGCCTATTGTAACGAACAGCAGTAAAAGCAGGGGTTGTAGGTGACATTTTATTAAGCTGTCCAAAAGCTTCTACTAGTGATAAATTAAACTTAAACTCATGCAGCTCCTACTTTACTTTGTTTTTTGTTTTGTTTTGCTTTTGTGGAGTTACAAAAGCTAACAAGGTTCAGGATATTAAATTGTATCCCATGGTGATTTTGTTTTACCCAAAGTCAAACTGACTGATTTCAATGAGATTTCTTCCCTATCTTCCTTTCTGGACATAAAACACCACACTCACACCTAGAGAGAATGTACAGCATTAAAAATAGGGCATTTTTCTTACACTGTAATTCAAATTTTTCTTTCAAGCAAGAGATAAACACCAACAGACACTGAGTACAGTATTTGAAGAGAGGTAGCTGTGTTCTGAAAAATGCATGCCTTCATTCAGTATATGTGACTGATCATTTAACAAAGTTAAATCTTGAAAGGGATCATTTTAAAATTACTGTACTTCTCATTGAGAAGCAAGTTGCACTGAAGCTTCATCTTTAAAAAGTCTGTATAAACTGCACTGCTTTGTATACAACATTTTTCAGGTACTTAACATATACAATGATTGGTTTTATTATGGAGAATAATAGTATTTTCTTTGTTCATAAAAGCAGGAATTCATCATAGCAACAATAAAAAGTGGTTGGTAAACTAAGACAGCAGGTAGGTGGGACATCTTGACAATGTGGACAAGGGAATATGATGATCTATGCCAATTTGCACACAGGTGCTTACTTATTAAAAGAAAATCTAGGACAGAGTTCACTTGTGCCACTGAAAATGCATTTTGGGGACTTATATACTGCAAGTTGAGAGATATAATAAAAAAAATAGTAATGTACCTTTAGGATGCAGTTGGAAGCCAGTGAAGTTCCTTAAGTAGCTTATTTTATGTTCTTTGCGGGATGGACCTGTTACCAATCTTACCACCACATCCGGTACCCAATGAACACATTTCAAAGGGAATCCCTTGAAGTAATACTTTCCACTATCTAGGATACCAGGGTGTAAATGTCAATGTTGAGGTGGTGATTTCCCAGGAGAGAATGCCACTGACACACTAATTAAAGCTTAAAACAGTGAAGCTCACCAAGGCTTCTAGGGGCGCAACTTGGTCTATAATTACCTGAGGCTAGGCTTTTTTCACAGGCTCAGTTTTTACCTATATGTGTCCTTGGCTTGACAGGTTTTCCAGTTAAAGCAGTCCATTTTCCCCCAGATGGGCCTGATAAGTGTCTCCTTTAGGGTTTTGGGAAACTGACCCTCAAGGAGAGACACATTGATGATAGAGGTGGTCCATTCCTTAGTTATTGGTCTGGTAGCTTTTAAAAGCCAGGCTGGGCAAAGATTTAGGAAGGTTGCGGTGACCCTGCAGCAATCTAACACCTTATCAACCTCAGATGATGAAACAAGCTGAAATTGATGTAATATAACCTGAAAAGCTGGTGCAGTGGATATCTCAACCTGATCTACTGCCTAGTGGTCTAGGTCCCGGGGAATGACCTCCATTTTGTATTTTAAAAATGCTGCAAACTGTTCACAGGTGAGACTATTGGAGGGAGGACCAATGGGTCCCATCTCCACATGGGTGGGGGGAGCCACTGAGAGACTGAATTTTATCAGGTGGGGGTCCGACCATGACAGGGGGACAGGCACCAGGTCAGTCATCCTCTGGCCACCTTGTTCTTGCCCTGTTGGAAAAAAAAACAGTTCAGTGTGTGGCCCGCCACATGGGTGGAGCTCTTGACAAATTGGGACATGTCAAAGGAACTGTGGTTTCCAAGAACTCATGAGCTGGTCCAGAAACATCAGTCTTAGCATGGATGTTGAAGTCACCCAGAATCAGGAGTCTGGGGGACCTCAACAGTGCTACCGAGATGAAGTCCAACAGCTCTGGAAAGGAGAGTGCTGGTTCACAGGGAACATGGTAAACCAGCACATCCCAAGTCCATCCCTTGCCCTCAATGACATGTGGAGGGCCTCCGGCCTTGGAATCACCAAGGCCTGACAGACTCTAAGATGTTTTTGTAAACAATGGCTACTGCCTGCCTGTCCCTCCATTCTCCCCTGATATTGGATGGAGTAAACATTAAGGACAGGGCCACACACTCTTCTGTGCCCACCCAGGTTTCAGTGATGCAAGCTAGATCTGCCTCTTCATCCAGGAAGTAAGTGGGCTTTATTCTGGGTAGATCTGGCATTTAGCAACATCAGAGGGAGAGTGGAAGGCTGGCTAAGCTGGTTACCTCATACCTGAGAGATTGAAAAAGAGCTAGAATGGGGTACAGCTTTAAGACAACATTCTACTTTCCTTACATTGATGCAACTCTGAACACAAAGTTGTTGCCATTAAAGGAAGACTCTTAAATAATTTATCAGGATCTTGTTTCATTGTTACTATTGTTGCTGTGCATAAAAAGACATTTTGTTTGGCCACATGATTGAGTTCTGCCTTAACCCAACAAATTTATGTATTCTTTGGTTGTTCAGGGTTTTTCGGGCTCTTTGGCCGTGTTCTGAAGGTTGTTCTTCCTGACGTTTCGCCAGGCTCTGTGGCCGGCATCTTCAGAGGACAGCAACCTGTACTCTGGTGTAGTTGGCTTGGGAGGAAGAACAACCTTCAGAACATGGCCAAAGAGCCCGAAAAACCCAGAACAACCATTAGATCCCGGCTGTGAAAGTCTTCGCGAATATATTATGTATTCTTTCATTAGAGAACATTCAACATGTCACATGCTTTATAATTATTGCACTCCTGATATAAGACTGTTCTGATGCTTGAAGCATTGATCACTCTGAGTAATAGTTTCCAATGAAGGTAGAACCTTTTTACAGCTCTACTGATTAATAAGAAATCCCTCTGTTCATTCTCTTCATAATTAAATATGCCATGCTTTATACATTGAGAAAGGAGCACATAATCCATCCGTGTCTATTAATGTTCCATATCACTGAACCATATGTACTGATATCTGAAGATAACTGGGAGTAGTTGTTTGAACTGAGATAAATTACTATATATAGGCTGGAAAGAATAGAGTCAATAAAATTTGACACATGGGGAAAGAAGGAAAAAGCATTTCTTTTTGGCCCATAGCCAAACAGAGCCCTGTTTAAAAAGCGCTTGCTTCTCGTCTTTTGGGGAGAAAGAGGAGAAAGGAATAATACCTAAGCATCAGGTAACATACTTCACTATGGAATAGATTGCATCATCATCATCATCATCATCATCATCATCATCATCATCATCATCATCATCATCATCATCATCATCATCATCATAGCAGCAGCAGCAGCAACTTTTTAGTCAGTTCTGACTTATAACTTTCCAGGGTTTTTTAGATAGAGAATACTCAGGAGTGGTGTATCATTTCCTTCTTGTGGGGGCACCCTGAGACTGTGCAGTTTTTAGTTTCAGGGTTTTTTTCATATTCATTTGCAACACGGAATTGCGTTTCTTTCCCCCACACCTGCAGGAGCCACACACTGGTCTGATGTTTTAAAGGCCTTGTAATCTAGTGCTGGTTGCCCATCAAACCAATTCAATGCTATTCCACCTGGAAATATATATATATATATATATATTAAATTGAAAACTTCTTGGGTTAAATAGTTTCAGGTGCCGTGTGGTTTCCTGCCCCCAGACCACCCAATCCTTGCATGTGGATGCATGAATTCCCTCAGATAGCATACCATACCATACCTCAGAGCAACCCTGTTTAGGGCAATTCACCCTGGGACAATAGGATTCGCTAGTTGTACCCTAAGTGGTGTAGACGGTTCTTGTTCCTTGTTCACTAGAAAATGGCTCTCCTCATATGAGGTCCTGTTATTTACTAGTTGGCCTTTTCACAGAGAAGTGTACATCAGCTGTGGTAGTTGTGAAAGAGCTGTCCAATGTTTCCCTCTGAGGTTACTGTAAACAGCTATTTTACCCAGGCAAGTGAATGTTCAGGTTCACAAATAGAGAATATCAATATATAAAAAGGGCTTTCCTGAAATCTGAAAAAGCATTAACCCTTACAATTTTGATTAGTAGATGTAAAATTTGTGATATTAGAAAAATATGGCCTGTATGTTCCTTCTGTTCTTATATAATTTAAGATTATTATTTTTTGGCATTCATTTTTAAATATTGTGCATTATGCAGGATAAAAATGGCAGTTTTAGGATTCTGTAAAAAGTCCACAGTCAAAAACTGTTCCAAAATCTTCCTTTACCCAGTCCTGGGAGAAATTGTTTTTATAGAGAAAATATCTTCTGTAGTCTTTGTTCATTTACTTGCTAACCTCATCAAGATAATATCATCCATATTCTTGGAAACTAAGGAAGAAAATCACATTTCTTCTTTCAAGACAGGAAACTCTAATTAATGAGAACAGCTTTCACCATAGTATTTGCAAGATAAGATTGTATCTAATCTTGTTTGCCTTTGTAACATATTATTACTAAATATAACAGTATGTTCTTTTTCTATAAGAAAATATTCTTTTTCATGTTCTGCTCTTGTCTCCATGGTGCTATTTGTGTTCTTAGTGCCCTCTGGGAGAGGGGCCTCTAATGGGGTATCTTATCTTTTTTTAAAAAGGAAGATTTCTATTGTGTAGGATGGGATTTTATTTTTATTAGCACAGACATTCTGAAATGGCCTTCCTAAAGAGACCTGAAGGCAATTTTCTTGTTTAAGTGTATAGTTTAAACCTTTTTATTTAGTCATGGATTTTAATGTTACATTCTTGGGAATCTGTTATTCACAGACAAAAAGACTATTTAACCTACTAGTATTTTGCCTGTTGCCATCTACCTAATTTATGCATGTTTATTTGTTGCTGTACCTTTGCTTATACAGCTTTTTTGACTAAAGGTTTAATTTTAAAATCCTATAATGAATAATCATTAAATAGCAGGTGGCCATCTCCAACTCAGACACTGCCATAAATCCCTAGCACATTCCTATCATTGTCATAATGTAGTTTTATGTTAGAAAACTGAAGCATATGACAAATATTTTTAAATTAGGGTTTCACTTAGCAATGCATGTAGTGACTCCAAATTCTTGTAATAATCCCAGAGTCAAAATAGTCACAGTGATGTCCAAGGTCTGGTAGGAGAGGAATAAGAAAAAGATTATCTTTGGCCATCTTGAGGTAAATAATTGTAGACCAACATCTCTAAGCAAGTCCATGGTATACATAATGCTTAGAACTTTCTGTTTGGAGATCTTAGAAATACAGTGTACAAATTTTGCATGATTTTTACAGAAGCTGGTGTAAAGTGGACAGAACTCTAGTGCTCAGGTGGCCGCCGAAGGAGACAGGAATAATATTCAGAATACCCGTTGCTGGGTATTTTTAAGACCCATCTCAAAACTTGGATGTTCAAGCAGGCTTTCCCTCCAGATAACTCTTAACCTTTTCTTCCTTAATTTACTTTTTGTTATATTGGCATCTTGAAAATATGTCTACTGGTTATTGTTGGCTGCTTATTGTTATTGTGCATAGTGTATTGGTTTTTTGTTATATGTACATTTTATTGTGTTTATATGTTTGGAAGCTGCCTAGAGTGGTCATTTTGAACAGATAGGCGGGGTATAAAAGCAATCAATCAATCAATCAATCAATCAATCAATCAATCAATCAATCAATCAATCAATCAATATAAGATGTGTAACATCTACCCATTTTTAATATTCATGTGGTTTCCCTGAATTACTCAGGTTGCACTGGGAAAACGCTGAGAATTGTTAAATGTATTACTGAGAAAGCCCTGAAACTATAATATAAAATAGTCAATATGATATAGACAAATGAAAATAATATCAATAAGACATTAAAATAAAATAAAATAACTCCAATGTGATGAGCTATACCAGTTTGAAGCTCTTTGGTTTCTATTTATTTGTTCAGCAGAACAAAGTGAAGATGAAAGGAAAAAGCTCCAACTATCCAAGGCAATATACAAAATAATCAATGTGGTTACTTTACTAAAACTAGAACAAATATAGTAATAACAATGCATTAATAGCTAATGTTATGTTCTGCTGAACAGTAGTATTACATTGATTAAAATGCCTTGATTAGTCAATGCAGGGGATGATGGTAATGGTATGCTCAGTTACAGTATCATTTTTGTTGTATAAGTAATAGTCAATTTTCATAAGGTTTTAATGTAGTCATACTTGTTAAAAATGAAGGGGAAAAAACTAATCCCAAACTATTCTTTAAAACATTACCACATTGAAAACATTTGTATTCTCCAATCTTAATACGAGGTAGATATATGTAGATATACTGTATGCAGTTTTAGTAGATATATTTAATTATAAGTCAGTACAGCTAGCTTCCTTCCGACTACTATAAATCTCCTCCATCCATTAACCCAAGGATCTCTAAAGCCTTTGAAAAGGCAAGTCCCATATAAACATGACCCAGCAAGGTCTTGGGCTTATTTCAGGCACACTATAGTAATCAAAAGTTATTATGCAGTTTTTCTCCCTCTCCCTCCTTAAAAGAGCATTTATGTATGTGTATGGTACAAAAAGAGGGGAAGTTGCACATAGCACTATGAACCCACATTTTAACAATGAAATATGTTGACATTTGGACAGCTTGCTAGATGCCATGTTGGAATCAAGGCAGTTGCACAATAAAAGCCTCATCTGGAAGCCCCTGCACATTCTTGGCTGGCGTTCCCAGTCTCCCTTACCTGAGTTAGATGTGGTTTGAGAAGGCCACGGTTCCGCGTACTGTGCCATAACTTGTGCAGTTTGGCTCACATAGTATTGTCCACTGGTTATAAGGCAGAATTTGTAACGTGAGTTTTGAGACATCCCGTTTTTAGACTTTTGAGTAGTCAGGAATAATGCCAGATTTCAGCTTGCAAATATATCAGACAAAAACCAAAGACAAAAATGTTGTGGCACCTTAGAGACTAATGGTGATGTTTAATCTGAACTTTTGTTGTTCAAGTCCATGTCCTCAGAAATTAGAGCAAGATTATATGATAGACACATATAATCTGTATATTTCTGTAAATATTTATGTTTTGTAAATAGTTGTTTGAATGAAAACAGAGGCTTAATTTGCAAGTCTGGTTGGCTAAAGTTTCCAAGAAAATCCTTTTCTAAGGAAATCCTCTTCTGGGAGGAAAATAACATAAAGGGTTAGTAACAGGAAGTACCGGTACTCATTCCCATTAATGTCTAGCTTGACACTAAAGCTTTTGTTCATTACTTTGCAGGTCCTGCTTTGTATAACATTCACTCCAACATTTGAGCTAAATGGAAGTTCCATACTTAAGATTGCTGAGGTGAGTACCTTTTTTTTCCTCTGGAAGTTACACCTGGGTTATTTAATAAAAATAATCAAAGTGCTGTCCAATAGAACATATCTTTTTAACAGTTCAGTTGAAATTTGAAATTTGGCCATTGTGATCTGCTTTCACATCTATAAACAAAACATTCAAGGAAGAGCATCCATTTATTTATCAGGCCCTTGACTTCTCCCTTCATTTCTCTGTTTTTCTTTAATGCTTTTTTCTCTTTTCTGCACCTGGTACTGATTCCCTTGCAGGCAGAAGCTGCAGAGGGGGTAGTGTTTCCCCACTCCTCACACACACTCTTAGGCAGTTCATGAGGACAATGAAGATCCAGTGAGCACCTATGGATCTCTGAAAAAGTTTTGCTAACATTTTATTGGCTAGATCAAATTTTAATGGTGGTTGTACTTTTATTTGTTGTCACAAATGTTACAGCCTCGTCACAAGTGTTCAGGACCTATATGTCAATGAAGCAAGGAAACCTCGTCCATTAAAATGGGGGTGGGGATGTGAACACAAACAAGTAGTGTAGTCAGTTAGGTTAAACATCTAGTCCTTTTCTTTGGCGTAGTGTTGTGGCATAAAGGACATTGCATGCTCATTCAAAATGCTCTGTCTATAATAGGGCTGTACATTTCTTATGTTCTTACCGTACAATCGATACGAACGCCATGCTGCTGTCATTTCTCCCTCCCTCCCTCAGGTTTGCATTGAAACCTATGTGTCCAGTTATCATCAGCGGAGTATTAATACAGCTGTGCGAGCAACCCTTAGCCAGATGTTGAGTGATTTGACTGTACAGTTACGGCAAAGGCAAGAGAATACGGTGAGTTTGATGTTATCAGTAGATAAGATCAGTGTTTCCTGCTTCTGCTGCCCATACAGTATTTTATTTTAAAATGGCCTAAAGTTTCAAGAGCCATGATTTAAAACAGCCCATTAAAGCCTTCCTCCAAACTAAGGTGAGCTTTAATAGGCTTGAAAATTCTTCCCTAATTTAGGCGTCATCTAAACCAGTGGAGAACATTGACTTTTATGATTTCCATCCCAAGATGCACTTCCAGAATTGCTAGTATGTGTATAATCTGGCCTCAGTAAATATTGCTGTTTTCCTTCTATCCATGCTAATGACAATGCATTTATCTTTTCTCAATAGATAATTGAGAGCCAAGGAGTTCTTCAGGGGATCAAGAGCCCAGGTATCTTTTAATTACTTTATCCCTTACTTAAACGCTGATCGATTCCTCCATCCTTCAAGTTTTTTTTCTCATACTTATGCAAAACAGTCAGGCATTTTAAATTTTCTGTTCATGAGCATTACCTTACTTTTTTCAGCCATCATGACAGTCTTTCAGAGTGAATGGTGTTTCCTTTTGTTCCCATAACACTGCCAACCTTTATCTTATACTACTTTCCAATGTGTACTGCTTCCAAATCTATAGTGCATGTAATTTCTAGCATTGTGTAACCAGCATAAAAAAGGTTGGCTCCAGCAAATGAGCCACCAGAAAGAGGTAGCTAAGGCATGAGTGCTGTGGATTCAGAGAATGCACATCAAAATCCCAGAAGAGTGCACCTTTCTTCAGAGATCTGATAGAAGAATTTATGCCTTTGAATTGCCACTAGTCTCAGTCATACTATAGAACCATTAGAATTGAATGAGTACATTAAGAGCAATTAAAATCAACAAAGAATATAGACATCCTATACCAGTCCACAACGTTGTTTTTTTACTCTGTTCTTAAAATCAGTCAGGAAGGAAACAGATCACAGCCCGAAAGGGAATGCATTCAGTAGTGGCAGAACCACAACAGAAGCAAACTCTCTCCTGTGAGCTTCTTGATGTCTTTAAGAGAACCTTTCCCGAAGACCTACAAGGGGAATGTGTGAAGCTCTATAGGTCCTTCTATATGCTCTCTCACCAAGGTTATATTCAAAACATTCTGCCAAAGCAGTAGTTGGGAAGCAATGGAGGCTCCTGTACAGACATTCCAAAGAAGAGAATGCTTCTCTTGTCATATTGGGTTCCCACTGCACTGTCTTTATCAAGTCCACAGTTACAGAAGTTGAGATGGTTCTGCAATTGTGTAGCTAAATGTGAGGATTGGCCTAAAACATTTTGCTGCTTGAGGCAAAAGGTAGTATATTCTTGATCCATCCAGTAGCAGGCTGGACAGGTAGTTGAGTTTTCTTTCAATTCTGGCCAGTTTAGTGGTGCAGGATTGGCAATGTCATACAGACAGAAGGGAGAAATTGAGGGCCTTCCACTTAACTCAGTGTCAGCTGCTTGACACAGTTGCCTCCTCCTGCCTAGTGACCTCTTGCATGTATGTTGCAGCTAATGTGTGCCCTTTGTCCTGTTTCCAGATTCAACAACAGAATCCCTTTGCGATGATGTTGTCTCAGTTTTTGCCGTTCTTTGTGAAAAGCTTCAGACAGTCATCAGGTAAATGGGTTTTCATGAAGTGGTGGAGAGTCGGCCATTGTACCTAGCCAGGATTGCTCTTGTAGTATTCTGTGGGTCCCCTACCCCATCCCAGAATTCTAGGGATCTTGGTTGCTATATCTCTCATTTTAAAGGACAGGCTTGTAACTTTCATGCATACAGACAATAGCTAGAAAAACTGTGTACTAACAACATGACTTCCATTTCTGATGCAAACTGTGCCTCCTGGGCCACACCGTTCCATGTAGTGTTTGCAGAAGCCTCAAGAGTTGGCAATCAAAACATCTTATGAAATGTAAGGGCTTAGTGCAGATTTTCAGTGAAGAAAAACTGTTTTTGCTAGCTGTAGACCTATGGGCAAAGCTGTGCATAATAAAAGTTATTGACCCACAGTTCTTGTTACTGGACCTCCTGGTGGAACTTCAGTTTGCTTCTGCCTTGGCTTGATTTTGAAGAGTCCCACAATGAGTCTTGTAGTATTCCTTTCAAATAAAAATGCTCCATCTAAGCATTAGTCTTTTTTGATGAGACAATGGCAAGCCAGCTTTTATTCCTGGCCTACATGTAATCAGCCCAATTAAGTGCAGTGCTCTTTGATGTGTTGCACTGCGGGATATGAAAAGCGTCATGGAAAGACTGAGGAGTGAATTGGGAAACTCTAGGTTATACATATTGTACTGGAAAAGCAGAGGTCTAGTTCTCTCAATAGTACTTTTTTACTTGTGCATCCTTTATTACGTCTGGAGACTGTAATTACTTTCACAGTTGTAATTATAGGCAGATAGTATCTCTCTGGTTTTGTTAAAACTAAGGAGCTTATTAGCAATAGTAGTGTTTATATTTATTTTAATTGTACGTGCATTCTTAATTACTGTAATAGTAGCTTGTTAGTGTAGTTTCTTGTTATTATTAATACAGAACAGTATGTGTTGTTACTGGCTTGCCAGTGCAGTTGTCTTGTATTATTAATACTGCACAGAAGCATATATTTCCCAGTGTTATCATACAGTCAATTGCAGTTGTTATGAGGGGCAGTATTTGCAAGGTCGCTCTTTTGAATGACTGATAAGGCAGTCCTTACTTGCTTTTCCATACCACAATAATGTCACCACCAAAATGAGCTCAGTAAGATGAGGATACAGTTTCCTTCATGCAGGGTCAAGGGCAACTCTGCCCCAATCCTCCAGGACCCACAGGGGCTGCGAAGTTGCTGTAGGGTTCTTACACAAAGACTGCTTCTCTCACAGATTAGCAGGAGCAGGCCGTGGCAATGGTAGCTTCCGGTGAGGAACACCAGTTCTTGGACTGCTTAAGGTGTTGGAGAACTATTATTCTTAAGCTGAAATAGAATACAACACATCCATCTGGTCCACCTGATCAAGTAAAGGCAAGCAGGACCAATAAAGCCAACAAATAATGTGCCAGCAACACAATGCATTTGCATCTGGAAGCCAGGTGATGGTAACAAATAATGAGAAGTTACTTTTGAATAATAACATTCCAGGCTCTTATATGTAGATCCAGCTGCCCTGCTTCTGTCAAGACCAGGCACAAAAGACACTCCAAAGAGGCATTGTAGTGATAACTCTTTTTTGCCTCTAGATGCCGTCTTGTAGGAAATCCCTCTCTCCATATATCATTATTTTAAACTACTAAAGATTTTAAACTACTAAAGCTAGAATAGAATGTCTTAGTGATTCATCATTTACAACCATTGCCTTGACAGAGGGATAATATAATGTCTGAAATCCGGTTGTATGGTGAAGTAAGTCAAACTGAAGTAGAGCTGTTGAATTAGTGGTTATTTGTTGAGTCAACCCTTAAAATGAATTGATTCAAATAGGCTTGCTTTAGTTGTGACTTCCTAAATTACACTAGACCCATTTGAATCGATGTAACCTATGGAGGAGTTGACTCACTAGATCTACACTTTATGTACAGTGGGCCTACTCTGGTGCTGCATATTGCACTAAGCAACAGGATTGCAGCCAGTGTATATTTTAATTTGTCTCTTCCCAAGAATTCCCTGGATTTTTCACTGAAATATATTTCAAAACATTAAATCATGCAGCTCCACTATGTTATATTGCTCTTCTATACCTTAATAAGATGTACATGTGCAGTTTGGATGTTTACTAAATAAATAAATAAATAGTTCTAGAGAAACATAATGTAGCTTAGATATTTGCCATTTCTAAAGCAAGAGTTACTCCAGAGAAAATCTTGTCCTTCCTATAGTACGCCAACCTTGGCATCATTTTTTTTTTTGAAAAGCCAGATTCAGCAGTTTTCAGGACAATGGGCCATAGGTTCATTTCATTATTTTTGCACCATGTTATTTTTATACCAAACATTTGTCTGAAGGAAGTTAAGCTACAAAGGAAGCATAAAAGGGAGTCAACATAACTTTCCTGCCAAGGGAGTCTACACTGGGTCTCCCTCTGCTGCCCTTCCATTGTCAAACACATTTTTTTTGCCTCAGGCAATGTAAACCTCCCTTTTATGTTTGTTGTCTTTAGTATACTTGTTTTGAAATGTTATGTTTTAAGTAAAATTTGTTTTTATTCTTAGTCCTATTTTTGTGTATACTACTGAAAGCATCTTTTTCGGAAGGAGAATTTGGGGTATATAAATAATGCAATTATATCATTATTTTTGCCCCACTCCTTCACGGAAGATCCATGTACAGAAGCAGACATATGGGTACATAGTTGCTGTGTATCTTCCTGTACATCAGAAGGTTCACCTGAGATTCACAGAACTTACTTCACACATCTCTAATGGTCATGAAAAAAGGTATCCCCATCCAAGAGTATGACTAGAACACAACCAGAGCCTGCAAAAATGAATGGAAGAGCTTTTACTTGGTATATTGTTATTGGGAGAAAGAGAAGTAGAAGCTTAACCCTCTACTGCTGAAATGAATGGGTTACCAAAAACAGTGACAAAAACGTTGTTTTAAATGTTGTGAAGTGTTCGGATGGCCTGATGTAATTCACATTTTATGAGTAAGCTGACAATATGATGCCTCCATCTTCATAATAAATTCATTTTTCTCTTTAGGTTAAATGGACTCCAGATAATTGCATTCAACTGTTCTCCTTTTCACTTGCTCAGTAGAGAACCTTCCTTTTGTGATACAGGAGGAATTATCCTCTGTCTTTTCATTGCAACTGTGCTTAACGAACAATGAAAGGTTAATTGTTTTTCTTCCATTTTGTCAGTGAGAATCAGCAATTGCAGCTTCTCTACCTGGAATGCATCCTCTCAATGCTGACTAGTTCCTCTCCCAGCATGCGTCACCATAAAGGATTCACTGACCTCATTTGGTAGGTTGGCCTGTGTTCAGCTATTCAGCAAACATACTAGAACTTTAGCCGTGCATAAAAGGACTTGGATTTTCATATATGAGCAAAGACGAAATAGTTTTTATTGCAGTATTTAAAAAAAAGAAATAGTATTATGGGAGGGGGGTAGGCTTTGATGTACCATGCTATGAAACTGCTTCAGGACTGAAATGCAAGAGCTTTCTTTCCATGCATTATAACATTGGGACTTAGAACAGACATCTTCTGCTTGCCTAGTGGCATATTGTGTCTGGAATGGAACCACAAGCAAGTCAGGCACGCATGCAGGTTACCGGTACATTGTAGTGGCTGAAGGACAGAGACCCAAAGGATACATTTATGTATACATTCAGACAATTTTTTAAAAAAAAAATGTTATTGCACTTCAAAAACTAACAGTTAGCCTTGAAGGTACCATAACACTTCTTAATTTTTAGTTTTGTCTGGCTGTGCTTGCACAGGCTAACCTGGCTACTTTTTTTAAAAAAACACTACATTTATGTACAGTTACATCTTTCATTGCTGCTGTTTTAATTTTTGTTGGCTTTTTCAAAATGTCGAGGTCAGAGGATGAGGACTTGTTTTGCTGGCAAAGCTGCTTCCGTCAGCGGAACCAGGATGAGAAACAATTCCACCCCTTCCTTACCACCCCACATGAATCCTTGAAATCTCTTTCAGACGGCTAAGCAGTTCTCCAGAGCAGGTTCTCAAGGTGCATGCAGAGCAGCATGGCGGCGGTGGGGGGGGGGGAGTACAAGTATAAAGTTTTATTGTGCTAGCAGTAAACTACGATCATAGGACAGCTTACTCTCCAGTCATCTCATTTATCCACATAACCATAATTATGTGGATGATTATTGGTTGTCAATGTAAGAATACAACATTTGTTTGTTTTTCTGTACCATCTCTTTGTTTATTCCACTACCACCTCTTTTTACTTGTCAGGAAACAGTTGTGCCCAGCCCTGGTAGTTATCTTGGGAAATCCACTCCATGACAAAACCATCACCTCCGCTCACAGCAGCAGCGGCCATGAGGCTGACTCTCCTTCCTTGGGGGTCTCTGATCATGGCCGCGGGTCTGGCTGCTCTTCGACCGCACCTGCCCTCAGTAGCCCTGTGGCCCGGACCATCTATTACATCGCTGCAGAACTCGTGCGTTTAGTGGGGTCGGTGGAGTCCATGAAGCCTGTCCTACAGTCCCTTTACCATCGGATGCTTTTATATCCCCCACCCCAGCACAGAGTGGAAGCTATCAAGATCATGAAAGAGGTGAATTAACCAGTGAAAGGTTTTGGTTCGTTTATTTCTTTGTTTTTTCTCCTTGACTTCAAGGAAAGGACAGCAGCGTGTTTGTTTGTTTGTTTGTTTGTTTGTACCCACTGCAAACTGTTTCCAAAGCCAGTTAGAGAATTTGGTTATTGTGCAGCTTAAAAGGATAGGTAGGTGGATGCAATGGTAAAATTAATAGATGTGGGGGGGAAGGAAATACTTTTGAAACAATTTTCATCAAAATACATGAGAATTAGAATGTTTTCAAGTTTTACCTCAATTTCAGTAGTGATGGGGATTCTCTGGGCAGTTGGATTCTACCTGTATGAAAGACCCTTCTCTGACTCCTACACCATTTTGCAGTATTCAAAGAAGGGATACGAAGCAGGGTTACCACAGTAGATCCAATGAAGTAGGAGCGGAGATGTGTGATCTCTCACAGATAGTACAAGCCACTGCTGTAGGCAGCTGGTGCCTCCAAGCAGATATAGGCTTATTGTGATCCCTGCAACCAACTCCTATGAATAAACTGTCTGCATTCTCCACTAGCTGAACTATCCTGATCAGCTTTAAGGGTAGTCCTGTGTAGACCATTCATGTAATAAGTCATGATCAGGGCAATAAAACTAACAAAGATGCAACTACAGCTAGCTTAGCAGCCTATCCTGAAGTAAAGGGAATAGGCTACTGCTGTTGTTTTCTTTAGTGCTTCCAGGTGACTACTGAGAATAGAGATAGATCTGCCAAAATATGAAGTAATTTGCTCAGCATTCAGGGAACTGATAATTAGTCCAGGAGGGTTTGAGGAATATATGTATCCAGGAAATATATACACAGGAGTGTCAATGGAAGCAGGGTCATAGAATACAAACTTAGAATGACACGTTACATAGCTATTGTTCACCATAGTAGAGTACTTTTCTTTGTGTTGCATGATCCAGTTGCCGTGTTGTGAGTAATCATGCTAAGGGCCGTTTTGTTACATAGCAGTCCTGTACAGACGTCCTACTGAGATCAATAGGTTTTAACTTCCAGGTTTGTAGGTGCAGGGTTGTAATCTAAAGATGATTTTGTTCCACAAGATCCCTCAGGTCCATCTCTGGAACATATTTGGAAAAGTGAAATGCAAATAAAATTGGCATTGACGAAATTGGCATCGCAGGGAAAATGTCTACAGAGGAAAACATGGTGATGCCGATGAGAATTAAATGTAATGGTTGAAATTGCTTTGGCTTTTTCTGTTGCCCTCCACCATAGTTGTAAAAGCAAAACTAATAATGCAGCAATGCTGCTTTGCTACCACTTCATGCTATGGCATTAGTCTGATTAATATATCATCAGAATCTGTTTTCCCCGCATTTATTTATTTCTGATTACAGTAACCGAAGCCATGTATTAAAATGTATATTAAAATGGCTCATTCACAGCAGCTACTCATAGACTCATGGCCAGATCTTCTCCTCCTTTGTGGTCATGGGGGACTGCATGTTGTCTGATGGGATATTATCTCTTTTTGTGATAATATTAAGTGGAACTTGTGAACTGCTTGCAGTGGTGCCCCGCATGACAACGATAATCCGTTCTGTTAAAATCGCTGTACAGCGAAATCGTTGTCATGTGAAAAAAAAAACCATTGGAATGCATTGAAAAACGATTAATGCGTTCCAGTGGGGGAAATACCTGATTGTCCTGCGAAGATCCTCCATAGGGCGGCCATTTAACAATTGCTGTCTTGTGAAAATTGGTCCGGAAAACAGCGGGGAGCCATTTTGCGGACCACCGATCAGCTGTTTAAAATTGTCGTCTTGCGAACAATCGGTTCGCGAAGCACGGACCTAATCGTTGTTAAACAAAAATCCCCCATGGGAAACATCGTTTTGCGATCTCTATAGTGATTGCAAAAAAGTCATCTTCAAGCAATTTCGTCGTCATGCGGGGTAAGCGTCTAGCAGGGCACCACTGTATCTATATGCTGTCCCTTGAGGAATAAGGCGAGTTTCCTTAAAGGGCCTCTTAGAAAAATTCAAAACAGGATCCTTTGTGAGTTCAGCATGCACAGCACCACTCAGTCAGCCTTGTTCACTTGTATATTTATTACATTTATGTTCTGCTTTTCATCCAAAGAGCTCATAGTATTGCACATGACTCTCTTTCTCCCTGCCTTATCCTTACAACAATTCTGTGTTATAGGTTAGACTGAAAGATACTGTGAGCCCAAGGTCACCCAGTGAGCTTCATGGCCCAGCATTAGTTCTAGTATCACTTCCCAGCCCATACTTGCCATATGTGTCTGTATATACTCTAAAACTATCAGTGGCAGAAATCCTGTTGAATCATTATGTAGGCATAATGTTGAGTTATGCTTACATTAGGGACAATAGTGCCAAGGTAGAAGTGCTGTTTACAAAGCATTTCTACTGATGTCTTGCACATTCATTCAAAACAGGGACCGTGTGACCAATTACACAGTCAACTTGCTCAGTCCTTGTTGACGGAGTGGAACACCCAACACATTTACACCGTCATAACATTACATTATGCCTGGACAAACAGGATTCCAAACAGTGCTTTGCAATCTAAATATAGAGTCCCTACTTTAAAGAGCGCTTACAAATTGGTTCAGGGTGTTCTTGGGCATATCAGACTATTGGAGAAATAAAGCTGCCTTCCAGTGCTGTGCATTTTATCTCAGCTGCATGAAGTATTTATTTTTTTCATACGGAGATTAACTGTATTCTGTTTAGATACTTGGCAGTCCTCGTCGCTTCTGTGATTTGGCAGGCCCCTGCTCCACTGAACCAGAATCCAGGAAGAGGTCCATTTCAAAAAGAAAATCCCATCTGGATCTTCTGAAACTGTATGCTCCATTTCTTAATTTGAGTCATATTTTCACCTAACCACTTAGATGACTATCATATTATTGGCTAAGTTTTCTTTGTTAAAGAAGAAGAAAAATAAAATGAAAAAAAACTGAATGGATCTGATTTATAGCATTATAATTAATACATAATATGTTAATTAGAACTAGTTCTAATTACCTTCCTCATTAAAAACTGATCAAAGAGTTTACAATTTGAGTTTACTCTTAAATTTAAAAAATATGTAGAAGGCATTTGAGGGAATGGGAAGAGTTCTGACACTGGAATCCACAAGATTTTATCACTAGAACTTTGAACTGCTATGTACATATCGGATAGTACTTAGATGAGGCCAGGTCTATCCACCATTTTATATTCTCCTTGCTTTTCAGTCACAAGCAGTGCACCTACCCCTGTTTCTTCCCAGGTCTGAGGATGATGTCATCCGTGGTAGCTTGCCAGGCTAGACTTCCTTCTCGGCTCTGTGAAGTTCCTGAATCAAGAATCCCTGGCTGTTCTCTGTACCTTTGGCAAGAAAACAATTGAGGTTTCAGCAAGAATAAATGGTTGCAATTGGAAAAAAAAACATGTTATCTTCAGATTTTTTTTTTAAAAAATGATTTTTGTATTGATTACTTAAAAGTAAGAAGAATCATGTAACAGCTAAAATGGAGATTTAATAGGTCTAAACACCAGATTAGAATAATGTAAACAAGGGAAAGGGGGGGAAAGAAATGGAAGCATGGAAGAAGAAAAACAAAACAAGAGTGTCTACACGTAGGCTTCTATAAAAGGCGTCCAAATATAAATATATATATCCATCTGCAATAGCTATCTATATACCATATGTTTGTATATCAACAATGTTGTAAGGTCTTCTGTCCACTGGGTGATTGGTGGTGGGCATTTTTCTTTCCAGTGTTGCAAATAAGTCTTTTTTGCATTTATAAGGGCATAGTGAGTCCATCTGCATTCATCATAGGCATCCTTCGGTCTCGAGAGACCATGGTAACATGCTCTGAATTGAGGAGTGTCCTCTCCAGAGCATGAAGCCTGGGTAAAGTAATATGGAGGATATTCATATTCATTCTATTCATGTGCTAAGTAGAGGTTAATTGTAAAGAGCGAAAAAGCACATTCTTTCTCCTTTTTATCACAGGACCCTTCCCCCACCTTCTTCCCTTATTAATGCTGTGACTTTATAGAATGCCTAGTGCAGCAAAGGAAAAAAAAACAGCAATGATTTTTCTTCTTCTTCATTTCATTTTAGGATCCTGGATGGGATGACAGAAGCTTGTATCAAAGGTGGCATTGAAGCATGTTATGCCTCAGTGTCTTGCGTCTGTGCTTTTCTTGGTACTTTAGATGAGTTAAGTCAAGGAAAAGGCCTGGAGGAGGAACAGGTCCACCTGCTTCTCCGACGCTTGGATGAACTGAAGGATGGGGCTGAGACAAGTAGAGATTCCATGGAGATTAATGACGCGGATTTCAGGTGGCAAAGACGTATCCTCTCCTCAGAGCATACTCCCTGGGATGCAGGCACTGAGAAAAGTCCTGACATTAGTATTAGTGTCACCACAGATACTGGTCAGACAACATTGGAAGGTGAACTTGGGCAAACCACGCCGGAAGATAATTCGGAATTGCGCAAAAATTCTCTACATTCACCAGCTGGACAATCAGGCAAAGAAATTCACTATAAAGAACCAGAATCTGAAATTGTTGACCAACCAGATGTTGTTCAACGGAGCCATACAGTTGTCTATCCAGATATCACTAACTTCCTGTCCGTAGATTGCAGGGCACGTTCCTGTGGATCCAGGTACAGTGAGAGCAATTTCAGCATAGATGACCAGGATCTTTCAAGGACTGAGTTTGACTCATGTGACCAATATTCTATGGCAGCAGAGAAGGATTCTGGAAGATCCGATGTTTCAGACATAGGTTCAGACAACTGCTCATTAGCTGATGAAGAGCAGACGCCAAGAGACTGTCCAGGACACAAGTCTTTACGGACAGCAGCCCTTTCCTTGAAACTGCTAAAGAACCAGGAAGCTGATCAGCACAGCGCTAGATTCTTTATCCAGTCTCTTGAAGCTCTCCTCCCTCGGCTAATAGCACTTCCAAAAGTAGAAGACGTTGATCTGGCCCTCCAGAACTTCTCCTCAACTTTTTGTTCAGGTTTGTGAAAAGATTGTTTGCTTTACAATCAGTATTAAATAAATTTCCACAGTGTCTTTTTGGAAATACCTATTATGGAACATCAATGATTAAGAATCTGTGATACATCAGACATAGCAACCCAGTCCAGTCATTTCAAAATTGTATTTATTTACACAGATAAATAGGAGTATTGCAGCCCTACCCCTTGTTTTGCTGTCCTACACATGGAAGATGATTTGTCTGAAAAGGAGAGCCTCTCCATCCATGGGTGCTCTCTCGTATGAGAGTTGGGACACTGATTTTTCCAGGTCTCGACCCACTTGGAGAGTGCTCACAGCAGAAAGGTAGCTTTCTTCAGATGCATAATGGCAGCATTGGGAACAGAGCAGAGCAGAGATGTAGCATTGCATTGTGTCCATGGCAAATAAATATACTATATTGGAGTGACTGAATGGTCTTGTATCTAGTTATGTTAAAATTCATCCACATTCTTGAGCACTGACATAGCTAGTTACAAGCAACATAGTTACCTATAACTTGTTACTTTTTAGTTGGCAATCAATGTAACTAATAGGTACAAAGTTACTGTTTTGATGCAACAGGTAAATACCTATGTTATTTATGCATAACAAGTACCACCTAGTTACTTTCAAATGTTACTTTTAAAGAGACCTTGAAAGCATTTTTAGAGACATTATGTCAGATGTTTATGACATTCTCTTATTAGTCCTAAGTGATAAGGAAAATATTCTTTGATTTTGTCTTTTTTATTTTTCTGTTTCCAGGGGGAATTGGAATTGGCTACTAGAAGAAACCAATTAATATTTTTCTGTGCTTTGTGTGTGTGTGCGCACGTGTGCTGCTGATTATGGCAATGAAACATGCTAATAAAGCACAGTGCAACAAATTACTTGACTGTCCAGAGTAACCATATAACAACCTATTGGCTTATTAGTAAATAACACGGTAACAAGTCCCTTCTAAAATATAACATTTCAAGCTGTCTTCTACTTATGGATCAATTCTGTGGAGGGATCGTAGTCTTCTTTCCTCAAAAAGAGCTAATTTACAAATCCTTATCTTTATGGACTTCTGAAAATCTGTTCACGGGGTGCTGAATACCTATCTTGTTTTCTCATGGATTTTTCCTATAAAATCCATGGGGAGTC
The DNA here is from genome assembly GCF_051106095.1 of Pogona vitticeps. Taxonomy (NCBI): domain Eukaryota; kingdom Metazoa; phylum Chordata; class Lepidosauria; order Squamata; family Agamidae; genus Pogona; species Pogona vitticeps. Next base: position 80,557,962 of record NC_135783.1, on the reverse strand, counting down.
TTCATGCTGATTTAAATGCTTCTGTGTGTATTTCAGTGTTAGAGAGGTCATGTTTAAGATCTGCCCGTTATATATACACTGTTTTAACAAAACTTTTCAGCCACCATCACATTTCAGCGACATATTTCTATGGAGTATCTAATCAAAGTGCTGATTACATAGGAGTTTCACTGGTATTTATGAATCTTAAACACTAATCCACTTTTAGAGGCGATTGTTCCATTAGCCATAAATCCAAATGTTTCTGTATACTTGACTGCTCAGAATGAAGCTGGATTTTCATGCTTAGTCAGATTTTAGAAGCAAGCTGTTTCATAGACATATACAGCTAATTCGTTGTGCACACTAATATGATGAACTGTTTTGTATGCAAAATTGTGCCATTAAGGATGTTGGAGAAGCCTTCCCATATGTTCTGAAGGAGCTCTTTGTAAAGCTGTGTCAACACCAGTGTTGAAATGTGCTTCTGTTGTGTAGGGTCAAGCTTTGTGGACTTCTGTGCTGTGATACAGGTCATGCAGATCACATGACTTTCCATCCCTTTCTCCTCACTCTTTCGAATATTATCCTTATTTCATGACTTTTAACTTACACTTTCCACTTATGTGCTTGTATAAAAAATGTGGTTGTTGGATCACATAATTCTATATCCCTGTATGTAAACATGACTATTCTACAGATTTGTTTCTTTTCTTTTTAAAAAAATATTTTATTGTATTTTTCCACTTTTCTATCTGTTGCAGCCAGAGTGATCCATTACAATATGTTCCATTCATTTAATCTTCTCTTATACTCTCTAACATAATATTAATCTAATCTAATCTACTTAAATTGATGTAGATTTCATCCAGGTATAAAGAGGTTCCCATTTATTATTATCCAGTCTGTCATTTAGTGTATCTGTCAAAATATCCATTTCTGCTAGTTCCAAAATCTTCTCAATAAATTCCTTCTTTGTCGGCTTTTCTTTTCTTTATCGCATTAGTGTCCTGCCCTTGGCATACAGTTGTGTTCAAAATTATTCAACCCCCACTGAAATTGAATGTTTTGGCCATTTTGACATTGATTTTGATCATTCAGTCATCTTGCTTACATTTACATGAAAGAGGCACTTGTAGGTCAGAGAAATATAACCTTAAGTTTATAATGAAATAACCACAAATGTCTTTTCTGTGCTCACATCATTATTAGTTTTTATTCAACCCCCAAGTGACATTCAATCTTAGTACTTAGTACAACATCCTTTTACAGTTATAACAGCTTTTAAACGTGAAGCATAGCTTGACACAAGTGTCTTGCAGCGATCTACGGGTATCTTCGCCCATTCTTCATGGGCAAAAGCCTCCAGTTCAGTCAAATGCTTAGGCTTGCGCACTGCAACTGCTTTCTTTAAGTCCCACCAGAGGTTCTCAATCGGATTTAAGTCTGGTGACTGCGATGGCCACTCCAAAATGTTCCAGCCTTTCCTCTGCAACCATGCTCTAGTGGACTTGGAGGTATGCTTGGGATCATTGTCCTGTTGAAAGGTCCAACGTCTCCCAAGCCTCAGGTGTGTGACGGACTGCATCACATTTTCATCCAATATCTCCTGGTACTGAAGAGAATTCATGGTACCTTGTACACGCTGAAGCTTCCCTGTACCTGCAGAAGCAAAACAGCCCCAAAGCATTATTGACCCTCCGCCATGCTTCACAGTAGGCAAGGTGTTCTTTTCGTCATATGCCTTGTTCTTCCTCCTCCAAACATAGCGTTGATCCATGGGCCCAAACAGTTCTAATTTTGTTTCATCAGTCCACAGAACACTATCCCACAACTTTTGTGGTTTGCCCACATGACTTTTGGCATACTGCAGTCGACTCTTCTTATTCTTGGGAGACAGCAAGGGGGTGCACCTGGGGGTTCTGGCATGGAGACCTTCATTACGCAGTGTGCTCCTTATTGTCTGAGCTGAAACTTCTATACCCACATCTGACAAATCTTTTTTCAGTTCCTCAGCAGTCACACGGGGACTTTTCACCACACTACGCTTCAGGTAGCGCACAGCAGTCGAAGTCAGCATCTTCTTTCTTCCACGACCAGGTAGCATTTCAACAGTGCCCTTTGCCTTGAATTTGCGAATGATGCTTCCTATGGTGTCTCTTGGTATGTTTAACTTCTTTGCAATCTTCTTATAGCCATTGCCCTTCCTGTGAAGACAAATCACCTCTTCTCTTGTCTTCCTGGACCATTCTCTTGACTTCACCATGTTTGTAACCACACCAGTAAATGTCTAGAAGGAGCTGAGTATCACAGTCATTTTAAAGCTGCCTAATTGGTGCTTATTATGCTTGATTGGTGCTCGGTGACATCCACAGGTGTTTTCAATACCTGATCGAAAACACCTGAATAAACCTCTCTTCTTCAGAGTGGTAGTCTTTAAGGGGTTGAATAATTGTGGCAATGAAGAAACCACAAAAGAAACATTTACTACTGTATTACATAAACAATTGATGTTATTTTAGTTGCATTTGGTTCTTTAAAACGTCCTTGTAGGATTTCATTCTGAATACAATTCCAAATGTACACTATAGTTCCTAAACCCCTTTACAGCATTGGGGGTTGAATAATTTTGAACACAACTGTACATGGTGGTCATTCAATGTGTGCATGTGAGAAAGAGAAAGAGATGGTGCAGAAAGCATCAGGACTTCTCCAAACCAAATCCAGCATTCTGATTATTACACTGGAGCATTTAACTCATTGTGACTCCCCTTCCAAAGCTGGGAAAGTGTTTTTAAGATCAGAGCTCTCCGAATCCACTAGCCATGCTGGCCTGAGGATTGTGGGAACTGGTGTTCAGAAAAGTAACTTTCCCAAGCCTTGCACCTATTTCCCTTCAACTAGAGCAGCCTGAAATGAGGATTTTGCAAGGCAATTATGTGTTACCGAAAGGTGCACTGCAGTTCAATAACTGTAATTTGCCGTGAGGAGAAAAAATTGCTTTGATTCATAAAATTTGGATTTCTGATATATGTCACCTCTTGTTATAACTGCCTGTTCGTTAGGTATGATGCAGTCTCCAGGATTCGAGGGGAATGCCGGTTTTGGCTTTCAGACACTGATGAATGCCGACAATCTCTACTTGGTCTCTCATTACACTCTTCTTTTGAACCTGAAGTTGTCTAATGGAGACTACTACAGAAAGAAGCCGTCCCAATCCCCCGTGCTAGTGGTGAGTGAATACAGATTACGGGGAAGAGATGTACTAAGACTGACTGGAGGTGGTCTTTATTTGTTTGTTTGTTTGTTTGTTTAAAACATTCCTGCCCTGCCTTTCCCCTTAAGAAGGACCTAAGGTGACTTGCACTGTTCAAAGATAATAATTAAAACAAAAACAAGTATACATTATGTTTGGCAGTTCTTGAGTTCTTGTATAATTTCTCAGCTCATCACATAGTAAGTATTAAATACTGAGATTCAATGCAGATTGGATGCATACTGTAGCCTTGAATGAGAGTAACTGGAACAGGGATAAGTTTGTATATGTTTTATAGCTTCTGAAGAGTGAGGAATTGAGAGAAACCAAGAGACAAACCACTGTAAACAATTGTTATGGGAAACAAAATGTTTTAAAAGGTATTGAAAATGATGGGGGAAGTGGAAATGATTTCTCTTGAGTCAAGAAAATTTTATACGTTTTTCATTAATTGTATGGGGAGAAAGAAATTGCAGTGGTGTGCTTGTCTCTGTTCATTCTTCTGGTTTGCACAAACAGTCGTTTGAACAAAATTTTAAACTATATTTTGCTAAAAATCCAAAACCTTTTTAAGAAACTGATGTGCGAAGAGGAGAGAATGTAACCTTAAAAGCCCCACTTGCCTGTTTGCTTGTTGATAACCTTTATACCCTGACTTTCTCCTCAAAAGCACCCAAGGTAGCTTAAGAGATTAAAAAATATTATTCAAAAAGCAAACCCATTTTTAGAAACCCATTCTTAGGCAGCCAGTTACTGAGAAGAAGCTTGCCTGAGGAAAAAGGTCTTTGCTTGTTCGTAGAAAGAAACCAAAGTGATCAACCTAAGGGATGCGGGGCGGGGGAGTTCCACAGCTTGGGAGCAACAACACAGAACCCCTTCTGTCATGTCCTCACCAAACACCCATGTGAGGGTGGCAGGACCTCTGAGAAAGAGGCCTCTTCTGATTGATACTCAAGCAGGCTCATAGATATGGTCTCTCAGGTAGCTTGGCCCCCAATAGTTTGTAACTCCATATGATATAACATCAGGATTTGGTGCTATATATGAACCACATCAAGAAAGAGAGAAGTTGGTATGTTGCTCGTAAACATCAGAATAATTTTGTATAAGCTTGTGATTTCAGTTTCATGCCAACCACATGTAATAGTAGTCAACTTAAATGACTATGAGGAAATCCATCCTGTCTGCTTCTGCCCTGCCATCCGGACTGTGTTTTTCCACTCTGCAGAAGGAGTTTATGAAGCAGGTCCAGTCCAGTGGAGTGTTGATGGTATTTTCTCAGGCTTGGGTCGAAGAAATTTATCATCAGGTACTGGAGAGAAACCTTTTGGGAGAGGCTGGATATTGGGGAAGCCCAGAAGAGCATAGCCTCCCACTCATCACCATGTTAACCGGTCAGTACTGGGGCACATAGCCATCGGAATATAAGGCACACCATTGAATAAAGATGTTAATTGGAGTTGCATCCTGCTTGAGTAATTCGTTCCTTTCAGAAATGTCTGACAAGTACTCAGTTGAGTGCATGGCCGTGTTGGGACCTTGGGGCCCTAAAGATTTCTCAAGGATTTCTTTTCATTCTCTAGTAGTCATATAATTAAAAAATTGTTTTCACCTTCCTTCCTGTTCTTTCTGTGGGAGCTCATACAGTCACAGCTTTATTGTGTGCTGATGACCTGGCTCTGTTATCTTGTAATACAATAGGCCTCAGGAAATCATTGACTACCCTTGGCTCTGCATATAAGGAGGAAAAGTTGGTTATTAACTATTCCAAACCTAAAGTCATTGTGTTTGGGAGGAGGTCTCAGAAATTCAATTGGCCCTTGGATGGAAGTCAGAACAGGTTGGTGTACACAAATATTTAAGGTTCAATGAAACATAAAGCTGCCATAAGGCTGTCAAGTAGCAAAATCATCATCCACCTGCAGAGACTCTAAGAGGTTGCCAGCTACTTAATCCATGTTTACAATCTTTAAAACTAAACTTGCAACACACCACGCAGAAATCTTGGGTGAAGGAGCTAAATTAGCCAAATCAGCTGTAGATATTTTGTAGAACAAGTTAATGGGAAATATTCTTTGACTACTACCCCCTCCCCCTTCTTAAATCTGAATTAGGATTACCCTCCCTCACTGCTAGGATTGACTTGCTTCATTTTAGATATTGGCTGAAGTTGAACAAGATGGAGGATGAACGTCTTGCCAGGCACTGCTATCCTGAGCAACTGAGATTAGGAGGTTGGGGACAGCTTGGCCAAAACTGGGCAATCCTTCATCCTCTTGATGGATATTTTGGTTGTTTTTGGGTGTACCCTTACTTTGAAAACTGGCTTTTTGATCAGGATGTGGGGGATCATGTGTGTGTGTGTGTGGGGGAATCTATGACTCTCGTTTCTCATCCTGGTTTGCAAAGATCAAAAGAAACCCATTTTTGGGTAAATTGTCTCCAACCATTGACCCTCTCCCAGGTTCGCAGGGCTTATATTCAACTGAGATTCCAGGTTATGCCATCTGCTTATCTAGAAGAGAAATATTCCACTGTTTGTCAATCACAACAAATTTGTCTTTTAGTTGGAACCAGGCTGAGGAAGCCATACACTATGGACTTTATGGCCCCTTCTATATGGAGCCATTGTATTATTGCCCAATATGCTGACAAAACATCCTAGGACATAAATAATAGAATTCTTGCATGAGGACCACCCTTTTTTCACCTGTATCCTTCTGTTCATTGTGGCAACTAAGAACTTATGCCACTCTTTCATAAAAATGGAATGTTTAGTGAAAAACAAATGCATAACTCAGTGTCCTGTTTTCAAATTCAAATTATTTTTAATTTTATCTTCTTTCTGGCTCTTATTTCAGCTTTGGCCATATATATCTACCAGACTGATCTTAGAGCTTTGTTTAAATTATATTCCTTAGTAGCATTCTCTCCCTTGTAGTTTCATTTTGCCTGTATTGCCATGTCTCATTGTGATGACTTACGCTTAAATACAATACAATATATTATGTAATGTGTCATATGTGCTGTTGAGGGTCCATTTCAAGGTTCCCTCATTTTTTCTGCTAAGGTGGCTGACAAGCAGGGAGAAGCACCTTCCTGGTGTTCATTTTAATTAATGAATCAGTTATGGCCACTCGTTCAGTTTCCTTTAGGAGCCAAGTTATGTCTTCCTGGCCTCCCCTTCAGTCTTTATAACTCATTCATTTTAATATTGCACTGTATTGCTTGTTTGTGCATTGCTTTGAGGAATTCTTGTTAGATGTTCTTTAGAAGATAGCATGTTGAGGGTGAGGACAGAAATAAATAAACAAATAGAACATTCACTGCAATTGCCCAGCATCACACACTGGTCAAATGTTGAAGCCAGAGCTTTCTTGCCTCACATTACCTTGCATACAAATGCTTCTTAAATGGGGGTGTTTCACACATTCATGGAATGGTGAGGCACTGAGAAGGACATATGCTTTGTGGAATCCATCCTTACATGTTTTTTTTTCTTATCCATAATAAACATGCTGTGTTTGTTTCCAGACATTGATGGTTTGGGGAGCAGTTCCATTGGTGGGCAGTTGATGGCTTCAGCATCCACACAGTCTCCTCTTACCCAGAATTGGAAGCCAGATGATGCAGTTGTGGCAGGTAGAAAGCACACGTATTGTGAAGCATGACTCCCCCCCCCCATAAATGTGTTATATTTTAGATTTCTTTTAAGGTGGTTTTATATTTTCACATTGACTATTTGGTGATTATCAAAGGGTATTTTTGCTGTTCTTTTGGCTCCTATGTGTGCCTCAACTGCATGCTAGATTAAGAAGCCTTCTAGCAAAACATTCCCCATTTTAAGCTTCTGGGCTAGTTTGCATCTTCCTTAACGAATTTAGGATTTATTTTCCTGTTTCAGCATTTTAGAAATCAGAGGGCTTTACCAGGTAGATCATATTTATCACACGATAAATTCACTTAGTATGATTTATTCTTTAAAAATTATATTTCGACACAGAGCTTGGAAAAACTACTTTTTTGACTATCAGTAACTGTGCAGAGTAGGGGTTTTTGATGTTTGTACTTTAGAAGAGTAGTGTTTTTTTCAAGCTGTGGTAGATATAATCTACTTCTAGAACAAACAGTTCTGTTCCAGTATATGTGTAAAATAGTGCAGAGTAATTAAAGCCAAATTGAATGGCAATGTGACCAAATGTTCAATTTCATGAGATAGATGTAGTTTTCTTAACTGAAATATCTTTTCTCAGATTCTGTTCCTTTTATCGTTCATGTCTAGTGGTTGGCCAAATGCTCAACTTTTTCTTTGTGGCCTCAATCAAATAGTACTGTAGATGTGTAGCCTGTTAGGTCTACTTTGGTTTTTATTAGCACTCTCTGATGCATCAGCCAAAGCCTGGTGCAAATGATGTAGGTGTAGAATTAGGAGTTGTGAGTCCAGGAACACATTCTGAATACTAAAGTGAAACACACTGTTATTTCACACAAAAATCCACCTTTGTTTTCCCAGGTTTTCCTAGTTTAATTACTGTGCATTAATGTGAATAAAGACCCCCCAAAAAATCATGGAAACACAAACTACTGAAAGCCAGAATACCTCAGTCAAACAAAGACGAAAAAGAAAAAAAAACCAGATAGTTACAGGGGATCATTCAAGGTAAAATGCATGAGAAATTAACTGCAGGAAGGCAATAACTTACATGTGAGACCCGATGCAGTGGTTAAATAGCAGTACTGCAGATAAGCCTCTGCTCACAACTTGAGTTCAATCCAGATGGGTTCAGGTGGCTGGCTCAAGGTGGTTTCATCCTTTCATCCTTCTGAGGTTGGTAAAATGAGTACCCACCTTGCTGGGGGGCAAAGTGCTCTCTGTGCAATTACTTTGTAAACCACCTAGAGAGTTCTGCAAGCATTATGGGGTGGTATATAAGTAAAAATAAATAAATACTTGTTGGAAAATCTGAGAGAATGCTTTGGGTGCAACACTGTATCATTATTCAGAGCTGCAGTATCTGAAGTTGAAATATCCATGTTGATGTTATCCTCTGACAAAAGACAAGCAAGAAGTAGAAAAGGTTAGAAATGGGGAGCAATCACTTTTCTGCTGAAGTTGCTTAAAAGAGTGGAAAACTGTAGAGTGCGGGTCTTTTTCCAAAATCTTATCCACGCACGTACTCGCTTTCAAGTCACCCATGTAATAGCAGAAATATGCTTGTGCTGCAGGCTGTCCTATTGATGTCATGGCCCCAGGTTGGCCCTGAACAGATGTCTGAAAGGACATTGTTGCCGATGCCACCTCATGAAGAGCTCTGGAGATCCTTGTCATAACACTCTGGTGACACATTGATTGATTCACATAAATGAAAATCGTGCCTAATTCTGCATTTTGGATTTTCCTTCTCCCTCCTCCCCTCCCATCAGCACGCCTTTCTTTCTTTTTTATGCAGTTTACTAAGAGCCAAAAGGTACAATCTGTTTCATATTTCTGCTGCTTCAGGTGTTGCTTTTGCCCGATATCTGCTAATTGGTTGTTGGAAGAATTTGATTGATACCTTATCGACCCCACTGACCGGCCGTATGGCAGGGAGTTCCAAAGGACTGGCATTCATTCTGGGAGCTGAAGGAATCAAGGAGCAGAACCAAAAGGAGAAGGATGCCATCTGCATGAGTCTAGATGGTCTGAGGAAAGCAGCCCGGCTTAGCTGTGCTTTAGGTAGGTGGCATTAATCGGCACAGGTTGCATTTTTTAGGTGAATTCACACATTGGATGCCATGCTTGAAAACAGAAGTGCAGTAAGTTAAATGGGCTGCTCCTACTTGGAGGAAGGCAGAGTAGTCCGTGGGCCTTCTGATGCCCTGACCTTACTCCCCACAGAACAGTAGTAGCAAGCATGCCTTTATGTACCTCCAGAAGCCTCCGGATGGGCTACTTTGCACCCCTGAGCCTGTTAAAGTCCTAAGGTCACCTCTTTTAATGATGCAGAAATGTTTCCTCTCCTGCAGCCAAAAGTTTAACAATCATGTTACTGAACTTGTTAGCAAAGCTTGGGAATTTTACTTTTTTGAACTGTAACTTCCAGAATCCTGAATGTTCAGGTTTCTGGAAGTTATCGGGGGGAAAAAAGAGTAACTTGTCCAAGCTCTGGTTCCTGATCCTTTGGGGTGGGGTTTTCTTTCTTGTTGTAGGGGTTGCTGCTAACTGTGCCTCTGCCCTTGCTCAAATGGCCGCTGCTTCCTGCGTGCAGGAGGAGAAAGAGGAAAGGGAGGTGCAGGAACCCAGCGATACCATCGCCCAAGGTACAGCAGTGCATCCACTGTCTCAATGCTCATTCATGGACATAGGTCAGTGTTGAGTTAAGTGTTATGACTGCTTAGAACCCTTTTAAAAATGTTTTTGTTTTCAACCTGTCTGTGATAGAGATTGCTCTCTCGCTGTATGTGCGTCAACAACAACGGCTGGCTCTTGACAAAGAAATAGAACGGGCAAGCTGGCAGGCACACTGGCTATGCTGCCTGAGGAATTCAAACAATGTTTTTCCAAAAGCACCACAAAGATGTAACGCTGGGGCTGGGGAGAGAGAGCAGGAAAAAAAAAGACAAAGGAGACTCGACTCCCATGGACAGAAACAAGAATTGTAATTTGACATGCACTTACCTAAGTATATGCAGTACTCGTTTCAGCAAGACTTATTCCCAAATAAGTTTGTGTAAGGTTGTGCCAACAGTCTTTGAAAGAAAGTAAGAAAATGTACTCTAGCTTGTAGTAGCTGAGGATGTCAGGAAATTTGTTTGCCCTACACCCAGCCAAAAAGGAGCCATGAGTTTCAGTGTAGGGCCGTGGAAGTGCAGACTCTGAGTGACTGATAACACTCTGTTTAACAAGATTTGGAAAGACATTCTCATCTGTACCACCAAAGGTGGAATCTGATGCCTGCGTTTCTAAGCTGAGTCTGCAGTCCTTGCCTTGCAGCTCACTTTAAGCCAAGGTGTCAGGCACATACTGTAGATCAGGATATTATTTTGGAACATTTGTGTTTTCTTCAGCACCTCAAACTCTGTGGGGCACAGTTTTATGAAGACATGTGCAGGATTGAAAGGTAGCTTGATATGTTTGTGATTTTTTAAAAAGGTCTAATAAAGGTGTCACCCACTTTTGTCTCGAAATTAGTTATTCCACCTGAACTTTCACATCTTTGCGGACAGCTGAGCCTCTGAACATTTTTAGTGGAGGGTATGAAAGCTGTTCCAGATGCCTATAGTAGCAGAGAAATCTGAATGGCATGGAAAAACCTAGCTCCTTTCATGCTTTCCACTGATTACCTAGAATTTGGGAGAGGTGCTGGCAAATACAATCCCTTTTCTTCCATCGATTCCATCTTCCCATTGTGTTCTGAAATAGAGTGGGTATGCCTACACTCAATCTGAGGTGCTAAATAAATGGGGCGGTGGTACAAGGAGAGACCTAGAGCAGAGAGCCTGTCTTATATCAAACCTACTAGGCATGCTCTTGTAGAAATAAGCAATTCTGTCTTTCTCACATGTGCTACAGTGAAACAGAAGGTGGAGCAAAAACTGGAGCAGATTGGGAAGACGCAAGGCGTCTGCCTCCACACAGCTCATGTTTTGTGCATGGATGCCATTCTCAGCGTAGGACTGGAGATGGGAAGCCACAATCAAGACTGCTGGCCACATGTGTTTAGGTAGGAGCTGGCAACCGTGGGTTTATTTTCAGTTCCAAGAGGTACTCACACACAGTAGTCTTGAAAACTACAAACAAGTGTTTGATTGTGGGTTGCCTGGTCAACACTTTTGGTGTGACTTTTTTAATGCCATAAAAGCAGCCAGACAGCACACCTGCCACAAAAATAACACAAAACATTACTCACTTTATTTTTCTGAATCAACAATATAACAAAAGCAATTGAAATTGTCATATAGGATTTTAGTATGTACGTGGTACTTCACTAAGTGACAATGGTAACCTGCCACAGTTGTACCACAGATTTAAAAATTTTTTTAAAAGGGAATAGATCTGTCTTATGCATCAAATTGTCCCTTATAGGAGCCCAGGATGACTAATGGTCTGTCTGTCTGTCTGTCTGTCTGTCTGTCTGTCTGTCTGTCTGTCTGCCTATTTATTTATTTATTTATTTATTTATTTATTTATTTATTTATTTATTTATATATATATATATGGCAGAAGGGATGGTAAAAGGGCCGCCCGAGATCTTAATGGTCAGGGAAAGCCTGGCAGAAGAGTCATGTCTTCAATGCTCATTTGAATCCATCCAGCAAGGGTGCCAGGTGGATCTCAATGGGCAGGTTGTTCCACAGGCCCCTTCCAGTAGCTGAAGATACTGTGCAGAAGGTTGATAGTCTAGGTGGTGTCCTGCTACAGCAACATGGCAGATACTGGATCCACAGGCAGGCAGGCAGATACATCCATCAGAATTCTTCAGTGTTGTCACATGAAAATATATACTAAAATATTTATGAAATGTGAGGGGGCTGTACTCACTTCTGTAATATAGTGTATGGGTTTATATATCATGATCTTCCTAGGTTTTTTTTCTCTTACATTCTCTTTCCAATTTGGCATTTTAAAAAATTGTTAAATTGTAATTTTAAAAAAATATTATAAATGAAAACAAAATCTCTATTTTAAAACTTACTTTTCAACTTTTATCCTCTCTATACCATTTACTCATATCTACTTGGTACAAAACCATTTGTGTCTTACAGTTATTACCTCTCACATTATATATTTGTGATGCTTGTCTATTCAAAATGATCTTTCTTTGCCTTTCCCAACATTTTTGTGAAATCTTTAAACATTTCTGAAACCATCAGTGAATTTTTTGGGAATGTTTTGATTTCTCAGAGTATGCGAGTACATCAGCACTCTGGAACATGCTCACTTCAGCGATGGCACACCTCAGCCACCCGTTACAATTACCCAGGCACAGCAGGCACCAGGAGGGCCACAAGAAGAAGATCAGGCCCCTGACTTTTCCCAAGAACTGAACCCGGAGCAAGAGACTGCACTGAGGAACACACCCGTCATTCAGCCAGTTTCCATTCAAGAACTCATCAAGGAGGCTAGCAAGGGGAGGGCGTTTGATTTCCGCGGAGGCAGCCTCATGAGTGGAAGTAATGCTGCCAAGGCTATCCTCACTCTTTCTACCCAGGCTGACAGGTATGGACAATAACGCATTGACAGTGAGCTGACGTTTCTTCAGAAAATGGCAGCGTAAACTTTACTGCGTTGGCATTCATCTGTGGTGCTGACAGTCCTGGATGACTTTCATAAATGTGCAAAGACAATAATATATTTAACTGTAGCTTCATCATGATCTCCCTAGATTACGTAAGAGTCTCCCCACCTGCACAGAATTTCCTTCACAGTGCTCAAGTGTTGAGAGTTTTGGCAAGAACCTCCCCTTCTGTTCTGCTGCGCATGCTCAAAGGCCTCACTGTCCTGCTCAGTTCCTTTCCAGCCAGCAGTGACAGCCTTGGAGTTTTTCAGCTGTTCTCAGAATTAGTCAGGGAATGTAATATGCATGAAAGGTAGAAATGTGCAGAAGTGTCTCCTGGATGCTCATCCCCTTCCCTTTGACACATTTGTACATTGTTTTAAACTGTACTGTAGGACAATATGAATAAACAGGAATGAACCTCATTGAGCCAAGTATTCCTGCACTCCTCTCTTTCCTTTCCTACTTCCACAAGTTAGGGAAGACACTTTCATAGCTGCCTTTCCTTAACTGTAACTTTTCTTGTTATCAGGACCTACAAGTGTGGCTAGTTTTAGCTCTGGTTAGTTTGAACAAGCCACCTTCAATAACTGTGGTTTGAATATTGGTTGTGTTGAATGCATATGTTTTTCTTAATAGTTGCAGTAAATAACCACTTCATTACACATCATATGAGGATCTTTATGTAATGCTATTGTCCAATTCCATCTTTTTCAAGCGCTGTCTCTTTTCTGGATTTTATTAGTTGCCTATAAGGACAGAAATGGAATAGATGATAATCATATTTGGATCTTACTCCTTTCACTCTAGTTCCGTTTGATATGCTGAATCACCATGTCATCTAGGTTCTCTCTGCTTTTGGATTGCACCAGCCCTTAAAGCCATTCTCATAAATCATTGTATAAGGAACAAGGGTGATAGTTGTGTCTGCTTAGTGTAGTGGTTCCCAACCTTGGGTCCCCAGATATTCTTGGACTGCAGCTCCCAAAAATCATGGTCAGCACATGTAGTGGTGAAGGCTTCTGGGAGTTTTAGTCCAAGAGCATCTGGGAGGCCAAGATAGGGAGGAAGGAATGGTTCAGTGTATTCCTTCTGCACTATGGGAAATGGTCTTAGCTAAATATCCTGCCACTTTGCCTGCAGGCTGTTTGAAGATGCTGTTGACAAGTTGAATCTAATGGCATTGTGTGGTTTCCTGTATCAGCTGAAGAAAGCCTCTCAAGCTCAGCTCTTCCACTCAGTCACTGACACTGTGGATTACTCCTTGGCAATGCCAGGTAAGCTTCTCAGTCAGAAAGTGCAATTCATGTGATGTGTGTGTGTGTGTGTGTGTGTGTGTGTGTGTGTGTGTGTGTGTGTGTGTGAGAGAGAGAGAGAGAGAGAGAGAGAGAGAGAGCATGCCTGCATACCTGCATGTGCACTGATATTCATCTTTCATATATATTAATAAGTGTTCTGCACTTTATTCCCATTGTAGGAGAAGTAAAATCCACTCAGGACAGGAAAAGTGCCCTCCACTTGTTCCGCCTGGGAGGGGCCATGCTTCGAATTGTAAGGAGTAAATCGCGCCCTCTGCTTCATCTTATGCGGTGTTGGAACCTGGTGGCCCCTCACCTAGTTGAGGTGAGAGAACTCTGGCTGGGAGGGGTGGGAGGAACTATATGACGCGTTCTGTGGGTTATTACAGTTTTCTGGTTGCAGAATGGAAGTCTTTGCAAATTTAAGACACATTAAAAGATGGTAGATGGGAGAAACCTTACAGGTGAGTTTAGATCTAGAGACGCTTTCTCCATTTGGCTGTTCTCTTGGTACTTTGGGCCACCCCACCCCAAAATTCCTATCTGATGGACATGCTGGCTGGGACTGATGGGAGCTGAAGTCCAATATGTCTAGAGGATACCAGGTTGAGGAAAACATCTCTGGATATTGTCAGAAAAATAATCCTGTATGATGAGCTGCATTCCTAGCCATCAGTTCCAAAAAACACCAGTGTAAAATTAGTAGCATTCATTTCTTGTATGAATGTCTAGCAATTGTTTTGTTTATTTTCAGTTTCTTTATTTTACCTGCAAGCTTTCTGGATAGCTCAGTGGTTTAGGTATCTGGCTGCGGAGGCAAAAGTTGGGAGTTTGATTCACCTTCGTGCCTCCTGGGAGTTGAGCCAGCCTTTGTGGCCATGGGTGAGCTGCACAGTTCCAGGATGCCCCCAGAAGAAGGAAATGGTAAATCATTTCTGGGTATTCTCTACCTGGAAAACCCTGAAATGTCCAAGTTGACTTGACAGCAGATCATTATTATATTTTACTTGCACACTGGCTCTGTTCTATCAGATCAGAACATTTCCCTGTGCCCATATGCTAATAGGCCTGTCCTCAAGGGAATTGTGTGGTCTGGCAAATAAAAGGTGGCAAAATAAAGCACAATAGACTCTTCCGATAATATTTTGGAGTAATGTTCTGGTTCTCATTGGTAAAGACAGAGACCTAAATTCAATCACTGGTCACAGCTAGAGTAGACCCCGTGAATCAGTTGCTGAATGGTAATTCTGCAGTGTGTACATCCCATTGATTGAGTGGGTGGTTCCCATGAGGTAATGATGTAAATCCTATTGATTTAATGGGTCTACTCTAGTTGAGACTAGTACTTGAATTTTTACGAGGCAGAGACCTCCCGTATTTCATGCCAATTCCTTCTGAAAATTCACTGTGTTTTCTTCTCCTGTCTTTGCAGGCTGCCTGTCATAAAGAGAGACATGTTTCTCGGAAGGCTGTCTCTTTCATCCATGACATTCTTACTGAGATTCTGACAGACTGGAATGAGCCCCTGCATTTTCACTTCAATGAGGCACTGTTCCGCCCCTTTGAGCGCATCATGCAGCTGGAACTCTGTGATGAGGATGTGCAGGACCAGGCAAGTTGGATCTGGTGGGGCTTAGAAGCTTTGCTTTCTTAAACTTAAACTGTAGCTCTTTAAAAACTTGGGAGAATAAAAGGTTCAGAAGGCATTCCGCAAACAGGGTGACACTTGTCTAGAGAAGGACCCTGCTGCATAGCCAACCCTGTTCAGCTCACTGGGAAGGGAGAACCCTGGATCTGCAGGTTCATTATTTCAGAATAGGTAAATATGGTAGGAGACACTCCTTTAGGTAACCTAGATCTTGGCCAGTAAAATGTGCAGCAATTTCTTGACTATGGCAATTTGTGTCTAAAATGTACAGCATTTGTGTAACTGCAACATAGGATTACAACCACTAAATTCATGAAAGCTAAGCCTTTTAAAAAAAATCAGTAATAAATAAACAACGTTGTTGGAGGGGACTAAGATACAAAAGTCAATTACATGGTGCTGCTTTGGAGTTTTGTTCCCCACCACATATTCAATATACAGTGGTGCCTCGCAAGACGAAATTAATCAGTTCCACGGTTAATGCCATCCAGCGAAAGTGTTGTCTTGCGTAGCACGGTTTCCCATAGGAATGCATTAAAATTTAATTAATGCGTTTCTATGGGGGGAAAAGTCCAAAACAAAAAAAATTGTAGATTGAGCCCAGCTCTTCCACACTGCCTTGGTAGCCTCAGAACAGCAGTAAAAAGAGCGCCAAACAGCTCAGAGCTGGCACTCAGCAGGCAGCCGGCAGCCATTTTGTGCTCTTCTCCATTCCAGCCCCTCCCCACCTCACAGCTGATCAGTGCTGGGTCTTAGAAGCTTCCCTAGTCTTGCCCAGCAGGTAAACAGAAAGTGGAAATGCACCGGGAAGCCTCTGAAAGTGGCAGTTTGCCAGGGATGGGTGGGTGGGTTGGCAGGGGCATGCCCACTACCCCCTGTGCCCCCCCGTGGCAAAGCACTGCTTTCAGAAACCTCCTGGGTGCTTTTCCACTGCTGAACAAGCCCCGGGAGGCTTCTGAAAGCAGCGCTTTGCCGCGCAGGGGCGGGCCTGTAGAAGAGCACACACAGCCCGCCCCCCCGCCCCAGCAAAGCTCCACTTTCAGAAGCCTCCCGGGGCTTCGTCTTGCGAAACAGGGCCATAGGAAAAATCATCTTGTGAGGCACCAAAACCCTCACTGGACTCAATCGTCCAGCAAGTTTTTCATCCCGCTAGGCAATAGTCTTGCGGGGCACCACTATATGTGTTTTAGCTAATGGGAAAATATAACTTGGTAACATTCTCCTGTTATGTATACAAAACCACTTCTGCCTCAGTCAGTGAGATACAAACTTTATTATGCTTAGAGATCAATTGCAATCAATGGTAGTTTACTTATCCAACCGATTTCAGTAGATCTGCTCTAGACATAAATAAGTCTTCAGCCAACCCTGAGCATAGAAACATGACTTCAGAAAAGAATGCATTAATGATAAGGTTACTTCTGAATAAAATAATCTGTCTCTTTCACTTGTTACTGACTCATGCTAGTCTTTATCAGTGCATTGCTTTCTATATTTTAAATCTAAAAAATAACAATTCAGAAAAATGCAGAAAAGTGTTCTAAAACTACCCTTCCCAGAACAGCTTTTTGAAGTAAGAAGTAAACATTGCCTATTATTCTTCCAATTTAATTGTTAATGTTCCATACATTAAAATGTCGTCAGCTTTAAAGTGATTAAAAGCAACAATTTAGATGATTCTTTTATAACCCGATTGTATCAGGTGGTCACATCAATCGGTGAGCTTGTGGAGGTGTGCTCGACTCGAATTCAGTCAGGCTGGAGGCCACTGTTTAGTGCTCTAGAAACTGTGCGCAGTAGCAGCAAATCAGAGGTGAAGGACTATCTTGTTGGAGACTATTCAATGGGTAAGTCTTGTCTGTATTGTCTTTCCCATTCTCACATTTTTTTCAAAGTAAGTTTTTGAATAGAAACCACAATAAAAGTAGTAATAATAAATAACAATGTTTAGTAAATTGGTCCTAAACATAGTTGACAAAACTGACGTGCAAAAGCTGAGCTGTTCTGGCAGATCTTTGGAATTGGAAAGGAATTTTGACAGATCTCCCCTTGTGACATTGCTATGAATGAACATCAGTGTCAGCCCAATGGGACTAATGATTACATTGTTTTATAAAACACTCCACTAATTGCAGATAGCACATAAATAAAATGTAGCTAAACTGGAGATGGAGAGGGGGGATTTGTTTTGAATTAACTTTGCCACATGATCAGATTTGTTGGAGAAGGGATCAAACCAGTATACTTGAAATGAACAGAATAGGGTGACATTTTGTTGCTTAGCCTAGTAAGTCACAACTAGAGTACGCCTGTTGAATCAGTGGGAATTGGGTGAGTCGGCTCTTCCGTAAGTTCTATTGCTTCAAATAGGCCTATTCCATTTGTGACTTACTATGCTGAGCAACAGGATTTTAGCCATAGGGTCAAAGCGAGTAGCAAAGAAAATCGGCGAGAAAGGCTTATTTGGGGAGTCTTTTTGGTGATCAATGTTGTAGTCCTACAAATAGGTAAAGAACAATGACCCCATCTAGCTGGAGGGTGTGCATGAGTGTAACTCACTCCTGAACATCAGGAACACAAGACCAATCAGCTGTTCGAAAGGAGATCATGGGGGCGGGGGAGGTAGCTAGTCTGTGGTAGCAAAAACAGCAAGGAGTCTTGAGGCACCTGAAAGACTGGCTTCTTTTACTTGGCTTTTGTGGAGTCCACTTCTTCAGATGCACACTTCATCAGATACTACAGTCAACAAAACATACCAAAATTGAATAAACCCTGTTAATTTTTAAAGCATCACAAGACTCCTTGTTTTGATTTCCAGTCTTCTGTGTTCCATGGGCAAGCTGGAGTGTCCCTGGGAGAAGGGAATGATAAACCACTTCTAAGTATTGTCTACCTGGAAAACCCCAGAAAGGATCACCATAAGTTGGGATTGATTTAAAAGTGCATTGTTTTTATCACCATCATCATCGTTAACCAGCTAAACACATTGGAACTTGCTTCAAAATAAAAACACAGTGGATTGTGATACAAATTAACCTGAAGCAATTTATAAAATACTGACTTCTTGAGAAGCATAGCGCATAGCTAGGAACTGCTAATGTGAATGTCCAACCCCTATTCATCTTTTCTTCTTCCCTCAGGGAAATGTCAGGCTCCTGTCTTTGATGTCTTTGAAGCATTTCTAAATACAGACAACATCCAAGTCTTTGCAAATGCAGCCACCAGCTATATCACGTGCCTTATGAAGTTTGTCAAAGGATTAGGTAAGGCTCTTTTTAGTTACAAAAAACTGAAAAACAATACCTGACAAAACATATTAACTGTAAGACTTAATGTTTATGTAAGACAGATAAAAATGATAAGCAGTACTGTATGAAGGAGTTTATTTATTTATTTATTTATTTATTTATTTATTTATTTATTTATTTATTTATTTATTTATTTATTTATTTATTTATTTATTTATTTATTTATTTGACTCCTTCCCTAAAAGGCAGCTTACAATATAAATACCTACAGCAACCACAAAGTTTAATAAGATATAGGTGTGCTCATTCTCTGTTGGTAAAGTAAACTGTTCCTTCCTAGTAATGAGAATGGAATAGTGTACTGTAACAAGAAAAAAATTGTGTCATAATAACTACAGCTTAGACTGGATCAAAATCTAAGCTCAGACAAAAGGTAGAACAGGAGTAATCTCCTGGTTATGTTTTTCTTAACTAAGAGAACCACTAAAGGGGACTATTGTGATTAATAAAAGATTCTAGTTTTGAAAAATAATAAAGACTGCCATCTGGAACTAGAAAATTTGCTTCTGAGCAATTTACTTATCCTCAGGCCCCGGCATGCAGTATTGCATCATCTTCTCAGCCTATCCAGCATATTCCTGCATCATTAGAAGCGAATCACAGAATGTCAGTCTGTGTAGTGCACAGAGTAAAGTAACAGCTAGTCATGAAGGGACACAATGGCATACTGGCCCTCCTTTAGAGATTCTTTGTGCCACCAGAATTGCACCCATTGTGTCTGCTCTTTGCATTGTCTTGGGGCATGGGACAGACATACCTGCAACAACCACCTATTTACTTATTTGTGCAAGCCTTCCCTATGTAGGCCTACCATCTCTTTCAGGGTCAGTGTAAAATTCTGGTCTAAATCTCCTTGCATGATTATACTGGCGTAACACAAAGTGTTGTAACTCTTGGAGGGAAATTGCTTCAAGAAATCACTGTAGATATTCTCTTATTACATAATGAGCTGCAAGGATCAGCATGCAACAGATAACGGATGCAGTGATTACATAACTTGAGGCAGTTCAACCCCAAAGGTTATGCCAGTGCAACCATGTAAGAGGATTTTGGCCATTGTATTTTAATTTTGTGCATTGTGGCATTATATGTTTTTATTATTTTTGAATAACAAATTGCTACTTAGAATTAATGAGATCTCAGCAATCTATAAATATGTGTAAAAACATAATTAAAGCAAAGCAACACAAAGCATGCTGCTTATACATTAGCCCATTGTGCTTAAAGCATTATCTCGGTCGTTTACAATTGAATTATGCAGGCTACTCATTGCCTTGCCCCAAGGGAGCTGGATGCTCAGTTTACCAACTTCAAAAGGATGGAGGGCCAAAGTCAGTCTTGAGAGCCAGCTACTTGGGCCCTCAGGATCGAATTCAGGTCATGAGCAGAGTCTTGACTGCAGTGCTGCACAAAGCTCCTTCACTGCTAGAATAACAACTTCTTTAGCTTCCAGCACCCTCCCACAAACACACCATTAATCCTCATAATCTCCATCTGTTTTTGTGATTGAAGAAATCCATTTGAATTTCACAGAGACCAGTTCAGCTTATGACAATCACCTTGTACAGACCATCTTGCGTTGTGTTTATTTGTTCATTTTTTGAAATCCAACTTTCTTCCCTTACCAGGGGAAGCAGATTGCAAGGAGATTGGTGACTGTGTGCTGGGAACAGATTCCATGTCAACAGACCTGTGCCTTCCTGCTCTCGATTACCTCAGGCGGTGTTCTCAGGTGCACAAAAATTACACCTTTCTCTGCGGTCATTTAAACCCAGCTCACAAAGAACGTGCCATCTAAGCAAGATAAAGCAGTGACCATGAGAGAAGCTTTGCTGAATATAGTGATCACTGCAGCAGAGAGAAATACACACAGGAATTCAAGCAGTAGCTCAGCGAGTTATGTATCTGAGTGCAGAGTTGGAGCTTGGGAATTTGATTCCCCACTATGCCTCCTGGGAGAAGAGCCAGCCTGTGTGGCCTTGGGCCAGCTGCACGGCCCCGGAGTGCCCCCCCCAAAAGAAGGGAATGGTAAACCGCTTCTGAATACTCTCTGTTAGAAAGCCCTGAAAAGGATTGCCATAACTCCAAATTGACTTGACAGCACATATTTTTTTTATTATTCAAGCAGTATCTTCTAGATTAAAAAGTGGTGCTTGGATCAGGTTTATCACCATTACATTATTTTCTTTACAATATTATACACATGGATTGGAGGGAAGAATTGGCATGAAAGACAAACCCCAGAAATTAGATACTGAATGTTAGTTTTCTATAACATTTCCTTTTAAATAGCCGAAACCGCTAGGAGGGTGATTGAAAAGTTGTGATAATGGTGGTTTGGTGAACCACATAGTTTGGCCTGAACTCCAAGCTCAGGGTCAACTTAAATGTAAGAGCTGTTTCTCCCTCAAGTCTCTTTCAAACTTGTACAGTACCCATGTTCTGCTCCAGTTGTCACTCTAGCTTCCTCCTCGTGGCTGCATATGATTGCCTTTCTTCTGATGGGGAATACAAGTGACTAATTGGCAACCAGTCTTTTCATTTGTCCTGTCATAAGAGAGAGAGAGAGAGGTAACCGAGAAGCAACTTCAGAGAAATGGGAAACATTGCTCTTGGGGGCTACATTTCCCAAAATCCTTCAGCTGGGATGTCCATGGTGGCTATGGAATTCTGCTAGTTGTTGTCCAAAAAAGCAACATCTCCTCTCTCTGCAGCCATTATAGACTTACGTACGTGAAGACGGTGGGTGAATGAACAGTGGGAGTACAGCTTTCTGTAAAGCTTTGAACAGAGATGGCCTAGAGCAGCTTTGTAAGTTGAAGAATATAATGGCCAGTATTGTCTTGCAGAGTTCTGCAGGTGCCACAGGAATTATACTGCTGGCTGCAGTCGATTGCTACTAACTAAAATAATTCCTTCCTCAATTTCGAAGTGCACATGCAGAATTATAAAATGTTATGCACACATCCAGATCAAAACAAGAACTCTGTACTTAGCAACAATCTGTCAGCCACTGATGTCATTCCTGTTGCACCAGTAGAGCTCTGAAATAGAATAGTGGCCAATACATGATAAAAACTTAAATCTGGCTTTGAGAATGTCCATCTTCTGACTCTACGTATTTCCACTTCTACTGTATCACATGGAAATGTGGACTTCCACACACGCTACTATAGAAAAAGACAGAAGCATTGGAAATGTGCATTTATTACAGAATGCTGCAAATTTCTTGACTCAGGAAGGTAAACAACCAAGAAGTTCTAGGACAAATCAATACACACACATACACACCTCAAAAATTAAAATACACGAATGCAGGAAACTACAATATTTTGGCCATATAATGAGAAAGGAAAAGTACCGATTGTTCTAGCTGATAATTCAGGGTAAAATAAATGGGGAAAGAACTTCAGGAAGGAGAACGGTGTGACTGAGGAATGGTTTGAGACTAAAAAAGGTGCCACATCCAAAGTCAGGGCTAAAATAATGATGTCCAATCTCAGGTGGCAGAAGAAGGAGAAGAATCGAAAGGGCGAGGCTGGTCCTAGAGATCACTCAGTCCAGGGAATGCCAGGACTGCTCCCTCCCTCCCCCCTCCCTCCTCATTTCTGCTATAAAAGAAAGAAAAGAAGGAGCATTAAGAGCCTTTGTGTTCTGTGGCATTTCCCAGGCTGACAGACACAGCAAGCCATTGTCGTTCCTGGCCATGTGGGCTTTCTCTCCACAGCTACAGGGAGCACGGATGTCATTGCCACCCATTTCTCTGTTCTTTCGACTGCCAGATGGGAGACAGTGGGAGTTTGCAGGCACAGGAGCTGCAGTGTTCTGTATTGTTCTGTATTGTTTCCCAATTGAAAGCACAACAAAGCAGCACTTACAGCAACCAAGGTTTTGCCTCTGTTCTGCCCAGAGCTTTGGAAAGGTTACTGGCTACGCTGACCTGAGGAGCATGGGAACTGTAGTCCATACTCCTGGCAGAACAAAGTAGAACTTTATCTTCCAGAGCATTGGGATTGCCTAGAAAGTGTTTACAATATGTTTTCAAACTCTGATCTTGTCTGTGTTCCTTCACCACCCTCTGGCAAGAAAACCCTGTGTGCAAACCAGCCTGGTCCCCATAAGACAGATATATGGAATTTCCTGCTGAAATAACTATATGAGAACAGGTGACATGTTAAAACTAGAAATCAGGCATGTGTTGCTCCTTTCTTTTCCTGCGGCAGCCTTGAAGCCTTAACTAAGAGCCCAGGCGGATGTCCTAAAAGCACTGCTATCTAGACATCTTTGCTGTCCTTCTGCAAGTAGGCAAAGATCTTTCTTTTCAGGCAGGCTTTTTCTCAGTGACGGATTGTCTAGGAGACAATAAATGGGCTGGTTTATATATTTTTGCTTCGTTTGCATTTGGTTTTCACAATGCTTTCACCTAACATTAATAAAATATTCTTTAATATTTGAATAATTTACTATTTTTAACTTTTAACATTGTGTTTTTAATGGTGTGAGTCACCTTGAGTCCTTTTTAGCAGAAAGATGGAGTCAAAATATTTTAAATAAATAAATAGAATTTCAAGATATAGTAGTATTGCTTTATGAATACGTAAGTATTCCACGCTAAACTTAAGAACAATTTTCTGAGTAACATGAGATGCTAGTGCGTGTCCCATCTGAGTCATACTATCTCTGTGCCCTTTCAGTTACTTGCCAAAATCTACAAAATGCCATTGAAGCCTATATTCCTTGGTGGGAAACTTTCTAACTTACCACAAAGAATACAGGAGCGCTCTGCAAGCAGTGAGGATGCCATTGAGTGTGTCCTTTCTGAGTTTGATGATGACACAGGTAAGCAGAATCATTCTATAGGCCCAAAGGTGGGATGAACTGAAATGGTACCAACTGAACATGGTTTGTTAGAGAGAATGAGTGATTTTGCATCATTGCCTTCAATGCGTCTTGCTGTGGAAGACTCAGATTGTAGCCTGACATCACCGTTGCCATTTGACAACAAAGATAAATTTGCTCCCAGGCATGTAGGCTACTTCTGTCTCAGCAGGGACTTGGACTTTGGAAATTCCAACACTATTATTCTTCCCCACCCTGTTAGAAGCAGACCACACCCTTGTATTCTGCAGAAAAATCTCCTGTATTTCCAGGACCGGTACTTGGATGGGGAGGCGTCCGCAAAATGGTGGCAAAGGAAGACCAGACTAGGCATCTGGTCATATTCTTCTCTGCAAGTATTGCATTTGTTGAATGACTTAATTCATTCTTAACCAGGAACCTCAGAGACGAAACAATGGGATCAATATCTCACAGTTGCTAATGAAAGAAAACTAGACTGAACTGGGAAAAGAACTGAGAATGTAGAAAACATACATTGTAGTACAAGGTCCTTCTCACGTGAAGTTTTATTTTCCTAGGCCTTATTAATGTGTGGATCATTCTGCTAGAACAGTTGACCACTGCTATATCCAACTGTCCTCGTCAGCACCAGCCTCCCACTCTGGATCTCCTCTTTGAACTATTGAGGGATGTTACAAAAACACCTGGTAATTGATTGAACTGTCAGACTAATGTTGGAAAAGCATGTACGACTTCTACCTCTGTTTAGAAGAGGTGGAAGTTGCTGTTGTTATGGGCTTTTTCTTCTTCCTCTTTTTTTTTCTGGAGCCTTAGTTAAAAGTTGAAAAGTTAGTCTTGCATTGTGTTTTCTTTGCCTAGCCAGTAGGAAAAAAAGGGGAAATGAATGTATTTATATAAGGTAATAATCTGAATTAGGACATAAAGTAACATAAGTAAGCCTGAGCCGTATTTGATGTCCATAATTGTGTGTTTCTCCTTTAGGACCTGGATTTGGTATCTATGCGGTTGTACACCTTCTGCTCCCAACAATGTCGCTTTGGCTTCATCGCAGCCACAGTGATCATTCGTACTGGGATATGGCATCTGCTAACTTCAAGCATGCTATTGGCCTTTCATGTGAATTGGTAGTGGAGCACATTCAGAGTTTCATACATTCAGGTGAGAGAAATGTTTCTCAGCAACTAAACTTAATTGTTACAGCCACACTTGACTCTTGGAGTTTATTCTTAACAGCAACATGACTGAGACTGAGATTTAACATGAATGAGCTACCATCAGAGTGGGGAGAGTGCTCTGTTAAAAGTAAAAAGGTATAATTTCAGTTTATGTACACATTATGTATGTTGATTTATTTGTACATTTGATTTTGATTTGCATATGCTGATTTTATTTTCCCATGTTTTGGGGACTGGAGAAAAACATAGGCACTGGATTCAGTAAACAGGATAAAATGCTGAAGAATAGCAACAACATTCTCTATAGCCAGGCATCCCTAGCTAAGATTTAGTATAAGGTACACTGCATCATAGATATCTGCTTGCCGAGGAATATGTTTACTAAAGCTCAAGTCAAGGACCACAATAGTTCTCCACCTAGGAAAACTATAGAAAAACTAAAACAGTGGTGGAAGTAGTTAGGAATTTCTCCCCCAATACCATACAGTATATCACAGAACTGTAAAAATAGAACATCGTCTGGTTGTTTCACTGTATAGAAACTTGATCCTGGGTAGGCAAGCATCTCTACTCTGATTAAAGCATTTGAATTGTCTCTGCTTCTAAGGTGGGCCTCAGGCCAGAGGCCAAGAGCAAGAAAGGATCCTCATCTAAAGGGTACCAAAAGAGAATGGTCCTCATGCTGAAATAATTCAACACATACACTGTGTATGTAAACAAAAATATACCTTAGGTCTTCGTGCATGACTTATGTCCTTATCTATGAATGGACAGAATATACTTGAAGAAGGATGATTATAATAAGTAATCATGGGCCCTCTTTATTGTAATTCCCTACCACCAAAGCCTCTGGTAATAACTTTATTCTTCTTTAGATATTGGCTATGAGAATATGATCAACACAATGCTGAAAGACCTCTTTAAGTTACTGGTAGCTTGTGTAGCAGAGCCCACAGAAACCATCTCTAGAGTGGGGTGCTCATGTATCAGGTAATATAGATTTCTTTTCTACAGTAGTTCATTGCAATCCAAGGGTAGAATTAAGTCAATGTTTGAATGTCCTGTCTCTCTGCAAACCTTGGTTTGTTTCTTAGCAAAATATAATTTGTGGAAGCTGCATTGCTGTTTCATGATTGGCTCTTGCTTTTCACTGAATAACATGCTAATTAATATAGAATAACAATGAGGCGATTAATACCTACTTCAAGCTTGAAGAAGGTATTGTCTCTACATCTTACTTAGCAGAACAGTGAAAACAGGAAACTGAGATTTTAACAAAATAAGGCTGCTCAACAACTCTAGGCCTGAACTGTAATTTCAGACATTGCTAATTATGTATTTCATCTCCAACAATCTTCTTCCATCTTTTTAAGTGCTTTTGTCTTTGTCTTTTTAAAACAATTTCATTCCTTAATTTCTCTCATCACATCTTTCAATGTATCCCAAATGATACTCTTGTTGAAACATTCTCTATCATTAATGGTTCATATTTCCATTATTTCTTCTTCTATTTTATTATATTATACTGCTGAAAAATACTTGTACTTGAAATTTATACACTTAACCCTGGCTAAAAGATGCATTAGGATCTCTTTTAGATGTTACATAGGAGGTACAAACAAAAGCACTCACAGTTCATCTCCCCAGTTGCATTGGTCTAAATGTAACTCCATTTCAGTTAGGTCTCATTTGGCTCCTTCAAGGGAGCCATCAATTGTATAGTGAGAGAGGCAAAACTGGATAATGTGTTTTGTGGTCTTTTTTTCTTACCTATAGATATGTACTAGTGACAGCTGGTCCTGTTTTTACAGAAGAAATGTGGAGGCTTGCATGCTGTGCATTACAGGATGCTTTCTCAGCCACTCTTGAACCCGTGAAGGTAAAATCTGCATGGATGCTATAGGTATCTCTAGAAATAAGTTATTAATATGGTCTGAAATTGCTGCAACAAAGACTTATACAGATACCCAGATGAATTTTAAAATGCTTGTCTATGACTGTCTTGTTTTTTTCCTGGGATTAACCCTTTACTGGGACAGATACCAGCTATGACAAGCATTCTTTGCCCTGGAGATCTCTGTATCTCTGTAGGACTCCTGGGGGAGTCAGGCTTCCTCTTAAGGATCCCACAGCCTGTGCTAAATCCTCTTGTCACAGACTGTTGCAAATCATGGAGAAGACAGGTGCATCAACAACCTTAGTGGAAGTTTGTCACAAAGTTCAGAAGTGCATTGAACACAGTACATTGAATCTGAAGCAGTGGGCTACGATCCATGAAACCTTGTGACAAATAAACCCTCTTAGTCTTTCAGGTGCTACCAGATTGTTTGTTATTTTTGTTACAACAGACCACCGACTAGCATGCCTGCCTCTCTGGGAACTGAATATATCTGTAAGCCTGGGGGTGGAGGTTAGGGGTTTTTTTTGTTTTTGTTTTTTTGAAAGAAGGAAGGAACTTCCTTGATATACAATGTGTTGTTTTAACAGGCGGGATGCTATATGGGAGGGTGTGGGGAGATTAAGACAAGACATAATCTCACTCTTCTTTTCATCTGTGCTTTTGCCGGCTTCACATATAGTAAACATGGTAAACAGTCCGATATTGTATTTTTGTTTCCCTGCAGAATCTGCTGGGTTATTTTCATAGTGGCTCTGAAAACTTTAGTGGGGACGCTTGTGAGGTGAAAGTGGCAGCCCCTTGCCTCTCCCCTAGTGCCGAAGCTGAGTACTGGAGAATAAGGGCGATGGCCCAACAGGTGAATGGCTTTCATTATGACACGAACAATTCTCTGCTCAATTAAAACAACCCAAGCACTTATACTTTCTTAGCATTTTAGTGAAAGTCTATGGAGTAGGGAAATGTCACTTTTATGGACAACAGACCTCAATATCCCCAATATGCCTTGAGCAGTGGTCACACTGGCTGCAGGATTTGGCGAACTATAGTCTAAAAGAAGTGTGGAAGTCTGGAGGTATTGCAGCTTCAGAAGGCCTGATCCAAACTGGAGTTTATGCTGTGGACATTACTTCCAGGTGTCGTCTCTGTTTCAGCTGTCTTGGTTCGCTTTTTACATGTTCTGTTCCATTCTGTTATGCCATGCCTCTCACTGTTTCTGGCTGAGATAGAGTCTGCAGCCTGAGAAAGCTATATAAAATTAAAAAGCTACATAGAAAGTTATATAAAATGAAACTTTAAAATTGGTTTGAAAATCTTAGTCTTATTCTGTAAAAATACAGTCCCACAAGCCTTAAACAAAGTCTGTTTTTGGTGTATCCTTGCATATATTGTTGTTTTTAATTTACATGTACTGTTTGGTTGATTGTAAATGGCCCAGAGTAGTGCATTTACACTAATGGGGCAGTATATTAAATAAACAAACAAACATTGCATTGAAATTTGGTGATGCATCCAACATATAACAGGTGTGTGCCCCCACCCCAAGAAGCAAAATCTCACTCCTATGGCTTTTGTCTCTTACTTTCTCTCCAGTCCTCCTTCCTCTTTCTTGCTTCCTGTATCCCTCCTTTCCTGTTGTTCTCTTCTGCCTGGCACACAGAACCAACACAGTTGTTGGTAAAATGTAGTGATAACTGCAGTAATGGTGGCAAATTCCCTTCCAGCTATGCAGTTCTAAGATGGTGATGATGAAATTCAATAATGGCCCAGCCTCTGTGGGTTCCAGGGATCCAGTGCAGTACTATGACCCCAGGCCATTGCTGGCTCCCTGAGCTTCATGTTTTTACCTGCAGTCCGTTCAGCAGAAGGGACTGGATGAGGGACATTACATGACCCGTTTGTGTGCCCTGCTGTTGTGTTGCACCTGCTCCTTGAATCAGGAGAGGGGTTCAGCAAATTGACATGATTTTTTTCTATAGGTGTTCATGTTAGACACTCAGTGTTCTCCCAAAACACCAAACAACAAGGAAGGATTTGAACACGCCCAGTCCTGTGTGCTTATCATTGAGTTGCCTCCTGACAAGAAGCCCAATGGGCATACACAGAAAAGGTAAGGCCATTTTTTTAAGGTTAAGGGGAAAGCAGGACAAGGCATGAGGCAGATGGAAGCATTAAAGGGCAAACCTACATCTACAGTACAGTATATTTAAAGCTGGACTATTTTTTCCCATCTACTGGAGGACAAAGGCAGTCTCTATGAATCCCAAGAATGAATATAGTTTTGCCTAGACACGGTGGGAAGAAATACACCCACCCACCCAATCAACCTTCCTGTTCCAATTTTGTCTCAGGTAACATTTGCAAAGGTTTTGCGCTTAATGAAGTGATTTTGGTCAGTTTAGCATGCTCTCCTTTTTTGGAGGTAATTGCCAAGTAGCAACGAAGTATTAGCCATCATTTATGCAGCTCATTGAGCATGTGAGTAAGAAGGTGCTTTCTTTTGTTATTCTCATTACATGGGATAAAAACCCAGATTGGGCAGATTGAAGAACATCTGTCCATAAAGAACTTATTTGTGTATTCAAAGTATATCATCCAGATTCCAGACTGTTGAGAAGTTGCTTTTTGTGACTACAGTTTCTAGAATCTCCCACAGCCATTCACCATGCTGGCTGGAGGATTCTGGGAGATGTAATCTCCAAAATAACTTTTCCAGGGTCTGCCATCCCTCATGTATTTTAGGAAAAGTATATCTTCTACCTGTTTGCAAGATTTGCTACTGCAGTGAATTTGCTTGTTTGCTTGCTTGCATGCTTGGGTTTTGTTTTTCCATCTGTTTTGCATGTGCAAATACAGAACAGTGTTGAAATGTTGATTTTACTTAGTAGATTTTCTCCCTCTCTGTTTTTATAATGCTGCCATCAATGCTTAGGAAGCTTGGGTAAGGGAACATTTTATTTCTCCTTCCATGTGGTTTTAGACGGGGGGGGGAAATATTTGAAATACATCCATATACTCTTCCACAGAAAAATGTCTTTTTTAAACAGAGAATAAAGAACAAAATAAGTTGTTATTGTCCAGCTGACAATATGAAAGGATCCATATTTTCTGCCTGTCCCAGGACAGTTCACCTGTCAATAGCTTTTTTCTGAACTTTTTGCAGAGAGCCAGTGCTTTGATCCCATGAATGACAAAGTACAACCACTAGAGAGTGTCAAAGGACAATGGAAGGAGTGTATTAACACACAAGCAATAGGGGAGAAAGTTGGGCATGGAGGAGGAACACAGAAAACAAATTACAGTGTGTGTAAGGGCAGCAAAATTGGTAACAGAGAACAGCAAACAGATCTGTTTATTTGCATTTTCACCCACTGAATAAATATCTTTCCTGCTTGAAAATGCTACTTTTGTGTTCTTGGTGAAGGCTGCAGTGCTACTGTGTACAAATAAATCCCATGAAATTAAATGGGACTGCCAACCAAGTAACTGATGAAGAATTGCTGCTCTTAAGTCTTTATGCTGTGCCTACTTTATCTTCTTACATGTTTGCCCCAGAAGAGAAAATAGCAGAGAATAGACACCATAAATTGGTCTATAATTCTTTTGATAGAAATTGGGACTAAACTAATCCATAGCTTCTCTGGTTTGTGTGTTTGATGTCTTTATGATTGGGGCTATAATAGAGATATTCAAATTTTGAAAACATTAACTGGTTTGGATAGTTGGCATGAAAATTATTTTAAATCATATGATCAGAGATAACATTACCCATGGACTGGTGAAGGTTTCTCTTTTAAAACTTATGTGTTCAGTTTTCATTTGCTTGAATTCCATGTAGGAAAGTAAGATATAAATTTACATTTCTTTGGGGAAAAAGACATGAAGATTTAAATACCAGTTTAGGTTGAAGTTGTGCACAATTGGAAAAGAAAATGTAGAGGAAACGAATGAATTGCAAGTTTTGCTGTAGGAATGGGAAACAATATATTATACCATCTTTCCTCCACTTGATGCTCTCCAGATGGTGTTGGACCTCATCCCAGCTAGTACTGACAGACTAGTTATCTCAATTTCTGTCTTGTTTTTTAAAAAAAGTTTGTAAATCAAAACTATGGACAAGAAAAACACCTGCAAATCAACCAAACATCAGCTTTGCCACAATAAACAACAGTAGAATATTACCTGATGCTGTGAAAACTACAGTTGTGTATGCCTAAGGGAAGAAATGGGAATTGTTCAACACATATTGAAGGCATCAGGCTAGGAAGAAATGATCTAGAGCTGTTTTGAGGAATATTTTGAGGAATATTTCACAACTATCTAGCTATCTATGACAGACAGACAGACAGACAGACAGACAGACAGACAGACAGACAGACAGACAGACAGACAGACAGACAGACAGACAGACAGACAGACAGGAAGAAAAAGAAAGAAAGAAAGAAAGAAAGAAAGAAAGAAAGAAAGAAAGAAAGAAAGAAAGAAAGAAAGAAAGAAAGAAAGAAAGAAAGAAAGAAAGAAAGAAAGAAAGAAAGAAAACAGTTGCAAGCTACTTGGAGAACAAACAATTC
Organism: Pogona vitticeps; assembly: GCF_051106095.1. Lineage (NCBI taxonomy): Eukaryota > Metazoa > Chordata > Lepidosauria > Squamata > Agamidae > Pogona > Pogona vitticeps. The sequence goes on along the minus strand of NC_135783.1, from coordinate 80,526,713 downwards.
TCCAAGTAGTCAAGGTAATTCAAATGATACTAGTGAAATTCTAAATCTTATTCCTCTCTTTATCTTTTGATTGCATGAAGTATCCCTTTCAGAACAATTGTAGTGAGCCTGTTGTCCCACCAAGTATTGTTGCAGAATTTATATGATATTTTGTTGGAAGAGTTTGTGAAAGGACCCTCTCAGTCTGAAGAGAAGATGGTGCAACAGCCACCAGAAACCAAACTGGCTGGCTTCCTCAGGTACATTTCTATGCAGAATTTGGCAGTCATCTTTGACTTACTATTGGATTCTTATCGAACAGCCAGAGAGTTTGACACAAGGACAGGACTGAAGTGTTTGCTTAAGAAGGTATCGGGAATTGGTGGAGCTGCTAACTTGTACCGTCAGTCAGCAATGAGCTTCAACATCTACTTCCATGCCCTGATCTGTGCAATTGTAACGAACCAGGAAAACATCACTGCGGACCAAGTGAAGAAGATCCTCTTTGAAGACGATGAAAGGAGTACTGATTCATCCCAACAGTGCTCTTCAGAAGATGAAGACATTTTTGAAGAGACAGCGCAAGTAAGTCCACCAAGAGGGAAGGAGAAAAGACAGTGGAGAGCCAGACTGCCATCTCTGAGTGTTCAGCCAGTTAGCAACGCAGACTGGGCTTGGTTAATCAAAAGACTTCATAAGCTGTGCATGGAATTGTGCAACAACTACATTCAAATGCATCTGGATTTGGAAAGTAGTGCAGATGAACTCCCGGTTTTCCGAGGAGATCCTTTCTTCATCCTCCCATCCTTCCAGTCTGAAACATCCACTCCGTCCACGGGAGGTCTCTCTGGGAAGGACACTCCTTCAGAAGATGACAAAAGCCAGATCAGAGACTCATTGTCAGAGAACCTCACACCCAAAGGAGGAAGCGGGGAGATACTGGTTCTTCCACCACTGAGCCCCAAAACAGAGAGGAAGGACCAGAGCAGAAAAAAAGAATGGTGGGAAAGTGCTGGCAACAAAATCTACACCATAGCCACTGACAAAACCATATCAAAGCTAATGACAGAATATAAGAAAAGGAAGCAGCAACATAACTTGGCTACTTTTGCCAAAGATATGAAAGTTGACAAGAAGGGAGACCCCCTCAGCACAAGGGGGCCGGATTCGCCTCTCCTGCAAAGGCCACAAAATCTCGTCGACCAGGGCCAAATGAGGCACTCGTTCAGTGCAGGACCGGAGATTCTCAGACCAGAGAAGAGGCCACGCTCTGGATCAACAGTCAGCTCACTTAACATATCTGTCCGGGATGGTGAGGCACAAATACAGGTAAGGAAAAAGGACAAGGGAGTGGCTAACATTGTATAAAATAAACCTTTCAAATTAAGGCGACCTCTTTCCTTGATTGTGTTCGTTTTGCACCTTCCCCAAAATATTAAGGTGTCCCATATGGACTGAGTCTTGCAAGATCTTACCCAGAGTGGTCCATTCAAATCTGTCTCATAGGTTTCTGGTAAGCTTCAGCAAGGGCACTGTCCTTCAGGCCTGAGGGGTATATGCCCCCCCCCGAGAGGGATGTTCCCATCACCCTTTGCCCTTGGCTATGCTGACTAAGGCTGTGGGGCTTGCAGTCCCACAATACACACATGCGCCATCCCCATGCACATTTTATCTTCCTAGGTATACCAGATCCTTCTCTATGCTTCTTTAAAAAAAAAAGACAACAAAAGAAAAATTATTATAATTAGAAAAGTACAAATAACTAGAGTAAATATAACAGTGCATGCATAACAAGCAAACAATTTATTGACATAAATAGAGTGGTGGGAATTTTACATTTAGGAGCAGTTCAGTTTAATAAATATTTCTAGGGGTAATTGTGAGTTGCAACTGGAAACAAGAGACAATTAATTAAATTGGCATAGTTGATAAACAGGAACCATGTTTCTTAATGCTTATGGTAATTAGATGAAGTTGTTCAGATGCATGCATGAACTGTTAGTATTTCCATCAGACCAATCTACCACATTTATTTTCCAGCCAGAGGCAATCACTAGATGTGCAGATACACATAGGTTATTGATCTTTTGTGTTTGAAATTGTGAATTGTTTTCAGGAGTAAGAACAGAAAACCTAAAGGTGGTGACACCACAGTTTTATTTCTTATAGTCTCCAGTTCCTTAAAAATCTCCTCAGCAATTCTTGTGTCTGCCAAGGTAATCGCATCCGATGTGTCAGGGAAGAGGAGAAGCCAGTGGCACAGGGAGATATTCCCCTCAAGCTCTGGCTTTTCAGTTCTAATGGAGGATAGTGTAGCGTGCATCACAAATCCCATTTTTAAGTCTCAGTACTGACTTACCACAGTGGATGGCAATGCCTTCGCTCTCATGCTGAAGTAAAACTCAGCTGTATATTGAATTGAGGTGGGGAGGGCACCATCTCATCCTTTTCCCTCTGGCAGCAAAACATCTTGGGTCAGCTCTGTGAATAATGATGGCTTGAGAGAGAAAGTCTATCCATTCACACTTCAAGCATGCTGTCCTTCCCTCCCACCCCACCTTGAGATTGAACCCAAATTGTCTAACATTCACTTGGTGAAAGATCAAAAGAAGTTGTCTCAAAATGTTTAATTGCATTAACCAATGCCTTTTGCCCCGCTGTATATTCTTTGGCCTTTTCAGAGAAGAAAGGTTAAAAAAAAGTCTCTTGAAATCTTTAAACATGAACCAAGCCAGCTGCTCCTAGGCAGGATTCAGCGATGGCCTTCATGGTTGTGAAACTGGTATGCTTTGTGTTCTCACATCATTTTGATGCGGCATTGTTTCTTAAAAATATCCTTTCCACTTTACCTATTGAAATACATTCTTCCAGTCACTCTTTGTACTACTATTTGTATTCCGTGCAACAATACATTTACTTAATCCTTTCCCTTTTCTTTCCCTGCATTATTTCAGGCATGGACCAACATGGTACTGACAGTTCTTAACCAGATTCAGTCTCTACCAGACCAGATCTTCACAGCTCTTCAGCCAGCAGTATTTCCCTGCATCAGCCAGCTGACATGTCATGTGACTGATATTCGGGTTCGTCAGGCTGTAAGAGAATGGCTGGGAAGAGTGGGAAGAGTTTATGACATTATCATATAGCAGACACTGGGCACATTATCAAGTAGGGACAGAAGCAGAGACCAAATCTAAAGCATTTCCAGGCATCCGAATAAAGTGGCACAGAGGTGTGTCTGTGACTCCCTGTTTGCTGGTCATTAATGGGTGGCAACTTATATCAGATGCTGCGAACTGCTTAAGAGCACAATCCAGTCTTGCTGACGTCCACATGAGAATGTGATATGGCAGTGTGGCTCATGTGCTGACTAGATCACTGAGCAATACTGCAAACTAAATCTAAAAATGTTGTTGTCAGACTGACACGTGAAAACTCAGCACGTTCAATGTTACACATTTTTCCGTGGGTGAAAAAACATATACGAAAGTATTTCTCTGCAGGAAGAGAGGAAACAAAGATTGCAGCATAGTATTAATGCTGGTAGCATAAAAGGGACACCCTTAGAAAGTAGGTTTGGCAGGAGGGGCAGTCATACCACTTCAGTATCAGACCCTCTGTGTGGCCAGTGTAGCTCTACTCTAGTGAATTTATGTTCTCAGAAATCAAAATGATTTGCATTCAAATTTGGCTCAGATTGAGTGATCACTTGGGTGTTTTTAGTGCAAAATCTTGCTCTTCATCCAAATGAGGCAAGCTGCCATTTGAAATCATCTGCGCTAATTCAAATGGATAATGGAAGAATGAGTAAATAAATGTAGTAAAACTGAGCCAGTTTATTGTGACTGCCTTTTTGCTTATGTAATAGACAATTAAATGTAGGCGTAGAAATTCCAAAAATGACTACATATGCATAAAACAAAGAAGGGAATACTTTTACAAGGGGCTTAACTGGCAATTCTTAGAATGGTAAGAAATAGAGTTGGAGATGTTAACAGTATGTCTGAAAGTACCCCAGCCAAGTAGCGAGTCTAATGGCAAAAGTTTCAAATTGTTTATTTCCTTTTGATGTCTTTAGCTCAATAAGGAAGATAAAAATATAGTTCCTGTTTGTTCCCACCAAAATGAGCAATGCACTTCCTTAGCTGTTTACTGTGACACACATCTTCTCTAGTCTGCATGCTGGAGAAGAAAATAGGTCATGAAATAGGCTGGGCCATTTATTGACCTCAAATTCCCCAGTTTTTGGATTCTGTAGCCATGTTACTTTGTATTACTTCATCAAAAAATACTTCAAGAGTAAAGAACCTGGAAATTGAGACCACCTTCCAAATCTAAAATCCTCCCCTCTTTTCTTAAACTTCTTTTCTTAAGCCAGGTTAATATATGCAGCTGAATATATAGCCCATTGATTAGAAAACAACCTATTAAATATGAGTGTTGTTATTCATTTATTTGCTATAGTTATCTGCTGCCTTTCTTCCATTATATTCCAGGTAGTTCGTATCTTAAAATAATGGTTTACAATTCAACAGATAAAATGCTAAAAAGAAAAAGGGCAAGGGAAGTATAGAAGAGTAAGTAAATGCATTTTATCATGGCCACTGTATGAGACTGTTCTAGGATAAACAGAACCCGTGGTCATTTGGTCTTAGCTGAGCATTTGCCATTTTATCTCCCTTATGTAGCCAAGTGAAATGGCCACTGACTGAAGCTGCTCCCAGAAAGGAGGAACCAGCAAGGCCTTGTTGTCACCAATCCCTTATGCAAGCAATGATGTACCTGCTCCTTAAGAAAATGCTGGGAGGGGAACACTGGTACCCAGTGTGGTATAGTGTATCAAGTGATGGACTAGGACTCTAGAGACCAGGATTCCTTCACTTGGCCACTGGAGGGGTGGAACTGGTAAAAGCACTCCTTAAAACCACTTTTAAAAGCCCTATTACAGTCCCTATAAGTCAGTTTCGACTTGATGGCACATAACTAACTAACCAGGAGTAGAAGAGCCAGGTTATCGCTGAGCCAAGCCAAACCAAAAGGGAGGCTTGCTGTCCTTTAACTATTTCAAAAACTCAACAGCTGCCTGTCATGTGTCAGCCATTTGACAATAGCACTTTGATGACCTGTGAGCGCATACATACACATGCCCATCACATAACAGGTATATCCAACTGCTGCAATTCTTTGCCTCTCTTTTTGAGGTGATTACTGGCAAAACAGAATTTGGAGAGGGAAAAGTGTTGTTGCTTTTCAAGGGGTAAGACAGGCAGACATCTTGCAGTGTCTCAGAAGATACTGGGATCCAACACTTGGACCATGAAACACAGCCTCTTGTGCCAACTCTGACGACTGGCCTGAGTTACTGAGTTGAAAAAGTATAAGAGTCTCACTGAACACGCAGTGTAGTTAGCCTTGATGAATAACATCATCATTTCCTTTGCTCCTCCCATTCTTCTCTCTTTCTTTCATTAAAAATAACAAAAGACTATGAATGTATGAGTTCTCTCGGCTGCTGAACCTTTGTGACAGTCTAATGGAAACTACACAGTTCTTTGTCAAAGGAGTTGCTGTTGTGCCCTGATTTGATTGTTTTGTTCTTTCCTTTTGTTTTCATTTTAAATATGTGGTGTTTGTACGGCTCTCTTTGTGAGGTTGGATTTTTTAGGGGAATATTTTCAAATGGTGCACGCCTACGTTGTTTCTCAGTGGGATTTTATATGCAACTATTGAACAGAATAACCAAGGAAAGTCATAGATATGCCACATATTGGATTTCTTTATCTGTTCTACTGAATGCCAAAAAAAGATGCTTTTTTTCTTCTGTATTTTGAGGCGTATATTATCTGTGAACCAATATTGTGAGCTGCACATGCTGAGAAGATACGTGGTTTGTGACATAGCCATTGCTGCATGAGTGGTAAAAATGGATCATTGTTACTTTTCTGAAGGGAGATGCTAAACATTACTGTCACAGACTGAAACTATAAAGTTGACCCCATTCCACCTTGCAGGTCTTGCCCTATGAGTTAAGTGTTGTTCCTATGCAGTCGACCAAGGCAGAAACACTAGATACTGCCCTGATGTTACACCAAATATGGGTGGGGTGGGTGGGGAGTGTTAATGTAAGTTGGTCTCGGGTGTGCTGTACCTTGGAAAAAGGCATGGGCAGGAAACAAGCATCATTAAATAGAGTGGAGAAGGTGCCTCAGGTTACAGAAGCTCAAGGGTAGGGAGTTGACGAAGCTGTGTACACAGTGCAGCCTGCTCTTCACTCCATAGGCTACCATTCTACCCGCAGGTGATGTAGACCAGGGGTCCCCAACCCCTGGCCCGTGACCGGGCAGTGATCCGCAGCCTAGGCAGGACCAGGCTACGGACACAGATCTCCTGCTCCCCCCGCAAGCGGCACCATGCGCATGCGCGCAAGTGCACTCCACCCCCTGTGAGTGCACTGCACACATGCGTGTGAGCGCCCCCTGCAAGCACCGCCACATGCAAGAGCGTTCTGCTCCCTGCAAGCGTTCCGTGCACATGCACGTAAGCGGGGGGACCGCAATCATGCACGCATGCACGTTCCACCCCCATGTGGGCATGCCATACCCCCCACACAAGTGTGCCACACACCCCAACCAGTCCACAGTTGGGAAAAGGTTGGGGACCACTGAATTGTAGAGGACAATGTCTCATCATCAGTGTTGAGGTAAGCTGTAACCTCACATGTAAAGCTTTGATCTCTAATCCCACAGTATAGAGGCCACTTCTCACCTCTGTACTGTGGTGTTCCTCTTATCTGTGTCTTGGCTTGTAAACATTTCTCTGCCAGCAACTGGTGGGGCTTTGAGGGTAGAAGTAAAACACACACACACACATACACAATAACAGAATGACAGTTTCAACACAGGTCTGTCATTTGGACTGTACCACTTACAATTTTATATTGGGACATGGTGGTGCTGCGGGTTAAACCACAGAAGCCTCTGTGCCTCAAGGCTGGAAGACCAGCAGTCATAAGATCAAATCCACGTGACGGAGTGAGCTCCCGTCGCTTGTCCCAGCTCCTGCCAACCTAGCAGTTTGAAAGCATATAAATGCAAGTAGATAAATAGATACCACCACGGTGGGAAGGTAACGGCGTACCATATCTAGTCACGCTGGCCATTTGACAACAGAAACTGCCTATGGACAAATGCTGGCTCTATGGCTTGGAGATGGGGATGAGCACTGCGCCCTAGAGTTGGACATGACTGGACTAAATGTCAGGGAGAACCTTTACCTTTACCTTGCCCACATCCCAGTGCTATAGATCCACATAAGCCTTGTCTATTGTAGTTGTTATTCATACAGTATGTACGTAACTGGTGGAAGAGGATTGCTTCAACTCCTCCCACTTCTACTCCCAACAACATTTTTGTGTTGCAAAGGAAGAACTGAAAAGGAGCTGTCCAGTGAATGTTCTTGCATAGTTCCATATGGTAAGAAGGTCCAGCTTTTCAGGGTCTCCAGTTAGATGGAACTTTGTAATCACAATCAGCCAGACATAGTTAACTTCTCGTTTTCAGTCTTTTCCCAACAACATAGCTGTGTCAGTGGGGTAAGTGGGGCTAGGGTATGCCCCACTCCTAGCCCCCTCTCCTCTCTTACTGTAACTAAGATCTGGACAGAATTTTATCTTAACTAAAAGGGAAAGAAATATGTTAAATAATCGCAACATCACTCTTACAGCTTACTTTATGAGAAAGAGGTAATAAAATACCTTGGGCCATTTCAATAATGGTTACTGATTGCTATTTGAAATGCTATGCCAAGCTGATGAGAAGACACTCTCTGTAGTTGTCACAGTGAAAAGAAAGCTCTTGACCTTCTTATGCCAAAGATCTAACTTGTTCAGAAGGGAACATAAGGAAAACAAAGCTGGTGGGTACTGTATGAAGCCTTGCTCCATCATCCATATAGGTATAAAATAAGAATCAAAAATACTTTGAAGGGAGAAAGTACTGTAAATCTGGTGTCTCCACCAGCCTAGAGTACGTGTGTTCTTTGATTTGCAAAACCTTCTGCAAGTACAGTACTCCAAGCACAGGAAGAGATTAGCGATATAGTAGTACAGTGTGGCAGTGATGGAGTAGGCCCTTGGCTGGTCCCCTTGGCTTGTCTCCCTATAAAGAGTCACCCTACAAAGTTAGGTATTCATAACTGCATAGTTTTTTTTCTGTCATCGCAGTGTCTGGAATTCTTTTCCCTAACTTTCCTTGTGATTTTAAATTTTAAAAATGCCTTCCCAATTTCCTCTTCCTAGCTCTTTTTGTGAAACATTAGTTTTTTCTGCGTCTTGTGTTCAACAGTTCATTGTAAGCCAATTTGCAAAATGTATTTTGTGTATATTTTCTTCAAAGAGGGATTCTTAAAGGAAGATATTTTAAAACAGATAATAACTATTTAAGTTGCTTGTGTTGTAGAATAAAGTCAATGCAAAATGAAACTATTCATAGGTTGTTGTTGTTGTTTTTTTGGAGGGGGGGGACAGAACTGGCTGGATATCTCAGATAGTTAGTGGTTGAGAGTTCAATTCCTCCCTGTGCCTCCTGAGAGAAGAGGCAGCCTGTCTAGCCTTGAACAAGCTGCAGAGCCCCAGAACACTGTAAAGAGAAATGAATGGTAAACCACTTCTGAATACTCTGTACATAGAAGACCACAAAAAGGGTCACCATAAAAAGATAAGAAGAGCCCTGCTGAATCAGGCCAAGGGCCCATCTAGTCCAGCTTCCTGCATCTCACAGGGGCCCACCAGATGCTTCTGGGAGCACACAAGACAACGAGATCCCTGTCTCCTGATACCCCTCCCCTGCATCTGGCATTTCAAAGTACCTTTTTTAAGCCTGGAGATTATACATCCCCATCATGTCTTGTAACCTGTAATGGACTTTTCCTCCAGGAGTCTGTCCAATCCCCTTTTAAAGGCATCTAGGCCAGATGCCATCACATCCTGTGGCAAGGGGTTCCACAGACTAACAACAGAAATATTTTCTTTCATCTGTTGTCACTCTCCCAACACTCAAGTGGAGTGGATGTCCCCTGGTTCTGGTATTGTGTGATAGAGAAAAGAGCTTCCCTCTAACCACTTTATCCATACCCTGCATCATTTTATACATCTCATTCATGCCTTTTCCAGCCTGATGCTTTTCCAGTATTTTTAAGCAGAACCCCCATCATCCTCAGCCATTGGCCATAGTTGGGGATTACAGGATTTGTGATCTGACAGCATCCGGAGTGCACTGGTTGATTAAGGTTTTCGTATAGTTCTCAAGGACCCAGAGTCCAGGTCTATAAATAGAATGTGCACACCAGAAACAGACATCAAACATAGTCTGTGCTTGGAAGAGAGAAGTTAATGAAAACTTTGGAACCCTCAGCTAATGAAAGTTTCTGTATGTCACAAGAAGAGCTTGTCTCACTAAAGAATATAAATATACAATTAGCATGCTTTGTTTGGTGACTCAGCACAGGATTCCTTAGAAATGTGATTTCTAGAGGTGTGCCTCCATCACACCTCTGCTATACTAGCATGCTCTTAAGTCTAATTGTGAATTGTCTCTAATGTGGGGCTTTGTCAATGATTCTTGAGCTTGTCCAAACAGTAACATTGTCTTGGACATTCTACTGTTTTTGTTGCATATCTAAATAGATCATCCTGGCAAATGTGGAAGCTGTTTGTTGGTTGTACTGCTGGTTTGTCCTGGTGTCATCTTTCCACATATACAGTGCGGGTCTTGACTTGAGAACTTAATCCATATTGGAAGGCGGTTTTCAAGTCAAAAAGTCTGTAGGTCAAGTCTCTATTGACCTACAGTGCATTGAAAACCGATTAATCCCGTAATAGACCGTTTTTGTTCCATTTTGGTTTTTTTCTGGTCTGTAAGTCAATTCTCAGGCTGCAAGTCAAACCTAAATTTTGCGGCCAGAGAAGTCTGTAACTCAAAAAGTCTGTAAGTCAAGCCGTCTGTAAGTCAAGGGTCCACTGTATATAGAATTGCTGCTTGGCATCTCAATCCCAACACAGTGAGTGCTCTCACCTTTTGCCTATCTTCTCTGCCCTTTTCCGGCCTACTTCAGTTTTTTTGTCTCTTCCATCCTTGTTTTATCTATGCATGGGGGCATGAGGAGTGGAGAATGACCAGCACAAAATGTCTAGGACATTGTTTCTCAGCCTGGGGGTCATAATCATAGGTGGAAGGAAATTAGAACAAAGGCTCTTGCACATATTGTCTTAGAAAAAATGCTGTGGCAAGTATGACGAGTTGAGTTCAATAATTCATTTCAAGCAGCGGTGCAGCAAAATGGTGGTAATCCTTTCCTTATTGCATGTTTCTATTGTTGGGGAAGATGCAGAGAGCTCTATTTCATTCATGTCATATTTGGCTTTTCAGAACCATCTATTTCACACTTTGGAAAACAAGATGTAGGGCTGATGCTTAGGTCAGGTACAGAAGGGCTCTTTTATTCATGCAGGAAAAAAATCTTATTCTTATGTTAATACTACAAATGAGAAATAATCTCAGGTATCTGAGAACAGTGTAAGCAACATGTTCTCCACCATATAAAATCAATCTATTGATACTGTCATTGTAAAAACCTAATGATCATGTTACTCTGCCTCACAGCTGCCACAACTTTCATGATTGTGCCAGTATGTGGAAAAAGTTAATACAGGTATGGCCTTTGATATTTTTCATATAAAAGTGCAGAGAGACACTAGCAAAGTTTGCATTCCTACTGTCTCTGCATTCAGTAAGAATTGCTAAATGATCAGTGTGCCTTTATTCCTGTACTGAAACAAAAATTTTAACACTACATCCTGTGTCTCTTACAGAGTCAATGATAGCCATCATATTTCATTCAAAGTAGACATGCTTTGGGGAATTTTGTCCTACTGGGCATAACACAATATAATACATGAATGCATGTGTATATATCTGCTACATGTATTACATTACCTCACAAAAATATGGTTTGAAATCGTGCAATGCATACTGCATGCTTACACTAATGTTCAAAAGGTGCTTGTTCTTCTTTCACACCAAGTCACGTAACTGATACATGACAAGAAAGACAAGTGCCAGGTTCTTAACTAGGAGCAATTCACTGGTCAAGTTTACACCAATGAGTGTGCAAGTACTGTAATAGGATTCTGGCCATTGTAAATTTACACTTAAAATAAGAGATTAAGCAATCCTGAAACAGTAACAGCTCAGGTCTTTGAGATCCCCAAACTATGCAACTTAATATTATAGTGAGATGGGAAGGTTTTTAGGCAGAATGGTCTGTGTTGCTTCTAAAGACTCAGAATTTTTAAAGAAGAAGATCAATAAGAGAGAACTGATGTATCTACTGTTGTTAAGACAAGACCTTATTTAACAGTGAAAGAAAGGCATCTTTACTGTCCTTCTGTAAGCAGGTGAAGACCTTTCCCTTCAGACAAGCTTTCCCTGAGTGACTGGCTGCCTGAACAGGGCTTTAAATGAATTGTTGTACATTTGTTTTGGTGTCACTCGGGGGGGGTTCTTTTTAGTATGGTATTTGATCCTTTTTAGTATTTCTCTTCTCACTCTTGCTAGATTTAATATTATCTTTTAATTATATGAGTCATCTCATATAATTTTGAAGGAGAAAGGCGGAGCAAAAATATTTTAAATAAATAAAATAGGAAGACTTGTCTTTTCCATACTACTCTTCCTAGGGGAATTTGAGCTCTGAGAAAAATGTGTCTTTATGCTTAATATTGCTTTTTGAATGTAAATAGCAGCCGCTAGAGGGGTTCATAAGTAGAATGCAGCACGGCAGGAGATGGTGTTGAACTCTTCCCTCTTATGCTAAGGTCTTGCCAAAACATGCACCTCCACTCAGTTTCAGAGCGCTGATTTTCACTAAACAACAACCACGGAAGAAAAGCCTAACTCTCCCTGCCATCTTCCACTGATTCAAATTGATATTGACACCCACACACACACCCACACCCACACCCACACCCACACCCACACCCACACCCACACCCACCCACACACACACACCCACCCACACACACACACACACACACACACACACACACACACACACACACACACACCCCGGCAGAGGCTGTTCTTTGCATTTTTGGAAAAGAGCATGTTAAATAAAAACATGTATTTTACAATTTGTCTGAGTTGGCTGGTAATCTCTTGCTTTTTCCTTCATCTTGGGTTTTATTGGTCTTTCTGGCATGTACTGACACAAATTAGTGGGAGAAAGGAAACCTTGAGAAAGACATGCGGGCATCAGAATATACTGTGGAGAAATTATGAGAAGTGATGCATTCGTCTCTGATCACAGTTCTGTCTGTAACTATCTGAGTTGCCAGCTGGAACCATATCCACTTTCCCCAGATCCCTTGCGAATAAATGATGTGAATACTGACTGCTTACCAATATCCGTTTAGATACTGTATAAAGATTAACAGATTAGAAAGGGGAGAAAACACTGCCATTTGTTTAATAATCTTATGGGACTTCTGGCAACTAATGGTGTCCTAAATCTCAGCATCCGGGCTCAGTTCAAATGTACATAATAAAGTTCTGCTGCTGGAAGACTTTTTCCCCATTACGTTGGCCATTCAGGCCCAAGGGACAAGGCATAAGGCTAACAAAGATAGAGAATAGCTCACAAAAATGGATTGTTGAAGGGAAAATCTATTTTTCCTTCAGCCACTGTAAGGATTGCAGCAGAAGAAACAGGGAACACCTAAGCTCAGAAAAGACAGGGATTTAGGCAGATGGTCACCATTGCCACTACAGTGGGGTCTTGACTTGAGAACTTAATCCGTATTGGAAGGCGGTTCTCAAGTCAAAAAGTCTGTAAGTCAAGTCTCCATTGACCTACAGTGCATTGAAAACCGATTAATCCCATAACAGGCCGTTTTTGTTCCATTTTGGTTTTTTTCTGGTCTGTAAGTCAATTCTCAGGCTGCAAGTCAAACCTAAATTTTGCGGCCAGAGAAGTCTGTAACTCAAAAAGTCTGCAAGTCAAGCCGTCTGTAAGTCAAGGGTCCACTGTAATCAAATAGCCCTGGGGCCTACAGCCTATGAACCTTGACCCCACTATCCTATTAATTATATCAGGGAAACACACAGGTGCATTTGTTGTCCTCATTTCTTCTGTGGCATCCCTCTTGAGGAGCCCAACTATCCCTTACAAACTTTGGAAGAGAAGGTCAGAAGTTGGGAGAACATTCTATGCCATACAAATAACATACATTTCTATAGGATTTAAAACATTGCCTGCATATTCTTTAAACTACACACATAGGGAACCTTGTGACCAGAGCAGGAGGCATCCTACTACAAAATTTTGGGATGACTCCACCCCTCTTTGGACCATGAACTGCCTCACGAATGTGTGCAAGGCAGGCTCCCCACTTCAGACTTTTATCTTTCAAAATGCAGACTGCAGTACAGAAGAACGTAAGGTCATAAGAAGAGCCTTTCTGGATCAGGCCAAGGGGCCCATCTAGTCAAGCTTCTTGTATCTCACAGTGGCCCCACCAGATGCCTCTGGGAGCACATGAGGCAACTAGGTACCCGTCTCCTGATACCCCTCCCCTGCATCTGGCATTTTGAGGTACCTTTTTTTAAGCCTGGACATTATACATCCCCAACATGGCTTGTAACCTGTAATGGACTTTTCCTCCAGGAATCTGTCCAATCCCCTTTTAAAGGCATCTAGGCCAGATGCCATCACCACATCCTGTGACAAGGAGTTCCACAGAGTAACAACAGGCTGGGTAAATACCTATTTTTTTTTTCATCTGTTCTCTCTCCCAACACTCAATTAGAGTAGATGTCCCCTGGGTCTGATATTGCATGAGAAGGGAAAGAGCTGCCCTCTATCCACTTTATCCATCCCCTGCATAATTTTATACATCTCAATCATGTCCCCCCTCAGGTACCTTTTCTCTAAAGAGCCCCAAACACTGTAGCCTTTTCTCATAAGGGAGGTGCCCTAAACCAGTCATCATTTTGGCCACTGTCTTCTGCATCTTCTCCACTTCCACCATGTCTTTTTAGAGGTGCAGCGACCAGAACTGTACGCAATACTCCAGGTGCAGCCTTATCAGCATTTTATACAATGGCATGGTCATGTTGGCTGTTTTATTTTCAATCCCCTTTTTAATGATACCTGGCATGGAAATGGCCTTCTTCACTGCTGCCGCACACTGGGTTGACACATTCATCGAGCTGTCCACCAGCACACTAAGATCTCTTTCCTGATCCATCATGGACAACTCAGAACCCATAAGCTGGTAATGAAAACATTTATTTATTTATTTATTTATTTATTTATTTATTTATTTATTTATTTATTTATTTATTTATTTATTTATTTATTTATTTATTTATTTATTTAGCCCCTATGTGCATTACTTTACATTTTCTTATATTCAAACGCATTTGCCATTTTGTCGACCATTCTCCCATTTTGGAGGGATCCTTCTGGAGCTCTTCACAATCCCTCCTGGTCTTCACCATTCAGAAAAGTTTCATGCTGTCTGCAAACTTGGCTACTTCACTGCTTATCGCTGTCTCCAGGTCATTTATGAAGAGGTTGAAAAGCACCCGTCCCAGGACAGCTCTGTGGGGCACACCTTTCTTCACCATTGTGAAAATTGCCCATTGACACCTATTCTGTTTCCTGGTATCTTCTCCCGAGCATGTATGCACCATCTGAAAAATTCAAAGCCATAATGTAGAATACTAGACAACACTTCAGTACTATGCCATTGCTTTAAGAGCAACCAGCTCCGAATGTGGGACAAGATAACTTGTGGTAAATCATTTTGGGACCTCATTACTTGTTGGAGCATCTCCCCCTAAGACCACTCAATCTTCCCAGGCATCCCTGTTGTGTGTGGCCCCCCTACACACAAAAGAGCCCTGGAAACTCACAAACATTAACTGGGCTTTTTTGGTGGTGGCCAGGAGTCTTCAGAACACCTCTTAAAGATGCCCTTTAAAAATGTTCTCCCCCTATAACAATCATAGTATCTTATTTTGTTGCTGTCACCTCTGGGAACGGGCAGTGTTGGTTATTGTTATTGTGTTTGGAGGCTTGGGGGTTTTAATCTCAACTGTTGTAAACTGCCCAGAGTAGTGGTTTGCCATTAGACGGGTAATTTATAAGTGCAGTATATACATAAAATAAAGCTCTATGTGATGTGCAGTAGCTCAAAAACAATTAAATGCAGAATTGTTTAACAAAAAGCTATTGATAATGGTGTGTTCTGAAGCCTGGACATTTGGATACGACAGAACAGCCAAAGCAGATGTACAATTATTAATGTATTTAACCTGGAACAGTGGAAACCAAATTGGAACCATGGCATAGGCAAATGTTAGCTCATCATGACATCCTAATGAGGCTCTCCACACACACACACTGGAATAGTTCTCGTTCTCTCTCTCTCTCTCTCTCTCTCTCTCTCTCTCTCTCTCTCTCTCTCTCTCTCTCTCTCTCTCTCACACACACACACACACACACACACACACACACACACACACACACACACACACACACACACACACACACACACACACACACACACACACACACACACACACACACACACCATGGCAGCTACTGACTTTTTTTAAAAAAATCTAATAATGTTAATAATGTTGCATCTGGTTTGGTCCTATCTGCGGATACAACTTGTTATAAGTTATAGATGCTGTGGAGATGACTCATGACTACAGCAGAAGAATGCCCCCTCCATCTTTCGAGGGGACGTTGTCCCTGTCTGGGTCCACATGCTGCCCCTCCCCTCACATCTTTTAATAAGAGGCTAGCAAATATATTTTCTCTGTTTCTGCAAGCCAGCTTACTGTCATCTCTGACAGATCATCTGCCTGGCTGACTAGATGCCCAGACTACACAACATTTGATTTTCTTCTGACTCATTCCCTCTTTGATCGCTGACCTTCCTGACATTTTATTTTACAGCTTCTTCATATATTTTTCAAGGCCCAAAGTAATTATGATAATCCACTCTGCTGCTTCCTGTTGCAAAATCAATACAATTTTACCCAGTTGTCTCCTCTAAAAGTCCATCACTCTTTTCTGCGGTTCAGTTACAGGCCTGGAGGATGTATCAGCAATTGCAGCAGCAGACCGTGAGAGCCACAGTCTGTGAAGTGGATCCCTTCCACAAAAATGGTTCTCATTTTGTATCAGGTTTCCTTTCTAGCTACACAAAGAACATTTGCTCTTCTTGCATTTGTTGGCTTGAGGTCAGAGAGTTTGTCATGGAAATAGCACCGATTAAATATTTAGTAGTTGAAATTCTTTTTCAAAAAAGAATCTCAAGGTTTATATCTCCTTCAGAAGGATCAGCCAGCTCATTAAACTAGAAGAGGGTGGGGGTGGGGAGAGAGAAACAGAGTGCCAGAATGCCTCACGGGAACTTTTGCTAATTGACAGAGGTAAAAAAAAAACCTCCCTTTACTTAAAATTAATGGGGCCAGTTTTGCCAAACCCTTTCAATCAATCTATAGCTTTCTTCTTATTTATAACTTTCTAGTTACCATTATCATGAAGCCACCTACCAAATAAAGTCAATATTGAGAAATATGAAGCATATGTGTGTGTGTACACACACACACACACACACACACACACAAAATCCTCTCCCTACAAATCATGACATTTTAGCTGTCAGATACTAATAGGGAGTGTTTTGAGATAGACTTCAAAAGCCAAGGGACCTGGGGCCATTTTTGCTCTCATTTTCTTCCCCCAAAAACCACCTTCTCAACATCCATCACCCCTGGCAAAGAGCTTCTGCTCTTCCTCTTCAGAAAATGCTGAGGAGATATTTTGCACTATATACTCCATTTAATATTTTAGGGCTAGTTTTAGCCCCAGAAGTTCTTTTTTTTTAAGATACAGTACATAAGATGACTGAAAGTTTTACTGCAATTTTTGCTTTAAGGACTTGTTGAGGCAGAAAACACATTGGGGGATGAAATGCTGTCTATTCTGCAAATTGCCCCACCCTGAGGCCTCTGAGGGTGACAATTTGCATTTGGCAGATTTTTTAAGGGTCTACACACAGCTTTATTAATATGCTGAAATTCTTTATCTAGTGGAGTGGTAAAACTTTTCCAATCTGTTTAATTCTACGACTTCTCCAATAAATAGTAACTTTTCTCATGAGTCAGAAGTACACTTCAGGTGAAAAGCAAAATATTTAGACCTGTGGTGTAGAATAGATATAATAAATGCGGAAATCCCACAATGGAGAATTATGCTATTTACGGTCTAGAAAATTCAAAAATCCCATCTCGATTTAAGAGTCAGCATTCTATCAGGGGCATCTGAATTTGAAGACCACAAAACACATGGAGGATCAATACCTGAGAACCAGTAGCTTTTAAATATCATTTCAAGCCAGAGAGCTGAGGATATTCACGAGATAAGGTGTCAGCAACAGAATGTAGCACTCCCAGGTCTGAGATCCTTCCAATGGTACCTTCCAATATGCCTCTACAAATAATGGCTAAAAGGACCATCACAAAAGATAAAAGTCAAGTCACCTGATTTCCCCTCACCTGTAATTCTGCCTGTTAAAGAAGCTAGTTTTTTTTATTAAGAAATTTAAGTAATGGTTTGGAATAATCATGTGAAATAGTAGGTTATCTCATTCAAATATTTTGCAAGAAGAAAAGGAAATCTGCAGAGTAAACCACAAGCTAGAAGAATCTTCTTTTACTACTATAATGATACTTGTTTTAAACATTCTCTTCTCTGAATGCAAATACGATGGAAAATAGGCCATGGAAGGACAAGACTGAAGTAACCTTTTACTATTAAATCCTTGCCTAAATCTCCTACTAGGACTGCTGTTTAGAAGCCCCTGTTAAACCATGTAATTCAGAGAGGGATTATAAAGTGAATCTGCTAAATGACTACGACAAGCTTTGAAGTGAGAAAAACATGGTAACCTTTTGCTGTGGGGCTGATGAAAAATAAAGCATGTGTAGAGATTAGCAAAGTCATGAAAACAAGAGTCCACAACTCTGGGGATAGTTGAATTGAAAGCAGAAGATTAATTATCTAGTTAAATCTCAGAATGATCCTTTGCTATCTCACTGGAGCCAAAAATGTATGGGATAAAGCATCAAATGTTTTGTTGTGGTCATTGTGGTTGTCTGTAAGTCACAAAAGCCCGTTGCTTGCTTGCCTGCCTGCTTGCTTGTTTGCTTGCTTTCAGAGACTGTAACAACTCAACCTTATGCATGATGCATGTCTACTGGAAAGTAAATCTCACTGTCTGAATTGAAGCTTATTCTCTGGTAAAACTGTAGAGGACTACAGCCTAAGAGAATTTGTCAGTCTCAGAGGGAGTGCATCCATTCCTACAACAGGAGAGTGTGTGCTTGTTGGACAGTAAGCATGCAGTGGTACATGAGCAACATTAACTTTTGTGGATTCAGCATCCTCTATCAAAAAAATGCTTTTTAAAAATAACCATAGATGAAAATAATGAGTTTGAAGTACTCCTCTGACAGTTCAGATGGATAAAAACCCAGCACAGGAACATAAGGTGTGTCCTGCCAGTCTACACCAAATCCTATTTAGGCCAAAATTGTAACTGAAGTGTGTGTTCTCTACTAACGAGGCTTTTTCAGGCACAGGACATTTGCAGCAGACTGTGGGCTCTGTGATAGATTTTTCAAGAACATTAAATAAGGTTTGCCTGATTCAACTTGAAATGTATCATTTGCTTGCTTTGGGAAACCTACCAGTGTTTTAAAAGTCTTTATCTACTATTACATTTTCCTCTTCATGATCCGTTTACTTCACTCAATTGGACGTTGAATGTATTACTCACTTAAGTTTGCATTCCTAGATCCCACTGACAATAAAACCCACTGTAGTATTGGATTCAGCCTGGAGACAGGCGTTGCATCACGGCTTCTCCCAATTTGAAGAGACTCTTGTCCAGCAGACCGAGGCAAAGAGGCAATCACGAAAGCAGCAAAATCAGGGAGCTAGATGGGGTACAGATTGTATTTGTCTTCAATGTGGAAGGGATTGTCACTGTCGAATTAGCCTTCTCAGCCACACTAGATGTTGTTCCAAGTCCTCCATACAGAGCACGCTACCATATTCTCTAGAGACTGAAGGATGCCTAATCTAAGTACTGGTTTCTCCTAAAAAACAAAACAAAAAGAATTACATTTATCATACACACAAGGTTCGTGCACATGCAGAGCACGTACCAGCAGAGTGAGTTTTTCCTGTTCCTCCGGTAGAGGTCTGTTTCTTTTGGGGAGAATATGAAATTGATTCATTAGAATCAATTCTGCATATGCAAACACCTCATCTACTTTTAAAAAAAAATTTGCAATTTGATACAGCACTATACTAGATAGCAGGATTTTTTTAAAATGCCACCACCTACCTGCTCATCCCCCTCACTCATTTTTTCCGCTCGATCGCTCTTCCCCCCATCACTTGCCTTCCTGCCTGGTTATCTCCCTACTCACTTAGCCCCTTTGCCCACCCGGTTGCCCCTTCACCAACCTGATCACCCCTTTGTGCCCTGGTTGTCCCCCTCACTTGGTCAGCCACTCACCCCTTCACCCACCCGGTCACATCATCATTTGCCCAGTTGCCCCCCCACTTGCTCACCCATCCAGCCACCCCCCCTCACTTGCCCATCCACCTGATCACTCACATTCTCGCTTGCTCATTCTTTTGCATCTCGTCCTCCTCAACCTTCCTTTCTGTTCTCCCTGCCACTTCCCCATCCTGGTGGAGCAGCCCCACCTGATCCAGAGCTGGTGGCAGCTGTAGCAGAAGCAGCAGGAAACCCGAGGAGGAGGAGAAGGAGGAGGAGGAGGAGGAGGAGGAGGCAGTGGCAGTGCTGCTGAAGGTGAGGGCACACACACCAGCACAAAAGTTTTTGATTCAGGCTAAAGTCCACATGACTTCAGCCTGAATTCAAAACAAACTAACTAACAAACACACAAAAACAGGTTCCTCTGACCATTTATTGTAGCAATGGGAACACGCCCTTACTTGGGAATAAACTCCACTAAACTTGCTTCTAGGAAAAGTTGTGTAACATGACAATATGAATGCGGGCATTCATATTATATGCATATGAGTATGCCTTTGAGTTCAGTGAACAGTTTAAACCAGGAAGAAAACCATGGCACCTGTTCAGACAAAAATGTCAGTTTGTCCACCGAGGAAGTAAAATGCATGGTCCTGTACTGTGGGACCATGCAGATTTTTCCACCTTTGATTTTGGTAAATTAAATCCGTAGCTAGAATCCCCAAGGGTCTTCTAGCAAATGCTCTCTTTAATAATGCACACTTCAATTCAAAAAAACATTCATTCGGATGCAGAGACCATGTGCTTGATCTTAGAAAAGAAAATGATGTTCCAGTAGTCTGAACATAAGGTTAGAAGCAGAAACCTTGAATCCCAATCCAAGGTAAATTCTAAGTATGTTATATACATGTGCATTTAATTTAACTTATATCTCACCTTTCTCTCAAATGGAGGACTCACGGTAACCCACATTCATCTCAATTTTTTAAAAAATACAGTTAAATAACAGGATGTAGTTAAAACACAAAACAAAATCAACTATTAAAACAAAAATTAATGAAATTAAAAGTCCAATTTTAAAACAAAAGCATCAGTAGCAAGGATTATTATTTTAAAAAAGTGAAGTACCCAGCTCATAATAAGTCCCATTCTCAGCAGCTGGTCAGACTCTAAAAGTCTATGTAAAGATAAATATATTTATCTGTCACCACTGGAAGGACAAGTGCTACCAAGAAGGTTTTATCTTGATTTTCCCACCCCCAGCCATATTATTCATAAGGCTGCCCAGGTTGAAGCCTAGGGGGCCCCCAGAGAATAGGGGCCCATCAATTTACAAGGGTCAGGATGTCAGCTGTAATGGGGTAAAAGAGTGATGTGTCAGAGGGCCCCAAAATACCTGAAAACCTAAGGAATCAGCCATGGGTTAATGTCCCCCCCCCCAAATATATAGAAGCCTTTCTCTTGGTTCCAACTATGCACTCAGGTATATATATATATACCTGAGTGCATAGTTGGAACCAAGAGAAAGGCATCTATTGAAGATCTCAAAGTCCAGGCAAATTCATTGGGACAAACATTCTGGAACCATGGGCAATATAGGTCATGAGCAGCACTTTGAAACTGACCAGTAACCAATGAAGCTGTCACAAGAAGAAAGCCAATATTATCTGCTAGTAGCAGCTGGGCTGCAGCCTTTTGAACCAACTGAAGTTTTCAAACTTCTTTTTAAAGGCAGCCCCACGCAGAACACATTGCTGTGATCTAGGTGGGATCTAAGTAAAGCATATGTTGGTGTAAAGAGATCTGCTGCCTCCAGAAATATTTGTGTAGCTGCACTTTTGGCCACTGTTGATATCTGGTTATGTTCCAGTGCCTCGGTATGTTCCAGTGCCGAAGCCAGGAACATACCTAAACTGCAAGTCTTGAGTTTTCAAGGGGAGTGTAACCCCCATCCAACAAGTCGGCTCTTGTGACACTCTGGGGCATCTGCAGCATTATACTCACAAGCTTCTTTGTTCATACCCTAGCACTTGATTTATCCTTTCATTCCTCTGATCAGAACCAAAATTCCTCTGATCAGAATCCATTTTAACAAAGCAGCTTAAAGGATCCAACTTCAACAAGTTGGATTTAATAAACAGGTTTTAAGTCAATCAAAATGAGCAGAAACAATTGGTATGAAGCACCACAAAACTAGCAAACCTTCTCAGCAGTCTCTCTCTCTCTCCAAAAGCATGATAACTGTACCCAAACCATACAACAATGGTTGTAGTAGACCAGAAAACAGAAAATGTAGGTATATTACCATCAATGTACATTTCAGTAAGAGCAATCTGTCATTAGCCCTTACAAATAAATGGGTTCTCACTCCCTTCAGTAAGTGAACAGGGGGACTAATTGCAGTCCTCCTCTTGGAAAATTGTTCCGTGGTCTTGGGGAAATTGCAAAGAGGAGATCCTGCTTTACCTCTGCTCCTGTTTTCAGTTTATTACATGTGAAGAGTCTTAGCAAGGCCAAGCCAGTAGGTCCTGAGTGAGAGACAGCATAGGAAGAAAAGATGTGAAGAAGCATAACATGGACAGTTTAAGGGGGAAAAAAAACTTATGTTCTCTACCAAGGCACTTCTACTGGCTGATTGTCCCGTGCGTGATCCCTTTCAGTGCAAGGGGACAAGACTCCTCCCAAGAAACACCGCCTAAGCCGATAACTTATCAGCTCATAACAGACACTGTGTCAAGCACCAGACAGTGCTCTGATGATAAAATATTTATCCTGGTTCAAAACATTTCAGGACAGGATGTCAGCTCAAAATATCAATGGGTTTTAAAAAGTTCTCATAGGGAATTGAGCAGCCAGCAAACTTCCTCAAACATGGAGTGACATGAAATGCTACTGAGGGAGAAGTTGTGTGTGTGTGTGTGTGTGTGTGTGTGTGTGTGTGTGTGTGTGTGTGTGTGTGTGTGTGTGTGTGTGTGTGTGTGTGTGTGTGTGTGTGTGTGTGTGTGTGTGTGTGTGTGTGAGAGAGAGAGAGAGAGAGAGAGAGAGAGAGAGAGAGAGAGAGAGAGAGAGAGAGAGAGAGAAGTCGGTTTGAAGCCACATGAGTCTGGGGTCCATGTGTGCTATTGGCAGAACTTTTAATCAGTTGGGGGCAGGTTGCCCAAAAATCCACTCTCCTCCCCCCCCTTTTTTTTTGCATAACCTTTCAGTCGATAGGCAGGGCATTTTTACTCAGCTTGATTTCATACTTCTCTCTTTTTTCCTCCCTCCCCCCCCCTTAAACAAGTTGGTTCACAAAGAGTCAGCCAGGAAGTTGACCGTTTACTCAAAGTTCCCTCCCCTGCTTTCCTCTTCTTTTTCTTCTTTTTCTTTCCTTGAATATTTGCATGTGTGAAGAAAATGTGTCTTTTAAGTGCTCAGTTTTGCTGCTATTTTAGCTGCTGCTTTACATTTCCCTTCACAGATTGCTGCCGTTGTGGCGAAGGGGCTATACCGTGCAGGGACACCCAAGACCGACAGGTCATAGTGGAGAGTTCTGACTAAACGCAATCCACCTGGAGCAGGAACTGGCAAGCCACTCCAGGACCTCTGCCAAGAAAACTCCATGAACAGAAACAAAAGGCTAAAAGATGTGACACTGGAAGATAAGACCCTCATGTCAGAAGGCATCCAACATGCTACTGAGGAAGAGCGAAGGACAAGTACAAATAGCATCAGAGCTAATGAAGTGGTTGGGTCAAAGCCAAAAGGACGCTCAGCTGCGGACGAGCCTGGAAGTGAAAGGAAAGTCCGATGCTGGCATGATCGCACCTAAACCGCCGCCGAGGCCGACCAGCCCCCTGGTTTAACCAGCAGCTGAGGGCCATAAAGCGTAATCGGAAAAGGCTAGAGAGCATTTGGAGAAGGGCTCCAATGGAAATTAAAAACCACCATTGCATCTAATCTTTACCTAGCTAAGGTAAAGGTTGCTGGAAGAGCAATCTTCACTGACCAGATAAGCGAAGCTCACAATCAGCAAGCGGAACTTTTCCATATAGTATGCGATCTATCCGGACAGGCCTCCCTCTAGTATTTCCTGTGACCAATTTGCGGCATTTTAAAAATCTAAAGTGGAGGCCATCCATCGGGACCTGGATCTATTTTTACAAACAGTAGATTGAGCTGAGATGTCCAGTGTATCGCCTTCTCCTGCAAGGTAAACTTGCTTTCAACCTGTGCCACCACCTCCTCTTTAGATCCTTGTCTGGCTTGGCTCATCAAAGCAGCCAAGCCGGTAACAACAGAATGGGCCACTGCAATAATTAATGGGTCTCTCCAGGAGGGCATGGTTCCCCCTGCCTCAAGGAGACACTCATTAGGCCTATTCGGAAGAAACCTAATTTGGTGGTGGATGAAATTGGGAATTATAGGCCTGTCGCCAATGTTTCTTTTTTAAGTAAAGTGGTTGAGAAGGTGTCCAATCAGCTCCTGAAGGAAACCGATCCATTCCAGTTGGGCTTCTGGCTGCAGCATGGTACAGAAACAGTACTGGTCACTCTGCATGATGACCTCCTGAGGGAGGCTGACAAGAGAAATATGTCCTTGTTAGTCCTCCTCAGTATCTCAACAGCCTTTGATACTGTTGACCTCCTGGGGTGGCTCTCCAAGTTGGGGATCAGTAGCCTCGCTTTGGTGTGGCTCTGTCCCTTCTTGGAGGACTGTCCCCAGAGAGTGCAGCTTGGCGAGATGACTTCCACACTGTGGATCCTCAATTGTGGGGTTCTGCAGGGGTCGATCATCTCGCCAATGCTATTTAATATCTATATGAGGCTGCTGGGTGAGGTCATCCAGAGTTGTTGGGCCCAGTGTTATCAGTACGGTGATGACATCCAGCTCTATCTCTCCTTTTTTCCAACTGCAGTAGATGCTGTTCTGACCCTTGAATGCTGTTTTGGGAGTGTCCTGGGGTGGATGAGGGCAAATAGACTGAGGTTGAATCCGGACAAGATGGAAATCTTGTTCATGGATGGCCCTGGCACCAGTGGTTTGGGAAACACCCTCTCCTTTGGGGGAGTGACTCTTCCCACAAAGAATTAGGTTCGCAGCTTGGGCATCTGCCTGGACCTGGATCTCACCACAGAAAACCAGGTGACATCTGTGGTCCAGGCAGCCCATTCCTATCTTTGGAGGATTGCTCAGCTGCATCCCTATCTAGACATGGGAGCACTCACAACGCTGATTCATGCACTCATAATCTCAAGAACAGACTACTGCAGTGCTCTCTATGTGGGGCTACCCTTGAGGATGTTGCAGACTCTTCAGCTGGTCCAAAATTCAGTGGCCAGATTAATAACTGGGGTGAAGAAATTCCATCACATCTCCCCCACTCTGACCACCCTTCATTGGCTACCGGTTTGTTTCCACATCAATTTCAAGGTTATGATGATAACATTCAAAGCCCTAAATGGTTTAGAACTTTGGTACCTATCAGAATGCTTGCTCCCAGCCAGATCTGTCCATAATACCCATTCTTCACAGGCAGAGCGGTTGAGGGCCTTGAACCTGAAGAAGACCTGGAGGGAAAGAACAAGAAACTGGACCTTCTTGGCAGTCGCCCCCCGCCTATGGAACAACCTGCCCATGGAGATCCACCTGGCACCCTTGCTGAATGGGTTCAAATGAGCATTGAAGACTTAGCTCTTCCTCCTGAGTATTAGCTTTTTGAGATCTCGGCATGCTTTTTGCCATCCGTTTCATCATCCTTTTTACCACCTTCATTGCCATCTGTTTTAACTTATCCTGCTGGTTATTATATTTGTTGGATGTATGTATTATTTTATTTTTATTGTGTTTTGATATTGTGCTGTTTATCTTGTTAGCTGCCCAGAGTGGCCTGGTTGCCAGAGGGTGTGGAGTATAAATCCAATAAATAATAATAGTAAGGGAGACGTGCACCATAAGTAAACTTGCAGTTCTATACAGTGGTAAATATATATATACACCACTGTATATAAAACCCAAAATCTCAAAATCAGCATACTTTAATTCCATTTTGTTATTATATTTGGGCTTCTCCATAAAGTGCATGAGAAAAGCACTCCACGACATTCTACTGGGTGGAAATCATGTCAATATTCCTGGGCAATTGTACTGTTAAGTGGATTGCGAACACTGCTTGTAAAGCTGATATTATAGTTTAGCTAAAGAGCATTCAGGCCAAGGTCATGCAATGGTCATGAACTGTTGCCACTAATGATGTCTAAAAGCACATTCATTAAATCCATGTATAATATAGACCCGGAGGGAGACTTAACATACCAGAATATAAGGAAAACAAATAGAAAAAAGACCTAAATGGATTAGTCAAAAACAAAAGGCAAGAACTAATAAAAGGAGAGCCAACCTGGAAAAATGCAACCTAATGCATTTAGGATGAAACAGTCTGGGACACATCTAGTTCAGGAGACAAAAATGGTTAGAGGACAGAGTTTATCTTCCCTTTTCTTCTAGGCAACAAGACAAGAATTGCTGGATAACAGCAACAGAAGCAGGCTTATATAGCAACTGATATTGATAACAGGCACTTCCAAAGTATTGTCTTTATGTTATTTTATGAACCAACTTTCTGTAAAATGTGCCTAAAATTTATTCAGTAGGGTAATCTAACGATGTATCTGAAATTTAGCTGTATCTTGTAAAACCTCCATATAATTTTGCCTGGCCTTTGTCCTTCTATTTAAATCAGTAGATTTGCATGAGTCCCTTTCATATATTTTACTCACATAAAAAAATTCCAGAAATACAAATTGTTTCGGAGTTGCACCACTAGCCATGACCCCAGCATCCATACATTGAGTGTGAACACAGGTGAAAACTCTGTCATTGTATCCTGATCACCCATTGTTCCCAAACCTCCTGAATCTTATGAGTGCAGAATTCCCTTCTGAAAAGAAAAAAGAATCCATGCTCAGTGCATGGTTGGGGAATGGAGAAGGCAAATGAAGTCAAGGCCTTCACGTCCTTGTTCTTGCAGAATCCTCTCCACATGGATAACACGAGAGTTCTACAGTCTGACTCATTTCTGATTTCATTACAACTTTCCCCAATCCGATCTCCTCCAGATGTGGACTTTGGCTCTCCCCCCCCTTCCCATGCTGGCTGACAATAACAGAAACTGTATATACAAATTACACTATGTTTGGATGTATTGACCTTTTGACCCCTCTCACTCTTTCTGTAAGCTCAGCTGCCATTAGCAATGAGTCAGTTTATGGATTCCTGGCAGGCACACTTTTTTTAAAAAAAGCCATTTTCTTTTAATTGACAAATATATGTATTGCTGCAAATCTATAGTAATTCTCCCAAATACGTTTAATCACTCTTCTATCAATGGGTGGATCCTTTCTACTTTCAAATGATAAAGCATTCAACCATTTGAGCTCAATAGCAGAAAAAATGTGTATTTTGTCCAGCATAGGGATTACCCTCTGTGTCTCAAAAAGTAATTTAGGAACCTGTGTTTGAAAAAGAATTTATGACTTAAATTCTCCTAATACAAGAGGGGCAGTGGGATAAAACTCGATCCAATAATATGGCAGTTGTTACAAAAACATAATATTAAGCCTGCTTCATCACTGGCAAAAATTCCTATAGAGATGTCTCCTACAAAGCATTTCATCATGTGTGGAAGACACTTTTGCACAAAGACTTTACCATGTAAAAGTCTTGGGATGATACATATCCATGGCTGATATCCTAATTTATTCATTATTTGTTCAAAATATACAGTGGCGCCTCAATTTATGACCATAATCCGTTCCAGAGGAAGGATGTAACTCAAAATGGTCATAAGTTGAAGCACCATTTCCCATTGAAATGCATTGGAATGTGACTAATCTGTTCCAGGGAAAAAAATTTAAGAACACAGCAAGCCCAGTCGGAAGGCACTGGGGCTTCAAAAAGAGAAAAGAAAAGAAAACCAAAAATAAACAGCAAAGCGAGCTGCATGGCTGGGGCTTCAAAAAAAAAACCAAGCAAACCAAACATACACAGCAAAGCAAGCTCCCTGGCTGGGGCTTTTAAGAAAAGAAAACCAAAAATAAACAGAGAAGCCAGCTCCGTGGTTGGGGCTGCAAAAAAAATAAATCACCAAAAAACAAAACAACACAGCACAGAATCATAACACCCCCCCCAGCTGAAAAACACACTGCAAAACCCAACCAGAACAGTTTTTAAAAAGCAGAAAACAGCACCTTACCTTACAAGGCCGCCCGAAGCCTCCCTACAAACACACACACAAAGTCTCAGAAGCAGAAGGAGGCAGTCCCAAGCCTCTGATGATGACGCACACTCTCTAACTGCTGGGGCGAAAGAGCTACAAAGAAGCAGCCTCGTCACCACCTACAGTTAGAAATTTTAATGTCCTGCCTTTTCCCCCTGCCTTTTTCTGTTTATAAGTGGAAGCTCCAGTCGCAAGTAGAAGCAAAATTTTGCGGCCAGAGCTGGTTGTAACTCGAAATGGTCATAAGTAGGGACTGTCGTAATTTGAGGCACCACTGTATTTGAAAACAACATGCATTGTTTTATTTGAATATTACCAAGCCAGCTCTCACCTGTCTGTCGTCTCTTGCCTAAAGAAAAATGTTACATTTTCCCCGTTGTTTTCCAGTCTGTTAAAGCTGCCATGAATTCTGGTTTTGTTTGAAATATTAGTAGCCTCTCTTTTTTTTTTTTCATGTCATCTGAAAATTTAAACAGCTGTCCCTCCACACCCAAGGGTGCAACTAGACAGTAAAGTTATCGCAGGCCGGATCAGGCTAAACAGGGTCGCTTGAAAGTGCAGTCTAAGATTTAGAGCAATACTTGTATCCACACACAAGGGCCAGGTGGTCTTGGGACAGGAAACCACACTAACAACCCTACTTAGTCTATCTCTCCCTCTCAGCTCCCTGTCCCAGCATTGTCTCCTTCCCCCCCCCCCCCGTGGAAAAGCTGAAAACTCCCTCTCTCCATTTATGGGTAAGTGACATATCACTTCATTGGGTTGCCGACAAAAATGAAACAGCACTGGATTGTTGTTAGTGTACTGCTGAACGCTGCCATACAAGAAAAAGAAATAAGAAAGAAATAAGAAAAAATATATTCCCCTCTGCCTTCTGTTTCCCCATCTGCAGGGAGCTTAGGCAAGCAGGACTTTTTAATTAACTTTTTAAAATGGGTGACATATCAGATCATTGGTTTTTCAGTGAAACAGCACTGGATTTCAAAGAAAAAGAAAAGAAGAAATCATGGGCATCCTTCTGCTTGTTCCAGGTAAAGCACTGTTTTTCTTTTGAGAGTAGACAGTGGGAAGGTAGCTGTCCACTTCGTGTGCTTCCTTTCTTTCTCCCATTAATATTTCTTTACCCTCTCTGTGCTTCCTTGTACTTACCCTTGCTCTGAGTGTAGCTGAGAGTCCTTATTCCGTGGCTATTCATGGCTTTTCTCCCTACAAATACTGGCTACTCATTTATATCTTCCTTGGTGATTTCTGTTTTTGTCTACATACTATACATGGCACTTTTAATTCTTTGCTCATCAGAGAACTCCTTATGCAGTCACCTTAGTTTCTTTAGATGCCTTCCGTTTTTCTTTCTATTTGGAATTGTTTGTGAATGTGCCTTCAGAGTATTGCGAATGTGCTTTAAGAAATTCCCACCCTTCATGCTAGCCCTTCTCTTTGACTGTTTCTGACAATGGGACCTCAACCAATCCTTGCTTACACTTTCTTAAAGTCCAGGGTACATTTATGCAACAATCAGCTTTCTTTTTCTGCAAGATAACAAATCCCAAGAAGGCATAGTCACCACTTTGAAAGTTTCCACTATTTGCACCTTGCTGACGAGTTCCTCTTGATTGTTAAGGAATCCAGAATAGCTTATCATGATGCTTATTCAGGTTTCTAGAAAAGTTACAGTGGTGCCTCGCTTGATGATGTTAATTCATTCCAGCAAAATCGCTATAGAGCGAAACCATTGTCAAACGAAATGAAAAAACCCATTGAAATACATTGAAAACCATTCAATGCATTCCAATGGGCTGAATACCTGCTCGTCCAGCGAAGATCCTCCATATGGCAGCCATTTTCGGTGCCTGTAAAGTGAGGAATCCATCCTAGAAAACAGCAGGGGGCCATTTTCTTCAGCCGGTGGCCATTTGGAAACCCAACGATCAACTGTTCGCTGATCATCGTAAAGCGAAAATCGGTTCCCGAAGCAGGGAACCAATCATTGCTAAGTGAAATTCCCCCATTTAAACCATCATTTTGCAATCGCAAAAGCGATCGCAAAAACGTCAACATAATGCAGATTCATCGTAGAGTGGGGTAATCATCCAGCGGGGCACGACTGTATTTCCAACCTTTGGTCCCCATATGTTCTTGTACTAAAACTCCCAGAAACCTTCACAACTAGCTACGCTAGCAGGATTTCTGGCAGTTGCAGTCCATCTGGGGACCAGCATATGGGAACCACTGTTCTAGAAGATGAAATTGTTGGCAAGGTGATTAAAGAATTTGTTGGACCTTACAATTATGATTTGGACCACCAACATATATCACAGTGTCTGAAATCTCCCATCACTAGTGTATCTGTCCTCTTTGAATGCTTGGTAAGACAGTATCAGGATCTGGGCGTCCAATAGTGTTGCTACTTTCTCAGCATCAAAAAAGAAGAAATTCACCACCAAAAGAAAACAGCAAGAAAAGGACAATGCTTGCATAGAATTTACATACAGTACTGTAGATAGATGAAGACTTAGAAGTAACTGCCGTAATTATAACAGAAGTATAGTCTTTCTTCTTTGTGTCCTCTGTGAATCACACTATGGGTAATTTGTGCATGCACAGAGCCTTGTCGGAATATTCTAGAGCTTCTGCAGTAGCAAAAATATACATTAGTACAGACCCCTCGCCCCTGGTATATTTACCTTGGTGTCAAGGCTCTCCCTTCAGTTTCTTTCAACCGCTGTGTTGAGAACCTTTATCGCTGCTTCGGTGAGAAATCGGAACATGAAAGAAGGAAAGTTATTGAACTTTATTTAAAATTATTATGATTTCCTAATCATTTGCAAAACAAGATACGCTCCGGCCTTAGGGCCGGAATATTCCTCCCTCCCCCACAACCTCTCCATTATTTTCTTTTCAAAACTAGTTGTCTGTTCATGGCTCTTCATGCCCATTCAAATGCTGTGTAGCCTGCAATAACAAGATTCTGCTCTCTGACAGCCACGCCAAATGCCTTTTGTACCTCAGTGAGGCCCATCAGACTTCCTCATGCCCTCACTGCAAAAACTTTAAACGCGGAGTTCTCTGCAGTCGCCTCTATAGACTCAAGCTTCAGCTCTGGGAACAATCTCTCCAACCTGCTAAACCAGGGGTGGGCAATTAATTTCTATAGGGGGCCACATGAAAAATCTGAACTGTGTTCGGGGGTGGGAAGTAATAGGCCCCCAATTTGTGGGTAGTAATAGGCCCCCATTGGGTGAGGCCCTGCGGTGAACAAACTACAAGGCTGACATAGTTAACTCCCGAAACTTTTTAGGGAGTTAACTATGTGAGCATTGTAATTCTTTCACCACAGGGGAGGAAAGAAAAAAAACCCGACACTGAGCTAACTCACTCGTCCTCCATTCCACCACGGCCTTCCTCTCCGACTGCCTTCTATCCTGCGCAGGCGATGTGATATGTCATCGCGTTGTCTGTGCAAGGATCACTTCCGGCCTCTTGAGCCACAGGCTCCACACAGCCTGCGGCTCAAGAGTAACAGTCAAAACTCGCAAGATCCCAGCGTCGGATCCCATGAGTTTTGCTT
Organism: Pogona vitticeps; assembly: GCF_051106095.1. NCBI lineage: Eukaryota > Metazoa > Chordata > Lepidosauria > Squamata > Agamidae > Pogona > Pogona vitticeps. The sequence continues at coordinate 80,495,261 of NC_135783.1, read as the reverse complement.
ACTGCCATGCTGGGTGACCGGAGCTGGAGCTCTGGCTCACTCAGCACTGAGAGACACGACAGCCATGGTTCCCGATTCTCTACCAGCTGTCGTCCAACATTTATCACCTGTCTACCTCACCTGCTCTCACAAACCAAAAATCAAATTCTCCACCCAGATCTCCCTGCTCTCCATCTCACAGCATGGAGGATTCGGCCTCACTGATGAATGTCATTCATCATGCAAAGGAGCCTTCAACCAGGAAGGCCTATATGTATAAATGGAAAAAATTTCAAGCTCTTACTGCAGCAACAGCCCTTTCCTCAGCCAACCCCTCTCTTGCCACTGTCTTACATTTTTTATTGAAGTTAAAAACTAAGGTTCTTTCTCTCTCGTCCCTCAACACCACAACCTTTCTGCAGTTGTGGCTTATTAACCACCAACCTCTCAGGCAACTAAGTTTTTCAGACACCCTACTTTGAAACGTTTCCTCAAGGAGCTATCAAACCTGTACCCAGATGTCCGCCCTCTACCACCTCAGTGGTCACTGACATTGGCCCTTTGACAACTTACAAGGGCTCCGTTTGAGCCCCTAGCATCAACTGACCTCAGGTTACTAACCTTCAAAATGATATTTCTTGTGGCCATTACCTCAGCTCGTTGTGCTAGTGAACTTGCAGCCTTAAGGTCTGACTACCCTTATCTCCAGTTTTACCCAGATAAGGTTAAACTTTGTGTAGGTATTTCCTTTCTACCCAAGGCTGTCTCCCAGTTCCACCTATCCCAACCTTTGGTTCTTCCTTCTTCTTTTCTGTTTCCTTCTACTCCTCAAGAAAGGATCCTCCATACTCTGGATGTAAGACGGGCTCTGGCTTTTTACATAACCTGCACTCAATCCTTCAGATGCTCAGCTAGACTTTTTGTCAGCTGCCACCTTCCTGCCACAGGTCTTCAAGTTACCTCACAGAGAATAGCTAAGTGGGTTGCGTCTACCATTAAGCTTTCTTATCAGCTTACTCGAGTTCCAACACCACAGAGTATCCGCCCTCATTCTACCAGGGCGTTGGCGACATCTACGGTGTTTCTTCGGGGCATCCCCCTACCGGATGTATGTGCCTCTGCCACATGATCACAGCTGTCCACATTTATCAATCACTACAGATTGGACCTTTTGCAGAAATCTGATGCTGCTTTTGGGTGTGCTGTGTTATCATCTACCTTGGCTTGACACCCTCCTCCAGATAAGGTAGCTTGTTAGTCACCCATAGTGACTAACAAGCTAGATTCACAGAGGCCGCAAAGAAGAACGACAGGTTACCTACCTGTAATTGTAGTTCTTTGAGTGGACCTCTGTGATTCACACATTCTGACCCAGACTCCCCACTGTCACGCCCTTTTTCTTTATGCAGCAGTTGACCTAACTGAAGGGAGAGCCTTGGCGCCAAGGTACATATACCAGGGGGGAGGGGTCTGTACTAATGTATCTTTTTGCTACTGCAGAAGTTCTAGAATATTCTGACAAGGCTCTGCGCATGCATGGATTACCCATAGTGTGAATCACAGAGGTCCACTCAAAGAATTACTATTACAGGTAGGTAACCTGTAAGTTAGCAAAGAAGACAACTATGTTCCTTCCACCATTTAACAGTATTTAAATGTAGGTATTTGAGGCAAACAATGTATACATATTTGGTAAAGGCAAACAAAAATAGTGTACAGAAAAAATAACAATCTTTTCCTCTCTTACATTTGAAATCCTCATGCAGACTTTCATGACCCTATTCCTTTCACATTATTCCAGTGTCTAGTCTTAATCTCCATGAAATGTAATTATGAAATTTACAGAAAATATGCTTGTGGTCAGGCCATTTGGCTCTGCTCTAATGTTCTATGTTGAAAATATAATTGCTGTGCACAGTATAATGGCTGTACTTAACCCTGGTTTGTATAGAAGCTACACAAGGAGCAAAAATACTGCATATCATCTACCATTATCAGTGAATTGTTTCTGACTGCCATACAGCATTTTCAATTGTTTATAAACTGATTCAACAATATATTCCCAGAACTCAGGAACTGATGTAACTGTCACCAGCTCTTTTCCTATTGCTCTAAACATTTCCTAGCATCATTGTCTTTTTCAGTGAGTCTTATCTTCTCATGATGGGCCCAAACTATGATAGCCTCAGTTTAGTCATTTTGCCCTATTGGATGCACATTTTATATTACCCTCTGGAATTCTTTCCTCATGGAGGCTTACTGGGTACCTATCTAAATACCTTTCCATCACCAGGTAAATACCTTAGATGGACCACTTAAAGGTTTTGGAATGTTGGCAGACATTAAGTGTAAGAAACAAATAGTTGAGAATATGAATATCATTAGTCAGGGACTTATTGGAAAGATTTAGGCAAGCAACTCTATCTTTGTTTCTGTGTTCTCATGGATCTGATTTTAATATAGCTCTTTTCTAGTCTTTCTTAGAGTGGAAGATCATTGCTGTCAAAGTGCTTTTTGTGGTGATATTGTGCAGGAAAATAGGCCTCAGACGCCTTTGTATGATCTTCTCCCTTTTTATAGGGAAGGGTAACATCTAAACTAAAAGGAGACATTTCTACAAAAGAGCAAAGAATGTAACAGACAATGTTTCACAGAGTTGAAGTCTGAAATCCTGTTCAAGCCAAAGACCCTGACTGGTCTTTAAGGTGTCACAATGTAGATATGGCACAGAGAAAAGGGTTAAACTTTACTCCTCCCAATAGTATGGGTCCTACTCCACACTCCCCCTCCCCACAAACCCCACCTATGGCAGCTTTTCATTCAATCTTAAAGCGATCAGCGATCAGCGCACCCCTATGCTACCTGCAGTCCTGTCTAGTTTGGTCTTCAGTAGTTCAGTTTGGTTATTGGCCATAATCTCTTCCACAGAGAGAACATGTCTTGGTAAAGTGTCTGGATAGACCCTAAACATGTTCAGCATTTTGGAATACAAAAGCCTCTCAATTAATTTTTTTGAGATGGAATTCTAATGGAAGAATTTTACTTCGTTGTTGTCCTTAGGTTGTGGCTAGTTTGGCTATTTTGCGCATCAGGAAAGCATTCTGATACAGAGAGTTATTCCTATTTTTATTCCTGTTTCAGTATGGCAACAAGAAGCTTTTCAAAGTTTAAAGCGACTATTGTCATCAAACTATAGGAAGGAAAAAGAATAGCAGTTTGACAACATTTTAGCAAAAAATACTCTGTTGTCCCCTATATACAATGCATACCTCTTGAAGAGAGGGCATGAGAAATGTCTCAGTTTTGGTTTGTTTTAAATAATTATATTAACTAATTTAAATCTAATGATGCTTAGACTTTTTTAAAAAAAAGCCAAGGGCAGAATTAAGCACATCAGACATGTTGTGGCCATTATTGAAAGCAATCATATATTCTCAGGGGTGAAACCAAAGCCTTTTCTGGCAGCAGCCTCTCTACGGATTTATCATTAACATCTACATTCTAATACTCCTAAATAATTCAGCACAGCTTTCAGCCTTATGCCCTTGCTTGCCCACTGAGAAACCGCTTTTACTATTTACATTACATCCAAATGAAAAAACAAAATCTGGTGGATTTTCCTCCCTTTCTTCTTTGTCAAAATGCAAGCGCATCATTCTCTCTTTTTAGACATGGGTGCTCCCCCCCTTTTCCTCCTTCAAATTAGAAAAAGTATTTATTTAGATTTCTAAATTTAGAAAATTATTTACCCACTCAGAGTTAGGACCATGTGGTCTCAGATTCTCATGCAAATTCCCCTGTAATAATCCTAATGCAGGCAACCCTCCAATCAGAGAACTAACCCTTCCCTGATACCTGATGCCAGCTTTTCTGGTAATGTAGGCCACTGAAGCAAATCCAGAGAGATTGGACTTGGGAGAGGGAGTCGCTACTGAGATTCATTTGGTCACTGCACTCCTTTTGCCTCCTTTGCTTCTGTTCAGTAGGGAAGGATTTTAATATGTCCGTAACTGAAGCATTTCCAGCCGGACGAAATATATAAGGAGGAGGAGCAATATTTAGAAGCAGCCCAAAAGGCAAGACCTGACCTAAGAAGAAAGGATAAAGGTGCACATCCATGAAAGTATGAGGTGGCTCTTGGGCAATAGCTGGAATAAATTTGGACATGCTGACCGGGGAAACTATGACTGGTTAACCAATGAGCCAGGTATGCCACTCCTGGAAACACAGCTTCAGGTCTGTAACTTCAACTCCTCTTTCCGTTCCATTTAATGGAAGTTCACTCCTTCAGAATGTGTAGTTTTAGGAGTGTGCCTAAGTCTGAATGACAATGTTGATGGAATTGTGATTGTGGAATAACACAGCACGTAAAACTGAATGTATTGTTTCCTTTTGATTATTCTTAATGTTCCATGGCATTTTTCTTTGTTCCACAATGAGAAAGGGAGATATATTTGAATCTAAAAGTTTATTTCAAACATTACACCAATTACAAAACTAGAATATGTTTCTTCCATCTGTCATTTTATTTCAAAATGTTTTTCATTAATGCCTCCTTCTTTTTCTTTTTTCTTTATCTGTAGTGCAACCCTTTTCACAGATGTTAGAGTAAGTGATAGCCAGTTTACAATTTATTTTGCCTAAGATATACAAATTAGTTCAGAGAACGCTGGGGAAATGGCATTTCTGATTGTCTAACAGAAATGAAGACACTGCCATGTATATAATGTGAAAATATACAGAGAAAGAAAATTAAAGGGCACATTTACTTGTACCATACATTAATATAACTTCATAATATTCTAAATCTAGAAAGTAGTTTAGTTTATAATCTACTAGGAAAGTGGCATTCAGAGTAATTTAGATTTCTGTGTGTAATTAATTCCAGATTTGGCAATACAATCTTAGGCACGTCTACTAAGAGGTAAGTCCTAATGACTTCTGCGGTTTACTACAAGTGAATATGTATAGGTTTATAACTAAAACTTAGATAAATGAATGCACTGGTGACAAGATCTGAACTACTAAGTGTTCAATGATAATAAATTCAATTCCATGTCAATGCTATTTCAGTCAAAACGCCCCAAGTGTAAATGTGTATATGAATGTCTAGGTTCACTCAAACACACATGTGTTTTTCGTAATTGTAGTATTCTCTGTATTTTAACATACTCATCTGCATATCTAAACTGTCAATGACAGTTGACACTCAGTTGTGTCAATTTCATGTTGGTTGCTTCGCAGACTGTCCAGCCATCTCATCCTCTGTCGTCCCCTTCTCCTCTTGCCGTCACACTTTCCTAATATCAAGGTCTTTTCCAAGGAGTCTTCTCTTCTCATGAAATGTCCAAAGTACTGGAGCCTCAGCTTCAGGATCTGTCCTTCCAGTGAGCACTCAGGGTTGATTTCCTTTAGAATTGATAGGTTTGTTCTCCTTGCAGTCCAGGGGACTCTCAAGAGCCTCCTCCAGCACCACAATTCAAAGGCATCAATTCTTCGGCGGTCTGCTTTCTTTATGGTCCAGCTCTCACTTCCATACATCGCAACAGGAAAAACCGTAGCTTTGACTATTCGGACTTTTGTTGGCAAGGTGATGTCTCTGCTTTTTAAGATGCTGTCCAGGTTTGTCTTCGCTTTCCTCCCAAGAAGCAGGTGTCTTTTAATTTCGTGGCTGCTGTCTCCATCTACAGTGATCATAAAGCCCAAGAAAGTAAAATCTGTCACTGCCTCCATATCTTCCCCTTAAATTTCCCAGGAGGTGATGGGACCAGTGGCCATGATCTTAGTTTTCGTGATGTTGAGTTTCAGACCATTTTTTGCACTCTCCTCTTTCACCCTCATTACAAGGTTCTTTAATTCCTCCTCACTTTCTGCCATCAGAGTGATATCATCTGCATTTCGGAGGTTGTTGATATTTCTTCCGGCAATCTTAATTCCGGCTTGGGATTCCTCCAGTCCAGCCTTCTGCATGATGTATTCTGCATATAAGTTAAATAAGCCGGGGGACAATATACAGCCTTGTCGTACTCCTTTCCCAATTTTGAACCAATCAGTTGTTCCATATCCAGTTCTAACTGTTGCTTCCTGTCCCACATATAGGTTTCTCAGGAGATAGACAAGGTGGTCAGGCACTCCCATTTCTTTAAGGACTTGCCATAGTTTGCTGTGGTCCACACAGTCAAAGGCTTTTGCATAGTCACGAAGCAGAAGTAGATGTTTTTCTGGAACTCTCTGGCTTTCCCCATAATCCAGCGCATGTTAGCAATTTGGTCTCGAGTTCCTCTGCCCCTTCGAAATCCAGCTTGCACTTCTGGGAGTTCTCGATCCACGTACTGCTGAAGCCTACCTTGTAGGATTTTGAGCATAACCTTGCTAGCATGTGAAATGAGTGCAATTGTGCGGTAGTTGGAGCAATCTTTGGCACTGCCCTTCTTTGGGATTGGGATGCAGACTGATCTTTTCCAGTCCTCTGGCCACTGTTGAGTTTTCCAAACTTGCTGGCATATTGAATGTAGCAGCATCATCTTTTAATATTTTAAATAGTTCAACTGGAATGTCATCACCTCCACTGTTGTTGTTAGCCAGGCTTTCTAAGGCCCAATTAACTTCAATCTCCAGGATGTCTGTCTCAAGGTCAGCAACTACATTGTCTGGGTTGTCCGGGATATCCAAATCTTTCTGATATAACTCCCCTGTGTATTCTTGCCACCTCTTCTTGATGTCTTCTGCTTCTGTTAGGTCCCTCCCATTTTTGTCCTTTTTCATGTTCATCTTTGCACAAAATGTTCCTCTAATATCTCCAATTTTCCTGAACAGATCTCTGGTTTTTCCTTTTCTGTTATTTTCCTCTATTTCTTTGCATTGTTCATTTAAGAAGGCCCTCTTGTCTTTCCTTGCTATACTTTGGAAGTCTGCATTCAACTTTCTGTAACTTTCCCTATCTCCCTTGCATTTTGCTTCCCTTCTCCTCTCTGCTATTTCTAAGGCCTCGTTGGACAGCCACTTTGCTTTCTTGCATTTCCTTTTCTTTGGGATGGTTTTTGTTGCTGCCTCCTGGACAATGTTACGAGCCTCTTTCCAAAGTTTTTCAGGCACTCTGTCCACCAAATCGAGTTCCTTAAATCTGTTCTTTACTTCCACTGTGTATTTATAAGGGATTTGGTTTAGATTATACCTGACTAGCCCAGTGGTTTTTCCTACTCTCTTCAGTTTAAGCTTGAATTTTGCCATGAGAAGCTGATGATCAGAGCTGCAGTCAGCTCCAGGTCTTGTTTTTGCTGACTGTATAGAGCTTCTCCATCTTTGGCCGTAGAGAATATAATCAATCTGATTTCAATATTGCCCATCTGGTGATTTCCATGTATAGAGTCGCCTCTTGTGTTGTTGGAAAAGAGTGTTTGTGATGACCACCTTATTCTCTTGACAAAACTCTATTAGCCTTTGCCCTGCTTCGTTCTGAACTCAAAGGCCAAACTTCCCTATTGTTCCTTTTACCTCTTGGCTCCCTACTTTAGCATTCCAGTTCCCTAGAATGAGAAGAACATCTTTCTTTGGTGTCAGTTCTAGAAGGTGTTGTAAATCTTCATAAAATTGTTCAATTTCAGTCTCCTCAGCAATGGTGGTTGGTGCATAAACTTGGATTATTGAGATGTTGAAAGGTCTGCCTTGGATTCGTATTGACATCATTCTATCATTTTTGAGATTGTATCCCATTACAGCTTTTCCCACTCTTTTGTTGACTATGAAGGCTACTCCATTCGTTCTACGGGATTCTTGCCCACAATAGTAAATATGATAATCATCTGAGCTGAATTCGCCCATTCCTGTCCATTTTAGTTCACTGATGCCTAGGATGTCGATGTTTATTCTTGCCATCTCCTGTTTGACCACCTACAGCTTCCCAAGGTTCCGAGATCTTACATTCCAGGTTCCTATGCAGTATTTTTCTTTGCAGCATTGGACTTTCCTTTCACTTCCAGGCACGTCCACAGCTGAGCGTCCTTTCGGCTTTGGCACAACCAATTCATTAGCTCTGGAGCTACTTGTACTTGTCCTCTGCTCTTCCTCAGTAGCATGTTGGACGCCTTCCGACCTGAGGGGCCCATCTTCCAGCGTCATATCTTTTAGCCTTTTGTTTCTGATCATGGGGCGTTGATGGCAAAATTACTGGAGTGGCATTGCCATTTCCTACTCCAGGTGGATTGCGTTTAGTCATAACTCTCCACTATGTCCTGTCCATCTTGGTGTCCTTGCATGGCATAACCCATAGCTTCTCTGAGTTACTCAAGCCCCTTCACCACGACAAGGCAGCAATCCATGAAGGGGAGAATAATCATATCATGTATCTAAAAATCATGATTTTTTTAGAATAATCATATCATGTATCTAAAAATATGTGTTTAATACTGAAAATGAATGTTATCCATTCATTAGATTAGAGCCAAATAGGTAATAAGGTCAGATCATATCTAGGTGCACCCTTAAGTCATGAAAGACATCTGTCTCAGCACCTTGTTTTCCTTAACTCTGTATCTTGTGTTCCAGGGTGCTTTGTTTGATGGCTGGTAGTCTAGTGGTAAACAGGGGCTTAATTTAGAAGACTAATGTCTAAGGCAATCCTGTCTCTGGAGGAAAAACATTGTAATAACAGGATATACACAATCCCCTTTAGATTAAGTAAGGAGTTCTTGTTAGGAAGAATTTAGAATTTCAGTTTGCAACTGCTTAGTATTTAAAGGTAAATTAAATTAGAAAGCTTTGCCTTCTAACTACGGAATCATGCAGTCTAACTCATTCCTTTCACAAAAGAATTCCATGTGAACCAATAGGTTTTAGTTTGCTGATCTTTGGTGTTAAAAGGTACCTGAAAAAAGAAGGCTTTGCCTTCTAATTATGGAATCATGCAACCCAACTTATTCATTCTAGAAAAACAATGTGCATCTTATCCAATGTCTTTCCCCTTTCATTTACCAAACAAAACATACAGCAAGAGGGGTAAGATAGCTATATATAAAGAAAAAATGTTATAAAATGGCTGCATTTGTTCCATGGAAGGATATCTGAGTTAAAAGCAGACAATTGTTTTTTAAAAGACAATTTCAAAGTGGTTGAAAATAGGTGCCTTCTGGTGATGTATACAAGATTTTGGCAAGTGTGGCTGTCTAAATGTAAGGCCATGGTCTCCCTTCTGTGTATGAGCATGTTTCTTTTATCCTCTCTTGCCTCTAGTTTTGCTGATTTGTGAAACAATACAGAATTCTTCACATGTTAGAAAAAGAGATTACTGTATTCAGATCGAGTATAACACACACACATTGACCTTACAGCTGGTGAGCTTCTGAAAATGATAGGGTCTATGTCCAGCCTTAGTTGTGTCTACCAAAGGTATCATTTTAAATAATTGACAAACTTATCACTTTCTTTTTATCCAAAGCAAAAGATTTTCAGAAAGATCCAATGACTCATACCAAAGTATACACAAAAATGCTTTCACTGTTCCAGCATCTGGAAATATTGATTTGTGTCTGTTTTCCCTGAGGAAACATAAAAACTAGAAGATAGAAGGCACTCTTAAGAGTCATTTGGAATGCATCCTATTTATGATAATGCCATTAGACCCCCAAATAGTACTCAAATGGAATGAAAGACAAAAGTCACTTCTTTCCTTTATTTTTATTTTTTTTATATTAACAAATTATTTGTTTTAATGGAAGTAACAGCTGCTTGTGTAGGATTTTACTATGATGTTGAGTATACATCATGAAGATGTCATTAAGGGGCCGTACATGTCTTACTTTTCATTTAGGCTTCTGAAATCCCCTCTGCTCACCCTTAGTCACCCTTTGACTATTTAATTTAGTGCCAAAATGCATCCACATAACAAGCAGAACGGTTTCCTTTCCTTCATATTGCACTTCTTAGGTATTTGACACAAAATTGTAATATATGGCAACACTATAGTGGGCAACTTACAGTGCTCCAGATTTTGTTTGACAGTGACTTGCATCAGCCCTAGCTACTGCTGAGAGGTGGTGGACATTGCCATCAACAACATCTGGAAGGCCACAAGTGGCATTCCCTCCCCATCCCCACCCTTACTCCCATTTCAGCAATAAACCCTACAGAGAAATGTATGGGCTCTTTCAGTGCAGGAAAAACATGCCACCATGTGAAATGCCTCGTTTATGGTTCTGTTATATGCACACACAGAAAGACAATTTGATTAGCCTCCTCTCACGTATGTTTATGGTGAAACAGAAATGTTTTTGCATTTATTATATTTGACCTGGCTGTGTGCACATGCACATCTGTGTTTCCATTTGGAAGTGATCTTTGCACAGGAAAATCAGAGGTTAGCCTGTCTGAGTGAATTCCATCATTTACTGAAGCCATAGAAAACATTTAGTTGAATGGAATACATGCATACTTAGAGATAGTAATGACCATTCGAGAGCATAGACACCCAGGGCTCCAGTGATTATTTCTGGGAAAGCTAGTGAGGCAGATGCAAGCAATCAATTTATTTATACATTACTGGGCTTGGAACTGTGGACTAACTAGTATTAAGCTGCCATAGATGTCTGATGGGAGAAAAAGTAATACTACTTTTTAACCTGACTATAGTTCTCCTCCAACTTTTCCACTGCCCTCTCTAATTCTGTTCATTTCAGACATGCCTATAAACAATTATGCCTTCCTATTTTCACTTCTTAAAACAAATATCCCCACCCTTTAGCACCACTGCTGTTACCTGACTTTCCCCTGCATTGCACCACCTACTAATTTGCCATTTGCTCTGCTGACGGGTGCACTTGTCCCTTCTTCCTTGTGTGTCGTCATATATTTTCTTTGAAGCCAGAATGTCAAAGATAGTATTAAATAATAGGAGGAGGGGGGTGAGGAAGAAGGTACCTGTTTGAGACAAAAACAAAACGTAAACAGTACTGTTGGTGCACACAGAATAACCTCCACATGACCTTTCTCAAGGATGCTCAGTTATTGTGCAGAGAATTTTGGTGTATTGATTGACATTTTCTGGATAGATTCACATGGTTATTTCTACATTTGTGGAAGTGCAGTTACCTATGGGTACCAGTAGGAGATTTCTTTCCGGTGGATATACCAGCTCCAGAACAGCAGTTCTTATCAGAATTGCAGGGAGAGAGGAAAGGGTTAACTTTACCCTCTCTTCTGCAGAGATATTAATTATCAGTGCCTAATTTTAAATGGCTAGTGAGTTTAGTGTCCTTTTGTGAAAGGCCCTGTGTTTTTAAAGTGAAAACAACAGCAATTCCTGTTTCCTTTTGCTCTGGGGAAAGTGGAATGGATTCTCTTTTGCCAGTACACCTCCAAATTGTGTTAGACTCTGAACATTTTATTTATTTGATGACAGAGCTGCCGTTTATGTTTGTGACATTACAGGAATGGTCTTTTCTTACAATGCAACCTTTATTTTTGTTTTGCTTTGTTTTAATGTGACTCTCTTGCCCTAAAAAAATGATGGTGCTTTAAAAATCACTTTTCTTGACCTGCCCAGTTTTGCCCGTGCAATATCACCAAACTCAGTATATGACTTTCAAGTTCATGATCACCTTTAGCATGTTTTAAATGACGCAGTCCAAAGTAAAATAAGATAAAATAAATCTCTATATAGCTAGTTTGATAGAATATTCAAGACAGAACTAGAGATATAGTATCCTCCAGATGTTCCTTGATTACAGCTCACATCATCACTTACCATTGACTATGCTGGCCAAGGATGGTCCCAGCTTTGGCTTAAGGTAAGTATATACTACATGCATTCATTGTATGCCTTTTCACTTGTAAATGAACTTTTTAAAACATCTACTATTTAATCCAATGAATTATGAATATAGCACAGAGCTTAATGGCCAACTAATTTGGCAAACAGTAGAGGAAATGGTCTGGGATTGGGATAGTCAAAATCTTGTTATTTTTGCATTTATTATATAATGTACAAGTTAATATTAATCAGCCAGGAGTTTCTCTCACCCACCCCCACCATCAAAATTATTTTCCTTCATTATTTCTTTTGTAGCAAATGCATTCACATCGATTCAGGTAGTGTGATTGCTTGAATGAATGCAGACAAGTATGTGCAGGGATGCTGGTGGTTTGTGATGTTGGGAGAGAAGAAGCAAAAACTACTTGCATGGATCAGTTTCACTCAAATATCCTTGGATCTTTGTTCATAATGCTGTTTCTTTCCTTTCCTTTCCTCTCTTTTTAAAGCCTTTATGCCAGCACTGCAACAAAGTTGTGCTAAGACATGTAGTTGGACAAAGGGGGGGGACGGGGCAGGAAGAGGAAATTGCTAATCAGCAGTTTGCTATTTGTTAAAGCAGCTTTGCTGTAGTTGTGCCTCCTGCAAATCTGGAAGGCTACAGCAGAAGCTGCCTTAACAAGTTCCAAAAAAAAGAACTGATTGCAAATTTTTCCTCTCACTCTGCTGACTCCTTTGTGGTTGGCTAAAGTGAATTCACAGGGAAGAATCCAACTTCCTGGGTGTGAATTCACAGCCCAGAGAATTTTCCTACTGTGAAGTCTTACCCTAAGAGGGTAGAGGGGCGGGGTAAAAATCAAATAAATAAATAAATAAATAAATAAATAAATAAATAAATAAATAAATAAATAAATAAATAAATAAATAAATAAATAAATAAATAAATAAGTGGGGTGATGAATAACATGGTGTCATCATGAAAATCTACTCTTGACATTACCCTTAGAAGGGCTGGCTGTGATGTAAGAGGCTGAAGAGGCTGTACTATGGTAGTGAAGGCAATAAACAAAGATATAAATTGGTGTCCAATGATGCAGCAAGACGTTTTTATATGCAGAAGAGAGGGTTATCCAATTTGCATACACCAAATTGCACCAACCCTCAGGCCAAAGAATAAGGGACGTGGTGGCGCTGTGGCTAAACCGCAGAAGCCTGTGCTGCAGGGTCAGAAGACCAAGCAGTCGTAAGATCGAATCCACACAACGGAGTGAGCGTCTGTCACTTGTCCCAGCTCCCGCCAACCTAGTGGTTCGAAAGCATGCAAATGCAAGTAGATAAATAGGGACCACCTCAGTGGGAAGGTAACAGCGTTCCATGTCTAAGTCGCACTGGCCATGCGACCACGGAAGATTGTCTTCGGACAAAACGCTGGCTATATGGCTTGGAAATGGGGATGAGCACCGCCCCTAGAGTCGAACACGACTGGACAAAAATTGTCAAGGGGAACCTTTACCTTTACCTCAGGCCAAAGAACATCGACTGAGATGGTGAGGTGACTTGGATTGGGTCTGTACAGCTACAGGAAGAATGGTTTGATTCTTCCTTTAGTCCAGTAGTGGGCAACCTATAGAGGTCCAGGAACCATACATAGCCATCCAATGGACTTGTTTCAGTCACATCACTCTCATGACCCCTACCTCCCCCAAAATTTCTTATAAGATTTGAATTGACTTTTTTTAAAACTGAAAAATCCCATGTGCATCCTTTAGCGGCCAAATTTTTAGACATGCTGAAAGATCCTCAAAACCTCGGCAAAATTGTCCCCCATACCCCTAAACAGCACATGTGGGCTTTTCAGGCAAAATACTATTGTTTTTCAAAAAAAGTCTTTCTTTGGAGTGCTGGGGGAAAATAAATATTTGGAGACATGTCCCTGGAGATCTGTATGTGGTCCACTCCTGCTTTTGCCCAACAATTTTATGAACCTGACTTCAATAAAGCTACTGTTGGCTGCAGAAATCAAATGCATAGCTACCCATATTGGCCTGGATCCAGAGCAACGGGCAAGACTCAGCTTCTCCTCCTTTTAATGGCCAGAGTCTCATGAACAGAACTCATCCCAAGAACTACTTTTGCTCTGGATCTATTCCATTGCCTTTAACTTGGAACCCAAGAAGCATTGGTGGAAGGGCAAAGTTGGAAGGTACTTCCCCCACTTTATATCTTCCCAGCTGCCCTCTGAATGCCTCACCCTCTCATAAGGTGAACATGCCCCAGTCCCCAAATGCTATTGACTTCGGAGGAAATGGTGAACTTAAAACAAAAAGCTGGTGTATTTTGTGTAAGCAGGCTTCTCTACTTTGTCAGGCAGGCCGGATCTCACTTTCTTTGGCAGAGCTCATTTCAAAATCTACTGAGCTAAGTTTAGAATTGCTTAATTGTAATGTACACACTTTAAATTGCTGTTCCTGATGGAACAGTAAGTGTGCAAGAGGGTTGCCAGGGATAGTGGCATCCGATTCCCAAAGATTTCAAGGCTAAAATTTGAGACGGGCAATGGTAGTAATGTAATGGGGTCAGGTCAAGCAAAGATTGGAAGAATGAGGAAAACTAGACATTAGCCCTGTTAGTCTGTTGTAGCACATGAAAAACCAGAAGTCTTGTAGAAACATTCCTCTGAAGAACTGTGCTTGGAGATGTGGAAGCTTATGGGGGATGGGGGTGGGGAATCCAAACAAATTACTTTTAAAGGTGCTACAGTCCTTTCTGGTTTCTATTAGAAAATGAAACAAACTCTTCCTAGATCAGAGGTCTATGAGGAAAATGTGGGTAACTGGGCCCAGTATGTGGGTAAAATCTGGCTAGTAAGGTAATAAGGCTACCCAAAGCCAGGAAGCTGGAAGGAATTGTTTTCAGCAGTCAGACAAATGGCAAAATACAGCCAGCAGATGCAGTAGTTGCCATCATTCTTACTAGGGCTCATGTCCTATGTTTGTCTTAATACAATATGCAGTATTTGGCATGTGGGGACTCCAAGCCCTCCAGTATATACTGAGACTTGCTGTCAGCCCACAAGATTTTCTTGGTTTTCTGCCTGGCTTCGTCATGCCTTGTGCAACAAGAAGTCTCATTATGTGTAATGCTAACACTCTCTCCCATCTTGCTTCAAATGGGCTGGTAGATGTACCCCAGCCTCTCTCTCCAGTTCTGTCCTCTCCGTCCTTTAAGGTATGCTGACATTGTTCAAGTGCAACACATATAGAAATACTTGTGGGTTGATCAGTGATCCCTGATGTCAGCTAAGAATGTTTGCCCAACATTCCTCATGTTCACTTATCTCACACACAAAAATCACATTTCTGGCTCTATCACCACTGCTCTACCTGAGATTTGTCTCCTGCCTTGGGATCCAGGGAAGTATAAGAATTCCCTGATACTTTAGCCAGAGCCTTTAGATTTGTAACCTTACTGAGAGCTGCAATGAGAGATTGTGTTAAAGAAGGGTAGCAGTAGAGCATCAACAAATTCCTGATACCTCTTTCCTTTTTTCGGTTGTTCTTGCAGAGTCAGCATAAAACAAGCTCCACCAAAGAAGATATAGAGCCATTCTTATGCATCATCCTACCAGCTACCATGATGCTGTTTCTGGCATTCCTGTTGCTCTTCCTGTACAGACGCTGCCAACGTCGCAACCCTCAGGCTCAGATCTTCAGCATTGATCTCCCAGAGTCCCTTCCAGAGCACGAGGTGACTGATTTCCTGTCAGTGCTGCCCTGGAGCAGTGAACAGAACTTTCACTATTCCACTCTTCTGCCTGAAACTGCCTTTCTTACTGTATGTTTGCCTCCATCTTATGAGGAAGCCACCATGAAGGCCTCCATGGATGATGACCACATCCAGCTCTTTCAGGATCCATTGCCTTCTTATGAAGAGACCAAAGAACAGTAAACAGAAAGAAATACTTTGATCGAAGTTCTCATGAGGTTATGGGTTTTAAAAAACGAGAGGAAAGGGGGGGGGGAAAGATGAAAAACACGAAACAAGGAAATTGCTATTAGCACAAAAGAGCTTTGACTGATCAGTAGGTTTAATTATAGCGATTTTATATGAAATAGAAAACAAATTAATTCAATCAGATTGATGCATGGGATGGAGAAATTTATAACATTAATGCTGTACCTCACAATTCTGCAGTAAGTGACACAGAATTGTTTTAGAAAACCAGTTCTGAGAGATGTGGACTACAGCTGCTGTTGTGTTACACTGGAGATATTGCACAGACACAACATACAAATAAAGACAGACATGTCAATCTCTGAAAGGGCTTTAAACTTCTTTTAATGCACTGACTCCTTGAACCTTTTATGTATTTAAGAAATGATAGATTAAGAATCTTTAGGGTCAAAATGCAGACTGTGATGTGGCATTTAATATAAATATGAAAAGTGAGATTTGCAATCAAAACCATCATATCCACCAAAAACATCATCAGAATCACACAGGATGTTCTTCTGAATCAGTGAACGTCTGAATATAAATAGAAGAAATCCAAAAAAAGCTCAGCAATTCTTGGAAAGGACATAAAGACCCAATAAGATGGTTATGTACTAGTAGGTGGCTTATCAAAGAGTACAGAGAGATTTCATATTATTTTCCATTTTTAAAATAAAAACTCAAAAGCGTGTAACTGTTCTGTTTATGGTTTACTGTAACTGCTCTTAGCATAGGATGGAACAAATCTAGCTAAATTGAAAACAATAAAGTATTTTAAACAACACTTTTCAGCTTACTCCTCCCCCATAACAACAGAATTATGCTAATTTTCCTGTTCTTTATAGTGTTATGAAAACACCTAAACAGGAACAGTAAAGTAAAGGTAAAGGTAAAGGCTCCCCTTGATAATTTTTGTCCAGTCGTGTTCGACTCTAGGGGGCGGTGCTCATCCCCGTTTCCAAGCCATAGAGCCAACGTTTCCCCGAAGACAATCTTCCGTGGTCACATGGCCAGTGCGACTTAGACACGGAACGCTGTTACCTTCCCACTGAGATGGTCCCTATTGATCTACTTGCATTTGCATGCTTTCGAATCGCTAGGTTGGTGGGAGCTGGGACATGCGATCTTACGACTGCTTGGTCTTCTGACCCTGCAGCACAGGCTTCTGCGGTTTAGCCCACAGCGCCACCACATCCCTACAGTAAAGTAAATGAGGGGACAAATGATCTCAGCTGATGATTTTACTCAGAACCTGGAAAAGCTGGAAGTTCTTGAAGTTGTAATCCAGAAAAGTAACTTTTCCCAGTTCTTATTTGACCATAACATATAAGTCTCACAAATTCTTTATTGGGATGTATAGAAAAGATGATGAAGCACTCTAACCATAAGAAAAGAAGGGAAATAAAACATTAGGTATGAATTTGAGATTTAATTACAAATTTCTTTGCCACTTATACTCTCTTCCTTTCTAAACACATACAAATCAAATTCAAAACACCAAAAGACTATTGTTTTTGCTGCTGCAGACTAATGTTGATACCTCATTGAATACTTTTTTGTGCCTATTTGTTACTTTTTAATATAAAGATTAGTAAGCTAACTGAATAGAACAACTAACAAGTGGATCTACAGTTAGCTACAAAATTGCAGCAATACTACATGAGAGAAGGATCTTGGAATTGTTGTAGATTGCAAGCTGAATATGAGACAACAGGGCACCGTGGTGGCCAAAAAAAGGCAAATGCTATTTTAGGCTGCATTAACAGAAGTGCAGTGTCCTAATCACATGAAATTCTACTTCCCCTCTATTTGGCACTTATTAGGCCTCATCCATTTTTGGATATCACACTTTAGGAAAGATGCAGACAAACTGGAACAGGTTCAATAGAGAGCAACAAGGATTATCAAGGGACCGGAAACCAAGCCCTGAAAGTTCTGGGAAGACTGAAAGATCTGGGCATGTTTAGCTCTGAATAAAGAAGATGGAGGGGAGACATGACAGCACTGTTCAAATACCTGAAATGTTTTTATAAGGAGAAGGGGCAAGATCCATTCTCAATCATTCCAGAACGCAGTACAACAATGCGCTCAAATTTCAGCTGAATGTCAGGAAAAATGCCCCAACTCTTAGAGCAGCAAGAAAATGGAAACCATTGCCTTGGGAGGTGGTGAGTTCTCCAGCATTGGAGGCATTCCAGAGAAAGTGAGACAGCAGTCTGTCAGAAACACTTTAACTTGAATTCCTGCACTGAACAGGAGGTTGGACTCAATGGCCTTATGGGCTCTTCCAATTCTGTGATGCCATGTTTCTATGAATTCATACCCTATAATACCTGCTAGCTACTGTATATCTTGGGTCGTGATGGCGCTGCGGGTTAAACCACAGAAGCCTCTGTACTGCAAGGTCAGAAGACGAGCCATTATAAGATTGAATCCACGTGACGGAGTGAGCGCCCGTTGCTTGTCCCAGCTCTTGCCAACCTAGCAGTTCAAAAGGATGCAAATCCAAGTAGATAAATAGGTACCACCAAAGTGGGAAGGTAACGGTGTTCCATGTCTAGTTGCGCTGGCCATGTGACCATGCAAACTGTCTTCAGACAAACTCTGGCTATATGGCTTGGAAACAGGGATGAGCACCGTGCCCTAGAGTTGGACACGACTGGACTAAATGTCAAGGGGAACCTTTACCTTACTGTATATCTTTCTAATAATGTCAGCTTTTACTATCATTTCTACACTGTCCATAGTTTTGATGTATTATTAATCTACAGATGCAAGGTTAGTGATTACCTGATAACTGCTATCTCATGTGTTCATTATAACTGATGCAAACCCAAGTAATTTCTTGCCAATTTTTTTTACTGCAGATGAACTATTTATATGCTATATTCACAACTTTCTCAAGTGAACACTCTTATTCCAAATGGGAGAAAACACTAAATAACAGGCATAATAATGCTGACTCTGCACTAAACAATAACATTGCTTCAGCTCATAGAGATACTATATAGGTAAAGGTAAATGCACTACTATATAGTATATGGCACTACTATATAGTGCCATACAATTCCATCAGCATTTGCCCTGCCTAGAGCAGTTGTTAGACTTCCTGTTTGTTTATTCTTGGTGGAAATTACTAAGGAGCAGTATTATTGCATGCAAACTGAAAAAGCCTTATAGAAACTGATTTGGCAATGCACTTATTAGAGCACGTAATACATGGTGAGGGAAACTGATATTTTCATACTGCCACTAATCTCTAATTTTGATAAAAAGATTATCTTGTCTCCTTTTCCTTAATTTCTAATGAACTAAGATCCTTTATGTAACTCTAGCATTTGGTAAACAGCTACCAAATTGATATTTACATTAATGTTCACTCCTACAAGTATTAGAAATCCACAGCATACATGAAATGTCATAACTGTTCACTGTTACCCCTTTCATTGCAGTGGAGGAAACATCTTTACATAATCTGTCAAGTATCATGCAGATAGATGTGCATGCATATCAAGGCATATGTAATGTAAAGTCAGGTGCATGATGGTTTGAGCGCATAAGTATTGACACACTCCACTGTATATACTGTCTATCTCCAACACTGGTCTCCGTTTTTTCAAAACTGGCACTATAGTCATTGTATGAAAGTCACTCACACACAGCAAATCTTCTGATTCTCATTTTGCCCTCCCCCATTTTATTCTCATGAGCTGCAGATGCAGAAGTGACAGATGTTATTGTGAAGGGAAATGATTGGATCACAATATATCCATGCCTTTAGTATAAACATTTGAAGGACTGGGTTATCAAATCAGAATGTTATTTCTATATGGGTTTATTCTAGAACTATACTGGTTTATTTTACAACCATGACTTAGTGCAATTATTATAAGCAACCTTAACAGAGAGCTTTTAAGCAGGATGTGCCTTGTAAGAGAGCTATGCCATAGAGGTATCATAACTCCTGCCTAGCATACTGCAGCTTCCTAAGAAGGAACAAGCTGTGCAGAAGGATGGAATCAGAGATGAAAAATAATAACAAAGAACAAGCCTGGACCAGAAGTAAGCCTCTTATGAACCTGCTTTTCCTTCCCTGGTTTACCAATCTCCAGTTATCTCTCTGTCTATTTAATTCACTTTTATGTCAGAAGCACAAAAACTAATATAAAAGCTTCAGCCATAATTCTACATAGGAACTTTTTACCTCCTCAGATCAAGACATAAATGTATATGTAACAGTCATAATCTGAAATAAAAAAAATTCTGTGGATTACAAGGTAGTTTATAACAGAACCAAACATATTAATTATATACTGACCAGCAGTCGCTGGCACCCAGTGTAATTAGTGGGACAAAAATACAAGTTGGGCAGTGGCAGACAAAGCCAGGCATTTCCATGTGTGCTTCCCTTCTTGTCTCTCTCACATGCATGCATGATGAGCAAGTAGATGTTCTGAATAGCCACACACAGAGACTTGTTAGGAAGGTCATCTCTTGTTCATTCACCCTTGCTCACAAGAAGGTAGTGACACACACAAGTATTCAGACTGGGGCAGGAATGCTACATGCAGATGTGCACACATATACTCAGAGGCTGGTATATAGATGGATATATGGGTCACTGTTGGTACAATTTGCATCAGACCAAATTACAGCATCCACACGTGCTCCCCTTTAGATTAAACTCCCTTTAAGAGTTGTCCCGCAACTTTAAAAACCCCTGTCAGGGAGTTCTACAGGGAGTTTTGGTGTGGATTGGAAGGCTGGATTAAAGTCCTTCGCAGCAAGTATGGTCACGTGGAATTGACAAATTACAGCCTTGCAACAACTTCCGATACACTGAAGTGTTTTATGAGCAACTTCAGGATATCATAAATTGAGTACTTGCCCTGATCATCTGCAGATGGTCAGAGGAAATGAAATTATTTTTTTTACATCTGCTAGATTATCACTGAAGGGATGCATAACTTCTGTTAATTTTTAAAGAAATTCCTTGCCTCGTTATGTATTACCAATCAAGAAACTGTCCATAGCTTTCACGGCTCCCTCCCTCCTTCCCTCTCAAGCTCCCTCTCTGCAACTTGCCAAGCATCCTTCCTTGACATTCCTTGATATTTATAACCTTCTGAAGCACAACAAAAGCTGAACCTCCACCACTTCAACCCCAAACACCTATCTCAAAGACACCTCCACAGCTGCAGGCAGTTTCTTGATCGAAAGTAAACAGACAGGCAAGAAAAATATTTCCTTAATTTGACAGAGGTGGTGCATCACTTCAACCATGAACCTAAGAAAAACAATTTTGCTTCCCTTTACCCTCCATAGATAATCAAGGGAAGTGTTTAACTGACAGCAGGATCACACCAAATGGCACATTGCTCTCCCGCTCCCCAAATGTTTAAGCCTGATTTAGCCCCTCACCAAAACACCCAGTCTGGACAGGCTCTGGGTCAGGAAGGTGTTATCTCTCACATGTGTACACTATTATTGTTCTTTGTCATTAACACAAAGAAATACACTCTAGTCTGAGGAAGCATTTCCTATAGGGTTATTAACTCCAGGCACCTACACAAATATGGTAGAAAAGGAGAGAAAGACAGATAGAAAGCAAGGCCTAAGTGGAAAACATTTCTTGACAATGCTATAGTTTTAGAAGAGATAGCCATGAGCTAACAAAACAAAAATAAAAAATAAAGACCAAAGTGTAGCTGTCTTCAATATGACAAAAATGTTGTGGCATCTTAAACTGCTAAATTTAATATGAGCTTTTGTGGACAATTCCACTTCCTTAAACAACATTAATTAAAGCTTGGAAATATAAAGTGGAAGGAACATGAAAACTGGCTTTCTCCCTGACCCCCAGTAAGAGTAAACTTAAATTAAAACACATTGGTCTAAGATTAAAAGAAATTGACATTACTGTATTTTCTTTGGACACCTCTATTGACTTGACTAGAAATGAGTCTGCACACTTCTCCCTTTCTTTTCAAAGGAAATTGATGGCTACCTGCAAAGAAATGGCCTGGAAAGTTCACTAGTGCTTTGGGACACAGCAAATAATCAAAGGTTGTCAGAGTTGGGTTCCCCCACCCACCCACTGTCCTCAACACATTCCTAATATTAGTCATCATCTGCTTTCCTCCTGCTCTATTCCATCATTATGGATCTTCTTATAATCATTCCAAACATGAACTTTCCATCTCTCTGAATGATTTCTACCACCTTGAGAAATTTTTCACAAATCCATTTAACTAGAAGAAGCCTGAAAAAACAGGGAAAGTGAAGAGAGGCTATATAAAAGAATGTATGAAAAGAACAGAAGCAACCACTGAAGTCTTAAAGGCATTCAGAATGAATAGACCAGAAAGGGATAACAAAGGGATAAAGGAATCAACAGATACTGTTTTTCCAGTTAATAAAGCAACACAGTAAAGACTCAGTTTTGTGTAGGTTTTTTCCCCAAAACTAGATTTACTCAGGCATCTGGATGAGTTTTCCAACTGTAAAAGGTAAAGGTAAAGGTTCCCCTTGACAATTTTTGTCCAGTCGTGTTCGACTCTAGGGGACGGTGCTCATCCCCATTTCCAAGCCATAGAGCCAGCGTTTTGTCCGAAGACAATCTTCCGTGGTCACATGGCCAGTGCGACTTAGACACGGAATGCTGTTACCTTCCCACCAAGGTGGTCCTTATTTATCTACTCCCATTTGCATACTTTCGAACCGCTAGGTTGGCGGGAACTGGGACAAGCGACGGGAGCTCACTCCGTCGTGTGGATTCGATCTTATGACTGCTGGTCTTCTGACCCTGCAGCACAGGCTTCTGCGGTTTAGCCCGCAGTGCCACCATGTCCAATTGTAGCAGCCTTCAATATGACAATTCCCCATCTATTTCTATCAAGATTTAAACATCACAAAGCAGCACAATACAAAAGCAAGCATTTGCGGAGTCAGTTCCTAAGTCAAAGAGAACAAGATTTATACTTGTAAAACACCCCTCCCTATTGAAAAAACATGAACAGTACTGAATATAACAGAGAAACATGTATGAGGGAAGCAGCATTAACAAGTAAGCAAATAAGCAGAATTAACAATTTCCCTTTTCTCCTAAGGGCTCTCCTCACATGTGTTTGCACGTGCATTGCAGCAATAGCTGATCCTTATCTATGTGTATGTCTCAAAGAACTTTTTAAAGTCCAAACAAAAAAACCCTTTAAACCGGTAAGTTAAAACATTAATGCCTACTACCTTCCATTGTTATTGCCTGAAGGCAGGAAGTGATCAGCATTACTAACACTGGGGGTGGGAGTTTTAAAAAAAATCTTTTTTATTGGGGACAGAGTCTTAGACTGTTGTCAATTAATATTTCTATGTTCAAGAACAGGTATGTGTGATATTCGTAGACTAGGAGCCCTCTGCAGGGCAGAAGAGCCATTACAACACAATGAAGAGTCATTACATTTTACCTTTAAGCAGGCTTCCTTGAGGTGGTACCAAAATAAGAACTTGAGGAGGCACAGTGCCCCGCTTGCCTTCAGTGATAAATCCCCATGGATAATGGACGAGTTCTCACAACTAGCAATTTTTCTGAACTTGCATCTGAACGTAAGACTGTGTGACAAAACGTATATCAGGCACCACTATACTGAAATAAATAAACAAATGAATAGTTTTAAAAACTAACTGTTTCGGTTACAAAAGCTAGCTACAATGCAAATACAAAGGAGACTAGTAGTGTTGCATTGTGTTGCTTTGCTCTGCGAATGATTCCATCTTGTGATCCACACCTTGCAATATGAAATATTACATTCCAGACATCAAATGACCACCTTGTTATCTGTTGATAAGGGCCAACAAGCCTTGAGAATGTTTATGACAAGTCATTTTGGAGGTGCCATAAGTCTCTAGGACAGCACTTTGCAACAAGTTAATGTGGAACTCATAGTGGCAAACTACTGTAGTACTAAGGAGACAGTAACTATGTTACAATGTGTGTGCCTGATTATGCAACAGTAACATATCAAATAGTTATAGAAAGTTACATTTTTTGTTACAGTATTGTGATGTTTTGAAGGTTTTTTTTAATCTTGTAACAACATCCCCAACAGAGTAATGCTTTAAGTACATAAATGAAAGAAACAACCAAACACACATATCTAACTTGCCAACAGGATTCTAACCAATATCACCTCACTTCTAGGAAACAGGGCCACCAGATGTATACTTTCTACAGCAACTGATTTTGTTACAGCATTCCAGGAAGCTTTGATCAGGGCTGGGTCAGTCATTAATCAGTTAGGCAACTAATAACAGATGCTGAGCTAGGCAACAGTATTCTGGTTTTTCTTCCTGAGCATTGGAACTTCCCCTCAATTGAAGAGCAGAGGTGTCCTGGTGCCCTGAATTGGACAGTTGGCTTCACAGAGGCCATGTGTCCTCTTTTATGGAGGATGGTTGAGCTGTCCTCCTTTTTGGTGATCCATGTCTTCCTTGTTCATGATGTGCAAGTGGACATTTGACACTATATATTACACCACAATTGCTATCATGTGACACTTTTATCAGATGAATAATATATATATATAAAGCTACTTTTTGAGTTCTGCAGAACTCTTCATTAGGTTGGGCTCAGCAGAGTTGCTGAGGGTGAAGAAAAAGTTTCCAAAAGTCATCTTGGTCAGATTGTTAGACTACTATGAGTAGTGAACATATGAAGTTAGTTCTTTGTGTGTAATAGAGGCTTTGATTATATATGTTTACCAATTAGCCCTCTCACATTTTAAAATAAAAAGTTGTGTGTGTGTATCACCCATGACATACTGTATGTATTTATGAATGGCAAGAATGATATTGGATGGTGTGTCAATTCTGTGTGAGCTTCATCTAGGCAGAGCATGAAATTGTATGGATTAAAAAACTTCTATCTACACAACGGAAAAAGTTAATGGACCTACAGTGCAGAATTAGGTTCAAGTCTCACTGCAGTAGATTACCCTTTATTGTTTGGTCTCATCAGCTGTCTCAATAATTCACTCAGAGATACTGGTGAGAGAAAGAATAACAAGTTCTGTTTACTCATAGTTCTGAATAGATTTTTTTAAAATCACATTGTAGAAAAATAATGACTGGTTACATGAACAGACCTTAACTGATTAACTAGCTTCATACTAACTACATAACTGACTGAATACAGATTCTAACTGACACAGCTAACTCTAACTAACAACAAATTCCTGACTGAAAAACAGCAGGAAAAGGGTTTTTTTTAGTATGTGTCTCTGCAAAATCTGAAGCAAAGAGGGAACAATTAGTTACTGCTGGATTGGTTACTACTCTAGAAAGGTGGCTTCCAGCCAAGACCTTTTAAAGGCAGCATATGAACATTGCAATAATTCCAGCACTTCAGACAGGAGATCAATCCCAGGACATCCTCAAAGCACTGTTCAGACCATTCCTTCAAAATACTGATTGGTGCCTAACAAGAAACCGACAGTGACCTCTGTTTATTTTCTTTCTATATATATTCATTTCCAGTAAGCTGGAGAAAATACAAGCCATGGGTCATTTCACAGTTATTAAGCACTAGACCTTATTTATTTATTCATTTGATTTATATCACATCTTTATCTGTAAGCAAGTGAGCTTCAGTTACTTTCAAAGGTTCTACCTCTAAGTCCCATTTGCTCTCTGAGGGTCCTTGCCAAAGCTATGTTGTAGGCACAGGGTGGATTTCTTCTCCCAGGCAGTACTCAAGAATGAACACTGGAGCCTGGAGCCCAGAAAGATCTAGAACGGTGGAAGGAGGAAAAGAAGCAGGAAAATGCCACTGAAAAACTCTCATGCCAAGTGGAGAATTTACATGAGATAGATGAATTGCTGGGGACAGTCTGGG
The DNA here is from genome assembly GCF_051106095.1 of Pogona vitticeps. NCBI lineage: Eukaryota > Metazoa > Chordata > Lepidosauria > Squamata > Agamidae > Pogona > Pogona vitticeps. Next base: position 80,469,657 of record NC_135783.1, on the reverse strand, counting down.
AAAGAAGAAGAAGAAAGTGAAACCGGTAACTGGGCTGGTGTTCCTTAATATAATGAGGAGCCTTACTCTACAATATGGCTTTGTGGCTTCAAAGTATAATCTTTCTCTAGCTGACTATATCCCTTACTATCTTAAATAACTCATCTTGGAGGAACAGAAGGAGCCTAGCAAAGCCAAGACCAGATCATGTGTTGCCCAAGAGGCCAAAATGAAAGTTCAGATCAACTTGGAGGACTTGACTCCAACCCAACAGCATCATTTGTGCTTGGACTAGCAGTTCAAACTTTCCTCCACCCACATGAGAAAGGCCACTTTGGAAAAGAACTGATTTCACTACAACAATGGTTCCCAACTTTGGATCCCTGGTGTGTACTTGGACCACAACTCCCAGAAATTCTGGCCACCACAGCAGGTGATGAAGGCTTCTGGGAATTGCAGTCCAAGAACTCCTGGGTTACCCAAAGTTGAGAACCATTGCCCTACAAATAACTTTCTGAGGAAAACCTAAGAAGCAATGTAAATAGTTCATAATTAACCTTGGGTTTGTTGTTTGAACATGCGGAGTCCTGTCTGAAATGATGAATGGCACACTGGATGTCTTTTTTGATTCCCCTCCCTCCAAAGGAGGTTTACCACTTCCCATTATCTTAGGTTGCTTGGCTTAGTCATAATCTTGCACAATATGGGGAGTGCAGTAGCGTACTTTCATTTCAATTACAGTTATGATGTCTAAATTCACTGTTTACATATATTTGTTTAAACTAACATACACAAATGTAATACAAATATTCCCTTTTGTGTGAAGTGTTCTAGTTTTGTGTGTTCCTCCTGCTGGGTGTCAAACTTTTGGGTAATATCTGCCCCCCTTTTTGATGATAGAGCAGTGGCTACTCTACCTCTGGCATGAGGGAGGATTCTGCCTGTTTACCAATATTGAAGTAAGACCAAACTGACACTCCAGTAAAATTCCAAGTGCCGAAAGAAAGGGAGAACTTTCTTGTCTGATGTTCCCTTAGGGCATCGGCCCTGCTTGCCCACTGCAGCTCCTGCAGAACGCAATTGTCTATTCGGCAGGATAAAACATCTAATTGGCATGCTATTCTGCCAATTAGCAGGATAACATCTGTATTTTATTAGAATTGCCACATGAACTGGGATTGTACAGAACTAGTCTACAGATTTTACTTTCTTGGGCTCCATGATCACCACAGACGGTCAAAGCAGCCACAAAATTAAAAGACACCTGCTTCTTGGGAAGAAAGCGATGACAAACCTACAGTAGACAGCATCTTAAAAAGCAGAGACATCACCTTGCCAACAAAAGTCCACATAGTCAAAGCTATGGTTTTTCTATATAGGGAAGTGAGAGCTGGACCATAAAGTATGCTGACCGCCGAAGAATTGATGCCTTTGAATTGTGGTGCTGGAGGAGACTCTTGAGAGTCCCCTGGACTGGAAGGAGAACAAACCTATGCATTTTGAAGGAAATCAACCTTGAGTGCAAAGGTTATGCTCCTGCCACCTGAGGGAGATTGAGGCATATGTTCTTCACCTGTCCATTGTATGAAGCAGTGCGAAAAGAGACTATAATCCACTTAATAGATAGATTCCCAGGACGTTCAGAGGAAAATAGGCTTCAGTTCCTTCTCTTGGATGTTGATATGCAGATCACCTGTCAAGTTGCGAAATTCTGTGTAGCTATACTTCGATTGCGTAAGTTAAATACCAATTAGATTGTAGTTTCCAGTTGTATGTATGCCAACATGTTCTAATGGAATTTTGAAAGTTAGAAATTTTAAGGTTTTATAAGATTTTATACTTATGTGACTTGTCTGAGGACTGTAAATAAATTTATTATTATAATTATTATTAACCCTGAGTGCTCACAGGAAGGATTGATCCTGAAGTTGAGGCTCCAATACTTTGGCCATCTGATGAGAAGAGAGGACTCCCTGGAAAAGACCTTGATGTTGGGAAAGTGTGAGGGCAGGAGGAGAAGGGGACGACAGAGGACAGAGGACGAGATGCGGTTCAATGACAGTGTCATTGAAGCTACCAACATAAATTTGACCCAACTCTGGGAGGCAGTGGAAGACAGGAGGGCCTGGCATGCTCTGCTCCATGGGGTCAGGAAGAGTCGGACACAACGACTAAACAACAAGTCTAATCAGTGTGAAATTCAAACTAAGGTGAAAGCAATTAGCAATGTGTGGGTACACTTTCGAGGTCTAAAGTTCCCATTTTAGGCATCCTTTTATTTGAGGGCTGCTATGGGCAACTTTCCCCCACAGAAGTGCCTCAGAAATACTCTCGGCTGAGGCCAAAGACGCCCCCGTGCATTCTGGAGTACGGACTACAACCGCATCACTTAAAGGCATAATATTTCCCTCACAAAAACACAGAAGAGTAGGAGTGAAATGGAGAGAAATATGTGATTTTTTCCCTCTCTCTCTCTCCTTCAAAGAGTCCCTTTCATCTCAGCTTCCCTTCCCCCCTCTGGGCAGATGACCATATGCCCTTAGGTCACTCTTCCAATCCCCCGCAGCCTCTTGTGACAGCAGCACAGCGAGCGACATCTGACACCAAGCACCACGGCCGCCCCAGCGAAAGAAAGAGCGCGCCTCTCCGCCCGGCGCCCCAGCTCGAAAGCGCACGTCCCTTGGCGCGCGGGCAGGCGGCCTCGGCCCCTGAAATCACCCCGAGGCCGCCACAGCAAAGACCCGGCGCCCAATCCGAGAGCTCCCCGTAGGTGGAGCCGCGGGAAGGCAGCACGAGAGAACAGGCAGCGAGGGGGCGGCACAGCGAGGCCCCTTCTGGCCAGGGGGAGCGAGGCGCGCTCCGTTTTCCCCGCCCTCCCCAAGGGGGTGTTTCCCCCGCGCGTGCGAGATGTCGCTGTTACACAAGGCGTCGTGTTGTTGACGTCCAGTCTCTGCTCTGGGGAGAGCAGGAGAGGGCTGTTTTCGGACGGTGCTGGCGGCAAAAAAAAAAGGCGGGAGGCTAGCCCAGGTGAGTGCGCCTGAGGGAGACAGGAGGAGGGAGGCGAGGAGCTTAGGAGGCACCAGAGCCCAGCGGAAGGGCCGAAGGATGTGCTGCCCTCCCAGCTTGCACGGTCAGAGAGCGAGACTTTAAAAGGGCAAGGGGAGCAACGTGGTGCTTTCAGGCAGGGGACGCACAACACGGGTGGGATTTCTGGTTGTCTGGATGCAACTCCGAGGCGAAGAATGTGCTAGCTAGCCCAGGTACGGGCAGGTCTCGGCTGGCGAAGTCTACCCAGGAGGGCACAAGAACTCCGCCAGCCCGCCCGTGGAAAACGAGCAGTTTTCGGAGAGGGAGCGGTGTGCATCTGTTTCGATGCACGTTACAAATACAAGTTATTTATTTATTTTATTATTACCTATTATTATCTGTTATTGTTAGCTGCGGTTTATTTTTTGTCGTGTGTTCGTTTATACAAAAGAAAAAAAAGAAAGAATGGAGGAATTGCAGATAATAACAAATAACGTATGCTGTAATAACACACTAAAAATAACGTTTATTTTTGTGAGCGCTTTTGTGGGGTTACAGTCTACTTTCTTAGACAGTGTAAACTAGTAAGTTGTAGATAGCAGGGCTAGGTTGGGTGAGAGTCGGATTAAAATTTAAAAACCACACACAACAGTGCCTCTGAGCACATACAGAGTGCAAGGAATTTGCTCTGGGGTCCAGAACTCAACTCATAGCCCTGTCCTATTTAGCTTTGGTTCTGGCCTCCTCTCTTCCACCCCAGTTTCACCTTTGAACAGCAAGGAAGGAAGAATGGGCCTTTTTGTTGTGTTATTGCTAGAAAACTGGCAGAAAGGCATTTGATATGGTCTCTCACCTAAAGACTGCTGAGAAAACTCTTTCCTTAGTCAGGGGATAAGAGGGCAGGTTCTCATGGAGTGAGAATTGGTCGAGAATCAGGAAACAGAGAGTAGGTGTCAATGGACAATTTTCACAATGGAGAGAGGTGAAGAGCAGACTGAGGCATCTCCCTTATGCGGAAAGGCTACGGTGTTTGGGGTTCTTTAGTCTAGAGAAAAGGCACCTGAGAGGGGACATGACTGAGGTGTATAAAATGGTGCAGGGGATGGATAAAATGAATTGAGGGAAGTTCTTTTCCCTCTCACACAATACTGGCACCAGGGGACATCCACTCAAATTGAGTGTTGAGAGAGTAAGAACAGATGAAAGAAAAACAGTATTTCTTTACCCAGCTTGTTGTTAGTTTGTGGGATTCCTTGCCACAGGATCTGGAGAGATTGGTCAGATTCCTGGAGGAAAAGTCCATGGCAGGTTACAAACCATGATGGAGATGATTAATCCCCAGGCTTAAAAGAAAGGTACTTTAAAATGCCAGATTGAGGGGAGGGGTATCTGGATACAGGTATCTAGTTGTCTCATGTGCTCCCAGAGGCATCTGGTGGGGCCACTATGAGATACAGGAAGCTGGACTAGACCTTGGCCTGATCCAGCAGGGCTCTTCTTATGTAAAACCTTGTTAATTTATCAGTTTGTTTTTTGCCATCGCTTCAGAACTGACTTCCCGTGATCCTAATAGGGCTATCATGGTAAGATAAATACCGGTATTTAAAGAGTGGCTTTACCGGGCTCAGTGGTTTAGGTGTCTAGCTGCGGAACCAGAGGTTGGGAGTTTAATTCCATGCTGTGGCTCCTGAAAGAAGTTCCGGCCTATGTGGCCTTGGGAAAGATGCACAGTCCCATGGTGCCCCCAGAAGAAGGGAATGGTAAACCACTTCTGAGTATTGACTACCTGGAAAACCCTGAAAATTCAGAATTGACTTGACAGCAGATGATAATGATTATTATATCCGTTCCGCACTGCAAGTAAGTTTCCATGGCTGAGTTGAAACTTGAACCCAGGTCCATCACTCTGTCTATTACATCACACTGGGTATCTCAATGAAGAGATATTACATAATCCTAATCTACCTTTTTGCTCAGGCCGGGACGTGGTGGTGCTGTGGGCTAAACCGCAGAAGCCTGTGCTGCAGGGTCAGAAGACCAGCAGTTGTAAGATCGAATCCATGTGACGGAGTGAGCTCCCGTCGCTTTGTCCCAGCTCCTCACCAACCTAGCATTTTGAAAGCATGCAAATGCGAGTAGATAAATAGGTACCACCTCGGTCGGAAGGTTAAAAACAGCATTCCCTAGTCATGCTGGTCACGTGGCAACGGAAACTGTCTTTGGACAAGCACTGGCTCTATGGCTTGAAAACGGGATGAGCACCGCCCCCTAAAGTCGGACATGACTGGACTAAAAATGTCAAGGGGAACTTTTACCTTTACTACCTTTTTGCTCAGTCTACAGACAGAAACCCAGGGTGTAGAGGGTAATTGTAATGTTGTTATTTTCTTTATCCAGGATGTTGAAGACTATAAAGCAAGCACTCTTTTCCAGTGGCCTAGAGATGCCCAAATGGACAGCACTGCCAAACCAGGTGATTGCTGTTGAAATTTCCAACATGAGTGAAAGGAAAACTTCCATATAAAATGTTTAGAAATTGATCTCTCTGAATAGATGCATAATGGAACAGAGAAATCTGTATAAATGTCCACAGGTTCCTGAATATTCCTGAATACAAGTTATAGATGAAGAATACTAGGCTACTATTGCAAGCAGAGAAAAGTGAATGTTTAAATGTTAGAGAACTCTAATTACCAGCCAGATTTTGGGATACTGTTTCGATCTATCAACCAGTATAGTTTACTCCGTTAGAGCTTCAAAGCCATGAATGTTAACTTTAGATTCTAGTAAAAATATACAGTACAATAGGCCTAGTTAACATTCTTTAATTATAGTCCCATGCTGTACAATGAGAAGCAGACATTAGAAAGCTGGGATGGAAGAATGTATAAGGGTAGTAGGAGAATAATTCCCCTTTCAAAAAATTTTCATTCAAATTCATCCTCTCCAAGCTGCTTTTTCACCATGGGAAATCCTATTCTTATTGCTTTTCCAAAATGCATTAATGGGATTTTGATAGAGGAAACAGCGGATAAGTGGATCCCTCCTCCCAACATCCTTTATTCTGGAGTTTGGTTCCTTATGTCTACTTTTCAGTTAAAGAAAAAAAGCAAACTGCTATTTTATTGTGCAATTGTTTGACCCTAAACTTTCTATATGGTATAGAATCAGAGCATAGGATAGCCATGGTAAATGCTTTGAGATAAAACTCATAAAGGTTATTTGGTGCTCTCTCTCTCTCCCCCCCCCCCCCCCGTCTCTCTCTGTGTATATTTCATAACAAGAGACTACCCTGCATTGTCACAAAGTATAAATATGTGTTTCCTATTTTGTTTTTCAGGCTGTTTGGCTGTTTTTTTGAAGACAGGAGGGCCTGGCGTGCTCTGGTCCATGGGGTCACGAAGAGTCGGACACGACTAAATGGCTAAACAACAACAACAACAAATTTGTTTTTATATATTCTCAAGTCGCTTTCAATTTAGGGGAATTTTATGAATGAATGACGTCCAAAATGTATTGATTTTATTACTATTTATAATGTATACATGTTTAATTTTTTAAAAAATATTTGTATACTACTGTTTTTGTCTTCTACATATTGTCTTTTTAATGATGTAAACCACCTTGGGTGTTTTTTAAGGAGAAAGGTGGGATATAAATAAATAAATAAATAAATAAATAAATAAATAAATAAATAAATAAATAAATAAATGGCGCCATCCTTAACAATCCTTCTTAGATCTTAAGAACTAAACACAATTTAGTTTACTGTTTAGTGATTGCTGTTCTCACTCCACTTTTCATGCCTTTACTGTATATGTTATGGATAAGTATTCAGAGTTTATACTATGAAATGTTTTAGGGATTAATGTCTTGATTTGTCTCTCATGTATCTTAAGGCTTCTGATTATGAAATTCGACAGTATGAGCCAGCCAAATGGGTGTGCACATCAATCAAAACTGTGGACTGGGATTCAGCTATCAATACAGGTTTCACAAAGCTCTTTAACTATATTAAGGGCAAGAATGAAAAAGGTAGGATTTGTTTATTTATTTATTTATTTATTTATTTGTTTGTTTGTTTGTTTAATAGTCATTCCTGCCCTTCAGGGAAGAGGTGCTAAGAGATAATACCAAATACTGCTACATACTTCATCGTTTCCTGAAATATGTTAGTACCTCCAGGGTAAATTTAAAATGCTGCGGTGGTGAATTGCAACTGGTCAACAAGTGGCAATCATATGCCTTTTTGCATGACTGGCATGCAGTCAGGCATGCTACCAGCATTAAAGATATAAAGATATATAGACTAGTATCCTATGTCTCTTCTCAGAGCTTCATGAGCAGAGCTGATCTCCAGCTTCCACTTACACAAGCTGTGTATTGCCCCATTGCTTTAAACAAGTGATCTGCTCATGCAACAGTTCGTTGTATGAAGAGCACAGAAGGAGAAATGGAGTGCAGAACAGATTGCAGCACATTTGAAGTGAAAAATCTACCAGCCTTAATCTGTCTTGGAGATTACTCTTGACAGTGGTACTGTTGTGTAGAAAGTGTCACAGATTTGCAGTTGAATGGCATGGTATAATGGGCACGCTAAACATGAAATTCATGTTATATGCACTATGTCTTTGTGTCCACACTTCTTCTTCCCAGAGAGGAAGGGACCCATACGCCATCTTATGAAAACTAAGTCTATACGAATGACTTACAGCTCGGCATTTCAATTGTTTCTGGACTGTGCTGCTGCAAAACCCTATACAGCAGAGACAACGGACCCAGTAGTGAACCACTTATTTACAGCTATTCTTTCACCTCTTGGAAATCCACATCTTTAGAGGAATACTATGGAAACTTCAAGAATACAACACTATAGAAGCTTGGCCTAAAAGTATAGTCTTATTTTTTTTAAAAAAAAAACCCACCCCTTCCCCTTCCCTCTGGTCCTTCTTATTCGGCAGTCTATACATATCATTGTAATCACTTCCACTGGCTTCCAGAGTCCCATGGAAATGCCCTACTGTATTAGCCATTTTAAAACCAGATTTAAGCCAAATTCTCTAAGATTCAAGGATGCAGATTTGAGAAGCATTGGGGTTTCTGTTCTGCTGCACACTGGACATTCTATACCAATATGTAAAAAATTAATCTACTTCTTGGTTTAGAAAGGATTGTTTCTGCAAAAACAGGAACTCAGAATGTTACATAGTAGGTAAAAGCATGCCTAAACCAATTGGCTTTTGCTAGAAGCACCTTTGAAACTGCAGACTATATTTTTGATGGGAAAATAAGTGTTGTAACCTCGCCCTCTCAGAGGCTGATGAAGCCCTGGGCTACTTCCATTTTTCAGCCTCCTGGTATATTAAAAATGAAGAATGCTGAAACAGGGTTATAACAATTGTAGTATTGTTTAAGCTTGAAGCTGTCTATGGAAGTGAAGCCAGTGACAAATGTTCCTCCTCCCCATTCTCTGTGATAGGCCCTGGCTGTAACCAGTAACAGGGCAAACACAATTCCTGCATTTCTCGTCAAACATCCCGGTTTTATTGACGGTATCCTGAAGTCTAGTGAAATTAGTGTGCTCTTTCATGTACAACAACTCAGGAGCTCTCCCTGAAGAGAAGTCTTCTGCTACAAAAGTTGATGTTTGTGAAATAGCTGGGGCTGCAAGTTAATTTTTTTTAATACTTCAGCAATATGTGAAGGAGTGGTGTTGTAATATGATAAAAGTAATCTCTCTGCTCTTCAGGCGTGAAGATAGATATGACTGCTCCAGTGACATGCTATGTGCAGCCAGGAGCTGGCCCATTCTGTGAGTCCACCACAATTGTTTCTTTCTATGTGCCATCTCAACACCAGGCAAACCCACCTAAGCCCACAGAGGCAGATGTTTTCATTGAAACCAGACCAGCAATTACTGTATTTGTCAGGTAAGTACCATTAGCCATGTGTTCTTACAAGCTACAGATTATAAATCTGTGTGCATTATTTATTCAGTGTATCAAATTAGAGATTACATACAAGTTGTATGTTTTATTTTTTGTGTTTGTGAGATTGTGGGGTTTTGTGTGTATGTGGGTATTTTAAAACATGCTGCTTATATAAAACTCCGTAGCATTCCATCTTTGGGTGATTTACAATTTATGAAGGCACCTCCCCCAAACAAGTTGGATACTCAATGTACCGACCTCACAAGGAGGCTGAGTGACCCTCGAGCCAGAAACCTAGGGTTGAACCAAGGTCATAAGCAGAGTTTTTGCTGCAATACTGCAGTTTAACCACTACACTATGAGGCTCAATCAATGTTTTAACCCACAACCATCTTAATATGCTATGAATCTGAGCAAAGACTGCCTAGGATTTAAAATAATTATTGAGGAATTGAGTCATAGACGTCACATTTAGTGTATAGCTTGACACTAAGCTAAGAACAGTTGATTAATTTTCTAATTGTTCATCTTGAACTATTAACTTTTGTCTGCCACCTTGTGGTGACTGAAGTATGTTGTACAAATGCAGGAGAATGCAATACCTTTAATCAGCCATCAAGAATATAAATCATCTTCTTCAACCCTGTGCATCAAGTTCTTGTGGGCAGTTCCAAACTTACATGCTGTTTTTATTGTCCTGAATTCACATTAAAGTTATCACTTGCTCCTGCATTTGCATTTTTTCCATGACTATACAGCCTTTACCTGATTTTTCCTTAACTATGTTGTATTATGTATCTTGCCCAGGTTTTGTTAGGGTATAGTATTATCATTCCTCACAAAAAAACCCACCCCACCCCACCTCTATTTAAACCAGGTGGTCTTGTAATTGTGAGGAAAGCCCTCTTCATTTAAGTAACATATTTCTACCCCATATGCTCCCCTTCTGTAGCATAATATCATTTTTATGTTCTGTTAAAATCAGGTTTATCACTGACCCACCCATTAATTGTGCAGTGACTGCAATGCTTGGAGCTGATTTATGTTTGTCATCAGACCTATCTGAAGCTGCAGGAATTCACAAGGGACATGCAAGTGAATTGTGCTCAGCAAATACATTGTAGTGGCTCACAACAGTGGCTGGACATTTGAGCTACCACTTGTGCCTCCTGTGCATGCCATTTCCTGCCACAATTGCTGGCTCTCACAGATAATGCTTCCAAGTACTGCCCAATGTCAAGGTCGACAGTGGCCTAGCTGCTTACATGGCATTCTTGCAGGGCATAGTTGTCTCTTATTTGAAAACCAAGGAAAAACAAAAGTATTGTGGCATCTTTAAGACTCAACAGATTTATTTCAATTATGAGTTTTCGTAGATCACAATCCACTTCTGAAGATGCACTGAACCTAATATTTAAGCCACAGGTTTATATATACAATGTTAATCATAGTAGAGGTAGGGAATCAAATGAAATGAGAAACAGAGGGTGACAGTTACTGTACAGTGTTAACCCCAATAATAAATTTTCAAAGTGACAATGGCATGAATGAACAAGCTACCTTTATAAAAATATTTCGTGTGCAAGTACACTGCTGATTATGCTATCTATTGTCAGGATATTTATATAAGTAGTATTTTGAATGTTCATTTCTTGTGTTAACATTGCCATTGAAACTAGAAGTCCATTATGAGAATTAATTGAACTATTCCTCTTAGTCTTCACCCTAACTACCATGTATACTGTATATGAACTTGTGGCCTAAATATTGTTCCATATGTATGTAACAAAGTACAGTGGAACCTCTACTTACGAACGTCCCTAGCTATGAACGATCCAAGTTACAAACAGCTCCGTTTGCAAAAGTTTGCCTCTACTTGCAAATGGAGCTTCAAGATACCAATAAAAAAAATAAAAAAATAAAATTACTGCCCTGTTTTTGACCTAAGTTCACCTTAGGTCAAAAGAAAAAATAAAAAAAATTCCCCCTAGTTGTAGAATATGGATTAATCGGCTTTGCATTGGTTCCTATGGGAACTACAGTGGTGCCTCGCATAACGTTTGCTTCGTTTAACGTTTTTTTCGGTTAACGTTTATTTTTTCAGAGTCAGATTGTGCTTCGTATAACGTTTTTCCCTATGGGCGATTTTCACATAGCGATTTTGGGACCATGCTTCGCTTAACGTTTTTTGTTTTAGGTCCCCTGCTTCACTTAATGATGTTCATTTTTTCAATTACAAAAGTGTCTTAACATGTTGAAAAACGGTTTTAAATGCTTGGAATCGTTAGTGCACCTTCTAAAATGTGTGCATACTTAATTTGGCGTTGATCTGACTTTTCGTTAATTTTTTGTGAATTTTTTCTCCCCCATAGGAAACAATGGAGCTGTCAGATTTTGACAGCTGTCAAAAGTTGGGGGGGAAAATTCACCATAAATTAACGAAAAGTCAGATCAAAGCCAAATTAACTTTTGCATCCGTTTTAGAAGGTGCAGAAGCTAATCCAAGCATTTAAAACCATTTTTGACCCTTTTATGACACACTTAAATTTGCAAAAATTGACTTCGCAAAGCCATTGAAATGTATTGAGTCGGCTTCAATACATTCCAATAGAGGAAACATTGTATCGTTTAACAATGTTTCCTATGGGTTTTTTTGCTTAAGGACGCCAATCCATGCCTATTGGAACGGATTAACCGGTTTCCAATGCATTCCTATGGGAAATGGTGTTTCGCATAAAGTTTTTTTCGCATAAGGTTTTTTTTTGGAACCAATTAAAAACGTTATGCGAGGCACCACTGTAATGCCTCTACTTGCAAACAGCACCTCTAGATAAGAACGAAAAACAGCCGGATTAAATGGTTTTCAATGCATTCCTATGGGAAAATTTGCTTCTACTTGTGAATGTTTCAACTAACGAACGTTTTCTGGGACGGATTAAGTTCGTAAGTAGAGGTTCCACTGTAGACTGCAATTCTCAAAAGCTTGTACTTTTTAAATTTGTGTCAGAAGCACAGTACAATTAAAAAATATATCAGATAATTTTCACCCAAAAATATGCAATATCAGGACCATTTTAGGAAGCAAACATAAACTCTTCCATGGTACATGTTGAAGTGCATAGAGTACACTGACAGAGGTGTGACACTACCTGTTTTTCACACTTACAGAGGACTGCCTTGGTGAGAATTTCTTTAGGTTCACTTTGGTTCTGCCATCTCCATTCTGTAACCTATTAAACGGCTCCAAATAACCCAGTTCTCTGTGTGACCATGGGCAGCATCTTCCTCAAAGTGAACTACATCCGTTAGCTTTAAAAATGCCATACTATTTTTGTTTTTGTTTTGATACCTGCTGATACTCTGAAAAAAATACTCTGAAAATCAGGAAAAAAAACTGGAAAACTTTCCTATTGGAAGTTGGACTTTATCATGGCCAAATTCTGTGAAATGGCTTACAGAATGGTTTATGACATTTTTACTGTGTGGAGTATCTCTACATCATATACCAATGTCTGTGTATCTTCAAGATATATGAGCAGCTGCCACATTTATATAAGTAATTGGGTGTAATTGGCAGGATCATGCGATGCAATAAGCCAGGGATCCATGGAAACACTGGGGTTTGGGTTTCACTCTGTGGTTTATTATTTGTGTCAAGCAAATGAAGGGGTAGTTGATGCTCTGACTTGTTTCCAGGATTTAAGGTTCTTTGTGTGACCTGTGAGATGATGAGGACAGGCCAGAGCTATAGGTGCAGATGTGTTTGGACAACACAGTAAAAAAAGCTTCCAAGAAAAACCCCATGGTATCTTTAGCCAAAAGAACAAGAGAGATGTATATTCTGGCATGGTGTCATGACTGATAAGCCAGAATTCTTATGGATCTTTGGCCTATTTCATTGCCCAGCTCTTCCAACTGGACAATTGCACAGCTTTTATCTATGCAGCCTTCATACACAACCATTTAATCTTTATATAAGAAAAAAAATTCTGATGCAATCCTGGAAATATTTCCCATGTCACATCACTCTTTCAGAGCATGCCTAAGCAGAAATATGTCTGTCTCACTGACTTGGAAATGTGTTAATGGAATATTTGAGGGTAAATATCCCATGCCTGAGTGTTAATCTTGTATGGTTTACCTAGATTAGATTTTTCGCAGACACAGGCTCCATACTTGGCCAATATATAACGGCACTCTTTTTTTTTAAATTCTTAACAGGTCATTTGGAGGATTTGCCAATGCTAAAAGGAACCAGGAAGAAATACTGGCACTTGTTGAAAGCTTGAAGCGGGATGGGAAAGCTTTTCAGGAAAAGGTCTATTACAGTGCAGGCTATGATAGCCCATTTAAATTACTGAACAGGCACAATGAAGTTTGGCTTATCAAGAAAAGCTGAAACCTCAGTAATGCAACTTAATGTCCAAATGTGTCCTTAACAAAACATAATATTTTGTAACAGATTATGTTATAACAGCATTTTTGTATAATTATTTCTAACGTTTAAAAATTCTATTGCTGTGTCTTCTGTGCTTTCAAACCTATCAGTGCCAACATGAATGGACATATATTTTGCTGCAGCACTGCCTCTTGTCCAGCTGCATATCTAAAATTAGAAGTGGTACCATACTATTGGAGAGACCACCAGAACAGAAGAGAACATATACTTTGAAAATGTTACTGAATCCTCTCTCTAGAAAGGCTAATTCTTTGTTCAAATAACCTGACTGAACAATGCTGAATTTGGTGCATGGACGCTACAGCTTTTGAATCCTTATACAGGTTTCCAAATATCCTAAGCCTAAGGCAAGTGTGTAAAACTGAAATAGTGTGTAAGGGTGGGTGAGGTACAATGTTCTACACTGAAATAGTGTGTAAGGGTGGGTGAGGTACAATGTTCTTAATTAAATCCTTGTCCCTGACTCTCCCCTAGTTTTTTAGGCATTTGGAACTCACATTTACTTACTACCGGTAAAGGAACCCCACCTTCTCTCTTTCTGGGGACACTACTTTTCTATGTATGGAAGGTGATACATCTGAAGACCCCCCTGGGGGATCTCCATGTGAAACAGGATGCAGGGTCCACAGAGTGTCTACAGATGCCTGGGGCTCACTGCTTCAGACATGTCTATCCATGCATAGAAGAGTGATACATAAAGGAATGGGGCTACCGGAAACTCTGGTAAGTATTCCAAATGCTTAAATAGTGTCTTTGTTTTAGTAAAATTATTATTCTACTTAGCCACAGCTAGGGAAATTATTACTAAAGGTAAGGGGAGCAGAGTTCCTACCATCAGATGGTATCACTTCCTTGAAGGTCTCCAGAGTATATTCTGCAGCAACTAATGAATCGGCTTCAGGTTTTAGACATCAGTGCCTTTAAAGGAGAGGGGCTATGTTTTCAGATATATTATTTTCACCATACCTATGCCATAAATATCCCAGTGCAGTTAATAAGACAGAGCTGCCAAAATAATGTCTAATCTTTACACTTTTGGTAGCCAAACTGAGGTGTTTCATCCGGATCAAACTGACATTGGTTTTTGTATTGCAAAACACTGAGTGAAGTTTAGGAAGCTGCAGAGCAGGTCATTTTGGCCCTTACGTATACCACAGGGTTGATGTTCCTGCCTTAAGGGTGTTTTCCACGTTATATGATTGCAGTGTGTTTTTCTTAAATGGAAACCTGTAATGTATGACTGATCAATATGTTGTCACTATATAGTACAATTCTGCCAGAAGGCTGTAGTTGAATAACTAGACTGACAGGCATATTGTCATGAGGAAGTTAACATATGGTGCCCATCTTCATAGAGGCTTCACTGGATATTTTAATACAGGACAAACTTGCATATATTATTTTTACCACTCATTAAACTTCTTGGGGTAAGGGACCTGCCTGTTTTTTTTCTATGAATTTTTGTAAGGTGCTATGTCTAAGTATTGTTAATGGTGTTGTTAATGTAGATAACGAGAACCCAAATTTTAATCAAAAATTATTTATGACTGACATTGAAAACTGCTACCATGTTTCCCCGAAAATAAGACAGGGTCTTATATTAATTCTTGCTCCAAAAATGCATTAGGACTTATTTTCAGGGGATGTTTTATTTTACAGTCATGTTATCTTTTTCTGGTTGCTGCACAGTGGTGGAGGGCAGGGTTTCACTTAACTGGGGCTTATTTTTGGAGTAGGGCTTATATTACAAACATCCTGAGAAATCATATTAGGGCTTATTTTCAGGGGAAACAGGGCAATTACATTGCTACTTTAACCTATGCTGTTATTATTTGTACAGTTTCTCTTTGCACTACATTTTCCACATTTGTACATTGTAAATATTTTAAACTGAACAGTGTGGATGAACTTGAAAGCAGACCTGCTATAATCAAACATGTCACCTGCCCCTACTGGGGGGAAAATGGAAAATATCTATGGTTAAGTATGAAATGACACCTATAGATAGTACTTGTTTTAGAGGTACATCAGCTGAAGGAAGAGGAGAAGAGGGGTGATTGTATAATAAAATCTGAATTTGAAGTGGAGAATGGAAAACAGGAAGATTAAATACTGTGTAGTTTAAGAAATGGTAGGCTCAATGCAGACATGGTGCGTGGTAATAAATATAACGGTTGTGATTCAGTGAATTCAGTGCATACAAGAACATTCTTGTATTTTCTGAGACAGGCACATACTTAGGCAACATGGCACTCCAGTTGTGTTGGACTGTGTCTCCCATCACTCCTCACAATTAGCTATGGTGGCTTGGGCTGATGGGATTTGCACTCCAAGGAAATACGAAGTGATGCAAATGCTATTGTCTACCTTTGCATAAAGGTTTCTCTCGGAGGAAACATTCTGTAGGGCAATTTCAATTCAAGGTAAAGTTAAAGGTAAAGTTTCCCCTTGACACGTAGTCCAGTCATGTCTGACTCTAGGGCATGGTGCTCATCCCTGTTTGCAAGCCTTAGAGCCAGTGTTTATCCGAAGACAGTTTCCGTGGTCACGTGGCCGGCGCAACTAGACAAAGAACACTGTTACCTTCCACCATGGTGGTGGCTATCTATTCGCATTTGCATGCTTTTGAAATGCTAGGTTGGCAGGAGCTGGGACAAGCGACGGGAGCCCACTCCCTTGCGTGGATTTGATCTTACGACTGCTGGTCTTCCGACCTTGCAGCACAGAGGCTTCTGCGGTTTAACCCGCAGCGCCACCACTCTACATTGAGACAATGCTGGAAAGGGTTGTCAAAAGGTAGAATTGACTATATGGGACACAACTATTAACTTCAATTTAGTTCAAACAGACTTAAGTGAATGGAGCCCTTGGCTCATATTTAAAAGCCAGATGTGCAGGTTCCCTTGTGCCTCGGTGAGCATACCACAAACCCTTTTGATCGTAACACAGATTGGTTGTCAATAGAATGATATCTACTGGTTTCCAAGTGTTATTTTATTAACTCGAGACAGAAGATGACAAATGGCAGCCTTGTTTATTGTAGCAGAATCATAGCATTTTCATACCCCTTCTTGAGTTAAGTGAAGGCCCCTGAAATTTACAGTACTAGCAAATACAGAGATGGAGAAAAAAGGAGTCAAGTGTTGTTCATTAAAATAAATTATCTACATAGAGGGTTTTTCTTAACATCTAAAAATGTAGAAATGTCAACATTGGGAGGACAAAAGGTA
This sequence comes from Pogona vitticeps, assembly GCF_051106095.1. Lineage (NCBI taxonomy): Eukaryota > Metazoa > Chordata > Lepidosauria > Squamata > Agamidae > Pogona > Pogona vitticeps. Next base: position 80,453,032 of record NC_135783.1, on the reverse strand, counting down.
TCTTAAGAACTTTCATTATGTACAAACATTATAAAAACTACAGAAACTCAACTTATGAAAAATTCCTTTTTGAAAACTAAAAGGTTTCCTTTTTAAAAACAGATTGAAATTGTAACTGATATTTCAATCGGTTTTCTTTACAAGTAAGAAAATGTACATTTATTTTTTTAGTCATTGGTAAATATTCAATAAAATTAGTGGAAGTCTCCTAAATGATTAAAATTATTTCCCAAAATCAAGGAAACACTGACTATAGACCAAAAAGTAAAAGTTACTATAATCTATTCTTTGGTAACCAAAAGTTAGCAAGTGTTTGATATTTCAAGTGACAGCGATATGTTATTTAAACATCTTCTCATTTCAACAAAGAAAAACTGGTAACAATGTTATTCCCACACAATTTAACTTCATTCCCACACAATGAAACGAAAATAACTCTTGGCTGTTCTATCATGTAAATTATAAAATGTTAGCTCTGATTTCAAATCTAGAATTTAACAGCTATTTTGCTGTTTGTTTTACCATGGCCCTAAATTATCCGTGTACATCTTAATTACAAATATGTAGCCCTTTGTGTCACATTGCCTAAAGGACATCCCAATTCCTTTTCAAAGATATAAATTTATGTAAAGGTAATAGGTTCCTGAAAAGCCAAACAGATGGGCTGTAATATGGCTGCACAGCAGTCAGTTCTGTATTACAACAGCATTTCTTTCCTGTTGGGTTTTTTAAAAAAATAATTCAGACTGAAGATCATCTGTTGCTATGATCATGATAGTGGCACAGCTAACTATTATGATGTAGTCAGACTAGCAGAGAAGCCCACACTAGAAGAAGCAGTGGGAAAATGCCAACCCTGCTAACTCCAATAGGCTGCATATTTAATTCTTTCAGTCCCTGCTCAAATGGATGCCTAAGTTTCATAAACTTACACACTTAAAAAGCTACTGCCATCTAGTACCACAGAAGGTTCCCGTTTTTCTTGCAGGCTTACTTTAGTTTTTTACACCCTCCAAAATGGGGAGGGAGGAAAGAAAGAAAAATCACCCAGAAGCCAAGAATACCTGGTGAATTGCTTTTTGTTTTCATCTAGAGGATTTTTAAGGCTTTAGAAGTCTTCCTGCTAGTTACTTTCAGACTAAGAAGTCCCAGAGGTATCAGTACTGCAGCATCAATTTATGAGCACATGCTATACGGTTGGCAGCAAAGTACAGTATATTGTACTTACTATGACTTGCTGCCAGGTCTGGCTCCTTATTTCTTGCATATACTTTTTAAAATTCTAGCTTAACTGTGCCTTGTTTCTTAATCCACAACCCTTTTTAACTAATGACCATACATATATCTTTAAAAGATTTGGTATTGCCAACTAAACTACCAAATCTGGGTGCACTGTGGAACTGTCACTGGAACCTCCATCTTCATGAAAGTCAATTTCATCAATGTCAAACACATCCAGCTGCTCCTCTTCCAAAGACTTGTGAGTCCTGTTTTCTCCAGGTTCTGTTGCTTCTATGTCTCCCTCGCTGATAACAGTCATAGGGCTACTCTGGATCCGGTTTCGAACACTATACTTGCTGCTTGCAGCAGAGGGTGGGGTTCGAGATCGACTATACCTGGCACTGGAAAAGGACAGGCTCCTTGGCATCAGGCCTTCACTCCTGGCCCATTCTTCCTGGGCCCGTCTGTTCTTGGTAGGAGAAGAACTTGTGGTATTGTCACTGAGATCCCAGGGCAAGTCTACCTTGGCTCTTTGAAACCTTGGGTCTGTATTCTTGAGCATCTCTGCTGCTGACATGCGAGAACTAGTGTCTGAGCGACTCCCTTTCTTAAGCAGCAAAGCTTTAAAGTTGTCATTGCTGGTACTACTCTTGCGAATGCTTCTTTGAATTGATCCGGCCTGCTTAAGGGAACACAGATTTGGGGAAGCACCTGTTGGTGTAACTGGGGGTGATGGCGAATGATTTCGGCCATGATCATCCTCAGAGTCTTTGCGGCCAAGGACTTTCCTTTTGGATCTATGATATTAATGTGGAAGGAAAACAGAAAAACACTATTAGTATCTCACATAAAAAGCCCATCATTCTACATGCTACTAAGAAAAAGCTGATGTTCGTTAACAACAAAGATGAATGGTAACTATAAAACTTAGTAAGGAGCTACAGCAGAAAGAAATATTGATGCTCTAATAACAGAGTATACCTCTGAAATAACACAATTATTTTAATCTCCCAGCACAGAATTAAATTAATCTAATTAATTTAAATTTCTAAGATTTAAGATTTTGTGAAACAAATATCTGAATCTTGCTAAATATTATTTTCTTAATGAAAAAACTTTTCAATGTAATAGTAGCATTTCCCAAATGAATGTCGTATACAGAACATGTACTGGTGACATTTGTCAAGTTGTTCAAAATGAAATTGCCAAACTGAGTGAAATTAATGAAGACTAAATGAAATTCATACTCTCCATGGGGAGTTAGCAGCCTAGCAAGCATTTAACTTGCCTATCGAATAGTAATTAGCACATAGCACAGAGTACTAAATATGGAGCATCATCTAAAAAGCTGCTACATGACCTTGCAAAGAGAAAATGATATCTCTTAAAACTACAAATTAATATGCCTAGAGGGGAAATCACAGAGCCTATAGTTTAAAAACAGAGTGTAGATAAGTGATTAAGTAGGGTAAAATGCAAGTAGCATTTTTATCAAATTAATACTAACAGTGCTAATCCAAACATCAATTCATTTAAAAAAGAATACTAGACTGTTTAAATGAACAACTACTATGCGCTGGACTTCTTTTGCCTGCAGAGAATGAAAAAAATTAACAAAATAATACCACTTTTGGAGGGGGAACTAAGTTCAGAAGTGACTGAACAATATGTTCATTTGCCAGTTTCTAAAAACAGCCCTCAATGAGTCTTGGACTCTTGTGTGACCCTCGCCCTTTCCAGAAGAGAAAGGAACAGAAAAGCATATGCTTTGCTTTTACTTAAACTTCTGGAAAGAAGTGGGAGCAGGGTAAAATAAAATCAGGTTCATAGCTACACTGAATGAGCACTCATTCATCACTTTCTTGATGCAATATTGAAATTGAGACGTATGCATGCCTAGTTTGAAATAAAGAGGTCTAAACAGCCATATGTTTCTGTATACATCCATTGAAATTAAGTTTCATGTGTAGAGTTGCAGATAAAATTACCGGCAATAGTACCTATCACCAAAGCAAATAGTATATTACAATTTCAGGAAAAAGGTAGACGTGTACTGTTCCCATATTCATTTCAGCTTCTGGTGGTGGAGGATAGGGAAGAAATCAGAAAAAGCTGTGAGCTATAAATTGGAAGATATATAAATGTGGACTAGTACTGTTTATCTGTGGCTTGTTACTAGACACCTAAATTAAGGATACAGTATGAAATAGAGCTGGGCCTTTTATATTTACACACAAGACAAAAGAGAGGCTTGCTTTTTGTTTTTGCATTCTTTCATCACTTACCAAAAGGATGCCACTTCAACACAAATTATTCCTACTAACAAAATCAGGGTACACAAACATTTTGCATGTCTTTTGTGTTTCCCCACCTTTTTTTCCACCTTTCTTTCTACCTTCAAATGGCCTGGGAAATTTTTCAGTCAAAAGTGTCATGAGGGCTGCGATGAGCAGCCAATCAGACTATCTGGGAAGGAAGGAATTTTTAACATTAAAAGGACTTGGGTTGGTTGGTACCTAGTGAGGAGCACTTTGTTCTTTACCTCAGTCATTCCTTGTGGGTATGTGAGGTTTTAGTGCCCTCCATCTTGGTTTGTGCTGGCTAACTGATTGCCTGCATGTTTGTGTGTGTATATGATCCTTTCCTGTTTTTCTTTTCTTATTTTTTTAGGGGGGGCGGGGTTCAACTTTCCCTTATTTCTTTGGATTATTTTTTGCTTCTGCCACCAGGCAACCTGCCTGTGCCAGGATGCATACTTGTTATTATTTTTTGGATTATCCCACCAGTTTTCTTTGATAATTCCCCACCTCTTTGGACCTTTCATTCCTTGGGGTTTTTTTTTCTGTCTGCCTGGCTGGCCACTAGACAGAAGGGAGGGGAGGGGAAGGGAGGGAAGGGAAGAGAAGAGAAGTGATAAGGGGACAGAAATCATCCTATATTATAGGTCTCTTTATATACTGTATTTTATAAGATGCCTCCCACTTTTCTAACCAAAAACTTAAGAAAACATAACTTTGAGTATTCAGCCTCTGGGCTCAGAATGCTCGGACATTTGGAGTTCCTGTTGCATCTGAGCCTACAGGCTCCACCTCCAATGAGGTGTGTTCCAGTTGGTTTGTTCAGCATCAGCTGATGTTCCATAAGACTTGTGATTGGAGGAAGCTAAGTCTCCTGACTGTAGGAAGCTAAGCCTTGTGACAAGGCAGATGCCATTTTGTTTTCTCCTCAGCTATCTCAGCTTACTTTCACGTAAAAGATGCCCCTCAGTTTTTAGTGTAATGATTTTGGGAAAAAGTAGTGTCTTATACACGGAAAAATATGGTATATATATTTTGCTCTGTGTGTGTGTGTGTGTGTGTGTGTGTGTGTGTGTGTAAGAATGTACTCTCCCTGTTTTTAAAAACTGATTGATTTTTAAAAATAGTTTTTGGTTAATTTACTGTTTATTTATTCTGTTAAACATATATACTCTATTTTGGTGAGGCTGTTGGTGACTATTTCATTTGCTTTTGTGGAGCTGTGTGAGAAAGGAGGTCATCTTTTTGACTGGCCATGTGCCACTGGGCTCTGTGGTGGTGATTGGTCAGGCACAGCCTGCTTCACCTTTTTTTGTTTGTTTGTTTGTTTTAAGCAGATGTTATGGGTTCACAAAAGGATGAGTGAACAAAAAACGCAAAAACAAAAGATGCCCCAGAAAGAACCTGAAATAAATATAATTGTTTTGCCATATTAATCCCTAGCATGAATGTGGTCACCAGGGGGCACTGTTCCCAATACTTTTTATGTAAGCTTAATGCAAAATATTCATTTTTCTTTTGCTTATCAGGTAGTACAGCCTACTTTTCTTATTTAAAAAACCTAAAGAGCCAGGCACACAGAAAAATAAAGCACATTCAAAGAGGATGGAACAATTTATGGAAATGTCTTATTATGCTTACATTATTTACTCTGTGATTTCTCTCTGTTCATAACTGGAAGTGTCACGTAACATTTACAATAAACTTTGCACTATGAAGCAGCAGCATGACAAACACCAAATTGTAGCACATCAGTTGTCTTATATCAGTACCCATGGGATGTATCCTTGCTTACAATGAATGATTTGAAGGAGGCCACACAACTGAAACTCCGGTGTTTCAAAAGAATGTTCTCCAGTTTTTGTAAAAATCTGTGTTCAGGGCTTATTCACATAAAACCCACTCTTTTACAGGAAAGTTAGGGGCAAAAGTTTGGGAGGGAAGAGTGTCAAAATTCTCTTACCCACACAAACACTGTTCTGTCGCAACAGGGCGGATGCTATTGTGAACACCACATAGCTGAACAATTATTTCAGCAATCCAGAGCTTTGGCATGTAGCTGGGAATTTTTCATTTTTTCTTTGAATAGCGGATTCTGGGTACTCTCCGCTATTTGAATGTAAACATGAACTTGCCCAAAATCTGGATATTTATGTGTGATATTGTAGCAAATTTTAGTTGCAATTCAAAAATCTGTTCAATATATAGCAAGACATGGCCAGAAGAGGGAACTCGTGTTGCACATTTGAGATTGCAAGTTAAGATCAGACTGTTTTTTCTGTGGATGTTTTACTATTTCTGGTAGAACCTCAGTTAATTTTTCTAAAGGGGCTGATCTCTAAATATCTGTTATTGAAACAGTTTATATGAAGAATATTAATAACGTGTAGCCCATTGAAATCCATAGCAATTATTTATCTACTGAGCTCTCTTTTCTTTTTAAATCAAGATAAAATGAAGTTGAGGTAACGATTGTCTGTGTTGCAATTTTCAATGAATAAATCTGTGTGCCACAAAACAGCCCTTCTTCAACTGGATTATCATGATCTATAATCCAGCTATAGTCATATGTTTTGCCATATGACTGATATATCATGTTTACTTGCCAGTTTAAGCCAAGCTTGCCATGAAGCATTAGAGTTGAGCCTCAGTCCCAAACTGCACCATATAATCAGCGGAGGAGAGTAAAGAGGGATGGAAGGCAAAAGGAATGAAAACAAAAGATACACAGAGAAAGCAATATTATAGTTTAAATCAAGCAGATTTGAGTGCAATGGTACAATATAAACAAGGAGACACTTGGCATCAAGGAGATAAAGGCTGACAATTTTACATAACTGGATTTTGCTGGTAGTAAAATTTAGCTTCAAAATTAGTGAAAGGTTATTGCAAAGCAATGAAAGGTACATAAACGTGATGTACTCTAGCTAGAGATACTTGCATCTAAAACACGTTTCTTATTTTTTTAAAAAAAAATGCAATCCAACATATGAACATTGGCTATGATAGAAAGCCACAATAAAGGAACATCAAAGTTAACAGATGGAGCAACACAGATGAGGCACCTTAAGCCATACCTGTGAATGGCTGCAAAAAGATCCTCAGTAGTCCGTGGTCTAGTTGGCATTGCCACCATCTCACTGCCTTCCTCAAGAACAGGGCTTTGCAGTAAAAGAATGGTTGCTGCATCTGATTCAGACACTTCAGCTGAAATGTAAGTGTGAAAATTACATGGCACTGAATGCTCTTGATGTCAGAAAAAAACCATCTTGAGTTCAGGAGCCAACATAAACACAACATAAGCACATACACATTTCTCTAAATACAGATAATCATAACCTGTCTGTTTATTGACAACAGCAACAACACTTTTTAGTAACTGTAGTCCGCAAAAAGCTTTTATTTGGTTACAAAGAACATAAAAAATTATTTTGGGGTTTCTCACCTCCCACTAATGGTCAGCATCAGTTATCAGTTTAAAAGCTAAACTGTCGTATCACATTTTTTTAGAACATAAGTTGACTAACATCTTGCAAAATCTCTTATCAAAAAGAAAGAACAAATCCCAAGGCATGAGAGATTTTTTACATGTAAGTCACCCAGGCTCTCTGATTTCCCTTATGGTCTCTGTATGTTCCTGCACTGATTATTTTGCAGCTAAGTCAGCTTTATATAACTCTTCCCACACAATACAATAGGTGAAAAGGCAGAATGGCACTGGAAGCAGACTTACCACTTTCATCCCCCTGAGGCAGGTGCCTATCTGGTATCGAGAGTCTGTCTCCATTTCTGTCAGCACCAATTTCTTCAAATATGCAAGTCTGTTCCTCCTGTGCGGGCTGCTGTGTTGAGATGCTGCTTTCCAGTGTATCATAGGCTGGGGAACTGACAGCTCCTCCTCCTGGAACCAGACCGCCAGAGTCCATTTCAAAGGAAGAGAATCCATCTGCAGGATAGTCTTCAGCCTGGCTGTACTGTACAACTGCAGCATCACTTGTAGTTACAATTGGAGAGCTTCTGACTGTTTCACTCACTTCTCCTATTTTTTCTGCTACAACATCGGGCTGTGGGGGTGGTACCATCACAAACAGTTTGGGTTTCTTTGAAACAGGTGGTGGCTTCTTGTTTGGTGATGTACCCTGAAGCTTGTTGAGAAACCCTGACTCTCCCTGGAGTGATGAACTTAAAAGATCACAGTGAGAACCTTGGTTCTGCTCTAGTGCTTCTTCAACACTAGCGTGTGGTAAATTGGTGGTAAATGAGTGAGCTAGATTTGCTCCATCTCCAAGCATTTTATTACTGGTATGTTGAGGCCCACCATCACTGAGGCTTGGATAAGACCTGTGACTAAGGCTGTAAACAAAACTTTTGTCAGAAACTCTCTGGGGTTTCACCTCACCATCATCCATACTCTCATTCTCCTTCATAGGCGCACACGGTTTTAAAGGTGACTGTGTTGAAAAAACTTCAGCCAATTTTTCCTGAGAATAGGTTTTGGAAGTGGATTCAACTGACTCTTCTGCCTCCGATATTGCCGCTTTCCGTACAGATCTTAGCTGTACCATTTGAAGTGCTTGAGTGGTTACCAGAGGCATCACAGGCCTCGGGAGCTCTTCCTTGTTTAATGGCTGTTTTATTGTGCTGTGATAAGAATCTTCCTGAATGTATTTTTTTGACAAATAGGGTGCATGTTTATATGGATCTTTTGTGAATTTGGGGTCCAGTGGTGGTGCTGGCGGAGGGACTGAAGAGGGGAAAGGAGGAGGGGGAAGGGGAAGAGATGAAGGAAAGAAATGACTCACTGTCGAATCTTGACAATGAAGCCACGGAGCATTCTGAGGAAATGATGCACTTACAACAGCTTCTGGGGGAGGTGGTGGGAAATTGGGAGACCCAGGGGGAGGAGGCACGTCTATACCATCTGCTGCTGGGGGTGGTGGGGGAGGAAGAGCATCACCAGTGTCGTCGTCGGGAGACATGAGTGGGGAAGGAGAAACCAGAGGGAAGCTCAGTCCAGGGTCAGGTTTCTTCACACTCACACTTCCTTCAGCAGATGTATTGGAAGAAAGTGATGTGGAGGAGGAAGACACTGAAACGGAAGACAGCAGGGATGACTTCCTTTCAGGCACTTTAGGCTTTGTCTTGGGCCTCCCATTTCCTGTTGACATAGATCTGAGAATGACCGGCACCGGTGTAAGTGCTGTAGGTGTGTTGGACTGGCTAGAATATCCACTAGATGGTGATGTTACTCTATGTGATTTTTCTGGAGAAGTTATTTTTGGTTTGGATAACCCACTGGGCACATGTGGTGCAGAAGCTTTGGATGTGTCATCAGGGTGGCTGATGCTAACATTATACTCATTCAGCTTGGGTGCAGAATTAGTGGAATGAACTACTGGGGATTTTAACTGATCATCAGGCATCCCAGGAAAATCACTATAATAACCCCACTGGTCAGCATATTCTGATTTGATACTGCTCGTCTCACTCTGGGAAGGTGTGACAGCACAGATGGAGTACATGTTCAGGCCTGTTGCAGACATCATGCTGCTACTGGCACTCACTGAACTTTGGCTACGTGAGCGCAGCACCCAAGGGTCATCATAATCACTGCAGGGGCTTTGGGATGGTGAGCTGCCATTTTTGCTCTTGAGGTTCAACTGCAAGGAGTGTTGGAGGCTAGCAATCAACGAGTCATCCAATACTTGCCCATTGGACTCAGATTTCTTCTTGGGGATCCTTCTGAGAGAGTCTGTTCTAGATGGTGGTAGAGGTGGTTTCTTTGCTTTTTTCAAGGATATGCTTCGTGAGAGGGACTTGTCACTGCAGCTCGACAAGTCCCCCAGAGATTTCTTCTCAACTCCATCAAACACATTAGTGGCACTATGCCTGGGGTTACCAAAGCTGTTATTACTGCAGGCTTTACCAGACTTGAGTCCAGAGTCAACATGCATGGAGGTGTAATACCCATCATGGTCCACAGAATATAAAGAGCTTGAGTCTTCTTTGGCTGAGACTCTTTCAAGACTACCAGTGCTCAAGGTACTCACAGGTGTGGAGCATGCTGGAGTAGCACAATTCAACTTGTGTATAGGAGTCTCTTCATTTTCAGAGCGTTTGAACCCACTGTAGTTTGTGGTGTTCAGAACTCTTCCTTGTGTTTTTTCTCCCAAATAACCTGATTCACTTTGACTCTCAATGTCTCGAGAGTGGCTGGGAAGATTCAGATTGTTCCTACAGTTGGTGGTAAGATTTTGAGGGGCATTTCCCAAAGTTCCTGCACCACTAAGAGATACTCCTGAATCTCCAAGAGCATGCACCATCACAGCGTTTGATGATACAGTGTCTGAGGAGTGTGAGTGATGTGTTGAACTATTCTCCCTCCAAGTACCACTAGAAGAATTATGTTGGTCTCTTGTGCTTGCCATGCAGTTGGCAACAAGATTGTCTCTAGGTTTTGAATATGAAGAGGAACTTGTGATTTTACTATCCGCTGATCCAGCACTGTGTGTGGTGTGAATGGCAATCACTTCTGAGGAAGATGACAGAGTAGCATTTGGTATGATGCTGGTTGAGTAAGTTGCATGTGGAGAAACCACACATGCTGGGCCTTCTGCTTGTTCTCTCTCAAAGTTCCTTACCTCTTGAGGCTTTGTTCTTGGAAGCACATCTGTCCTACCGCTGTTCCTCAGGTGATCTATGCTACCATCTGCTTGCAATCTGCTTATCAGATGTGATGAAGCTCCATCTTCTGTTGACTTAGAGAGGCTGTGCCTACGTTCCAATAGCTGTAGGGACACTCTTGCCCCAGACCGAGGTAGGCTATGAAAACCTAGATCATTGTTTAAGCGAGAAGGAAATACTACTCCAGCAGAATCACTCATCACAGACATATTGCCAGAAGAACTGGACAACAGTGACATCTGGGCTGCAATTCCTTGGCCTTTCTGTGCACGTATTCGCCTCACTGAAGGTGGCACCACTTTAACTTCCTCTGTCTGACAGCTGGAGTCCTTGGTGTCACACTGTTGCACAGAAGAGCGATAGCTATCAAGTCTTCCTAGCGTGGAATAGCGATCAGGGACACATAACGAATGGCTACGGAAGTCGCTTTTACCAGTGCCAACTGCTGAAGTTAAAATAAAAAATATATATTATTACATAAACGGTGATACCATCACATTTAAAATGCTGCACTCATTAACAAAATGTCATACTGATTTGCTGCAGTGCACATTACAAACATGTTCATTTCTTCAAATGCTGTTTTTAAAGAAAATGGACTACTGTATATAATAGTAGCTGCCATTATTCAACCATTATGTAAAAACTAAATGGAAACAATATCAGCATACTGGACTTCCTGTGCACTTCACTACAGATATGTTTTAAATAACAATTACTACTGCTGTATCCAGAAAACTGTAACATGTCAAAGTTTAATACAGTATTTTATATACATTATATTAATTAAGCCATGTTGTATCATCATTAATCCCTAGCTTGGGATTTTTAGATTCTGGCTACAGCTTTATTGTTGTATCTTCCATTTATAAACACCATATGAACCTGAAATCCATAAAATTCTACATAATGTGTACTGCATTACATTGAGGGTGGCTAATATCCAGGGACCTTCAGACCACACAAGTCCATCTCTGGACATTTCACTCACTCTGGTTTTCTGGGGAGTGCATCTGGATCCCCAGGGGTTTCCATGCAGTTCGAGGCCATTTGCTGCCTACTCATGTTTTACACAATATTATTCACTTTAAATGTGAAATACTTCCTTTCTGCACTATGCTAGAAGAAAAATCTAGCCATAACAATTGCTTTAAAAAAACACTAACCATTTAAATCAAAGCCACACTGAAGAAAGTAAATGTATGCAATGAAGAAATCATGTACGTAAGAACAATGATTCACAAGAGTTGACCAACTTTCTATGAAGTTAAAGTTATCTACCCGAATTTTACCTTGGTCCTATTGTTATCTATAACTCCTTTTACACTGGACTGGGGTGGTGGGGAGAGAAAGGAGGTTGAATTGTAAAATCAGAAGAGAGCTCCAGAAAAGTTTCAAGAAAAATGGGCTACTACCTTAGAAGACGTCAGGTGGTTTCCAATTGCTCTTACTTACATTTGAAATAATCTTAGAACTGCAGAGCTGGAAGGGACCCTATTGATCATAGAGTCCAGCCCTCATCAAGGAGGCACAGCGGAGAGTCAAACTCACAAATTCTGGCTCTGCAGCCATATACTTAAACCACTGAGTTATCCAATGAAATAGGACACCAAGTTCTGGTTCCTCAGTGAGGATAAACAAAAGGAGAATGCTGTTCTAGTATGGTTTGCCTTCTGATGCAGACTCTGCTCCCAAATTAGATGATGTGTCAGTTCAGACTACAGATGACAGAGAGATCTGCAGGGACTTTAATTTAATAGTTACAAATAGTATGCTGGCGAGCAACCAATTACCTCGCTCCATAAGACGCACAGACTTTCCATCCCCCTGTTTTGTGGGAAAAAAGTGCATCTTATAGTGCGAAAAATACGGTACTCTGGCTTATAGTTGGAGAGGCTAAAGAAACCATGGAGGTTTGCTGTCTGAACATGATGGCTCTCATGTCTCTGGCTGGCTGTTCTTCCAACCAGCTAAAGAAAGAATTCAGGACTTCTTTTAGGCTTGCTTTAGTTAACATAGAGTGCTGGCTGCCTTTTGTGAACTGAGAGTGTTACCTTAAATGTAACTCACACCTCTTGTCACCTAGCATTGTTAAGGAAGATGAACGGTGGCCAGCAAGCTGACATTCAAGGAAGATCTTTTGTCATTATTAATTTTATCACAAAAGAATGTCCCAGCCTCAGACCTCACCAGAACACAGTTCCAAAGCCACTTAGGTCAGAAACCAGCAGGTTGTACAATTATATCACTATAGATAAAATCCTATTAAAATGGCATCTTCATGTCTCCAAATTGTAGTGTGATGGTGTGGGGGGAAAAGAGGGTGTGGCAGAGAAACTTTGTTATTTGAAGCATTGCAGGTCACTGCAAAAGAACGACTGCAATGAAATGCTTGCTCCTGAGCTACTCTTGAAGGAGGTTTTATAGCATGTCAGATAAGGAGTTCCCTCCCAGCACTTTGCAGTTATCTTGATTGTTCAGTGCAAGTGGACTGTGAAAAGTAAGGGCATTTGCCCCATAAATTTTAATAGCTGTTCAGGCTACATTCACTTGCTATTTTCCTTGGCAAAAACCACACTAGTAATAGAGAGAAAGGAAGAATAGGAAAAAGTTAGGGATAAGGCCACTTATAAAACACTGAACTTGTTTTTACTCTTTCGAATAAAATCAAACCTTCACACACAACTGTAATATATTTTGCTCACTTTTAAGGTACCTCTCTGCTCAAAAAAAAAAAAAAAAAACATAAACAGAAGCCCTGTTTCCATGGATGTCAGTGTGACTTTATCAGGAACTTCAGTGTAATGAGAATGTGACCTTTTGAATTTCTCTAGCCTAACAGGCTCCAGTGAAAAATTGTGTTATATCCCTTCATGCAGGGCAAGCAGTCTAATAAGTTTTAACAGCAAAGCTTTATCAAAAGGTTGATGGGAAAAAAGCCATTCAAATAACACAAATGAAGACAAATTAGAAATCATATCTACTTACTTTTAAAGTGAGAAAAATTTGCATTTTACTGAGTGGAAGAAAGGGTTTCCGATTCAAAGTGAAGCATGGATACAATATAAATCTGCACAGAGGTGTGTGACATGTTCACCTCCATACTTTGAAGGTTGATGCACTCCACCGCACCTTCCAAATGCTGATGCTAACTATTGTACAGTAATAGGGACATGGGCATTTAATCACAGAAAGGGCATTTTAGTCATATAAGAGATGCTTGAATAATGGCGTGACAATCAGCAACTCATCATGGTTAGAAATGAATATGAACGCCTATGGAAGAGGGTGAGTGGCCTTTGCAATTTGCAAAAAAGGGATCAATGTTCAAAGAGAGAGATTTAACACACACGTGCACACATATCCACTTGCTATGGAAGACTATCACCAGAATGGGCAAAAGCAGCTTTTTGCCCAAACAGTGGCCAAAGAATGGAGCTGGTTGACTACATCCTTGTTAGAATGTTTGCTTGACTCTAACCAGCAATTGCCCTGGAATTGCAGATCTAAAGGGAGACATGGCTTAGCCCCATTCATCAGTCAGTGGGATGAGTCTGTGTGGATCTGTATGTATGTGTAGGATTATAATTTTAATAGGAACTCTTGTAATCATTTGATCAGAAGGTACAATATAAGTATAAATAATAAAAGGGCATTCAGAGTTATCTGTAGAGAATCATCAAAGTCACTGTCTTTCATGCTGGTTATATCCATACCTTCTTTGAAAAGAAAGAACTAATGAATAAATATTGACAGAATCAAGATTATTTGCACTTGGTTTTTTTTTAAGGCAAGAGTGGGAGTGACTGAATATTAACAGGCTTATGTGAAATCTTAAAAAGCGGCTTCCTGCTTTAAAGGTTTCTCAGCTTGCATCCACATCATCAAAGTTTGGCAGGAAATAGAAGCTATTTATGACAAAATCCTTTGCTCAAACAGAAATGCCAAACCCATAATCCAGCAGCAACAAGAGTGTGTATCTGAGCTGAAATTCCTAACAAACTGGAAGAGATTAGTAATGAAGTTTAACTGCTTGGTGATTTCACAAGAGAAATTATCTTTATTTCTTGGCTCAAATCACATTATCTGGATAGAATTTATGAAGGAACAATATTCTTGCTTTGTGAAAGATCATACTCATGACTGATGATAAAGTGCCCATGGTGTGTTTGTTGCTCTCGAGGAGGGCCTCATAACTCTGAGAAAGCATTTCCATTTTTGACCCTGGAGACAAGGACATATACAAGGCAACCCTGGGTAATGCTGCTGCTCTCCAGTCTTTGCTGCTACAACTGGTGGAAGTATAGCTGGCTGTAACGTTGCTCTTGACCTTATTGTATGGCTCTAGCCAACAGCCATGCACTGCGGTGGATTGGAGAGTGGCAGTAAAGACTTGGAATGGGTAGGAGTTGGCCAAGAAGAAGGTATATGCTAACACTTGGAAACCTTGCTCCTCCATGAAGAGGGAAGGAGCATGGTCATGTGACAAAACTCCTTGTACTGACTGCAGAAAGGAGGCAGCTCCAGATAAGCCTTCTGTTTTTCACAACTAAACCTCACCTTTCCAAACTTATCAATAAGCAACAAACTGTGATTGTCAAACCTTGTTTTTAATTAAACTAGCACCCAGGCAGGGAACCTTATTTACTATAAAACATTTAAAGGTAGGGAGGGAGTTATGATGATTATGCTGATTAAGGCAATTAGCTGAAGGGTAATTATTTTATAGCAGAATCTGGGTAGGGAAATCATTTGAAAAAAATCTGTCGAAGATAATATCTGTGTGGTAAAAAATTAACTGCAAGTGGAATGTATTGTGTGCTGGTTTGTACATTTACAAAAAAAAACCATATCCAACAGAGAGGGGAATTTGTTGGCTATTGTTCTACCAACTTAAGTGCACTGTGGAAAGCCTTAAGATTCTATATAATGCTCTTTTTTGAAACTGTGCAGCCATGATTCCAAAAGAATATATGTACTTATATGCCACCCAGAGACCTTTGGGTAGTGTGGGTGGCATATAAGTTAAATAAATAAATACAGTTTAAAATTCAATTTAAGATTAAGTGGTGTTAAGAGGACTGAGATGTCATTCCACTAAATGCTGTACTGCTTCTGCATCTATTTTAGTTCTTTTCTCCTGTTCATCAATTTTTGCTTTACTGTTTATATCTACTATAAGTAAAGATTTGCTTATGTTCTTGATAGCTTTTGTGTGGCACATGAACCTAACACTCTTTTGTATTAATATTCTCACATTCCTTTTTTTACAGATTTACCTACTGCTCCATAGCAACCTTCTAAATGTCAAGGAATGTTACTCTAAGCAGCAAAACACACAACTATTCAACAAGCAAACTATGCAGATGTGATATAGTAGCACATATTTGCGCATAAGTAAAAATCACAAAACCCACTGCAGCTCAAAGTTTAGAATTCTTTCTGTGTAGCAGTGTGAATGGACTGTGCACATTACATTTGTTGCATAAAACCTTGGAGCAGGATGGACTTGATTTAAATCAAACTGATTTATCTCACAATTTAATTTTTTTAAATTGATTTTTTAAAAAAATTTAAATGGTAAAAAAGTGATATTTAAATTTTAAGTTGTCATTTAAATCAATCTGATTTTTTAAAAAAAATATTGATTTTTTTTAATCCACCCTGCCCTGGAGGTATCAGGTTTTAGACAGATCCCTCACACTTGACCCAACATTCTGCGTATGAGTGAGCACCCTGCACATTCTGACTTTCCCAGTAGAATCTCCTGAGCCCCAATCAAGATAAAGCTTTTGGATACACCCCTCACTGTCCCTAGATCTGCATGAAGAAAGAATTAACACCTACCGTTTATCATTGCATCATTACAAATACCCTAGAAAACAGGAGTAAATTAAGCAACTCTTAAATAATAAGAATGTAGAAACAAGAGAGACATGACGGCAGAGCAATGCTAACCTCTTCATAAACATTCACGAAACAACTGCTGCCATTTTATGACCAGGAGTCTCATAGAATTATGGAATTCATTCTAAAGAGACAAGTGTTTCTCGAGCAGCAGTTCCACATATAGGAAAACCAGTTTTGAAACTAACAACACTCTCAAAAGTGATTTATTAACATGTCTGAGACTCTGTAGCTCACAGAGATCAGCAGAGGAATTAAGATTTCTACACTGTAATTTGGACATGACTAAAGTAGCTTTTCGGATCTAGCACGTGTTTTACTTCTTTCTATACAGTAATGACAAGAAATCAATCTGTTCACCATCGCTGGACTCTCAGTCTTGAGCTCGATTTTTTTTAAAGATGCAGTACAGCCCCATAGCCATTGCTGACTGTAACTTCCTGCAATCTTCTTCATTGGAAATTCTGGCTAAGACTGATGAGAGAGAGAAGCCAACAAAATCTGGAAGGTCACATTTTGCCCACCACTACTCTAAGTTATGTAGGTACCCTCAGTCCCTGTTTGCTCTTATTAAGGGAGGCTGGGAAAAATGGACTTGACATCTGGATGCCTGCTGTCTACTAGTGTACCAATAGTTCTAGATTAGGCAACAATTGGCATGATGCATGGGATAGTGTCTGTTCTCCTTAGGAACAGCAGAGGAAAGAAGGGAGCAAGTTCAAGTTCAATCGGATTGTACATGCTTTGCATACGGATGGTAATAATGTCACCCTCTATCAGCAAAGTCTGTAATGGCATGACCTAATAAGAACAATGATTTTTGACCTATACTCCTTCTAATGTTGTCCTTAATCACTAAAGTGACATCCTTAGGCTTTCTCCAGTTTCATTTCTAGCATCTATGCACTCAGTACTTCCTAACTTGGTTGATCCCAATGTGAAGTCTGCTACATTTTTCCTTTATTTCCTTGATGTTCACCATAGATACTACTTCTTGTAACTGCTCATTAGTTTTTAATGCTCTCTTCCAGATTCTTCAGGGACGTGGTGGCACTGTGGGCTAAACCGCAGAACCCTATGCTGCAGGGTCAGAAGACCAGCAGTCGTACGATTGAATCCACGCAACGGAGTGAGCTCCCGTCGCTTGTCCCAGCTCCCGCCAACCTAGCGGTTCAAAAGCATGTAAATGCGAGTAGATAAATAGGGACCACCTTGGTGGGAAGGTAACAGCGTTCCGTGTCTAAGTTGCACTGGCCATGTGACCACGGAAGATTGTCTTCGGACAAAACACTGCCTCTATGGCTTGGAAACGGGGATGAGCACCGCCCCCTAGAGTCAAACACGACTGGACAAAAACTGTCAAGGGGAACCTTTACCTTTCCAGTTTCTTCAACAAGAACTCTCCTCTTTCATCAAAGTACAAGCACTGGGAACAGATGCCAGCTCTTCTGGACTTAAACACATTGACCAGCATCCTCCTCAGCCTGTTCCAGTTATTGCAACAGGCAACTGCACAAAAGTGATTGGACTTTTAATGAGTTTGTGCAAGAAGGCATTCACTAACTTCTTGCACATGAAAAAGCTCTGTTCTTTTCAACTGGGCAACGTCTGACTTGGTATGCCATGCCTATGGGAATTAAAACACCACAATTATGAAGAGGATATGCTGCTCACTGATTGAATTCTCATCAATATTACTGCATAAGTCACATTCATCTCCTTCCTTTTCTGTATTTTAGATTATTACAACCATTATAATAATGATTTTATTAACCAGAAATTGGAGATGCCATTTCAAGGTAAGGAAGGTCACCTGCAAAGCTCTAACTGCTTCGGGACCAAGGAGAACTTGAAAGTAGTCAGCTGCAAATGCTAACAAATTTCTTTTTCCAATAGTAAAGGTAAGGTAAAGGTTCCCCTTGACAATTTTTGTCCAGTCGTGTTCGACTCTAGGGGGCAATGCTCATCCCCGTTTCCAAGCCATAGAGCCAGCCTTTTTGTCCGAAGACAATCTTCCGTGGTCACATGGCCAGTGCGACTTAGACACGGAACGCTGTTACCTTCCCACCGAGGTGGTCCCTATTTATCTACTCGCATTTGCATGCTTTTGAACCGCTAGGATGGCGGGAGCTGGGACAAGCGACGGTAGCTCACTCCATCGCGTGGATTCGATCTTGCAACTGCTTGGTCTTTTGACCTTGCAGCACAGGCTTCTGCGGTTTAGCCCGCAACGCCACCACGTCCCGTTCCAATAGTAAGGGTGTTTAAACATTCTAACTATAATTTGACAAGTAATTTCACTCCTTTAGTGGTGTAACTGCAACTCTTACTCCACAATAGTGGAGGAAAAAAATGTTTCAAGTTCAGGCTTGGTTCTGGCTTTGTATGGGTGCCACAGGGTTTTCACCACAGACTAGCAGATTATAGTGTTGAAATAGTTAAAATAAATTGTAAGGACTCATTGCAGTGACTTTTCAGAAAAGAAAAATTACCTTTGAAAAACTAAGAGGCAGCTGTAACTGTAGCTAACTAACTCCACAATGGGGGAGGGAGGCTGGCTCACAACTATAGCAGTTAATTATTTATATATATATAAAAGCATTTCAATTTCTAGGCCCTGTTACCTAAAGGGCTACCTCTTCCCTTGCCATTCAGCTTCCTCTGGACAAATTTGACTTAAGGGAGTTAATGGAAGGAAAGTTTCCCATTCTTTCCTCTCACTTGGAGCTGCCAATATCATCTCAAAGAGAGATTCAGAGCCTCCCGTGTATAGCGCAGGATAGGATGCAGAATGCTGTTAGGAGAGGGAAGAAATGGATGGAGCTTTGCAATAATAATGCAAAGATGGGAGAAAGAGGTTTGAGCCAGAAACACCAGCAGTTTTTATTCCACCAAGCTATAGTTAAAGGTCTGGTTCCTTAAAAATACCCAGTGTTGGTTTATTTACGACGGACATTTCTTCACTCAAACTAGGACTCACATTCATTAATCTGAAATACAGTCACAATATTTGCTATGGAAGGACCAGCAAGAGAGCCAGTTCCTTATTGTTCACCTCAATAATTTGTTAGCAAATTATCAATTACTGGGAAATTTTCTTCTTCCCACCGTATGGCCCAACAAAGTACACACCAGTTAACATGCTGATTTGAGACTGTCTAAAAATAATAAATTGTATGCATACATTCTTACCCTCCTAGAGATTTCTCTTGACGCAGCACTTAAGTTCAAAAAAGCACAGTTTTGCATAATACGCAGTGCGATAACTGAAAGTGGCATTTTAGTTTCAAGTGAGTGCAAAGTAATCAGTTTTATGCATGAACTATTCTTTCCTAGTGATCAGACACATTTCATTTGAACTCTTAACAGGCTATCAGACTGTATTGACCTCATGAGCACAGGTAAATGTTATGATTTTAGTCACGATAAGCAGAAATTATTAATTGTAATGGAATACAGTTCTGATGAGCCATACCTAGCTCTCTTTGGATGCTGTCAGGGATTCCTGTAATAGTCTTTCTCCTTTTCACTTTCTTCGGCCGCCTTACCACAGTATCTGTGTAAATTAGAGACCTCCGTATGCTGGCTTGGCGGTCAAAATTCTCCCCTGATGTACAGTAGAACAAGCAAAGCACCATTACTTTCAAGCACGCTGACATCATGCACTTTCTTCCGCTTGTTTATTGTAGAAATGAAGAAAAGGCATTAATATATGATGTTAGCTCAGTCATACAGAGTGGATATACACTAAAGGAAAAGATACAACTTACAATCACTTTAAGGCTTAAACGTGGACAGGAGTTACATATATGCTCAGACCGAATCTTCATCTGATATAAGCATATTAGAAAGCCATAAATATAGCAAAGTCTTCTGGGGGCCTTATGATCCAGGTTCATCTTTTCATGTTGCTTGTGGGCCCACTGACAGCATTAGACAGCTTAGTAAATTCAGTTAAGCCTGAACAAAACACACACACACCAGTCTGTCTCTCATTCTGTTCCCAAACAGCCATGTCAATTACCATGTTTAATAACATCAATATGTAATTCCTCATACAGATGAGAATCACACCAGATTGCACCAGTAATTGCAGTTATGTTTAATCTTTGGATGATTCTCTGTTTCCTAACACTATTGAATCCAAATAGGTTTGGACAGAATCGAAATCCTTATAAGATGCATATAAAGGGAGAAAGCCTTAAAGTTGACTGTGTTGTATCATAACTGGAACCAGCAGCACTACGACAGGTTGAATAGCTTTAAATGTATTCACTTTTTCAGTGAGTTAATAACTTGGTCATTTAAAAAAAAATTTGCTTCCTTTAACATTTAGGATGATTTACAAATTAGTTGAAACACATGATTGTTTTAGAGTTCTGATTTTGCTAGTATTTTCCTTCTTAAATATTTTGCATTCATCAGATACTTGTCAATTCTATACATACACGCTATGAGTAATACAGAAGTTTCCATGGGAAAAATGTATTACTCAACAATTTCGCTCTGTTTTAATTCAAGTAAAGAATATATGTTTTAGGAATTCAGGCATTTGAATTCCTAAAAAAAAGTATTTTAAAACATTGAGATGACCAAGTTATTTCTCATTGCAAAGTGTTTCTGGCACGTGTTTGAATCTGCTCTGTGAGTTCGTCATACATGTCATCAATGGACCAGAACACTTCATCAGAATGTATGACATAAGGGAAACGTATGTAGGAAATGCCATTGACTTAAAAGATGCTAAGCAGCACACACTAATATGCAGCATGTGGCCTTCTTGGAAACACAGAAGCAAGGGCTTAGAGGCAGTTGTTCCATCACCAGTCACCCTATACAAAGGACTTGGATAATATTTGAGTGTGTGTATATATATATGGTGCTTTTTCTATAAAATTCTGTAACTTTATTAGGATGGCAAATAAGGGATATGAGAAGCATTGGAAATTTTACAGAATGAGCATTTTAGATCATCCGTAACCTCTTTTGCATATTCTGGGGGCAGACCATTGAGCATCACTGTGGATACAAACGAGGGTTGTAGTTGTCTTTTCCTGTCTGGTTTATCACATTTGCTAGACGTTTTGGTAAAATTATCATTTGGTAGATAGTTGCCTCTATTTATGGAAAGTCATGAGAATTAAAGCTGTTAGGACACTAGTATCTGAAAATAGATTGCATTTATTTTAAAAAAAATTATTAACCTAATCTTTTTGGCAGTCTTCTTTCACTGCAATTTGGCCACTTAATATTTAGTAAAATGAAATCTTTAGCAGAATACTGTATTTGCACACCTGCTTAAATGTTTCTTCTTGATCAAGAAGCAGCTTAGTGAAGTCGGTGTTAGATAAACACATGCTTCAGAAATTTGCTGAATGAAACCATTAATGTTTTTACTTGTGTCTTAGCTCAGGACAAACATCACCAATTCCTACTATCTTTTTGTAGCTGGTAAGACTTAATACCACAACACATCCCAAGATTAACATAGAGGACATAGTGTTTTGAAAAACATATGCCACCAGACTCTTATATCCTTTCCAAAGCAAGCTCAGCTCCTGCTGACCCAAGAAACTAAATCAATGCCCAAACCTGGATAGTCAGTCAGCAGTCTGCCAGATTAATGCAATGCCCCCAACGCCTTCAGGTTACCCATGGGATTTGTGGTACCTCAATCTGTTCTACTGGGGGGGGGGGGAAAGCACTGAAATGGGGGGGAGGGGAGGTTCATCTGTTGTGCAACCCAGTCAAAGGTCATTAATTCATTTCATTTAAAAGGCTCTTTATTTCTAAAATATACATCTAGGGTTAGTATTTTATTTCAAAGACATTAATACTGCATTATGATGAACAGCTCAGTCTAGTATCACTGACTGAGAAAGACAAAAATATCACCTTTCTGTGCAAAAAGAGAAAAGGGGACAAATAATATAGATTGTGATATTCAATACTCCTTTCCTTTCAAATATCTGATTACTCTGAAATATTCTTAGGAGCCTCTGATTACTGCATCGTACAAAAAAATCTTGCTAATATTAGGGTTGATAGAAATCATGTAAGAAAAAAAAGGAATAACTAAGTTAATGACTGTTAATCATTGACTGTTAATGAAATAAACCAAGTTGTCATAACCATTTATACTGTAATACTAAGCCCCCTAAGAAAGTGTCCTGGAGACCACTGGGCCATTCAGAATCTAACAGATTGGGAGATTGGACCTCAAACTTTTCCTCAAGATCCCTGCAGAACCTTCCACATCAGTCCTTAACCCCTGAACAATGTTGGGTGAGGTAAATGAAGATGGATTGAGGCATATTGTAGGAAGATTAGCCATGGGGATCTTCTATATGCAGGAGCTAAAGCGCTTTTAGTCTCCTATGCTCCTTACAGCTTCAGTGAAGATGTAGGCCAGCCTTGGGAGTTGAAATCCTGCTTCTCCCTCTTTTCCACCTTGCTGGCATGAGCCCACAGATTTTGAATGCAGTAGTACATCCACCTTTGGAATTCCTGCCTGTGCTTTGCTGGACTGCTGTGTTAATATGCATTATTTAACACAAAATCTAAAACTCAATAGATGTCTATACCACTACTGGACACACAATTAGCTAGCTGGACTGTGGCATGAGATTATAATCCAGTAATGGTAACATACAGTAAATCCTAAACTATTGTTTATTGCAGTGCACAAATGCCTGCCAAGTGTCCCTCACTAGTGGACAGTACTGAACTACATTTTATTTCCCTTCTTAAGTGCATAACTGCACAAAGGAACACTGTAAACTTAATTAGTTTTGCTCACAGAAAAACTGCAGTTTCTTTTCACTTCTGCTTACTGCCTCTTAAGGAATCTGTGTGGTTTGCTTAAGGATAGAGAAAGATCTGGGTAACCACCAGATTTTTTATTTTTTAAAATACTGTATTCAGCCATTGCATGTTTCTCTTCATCCTAGTAGCATCTTCTGTATAACCTGGAAGCTACATAGCATCTGAGAAACTCTAATTCAACTAAGTATACACCTCTTTCTAAATGTTGTTAAAACAAAAATCAGTGCCATCATTGTTGTAGGAGAGAAGGAAGACATGATCCTCATAATATCATTGATTGTGTTTCCATTAGTCCTACCATTCGGCATGCTGCTGGGGCTGAGAGAATCTGGAATTCAATAGCATCTGGAGGGTCAAAGATTCTCCCTCTTGCTTTGTGGTTTTCACTCCAAGTCTGATTTTTAACATGCCCACACCCTGTTTTACAGCCCCTAGCCTGATAAGAGCTCTTGAAACATGATCACTTTCTCATAGTATTATGACACTTTAGTTGGTTCTAATAAAGATGTCATGCAACTGTGGTTTGGGTGTTTTTTTTATCATGAGTCAAAGTAGTTAACTTTGCCTTCTACAGTTGCACTGTCAACTTTAAAATTTCATGTTGATTTCAGCAACATAAACTTTCTGATACTAATTTTTTCCTGTAAAGCTAGTACACACCATTTGTAAACAAAGTGATAATGAAACTGGTCCACTGATACCCATTTTGTGAGCCTATGAAAAGGGCAATATATGTTTTTTTTTAAAAAGGTAAAGAATCACCCTCCTCCTTTTATGTACCAAGAATATTTATTTCAGCAAGCACCACAGTGATGAATATATAAATCATTAGCTTGCTGATTTTTAAAATATCTGTTGGAACAAAAAGGAGTTTTTAAAATCCTAAGGAAAAAAAAAACACAATCAAAAATTTCATTTCCAAAAAGGTTGTTGATATAATTTTTGGATCTCAGCACATTTTCTAGCACTAAACATGAATCCTTTTGTTGGGTTCCCATTCTCCTGGCATTTCAAAGTCATGATGCTGAAGGGATGGCTTTTTGTACCCTGAATTCACTAGTAACTCAATCAATCAATTTCTACATTTTTAGTGCATGTTTCACGAACACTTCAGATACATTTCAAATTACAGTCCATAAAAGATATTTTCATCTAAAATAAGAGAGCAGTGCCCACTCGAGATCTCTTGTTCTTCATTACCAGAAAACAACAAAATTAAAAGCTCACCTGTTACGTTAATAGGTATAACATCAGTTTGGACTGCTTGAGCCTGCTGTCGCATTTTCTCCTCTGGTGTTGGCAGTGGAAGTGATTTTGTCCAATTCGTTTGAGTGTCGATGTCAGAGAATTCATTTGAAACTGGTGTTCTGGGCCTCTTGATGGTAATAAGCTTTTCCTCTTCAGAAGGGGATGAACACTACAAAAGAAGAGTAATACTATAAATTCATTGCAAGCATGTTTATTTTACAAATATTTGTTAATATTAGTAAAAATACAGAATGTTTTCGAAAGCAAAACCATACAGTGGTATCTGTCATGGTTTCACTTTACCTAAAGACAAATCAGTCAAGACCTTGTTCCCTCTACATACAATCCTAAATTAAATAAAAACCTTCTTTAAATAAAAGTACCTGCCAATTCTCAGGTGAACAAAAAGTTCTTGCACAGTTTTAAAAAGAGATATTTGGAGCCTGCTAACATCTTTTTATCATAGTATTCTGAGATAAGCTGCACTTGAATAACAAACAACAACAACAAACCCAACAACAACCAACCAACCAAACAATACCTGCACAAGCTATACTTTCTTATTACAAATTATCTGGTATATAGCATGTCTAAATAAGTAGCCACTCACTTCCATTCATTGATTGTACTATTCTGAACTGTATCCAGCACTGGTTGTCTGTCTCCAAAATAGCAGACTCCAACACTGTGTTGATTTTTAGCAAAAAGGAACCAGGTAGAATATCCTGTACATTTTCTAAAACTTGTATGCTTCCTGTAAGGAGGTTTAAAACATTTACTAGGTTCTCTTTTCCTCGTCTTGCTGCTTCAGCCACAGATGAAAAAATTATACTCTTATAGAAGAACTACAACTCTTCAGCTAAATGCACATTTTACATTTTCAGCATGCAAGCAGTGCAACTTTCAAGACAGAAGTTGTATAATACTACAAAGAAGAAAATACTCTAAAACCAGAAATCTTTTCAAATGGAAAGTGATTAATGTATATGATCCCTTTCCTCTCTTTTCCTGTCATCTCAGGTTTTCCTAAACTTTGATGGTTATCTTAACAGAAAAATGCACATTATGTAAGTAGTATTAATGCATTAAATAAAGAAAAGAATATGTTAGTGAAGTACCTGTCTTAAAGTTAAAAATAGGATTACTGAGTATTACAAAGTCAGAGATGTGGAAAAGTGGTTTATTACTTCCTGAACTGAATCCAAAGATACAGAATTTTTAGAAAAGCAGAGCTGATGCAATTGCTAGCATTTAAAAACCTCCTTCAATGTTTACATTTCTCCATTTGGTTAGTTGACACTGTCAAAATTTTAATGATATGTTGACCATCCTTTGTGTCTGAGAATTCAGCTGCTACAAGCAAGTCAACAGGAGACATTCTAACAGGATAATAGACAGAATGGAAATACATACTTCTTTTCCAAGGAAACTGCACAGCTGTGAATAAAGCACTTTTAAAACCAGTTTTGAGGCACAATATTGGTAGGATGAAAGGCAATATAACACATAGCTATAAAGAGAAACTTCTGGCACAACACTAGTTATGTATAATATTACAAAATTTATTTTGTAATATTCAGTAAATCAGCTATGCTGACCAATTACTGGCTGAAATTTGGCTTGCACAGCTATACCTATGGAAGATTCATTATGTCATCAATATGGGTGATTTTCAGAAATTAAACATTTCCTATTTCTGTCCCATAGCTTCCATGATTTCACGAATTCGCTTCAGTATGTTGAAGCTGAATGCACCATGGGACAGGAAGAGGAAGGATAGGAACCTCATGGTGCAGTGGTTAAACTGCAGTTCTGCAGCCAAAGTTCAGCTCATAACCTGGGTTCAATCCCAGGTAGCCAACTCAAGGTTTGCTCAGCCTTTGGTTGTTCTGGGTTTTTCGGACTCTTTGGCCGTGTTCTGAAGGTTGTTCTTCCTGACGTTTCGCCAGTCTCTGTGGCCGGCATCTTCAGAGGACAGCAACCTGTACTCTGGTCCCATGTCATGTTTACGCTGCACCAAATTTGCTTTTTAAATAAAGCAGAACACATGTTCTAATCATGTATATAATGTGGCCAGAATCCTGTTACAAGAAACCAAGCATGGAAGGAAAATTGCACAAGCACTTTCCCCCTTTGGCAAAATGGCTGTCATGTAATCAGTCTTGCAGCTGATCATGTGAAAGATAACTGACCAAAATGGGGGCAATTTTAGCAATTACCCTTCTGCATGCAGTCTCTCCCAAGAGGATTCTAACCATTGTTTATTTTATACAATTAAATGGAGACTGTATCTCTGTGTTTCTTGTTTCTTTTCATTTTGTTTTGTTTTGGAGTACAACACTGAGAATACCCCAGCTATATAGCTAACGTCTATGCTGGTTGAGATAGTTTAAACACTGTAGTACAGAAAACACACTTTTACCATTTCTATTCTATATTATCAGCCATTATCTGTCTTTGAAATGGTCATTAAAAACAATAACACAGTAACTCCCTCTTTCTGTTGCTCTTCTGAAAAATACAGCTGGAATCTAGGAAATGTCTAGTATAAATGCAATAAATAAATAAATAATAAAAATAATAGAAAACAAGGTGTGGGTTTTTCATGTGGGGGATACCTCCACTGCAGGAAGCTACTTTGTGTGCTGATCCCTGTGAACATCACAACATAAGGCATGTAAGTTTGGAAGAAACTAAGAGACACATATGTCCATTCCTAGGTCAAAAGAACCAAACTGTTTTCAATTTCTAATGCACAATAAGTGATTTTTAAAGCTGCAATAATCTGAATTATATGTAAGTTAACATAGTTTGTAGGAGTTAGTAAATATTTATAACCCACAGTTTGGAGAGCACCAAATGTGAAGCACAAAACTATTGTTAACCTATCAAATACACAAGCTGAGGGTTTTGGATTGCTAACAAAATGAAGCAATAGTTTTAAAAGGAAAGGAAAATGTCAATGTTATTAGAATATTTGTTTTGTACAAGTAAACAAAGCAGCAATAGATGACAGTTTTAAAATAGCACAAATCAGACTTGAGACTATTCCGACATGACAGCAACATCAAGCTGCAGATACTACAGCTGGATGGTCCCAGTTTAGGGCTAGATACCTTGATCTTCCATGGAATCAAACAA
Organism: Pogona vitticeps; assembly: GCF_051106095.1. Lineage (NCBI taxonomy): Eukaryota > Metazoa > Chordata > Lepidosauria > Squamata > Agamidae > Pogona > Pogona vitticeps. The sequence goes on along the minus strand of NC_135783.1, from coordinate 80,425,709 downwards.
CAGCAGGCATTAAGGCAAGACTGAGGGAGGCAGTCTAACAGACTAGACTGTTGAGTGAGAGAGAAAAGAAAGTGAATGAGTGACAAAGAAAAGAGAATGGAAACACACACATAAAAAAGACATGACAGAGTACACAGAATGACCATTGTATACATAATTCTAAAAAGCAGAAAAGAACCATAACATGGAAACGCCGGTTTTCCATAAAAAGCAACTCTACTTTTAATGAGGAGAGGAAAGAGAAGAGTACTACTGGTATGTCATGTTTTAATTGATTTTTTTTATAAAAAGGGGGGACAGAAAGTTCATAATACATAAATATTTTTAAATAACGGGCCATTGCAAGACTGTTACCTTATGGCTACCACTTTGAATTAGGGCTGCTCCATACATTGCAAAAGGGGTTCCATGCAACGTATTCAAACTATGTCATTTGTGCGGAGAACATTGTTTGAACCAAATCAAGAGAACATAAAGAATGCTGAAGCTCAGAGTCAGACGGTCTGTCTGTCTAGCCCAGGGTTCAGGCAGACAGTCTTGTGTAGAAATCTTTCATATCACTGCTGGCTGATCTAGTGTGGAAGCACAGTTAATTTTTAATTTTCTTTTTTTACTAAAATGAAGCATTTTTAAAGGAAAGTACTAAACGTTCATCGCAGAATCCAGTATGATTAGTTTCAGATATGGAGGCATTTTGTATTCTACATGTATGTATGCAGCCATATGTATATGGTATAAAACACAACGGTTGAAATCCTGTTGCTTAGCATTGCAAATTGTACTAGAGTCAGCCTATTGAATCAGTGGGGGTTTGGCGAGTCAGCTCTTCCTTAAATTCCATTGATTCAGATAGGACTACTCTAGTTGTGACTTACTATTGGATTTCAGCTAATGACTCATAAAGTCATATTTCCATAAAGATACCAAAGATGTGCATCGCAGATGTTAGTGTACAATGTCTATGCTGTCAACTTGCGGAAGAAGTGTGCAGTAAAGAACGTGTGCATGCACAACTGACTAAAATACTGTTCATGTTTGAGTCTAGCATGCTATGCTACACAAAATTAATACTGTGTATGCTACTGTAAAGTATACGTTTTTCACATGTCACTGTAGGTTACTCCATGCTCAACTGAGTGTGCATGTGTGTGCAAGATTTCCATATCTGAAAGTCAATCCCTCCACAGATTGTTCATATTTGGGGCTTTCTTGAGAAAGAAGCATGATTAGTGTAGAGGCGCAGCCTGCCGATCTGGACATGCCAGGCACTGAAGCAGTTCTGGATGTGAAATATCCTCTGCCTTTGAGTGATGAACCTTTCCTTCATCTCCACAAGCTTACTGGCAATTTCCAGATGCAACTTTTTTCATATGAAACCATCTCATTGTTAGCTACTCCCTTTTTGCTCTGAAATTGATTAATTGATTAATTGATTTAGAATTGTTGCCATTGCACAAATCTGTGGTACTATTAGACATTGAATCCTATGTCCAGTTACAGGCATCACACCTCATAAAGGAAAGAGAAATGGTTAACAGGCTTGAAATGTCTATGAGCATTGTGCTTAGACCAAGAGACAAGTAAGAGGAGACATTAGATTTGGAAAGCATTACGAATGATTTGGAAAAAGGGGACAAGGAAGAGCTTTTCTCCATCCCACAAAATAACAGTATCCAGGATCACTCACAAAGCTGAATGAAAACAGATAAAAGCATATACTTCCTCATACACAAACTTTGTAATTTGTTGTCAGTCCTCACAATGATGGCCATCAGCACAGATGGCTACGGTGGCTATACATTATCTTCAGTATGAAAGGCAGTTGGTCTCTGCTAGATATATTGTAAACTACATACGATGCCTTTAAGAGGTTTTGGCTGAGAGGAAGCTGCACATAATGCCAATCAATCCAGTAACAGCCAATAGTTCCCTCAGATTCTTTTTTCCGCCTTTTTCCCCAGGGTTCTGTCAGTGTCAGAATGGAGTATGTCGGAAGTGGACAGTAAGAGTGAAATGTTTTGTCAGCCATGTAACTCGTCAGTCAGTCAGTAATGCAGCTGGTTAACCAGTTAAGCTCAGTGATGTAAAAAGTTAATATCTGTACACAATATATTTGTTTTTATCTATAAAAAACTGTAAATAAACAGAAACATTTTATTCTTTCTCATAACCAGAATCTCTGAGTGAATGTGTTGCAACAGTAAGTGCCAGTAAAGTTAAACTAACAAATAAGGGGTAGTCTACTAAGGGGTACTTGAAACCAAACGGCTGTTTATCAGCTGTGTAGAGGAAGTTTAATTTTAATTTTAATTAAGCCACATTCAGTTCCTCATGCAATCTGCTCCAAGAGTTTCTAACACTAGATCCTAGGAATATGAGCAGGAGAGTAGTATTGCATTCATGTCCTGGTTATGGATTTTCCCTAGGTATCTGGTTGGTGACAATTTGAACAAAATGCTGGGCCATCTAAGTTTTTAGTCTGATCTTCAGTGGCTTTTATATCTTTAATTGTTTCAGAATGACGTGCATATCAAACAACAAAAAACAATAAGTACATAAAACAAAACCTGCCTCTTAATTCTGAAGAAGCCCAGAATTAAAATACCTCTCTATAAAAGAAAACAAGGGGGAAGGAAAAAATACAGGAGCGTTGAAACATCAGACACTAACATACCTTCTTTCTAGATAATATTAGGAATAGAAGCACAATTCTCTCTGAGAAGCATCACAAAGAATCCCCAAAGCTATACTTCACTCCTAATAATTTTCTTACACATAGGCTGAAATTTTAGTGCTTAGTGTAGTAAGTCACACTACAGTTGACTTACTGCATCAGTGGGAGATTGGGAAATCAACTCCTCCATATGTTCCATGGATTCAAATAGGCCTAGTTGGAACTTACAGAGGAGTTGATTCACCAAAGCATAACTAATTCAATGGGCTTATTCTAGTGCATATTACAATGCTAAGCAACAGGATTTCAGCTTTATACTGAGATACTGATTACTACTTCCTAGAAATTTCCTCAGCTCTCGGTAGCCTTTCTCCACAGTTGCAGCTGTACAGAAAGGGCAGGAGATTCAATTGTTCAACCTGGAGCAGAACCCTGATCCAATATTTGAGGACTGACATTCTGCAGGACATGACATTTCTAAGTAGTAATGAAGAGTAAAATTGTTCCAGGACATGCTGAATAAGAGGTAAGCCTGCAAAATATAAATGTTAATGTCCTCTTAATATTGAAATATCGGACACAGTATGTTTTAAATTTGCACTCAGTTTTATAACCCCTCCCAAAATTATTTAATGAGTCAGCCTGGAACACTTCTTAGGGATGTTCTCAGTTTTAACAGCTTAATATTTATGCAGGTTAACATATGTGCCAAACCTTTTTCCTGTTCAATTAACAATTACAAACAAAACCGCATGAAATCTAAGATACACTGAGTCACACACAGGATGCAGCACTCTTTCTTCCCTGTTACTATGAAAAGCATTCTAATTCAAATATAAGGTAATGCAAAATGTTTAGATTTAAACAGCTGTATTTACTTTTTTTAAAAAAAAGCCATTCCATCCATTGGATCCAAGAAGCCTGAGATATGTGCACTGGGACAAGCCAGCAGCTCCAGATAGAAGGAAGGAAAATTTTACAAAGAGCAAGTTGGTTGGCGAAAAGGGAGGGAGAGAGGGGTAGGCACAGAAAAAGTAAGTAAAGGCTTGCCTTTAAGAGCACTTCACTGTTCAAAGGGAGAAAATACAATGGAACATTATTTTCATTGTTCCTGCAATTTTTCTATTGAAAAAAGATGGAGAGAATTCTTTATAGGGAAACAATAATCCTCACGCCCTTTCTGGTTTATTTTTGGGACTTGTAACTTGTACAGGTAGGCTATAAAATTCAAGGCGGATGAGATATTTCAACTATGGACTTCCCTTCACATATTGTGCCCAAGGATGAAATTAAGCTTAGAACACAAAGCAAGAATACAGTTTATATAGACCATAACGAAAGAATGCACAAAAAGCAATGAGAAGATAAAGACACTAAATCTATGTTGTCTGCAGCAATGTACAAATAGGTAGCTGTTGATGTGAACTTGTCATTTATTTGTGGTATCATCTAATGGAAACACGTAAACTTGAAATAAAATACAATGTGAACTCTGCAGATTTATTGTACAGTGATGCCTCACACAACGATGTTAATTGGTTCCAAAAAAATCAACGTTGTGTGAAACATCGTTCTGTGAAACACCATTTCACATAGGAATGCATTGAAAACCGGTTAATCCGTTCCAATTGGAATGGATTGCCATCGTTCAGTGAAAATCCCCATAGGAAACATCGTTGAGTGAAACAATGTTTCCTATATTGGAATGTATTGAAGCCGACTCAATACATTTCAATGCCTTTGCGAAGTCCTTTTTCGCTCCTGTAAAAGTGTCTTACAATGTTTGGACGCTGTTTTAAATGATTGCAATGGTTAGTCCACCTCCTGAAACCTATGCAAACTGATTTTGGTGTTGTTCTGACACTTCCTTAATTTATGATGATTTTTTGTTTTTTCTCCATAGGAAACCATTGGACGGTCTGTCTAATGGTTTCCAATGGAAAAAAGAAAAAATCATCATAAATCAATGAAGTGTCAGAACAGCACCAAAATCAGTTTGCATAGGTTTCAGGAGGTGGACTAACCATTGCAATCATTTAAAACAGCTTCCAAACATTGTAAGACACTTTTACAGGAGCGAAAAGGGAGGTCGGGAAGAACTTTAAAAGGCAAACGGAGATCAAAGAGCCTTTTCCCGACCTCCCTTTTCGCTCCTGTAAAAGTGTCTTACAATGTTTGGACGCTGTTTTAAATGATTGCAATGGTTAGTCCACCTCCTGAAACCTATGCAAACTGATTTTGGTGCTGTCCTGACACTTCGTTGATTTATGATGATTTTTTCTTTTTTCCATTGGAAACCATTAGACAGACCGTCCAATGGTTTCCTATGGAGAAAAAACAAAAAATCATCATAAATTAAGGAAGTGTCAGAACAACACCAAAATCAGTTTGCATAGGTTTCAGGAGGTGGACTAACCATTGCAATCATTTAAAACAGCGTCCAAACATTGTAAGACACTTTTACAGGAGCGAAAAGGGAGATCGTTGTGTGAAAATCCCCCATAGGAAACATCGCTGTGTGAGGCAGCAAATTTAACAGAAAAAGGCATCGTTGTGTGAATTCATCGTTGTGTGAGGCACTCGTTGTGCGAGGCACCACTGTACTTTAAAAAGAACTACAATATTTACAAATGGATAATAGTTCCAGTTTTCACAAAAGCAACAAAAACTTACCTAACCTGTTTGGTAATCAATGAATGCCTTTGTGCAGAAATTTGCCAAGGATGTTTGCATTGTAATTTTTGTCTAAGTTGAACTAAAGTTACAGATCTTAAAGACTGTGTTTTTAAAACAGCCCAGCCATCAAGAGCTAGGTTATCAGTTTGGATTATGGAAGAGAACAAATGTTTCTTAAACATATATGTAGTTTTATGTTTGAGTCACTTTAGATTACTTGGGTGCTACTTTTTTACTTCTTTAAAACACTGCTTACTCACCTTTTGACCAATTTCTTCATAATCATCTTGGTAATTTCCACAGATTGCAGTAGAAGAGGATGAGAAAGTTGGACCCTGAGAATAGTATTGAGAACTTCTATAGCCGTCTCTCCTCAGCTTATCACATTCTGTAGGGGGGAAAAGGAGTGTTTATAGTTCTTGGTGCCAAATAGATTTAACAGCTGGCAACTTCTAAAGCTAGTGGAAAAAGACACTATACTGGATCCCTAGAGGGGTGTACTACACATTTTGGTTTCTGTTGCTAAAAGTCATCAGCTTTCTATGATGCAGATAGAATGTCAGAGTCTTCGTGAACTACTGTGCTGCCTGCAGGGCAGCAAATTTCTGTTTCTAAAGGAGACACATGAAAACATTGAGTTTTGCACTGCTCATTTTCAGTTGTGCGGTTTTATCAGTGGTTGTAGCATCACCAGTTTCATCAGTCTTGCTCCAGCTGTGACAAATGGCACAGCAGTGGCTTCAAAAATGGTCTATGTGTACCTTTACAGCACCAGACTATAAACTTGAATTACAAATATGTTTTGTATAATATATGCCGATTTCCTATGAATTCTGTTCTCCATCTGTTAACATGCCAGTCAAACAATAAAACATTGACACACAATAATGCATAAGCTTTCCCCTAAAACCATGTAGCACTTAAGGTACACACTGCAGCAGAACTTATGTTCTATGTGTGAGGATTTCGTACATTTACTGACTTCAAAACAGAAGTTGGCAAAATTGAAGGACATACCAAAATACATGGATAGATACCTTATTTGAAGTGTAATCTGAATGGACAGATGGTTGTCTACTGCACCATTTAGGTGAAAGGCTGCTGGTAACACAAGGAAGGCATGGAGGGCTTACAAACCAGTCTGGTAGATCTCCATAATATGCTTATAACTTGAGTAGGGATGTTGTTCACTACTAAAGCACCATCTGCTAGGCAGCTTGGCACAGATAACTCAGATAACTTCTCTGCATGGGGGTGAAGAAAGCCACCCTTACATTTTCCTCTAAATGGTAACAGAGGAAAATAAATCAACAATAAAATTAAAATCCTAACCTGGGTAAAACTGAAATAACCCTAGGCAGCTTCCAGTCAGTATCTCCAGCATTTAACTTGGCTAAAATCCCATCATTTGGTAGCTGCTTTCTAATCTCTGCCTTCTTTCTCAATTGATAATCAGCAAAATACCACTGAAGCATAACAGACGCTAGAGCATAAGGGAGAGAAAATGAAATCTCCAAAATGTGGGTGAACAGATTAATCTGCCTAGCCCAAATGCTCCTTTTACCTTTCCAGAAAATCTGTTATGAAAAGAGGAAAAAGTATTACTCCTAAAGTTCCAAGAAATTAAAATTGGTCTATAAATTATTGATTATAGGACAATACTAACAGATTTCATGAAGATCCACTATTGATGTACAGCCATTTAAGTTTTGTCTGTGCCCAGTTTAACCTTCTACTTAAAGGAAGCTACAACGATCAATTAAAAGTTTACTCATGTGTATTCCAAGAAAATCATAAAAATAAAATATCTTGATGATATTAAACATGACATCAAATTGAAAGAAAAGTATGCCCTCATTGAGAAGTTACATTTTCTAATAAAACAATATCATAGCAAATACAACATCAGAATCAACAAACAAAATGCTCAAGACAATGTGTGTGGGGATCAATTAACTTATTACTTTTCTTTAAAAGATGAAACATAATGTAGCACTAACTTATAATTGTAACAGTTACCTAATTACATTATGAATTGTGAATTACCTGTTATGTCAACAAATATTACAGAACTTTGAAATGAGAACATCTGCTACACAATCAGCCCATGTGCAGTTATCACATTCCATAAAGTGCATTACAAGGTGCAACAAAGTGACACTGAGATGTTTTTGGAACCAAGAAGCAATACAACAGTGCCATTTGGCATATCAAAGAAGAGAGACTTTCTTGAAGTGCAGATATGTGAAGCTAGTTGCTTCCTGCCTTCAGGGTGGTTTCTTGCAAACACTCAGGTTAAAGTACTTCAAAGACCCTCTTTGGATGTACAAGTTGCCAGGTTCCTACAGAACATGCAGCCCTACAGAAAGGGAGAGGCAAGCCCCCAAGACAAGGAGGCAGCTTATGCGTGCAGTCAGAGAAGAGTTTGGGAGATGGAGAGAGAGAGAAGGAAGACTGAAGCTTAGGAGAGGAGCGGACACACCGCTAAGGCAGAAGGAGACGTGGCTCTGAGATGGAATGGGCAACTGAATTTACTTCAGAAATGAAAGGGATCAGTGGCTGCAATTTCAGTTATTCATCGTTTACTGCAGCCCTATATAAAATACATGAGAAAGTGGGCCATGTGGCATTTGTCCCATCTCCTTGTATGTTGTATATATGTTTCACTACTATCCATGATTTCAGGCATTTGGGGTAGATCCCCCATGGATATGGGGATCCTACTGTATTTATTTTCTCCTCTCATGTGCAAATGATTTTTTTCCATCAGCGCTCACAAAAGGAAGATCACTGTGTGCTTTTACAGATGTAGTTTTAATGAGGTACATTTTCCCCTTAATTTTATTTGATGAAGAAGTGGTCCATTCAGTAGAATGCAAATGCTGATCCTTTTCCATCTAGGAAAAGCTCACTGCTCCTTCACAGGGGTAAATATAGAGTTTACTTTTCAAGAGCATCTATAATAGTTGAATAGAACTAAACCAGGAAGCAGATTTTGATCTTCCAGAAGATTGTGCTCTTAATGAAACGTAACAGAGGGCTCAACCAGGTCGGGAAATTGAAGGGACCCAGTTCACACTTAAAAGGTTTTTATCTTTGGTGTGTTCTATTTTTTCTTGCACTTGAGAGATACTTCCATTCACATGAAATGTATCTTCTCCTGTGAGAAGGATTAAGACAGCTCTTCAGATTGCACCAATTTACCCCCCTTTCAACTACTCATTTGCCCTCCCTGCCCCCTCCTCCACTCTTTTTGTAGCCATCATTCCACAAGCCATGGTGACCTCTCTCTCTCTCGGTAAAGTAAAGTAAGTGACACAGTGCTACAGCAATGCATCAGTCTAGTATGAGATACAGATTATCCATACTGTACTGAAGACACCTCCAACATATTAGAATTGTGCTCTGTCAATTCTAAATAAAGGAAGGAGATATCGCCATCTTCCTTTTCAATGTCACATCCCATTGAATATATCACAGGGTTGCCACCTCAGATAACACCACCCACAGTTCTATTTGGGTTCAAATTAACCACCTGCACTAGCAACAGAATGGAATAATCAGGAGCACTCCAAACTGCACCAAATAAACTGTAGCCCTAATACTATACCAGAAAGGAGCAGGGCAACCTGTGAAGAGCGGGGGGGGGGGGAATCACTCTTATTGTGATCACACATATGGTCACCAGAAAATAGGGTGAACTAAAGGCTTACCAAATTGTGAGCTATATGTCAGTCTTGCATCTTCAGAGTCAGATGCAAGATTTCTGTAACCGAGAAGTATTCATGAACTCTATTATATAGTAATAGAAATAGAATAGTTAGGCTCCACAGAAGCAAGCAAACACTGGTGCAGAAAAATTACACACACACTCTCTCTCTCTCTCTCTCTCTCTCTCTAATCATTCAGGGACACAAAAGCTCCTTTTCTGTTGAGATCAAGAGTTGAATTCCATGTGAAAAAGACAGATTCTAATTGCAATACAGTATAAGGCATATCCTCATGAATAAATTCAGTGAGATTATGGTAGACAACCATTTTTATTGTTTGCTTGTCAATATCTGTCATCTCCAGAACTCATCATGTTACCTGGTTACTTATCTCTTTTAAACACTACAAGAAACTGAGACGTTCTAGCAAACAGCAGATTTCTAGTGTTCAAAGCCAGCCTTTGTTAAGAAAAACAACACATTGCAGGCAGTATAGAATGTACTAGCAGAAAGGGTCTATTACAAGATTATGAACATTGCACAGAAAGAAAGCCAACTACAGAAGTGAAAAAGCAGGTTTTAAAAGTCACTTTGATTTCTTTTCCTGTTGTATTATTTTTGATCATCCCAATTCAAGCTGTTTTGAGTCAGTTCATATGCCACAATGTACAATGGAACATAGCCCCAAGTATTCTCTCGTGGCCCTTCATGTTACATAGTAGTATGTACTTGGATAATTGGTGAACAGGAGACATGCTGGAATGTTTCAACTGTAGAGAAGATGCAGCCATTTCCTCCTGAGTGAGTGAGAAAGGGTTTGTGACCAAGATTCAAGCATGTGGTTTCTAAATTTGCACAAGGATGTAGGACAGGAAGTTCCCATGTGGCTATATGAAAGGGCTACAATTATCTCAGGCTCGTTGGGCATTCCAGAAGTTGTAGCCCTCAAAAGTAACTTTTCCTTTCTCTGGTACTTTGAATGTATGTGAAGCAGGTGTCTGTGGTACTACACTTATGCACTAGTGAAAAGTGTTGATGCTGGGGAAACTATAAATAAGCACTACATGGGAAATCATGGGATTATTTTTCAAACATGCCTCCACATGCAGCTGCAATTAAATCTCTTAAATGCAGATTTGGCTTTTTAAACTAAGAGGAGACAGGACGTTTATCTGTATATTTAAAAAAAACATGGATATTATTATTCCATTTTCAAAAGATAACACAAGCTATCTAATTTTCTGTGAGGCTAAAGATTAACTATTTATTTTTCTTATTTGAAGGAGAAAGTCACTTAGGAACAGGCTGGCTTTTGAAAAGGTGGTGTGGGGAAAGAGGCGGGGAAGGCAGAATGGGAAAGAATAACAAGTTTCCTTTCTTCCCTGGAGGATTGCTGCCAAATTTTTGTCATTTTGATATTTGAAGCTACTGCTTTTGTCTGCCAAGTTCTAAAAAATACTGGGAAGGACCAAGCTATATGAATTATTGGTTTAATATGTACACTTTCAATATATTTATGAGATAAAGTAATATATTATACTTTTCATTATGTATTATTTCCTCATAGTTTACTATGTTGGAAATAGAGGGATACTCAATATATACGTTTTTGTTAGGTACTTTTGCCATTTTGATAACAGAACCACTCAGCAGTGAAAATTTTATTTAATATTAATTAAAAGTTACTGATTAATTTTGGAAAGAGGCTATTCCAACTCCTAGACACAGAAATCTGCTAACAAGCTGTAGCCACAAGCCATGTGTAAGCCATAAACTGTCTCGAAACAGACTTATTTTCCCATTAGATAATAAGTCTGTGAAAGAGAACACTGATTTAATTCTCCTTCCTTCTGTGCTTATTTAAAATATGTTTGTACAAAAAAGGAAGGGAAAGGAAAGGAAAGGAAAGGAAAGGAAAGGAAAGGAAAGAAAAGGAAAGGAAGGGAAGGGAAAGAAAGAAAGAAAGAAAGAAAGAAAGAAAGAAAGAAAGAAAGAAAGAAAGAAAGAAAGAAAGAAAGAAAGAAAGAAAGAAAGAGAAAGAAACCCAAACACCCTCCATGTTTCACATGAACTCTGCAAGCAACTTAAGTCAAATTATAGTTTAATAATCCAAACAGGTCTAGTTTACAAAAAGGTTATATGCAATTTTTACTTTTCTCTGAAGCAGAATAAAGATGGTATTCTTAATGCAGTTAGATAAATCTTTAATGCAGCAGTGAGCCACCTGTGGTATTTGACCGAATACTGAAATTTCACTCTGCAAGGGATCACTTTCCTGCTGGGCAAGGGGGGAGGAGTCAGAAAGCATGTACAAAAGTGGGGGGTGGGGGAGAGAGAGAGAAGGCAGTGACTTCACCCACTTTTAGCTCTGGACCATGGATTTTGGCCTGTATAACAGCTGCCATCTTATTCACTTCTTAAATTTTAAACCCCCTTTCCACTAAAGGGAACCCAACTTAGGGATCAAGATAGCTAACACATATTAATAAAAACAAACAGAATAGAATCCTTAAAATAATCACAATAATCAATAAACACAAAAAGTTTAGAAGGCCAGACTGAGATATGTCTTTATATCCTAAAGGCGGCAGAACATGCAGTTATGTAGCCTGTAACAGGTTATCTCTAAAGGAAGGCTGCTCTTGAAAGTGGGTGGAAGTTCCCCACCACCCCATTTAAATGTTACTATGCCACAATAAGGCTACGGTTGAATATACAAAGATACTGTGCATGTTCATTGTGTGTGAGCATTTGTGCCTTCAAGCTGGAGCCAACTTATAGCGACCCTAATAGGGATTTCAAAGTAAATAAAGTAATTTAAGGAATGGTTTTACCCATTCCGCCCCACCAGTTAGTTTCCATGGTCAAGTGGGGACTTGAACCCTCTTCTCCAGAGTCCTAGTCTGTCGCTCTATCCATTATATCACACAAGAATCATGTTCACTGTACTGTGCACAATATAAGAACACTGGCTGACCATAGCTGAGTGCTGCCTACTTGGCATGGTAACAGTTCTACAAAGATCTGGCAAGTTTTTTTACCTGAGATCATTATGCTCTGAAGATGGGATGTTGTACTTGCTAAACATGGGTTCTGTTCCCTCCAGCAGAAGATTTGAGAATGCAGAAGGATTCAAATTTAGTGTAACTTCAAGTCAGTTCTTGGCAAAGAGGCTCAGACAGCAAGGAGTTAATATACAGTATATCACAGAAGTGAGTACACCCCCCCACATTTCATAAATATTTTAGCATATCTTTTCATGTGACAACGCTGAAGAAATGATACTTGGCTACAATGTAAAGCAGTGAGTATACAGCTTGTATAACTGTAAATGTGCAGTCCATTATATAAATTTTTGCTCCAGAAACGCATTAGGGCTTATTTTCAGGGGATGTTTAATTTTTTTTTCATGTACAACAATCTACATTTATTCAAATACAGTCATGTACATCTGTGTTGTATTATTTGGAGGGGACAGCACACATTTACACTGTTATACAAGCTGTATACTCACTGCTTTACATTGTAGCCAAGTGTAATTTCTTCAGTGTTGTCATATGAAAAGATAAACTAAAATATTTATGAAATGTGAGGGGGTGTATTCACTTCTGTGATATACTGTATTTAAAGAAAAGCCCAATCATTTTTTCTGTATGCGCATAACCCTGATTTATATTCACAGAATTGGTGTATAATTATATAGTAGTAATATTTACAATGATATGAAATCTACGCTGTTTCCCCCAAAGTAACCTGAAAATAAGCCCTAGTGTGATTTTTCAGGATGCTTGTAATATAAGCCCTACCCCCCAAAATAAGCCCCAGTTAAGTAAAACCCCACCCTCCACCATTGTGCAGCAACCAGAGGAAGATGACATGACTGTACAGTATTTGAATAAATGTAGATTGTTGTACATGAAAAAAATTAAACATCCCCTGAAAATAAGCCCTAATGCGTTTTTGGAGCAAGAATTAATATAAGACCCTGTCTTATTTTCGGGGAAACACGGTAGAATTTGCAAGTCTGGAACTTGGCATTATTTTGAGACTACGATTTATTGAAAAACCTTACCATACCTAATTTAAATGTTTTAGTGGCCCAATAAAGCTAATACTCACATTTTTTCTTTGAAATGTGTGCAAGGGGCTGATTATGGAAAATGTCCAGAACACCCTCACAGGGACATATCAGAAGCCACAGTGTGGTGATCTCCTTTCCTTCAAGAAGGACTGCTCCACCCAAGGACTTTATCTTCCTCTAAACACTAGATAATACTCTTAATTTAGCTCCAAATGAATCCCCCCCACTATGTCAACTACATTATCATCATCTTAGAACTACAGAGCTGGATGGGACTTTATGGATCATCGAGGCCAGCCCGACAAGAAAACACAAATTTCCAACCTCTGGTTCCACAGACTATAGATACCTAAACTATTGAGCTATCTAACTATACTCCAGCTCTTCTGATAGGGGACTTCCATATTTCTGTGTGCCTCTGCTTCCAGTCACACAGGAGGTATCAATGGTTCAACACAAGACAATGGAAAATGTATTGGATGATAGGCAATGCTTTGTCTACAGAGATGAAAAAAGATAATTCATCCTGCATTGCCTGAGGTGGAACTTGATACTTCAAACTGATGCAACAAGCTTACAGTCTCTATCTTGGGACATTGTTTCAACCTGACAACACATCATCTACAGCAGTGGTCCCCAACCTTGGGCCTCCAGATGTTCTTGGACTTCAACTCCCAGAAATCCTGGCGAGCAGAGGCGGTTGTGAAGGATTCTGGGAGTTGTAGTCCAAGAACATCTGGAGGCCCAAGGTTGGGGACCACTGAACAGTACTTTGAATAGTTTTTGGATTATTTTGTTTCTTCCCCAACCCTTCAAGCTCTCTCAAAGCCCAGCCTGCTGTATTTTACCCTGTTTTTAACCTGTCAGGGTCAAATACAGGTACTCCCCACCATTATTTTTGAAATATGTGCACAAACCACATATTCTTTTTATTATTATTATTCATAGTCTTTGGGTAGGTTTAGATGCTCCATAAAAACTATATGAATAAATGTCTACATGTCTATTTCAGAAATATATTTCAATATATTGCCTTTTCCATAATCTGAAAAAAAAAACAACCCATACAAACCGGAGAATCACATCATTTCACAGACACCCTTCAGTCACATTTCATTTCCTCTGTCTTAGAGAAAGAACTTCTATTAGAATTCTAGACTGGATTTAAAAAGCCAGCTGGCTCAGGACCGCACCTATTGGCACACTGATAAACAAGGCAGATGGATCTGTACAAAGCGAATCCCAAGGGGGGGGGGGAATCCCAAAAACAGATAACAGAAGAGGAAAGAGAGCACAGAGGAGATGTGCAGGTGAAGAATGAAAACACACTGGCAAATGTTTCTATTTCCGAATTAATCAGTTTCACTAAAAACAGGGTGACCTCTCGGTTGAACTTCTCACACTGTTCAAAAGACAGCAATGAGAAATAATATCTAGCTTTTACATGGTCGTCTTTGAAGGACAAGAATTCAGTGAAATTTCAGCGCTTGACTTCTATGAAAGACAATGGCTGGATAAACAGCCTGAGTGAAACCAAGGAAAAAAAAGAGTACAGTATAGCTGTACTATTGAGGCACAACTAAGCCTCCAGACAAGCAACAAGGCTTTTCCGACTCTAGATGGCTAGGGTCAGATTGGCGCCTGAAACAGTACGATAGTCTGATGGGGAAATAACTGGGTCAAACAGATTGTCTTTAGCAGCATTTGAAAAGTTATTTTAAAAACTAATTTATCCCAGTTACTCACTGTAATGTTAAATACTAACTCAATGTTTTACTTGTTCCATGCCATAACTTTCTGCTGTGTTCGGGGAGGAGAGCTTTTTCTGGGGGGGAGCGGGGAGAAACCTGACACATTTCATTAAAAATGTATTTAGAAATAGTCTTAAAATTAATTAGAAGACATAACTTTAAAATGTTACCCTCGGCAAGCCCTTCAAAAGGCTGCTGTTGTACCCACTCTGTGCATTTCTTTTGAAATCTAACATGATAATCATGCTCTTTCTACAAAAAGTGGGGATAATCTACTAGCAATGATATTATTTGTGATCTTTGAAGCATTTATTTCTGGGACAGAGGGACTTGAGCCCAGCACAAGACCACAGTCGCCAAAATCAAAGGGCCTGGTACTTGAAGACCGCCAAGCTATTATGGCACAAGATGCAGAAAATCCCAGAAAACATCTTCCAATCTCAGGCAGAAAAATGAAATAATGACAAAACAAACACTCTTACTAGATCTGACAGCAACCCCCTAAGTCATCATTCATCTTTCCAGTTTTTCAATTATTCTTACACTCGTGTGGGTTAATATAATCAAAAAACAGATTGGATCTTCCCCCAAACACACTGTCACACTCTTGTACACAAGCTGCTTATCAGCAATGCTGTCAATAACATGTAGGACTGGAAACAAAAAAAAATGAAATTTGTAAATTGATTTAAAAATCCATCTGGAATGAATAAGGCAAGTCACAGAGCAGCTGGCAACACAGCTAGTTTCCACAGCTATCTAGTTCAGAACAGGACTTCAAAAGAGAACTCTTTAGACACTGCTATAGGATTTATTTCTGTCTCACAGTCTAAATAAGGCAAGTGCCAAGCTTTGAACCACACAAGAAGGCATTCAATTTAGAACAAGACCCACTTCTGCAGATAAAAATCCCCTTATCAGCAGCAGAAATGGGTTGTCACAAGAGCTGTTCCACATCAAGCTTAGTTTTAAAATGATGCTGGAGAAAAATACCACTGCCGCTCTTAAGACTGTTGCTGGAAAGAAGCCAGGCTTGCATGCAAAACAGGTTCATGAACTTTACCCAAAATACAGCTCAATACAATTTTGAAAGGAGAAACTCCTTCACATTTTTTTCATAGTCAGGAATTCTAATAAATGCACTGTCAAAATATATTAACAGAAATATGCTTTGTTTAACAGGATTTAACTGTATCAGGAAAAAAACAAATAAATCAAACCAAACCAAACCATGTGGCACCTTAAAGACTAACTAATGTGAGCTTTTGTGGACACATCCACTTCATCAGACATAGGGAAATGAAATGAAATCATGGATCAATTTCGCAACTAGTACATTCTAAATCCAGAAAAACATCTACTTCTGCTTCATTGACTTCCTGGAAAATCCCCTGATGTTAGGAAAGTGTGAAGGCAAGAGGAGAAGGGGACAACAGAGGACGAGATGGTTGGACAGTGTCATCGAAGCTACCAACATGAACTTGACCCAAGTCCAGGAGGCAGTGGAAGACAGGAGGGCCTGGCGTGCTCTGGCCCATGGAGTCATGAAGAGTTAAACACAACTTAATGATTAAGCAACAACAACATTCTAAATATTCATTTGCTGTATGAGTCTTGGATGTGTGGTTACATCTCACATACAGTAATTAATAGCCTCTGTTCAGTGTTGAGTTCTATTGTAAACCTTTCTACAGGAGACAGAAAACAGATACCAGGCATGAGCAAAGCGGGGGGGGGAGAAACATCAGAATCTGATTTTGCTAATTCTGCTTTAACATAAAATTACTCTTATTCCATAGAAGGTGTCTATCTCCGGACTAGATCAGACGGAAAGCTCTTTAATCTCTCTAGATTGAGAGCGAGGACCAAAGTCCAACTGAAATGCATACGGGACTTCCTCTTCGCAGATGATGCAGAAGCATGGACAGCTTTTTTTAAAAAAAATTGGGTGGCTTCTCAAATTAAAAAGCAACATGCATGGCTTTTTTGTTAATTAAAAAAACTTTGGGGGGGGTTGTTCTCAAGTGTTGGTTTGTGTGGCCTTACCTCTAGAAGTCGCCTGCACTAATTTCCACTACTGTATATATACAGATGCAAACAACAAGGGACGTGGTGGCGCTGTGGGCTAAACCGCAGAAGCCTGTGCTGCAGGGTTAGAAGACCAGCAGTCGTAAGATCGAATCCACGCGACGGAGTGAGCTCCCGTCGCTTGTCCCAGCTCCCGCCAACCTAGCGGTTCAAAAGCATGCAAATGCAAGTAGATAAATAGGGACCACCTTGGTGGGAAGGTAACAGTGTTCCATGTCTAAGTCGCACTGGCCATGTGACCATGGAAGATTGTCTTCGGACAAAACGTTGGCTCTATGAGCACCGCCCCCTAGAGTCGAACATGACTGGACAAAAATTGTCAAGGGGAACCTTTACCTTTACCTTAAACAACAAGGACAAAGAGGCATGCAGAGTTCTGTATCCTCTCTCTTTCTCTCTCTCCCCCCCTTTGCCTCTTTTAGTAACTGTAAACAATGTTCTTTTCTGCTATCTTTCAGCTTCTAAAATACAGAGATAAGTAGGCATGACTAAAGCAGTAACGTTTTATCTTTCTTAAGTGCACTGAGATTAACTCTCACAGAAATCCAAAATAGCCAAAGATAATTGGAGAGAATAATGCAGAGCATTCCCCTAATGACAGCCTGTTGACAAATATCATTTGCAAATGTATGTTTCAAGTTTTGCTACTAGAGTTTTGCTACTCAGTCATGGGGTATCTTCTCAGCAACTTCCTGAGAATTCTTTGGTTGAGCAAATGGTGAAATAACACAAGTAAAGGTGTATTTAAGTATGTAGCATACTGCATTTTTAGTGTGAATTTCCACACTAAGGTGTCCCCCACCTTTGGAACGATCCAAGGCTCCCATGGAATTCCCTTCGTCAAACGGAGGGGGAGGGACATAGTATGAAGGGATCCCATGAGAACCTCAGGACCGGGGTATGCAGAAACGTGTTACAGTATTTTAAAAAAATCACCACAGCTGATAACATAATCACCTTCATGTGGTGTAGCTATGCAAACAGATTCCAACCATTAATCAACTATATTTCTGATTTTTTAGAACCTCTCACACCCCTCCTTTGCATTTAAATATTATTGCGGACTAAACTTATGAAACGTCAATGCATACATTCTAGATATTTGATGTGAAAACTTTGGCAGCAAGTCATTCAGCATGTTAGATCATGCGGCGGTAGTCTCAAGAATAGACTACTGTAATACTTTCTATGGAGGGCTACCTATGAGGCCGATACGAAAACTTCAGCAGGTCCAGAACATGGCAGCCAGGTTATTGGATGGATGGATGGATGGATGGATGGATGGATGGATGGATGGATGGATGGATGGATGGATGGATGGATGGATGGATGGATGGATGGATGGATGGACGGACGGACGGACGGACGGACAGAAAGAAATTAAGAAAGAAAACATCCCTCCCTCCCTCCAAGGATAGGAACCAAAAGCTAGCAACACACAACATACAAGAGCAAGCAATGCTGCTGTTTCTCCTGGCAGAAATAAAAAAGATCCAATGTTAAAACATGCTGTTTGAATCTCAGCATATGCAAAAATGTTACATATATTAAGGCCACAATCTCATGTACACTTTCTAGATATAGAGTAGCTTTGATTGGACTGTCAAATGTGAAATGGACATCTCTGCCAGTTTTCATATCTAACAAGACAGGGGTTGGACTCAATGATGCATAGGGTTTTTTTTTCCAGCTCTACAGTTCTAAGCTTATTATTATAATTTAAAAAGAACATATGCCATTTTATGTACAGCTATCCTACCCTACCAATATGGATCAATACAGCTGTCATGTTGGTAACTAGGTCATGCTTGAGAACTAGTACATGCTTCACACCAGAAATGAAGATTCTCTTTCTCATGGTCCACCCTCCTCTGAAATCAATTCATGCAAAATTGTTCTGTTTGCTCAAGCCCCCACCCCTATCCCCAGCCATTCTCCTCAAGGATGTATTACCATGGCAGGTGAGAAGTTACAAAGCAATGGTATTTCAGCACCATGTTTATGCAGACAGGAATCTAGCAGTCTGGATGGTTCCTGAGCAATGCCTGTAGGGGCCTCCTGGTGTCAGGACCGAGACAGACTGAAGCTCTGCAAAGACCTCTTCTAAGGAAGAAGTCTGGGATTATTAAAAACAAACCAACGAAAAACCAAGAACAACTTTCATGGGAAATCTGGATGAATCTTCACTAGATACCCCCATAATTCCTTCCATACCAACCACTTTTGATGCTGATTCTCTTCCTTCCTTCCAGGGCTTGTCTGTTGCTTTTACCTATCTGACAAGCCCTCTCGGTGGATAAAAATCAACTATCTTTTAAAATATCAATTCAAATCACAATTTAATTTTAAAAAATGTCAAAAATCCAAAGTTTTATTTAAATCATGATTTAAATCGATTTGATATAAATCAAATCCACCCTGCCTCTTCCTCCTCACTATCTGTTTCTCAGATGAGAGGGAAGGGGTTCTGGATTTGTGGGGACAGAAAGAAGACAGAATGGGCCTCTGGGCCCTTCTGGGCCTCTTTATTTTGCCCTGGAGCCTTTCATGAAAAAGGTGCTAAATGGGAGAGGCAAAAGACTGTCTCATTCACACAGGAGATGGTGCTGTGAGAGGCATGACCAAAACCTGTACCCAAACCGTCCTTTTCTGGTGGAAGTGATAAATGGGCTCTTCTTGAATAAGCATACCTGCATTTTAAATATGGGCCTTATCACCCATGGTGCCCCATATTACAGCACTTGCTGTGGGTGCAAGAACAAGTTCTGCTGTGTCTCCAAGTGGGACCCCCCCCCCTCTAGTCGGCTTCAGGTTTTAGCTGGGGACTTTTTTAAGCTTTTGGTCTTCCTCAGGTGCATCGCATGGTTTCTCCCTTTTAATGGCTGCTCTAAAAACCTCTGAAGTTCCTTCTATTCCAAAGAAGAGGAGGAGGAGGACAGAGAGGAGGGTGGGGGCTGTTTAACCTCACACTGTGCCAACCAGCCTGATGCAAGCACTACTCAATGTTCCTCTTTGAAGCAGACTCTGGTTATCTACTGAGCTGGAGCTGGAAAGGAGGATATGATGGGTGGTTGCTGTGGCTTCCATGTCAAGAAAAGGGTTAACAACCATTTGCCTGTCACAGGACTTCACAGCTCTTCCTCCTAGTCTTCATGTAATGTTTTGCCAGTATCTCCTAATGGCCAAAGATGGGAACAAGTGGCAGCAGAGAGAAGATACAGATATAAAAGGGTAGCAACTGGAACATCCTCCTGTACACCAAAAGGATGAATACCTGACTCACATCCTTGCGCAGCACTGTAGTACTGTCCAATGGTTTGAAGGGTGTGCATGCATTTTTTTAAAAAATGATTCTTCTATCACAGTAGGAACTAGAAACAAACATGTCTCAGTCCACAAGGCAGGAAAGCAAACTGGAGCCCTACAGAAGGGGAGCAGCTCATATGAAATACAAGACCGAAGTCTTCCTTCCAGTTCCAGTGGAAGGAAGGGGCTTTCCTCTCACTAGTTGACCTCCTCGGTTCAGACACAGACTTTTAGACTTATTGCAACCTCACATGCTGCCTTTAGTAGGTGTGGCTGGGGGAGATCTTTCTGGGGCTGGGGTGACTGTTAATCTGTCCAGCATTAATCAACAGTTCATGCCCTGCCTCTGAATTCAAAGAGAGCCGTGCCTCTCTGCTAAGAGCTTCTTTTTTCTTTCGATTTAGATTGCCGGAAGCAAACAAGGCCTGTTGACACCTTTTGCTCAAAAGCAGTTCCTCTTTTTTGTCAGTTTGATGTTTGATCCATTCAATTGTATATGAATGAAAACAATTTATTCTTTCTCTAACTACAGCAATGTCTCAATGTGACTTATAAGTGCCAGTTGATGGGAAAAAGAGGTGAACTAAATTGGGGGACCTGAAGCTATTCTGTGCTGTGAATCCCTGCACTTTTGTTGCAAAGTTAGAAGAATTGGACTAGAAATCCAAAATTCTGCAACAAAAACCTTGCTTTCTGCCTGGCCATGCTTCAGTAGTGAGGAGCTCAACATTTCACGTATTAATGTGAATTATTCAAAAGTGCCCTGAACGAAGATCACATCTAAAGAATTTAAATACCTAGATATCACTCTTAAAACAACATACCTATTAATATGGCATTACACCTAATGTGCATTTTGCACTATTTATTTACTGCCTAGATCAGAGGTGGTCAGGGCTGGTGAGACCAGGGGCAATCCTTCTTCTGAAATTGCTGTCCGTCACATGCTGCCAATGCCAAAAACTGAAAATGGAATTGCCTGCAAATGGTACCCCCAATCCTGTGCTCTGGAGGCCTTCTTGGTAGGCAACAGGAAAACATGCACAACCCCATGCCTTGTTTTATGCAAGACTCACATTTCCTGTATTCTCTTTGTTTTTTAACCTTTTTTTTTTTTTGAGTGAGAGAGGGTAGACATTGGGGAAATGCAAAAATGGATGGGAGGCTACATGTGGCCTGTTATCCTCAGATTTCCCCTCCCCCTCCCAGTCTAGACACTTTTGCAATGTGTAGACTTCGTTTTTCAGCATGGAACAGAAAATCAATATGCACAAAATATATTCTCCCCTATTTGCCTTGTCCAGTTCTCCAGAAAATAATCTGAAGGATGTAAACATGCCAAAGCCGTTGATACATAGAGTTTAAACAGCCTCAAGGAGTTACAAAGAACAAGAGAACAAACAAGTATAGCTGCTACGAAACAAAAACAACCAAAGAGGCATGATTTTACTTCTCTCTCTGGAAACCTGGCAGCTTAGTTGAACTATGGCAGCTACTACTGGATTTAACTTCACTCTAATATTTTAAGCTGGCAAGGGAGCTCATTTATCATTATCACTGTAATCTAAAAATGTTCTATTAAATGGCTCTCTTTTTAACAGCCCTTTAACTGAACATATGATTAATACAGTAATCACCACAGCATAATAACCACCAGTGAGAGATGGCCCATATTTCTCATTTGCTTATTGATCCAATTAAATCACTAAAAACCAAGCCCAAATAAAAACATGTTATTTTCCAGTTGAGATTAAGGAAACATGCAAGACAGTCAGTTTTATTTTACATACTTAACCAGATGGCCTTTCAGATTTAATTGAAGCACTTAGATGATTCTTGCTTAGACTGAAGCTGGACCCAGGACTCCAATCCCAGGCTATAAATCCAATGCCCCTATAAACCAATCAAACTAATGAATCACCAAGAATACTGGGGACCTGCAGCAATAATCCCAGTGGCCAATGATGATGCAGGATCAATATTTACACCAGTATTTACTGTAACACATAATAGCAAAGACTATATATATAACCCATCTGTCACAGAAGCACCCCCGGCCGAAGATCTGTTTCCAAGTGCTGGCTTTAACCTATAAAAGCCCTAAATGACTTGGGTCCAAGCTATCTCAAAGACTCCATCTCACTTGATGAGCATTCCTGGGTGTTAAGATAATCGGGGGAGGCTTTTCTCGATCCCACTACCTTCACAGGTGCGGGAGAGGGCCTTCTCTGTCGCTATTCCCATACTCTGGAACTCCCTTCCATAGAAGGCCAGGCTGGCTCCATCTTTGCTGTCCTTCTGCAAGCAGGTGAGAACCTTTCTCTTTGGGGAGGCTTTTCCTTTGTGTGTGGCTGTCTAAGAGAGTGGTTGGTGTTTTTTTTTTTTTTTTAATGGGATAGTTTGGATTTTTGTTCTTCAAAATCTGTTTTACTAATGCTTTTACCTACTATATTTAATATAATGTTTATCGAATTCATTTTTAATATTTGAGTAATTTAGTGTTTTTAGTTTCTAACATTGTATTTTTAATTATGAAAACCACCTTGGGTCCTTTTTTAGGAGAAAGGCAGGGTAAATAAGCAAACAAACAAATAGGAATAAAAAAATTGACTTCTCTTGTACTTTTTCTAAAATGTAAAGCTGCATGAAGGTTAAAACTGAAACCATATGCCAAGCTACTGTTAGAATAAACAGCCATAACTGGAAACTCTTGTCTTGTATTTTTAAACTATCAATACATGTTTAATGTTTTTAAATTTAACACCTTGGGGTGTTTGCCTCAGAAGGAAAGGTGCCATTGGCAACCTGTCCCTCTCCATATTTCTAATGCTGCTTCAGCTCCATTTCCAATCACAGCATTCCTAAGGGTTCATTTGAAAGTATTCAGAAGTGATTTACCAGTCCCTCCTTCTGGTGGCACTCTGGATTGTGCAATTTGCACAAGGTAATTGGGCAAGTGACCTTGACTGTCCCCTTTTTTGGATGGCACAGTGGGCATTTAAACTCCTAATCCTTGGCTCCACAGCCAGACACTCCAATGGGCAATACCAGCTTCGTAAATTAGTACAGCTACATGAAGAGACAGCTGTGTTTGATAGAACTGATGCAAGACACAATGGTTCATGAGTATGAAGCCTTCTTGTCCATACTGTGTTGCTCTGGTCTAAACTTAAGCTTGCGAGTTCAGGGTATCATCTCAACAATTCTCAAAAGTATTGTCAATCAACTGTTACTTCTGAAGTTATGGAAGTTTTCACACTATGTTGAAATACTTCTCCCTTATCCTAAGTTCTTATCTTTGACAGTAAATAATGTTGATAGTGTGAATATAAGTTTTTTTTAAAAAATATACTGTATATATTATACTAAGTATTAATCTATGCTAAAACCATGCCAGTAGATTGGGGGGGATGTAGAAAACTCACATTACTACAGGTAATGCAGCCCACGGAAGCTCTTGTGGAAGCAGCAGGGGCTCCAAGCTCCAAGAGCTTGGTCAATTTTGCATTACTGGGAAGTTTATACATGCTTACACTCAAACTATAATCCACTGAGCTTCAAGATTTCCAGATATTTATTTATTATTTATTTATATTTATTTATTTTTTGTTTATTTGTACACCCTTAATACACTGTCTTATTTCATAGTTACATGAATATTAGCTGACATCTTCCATACTTCTAGAAATCTCATGCTCTTCTGCCAGCATTGTTGCTAAAATATAGACTTGCACAAATAATTTGGACATTTAAAAGTGATGAAAAGTAAACTTTTCCCAGTCTAAGTCAAGTAAAGACTGAATAAAACCAACACTCCCAGGTTTATGGTTGCAAAGGACATTTTTATGCAAAAGGAGAGTTTCTGAATTTCTTAGTTCTTAGTGACAGAAAATACAGTTTTGCAAAACAGTTTTTCTCTCCTTGTACTAGTTCTGTCTTACACAACACTGTCATGTATCTTGGGGTGCAAAGTGATATCACATGAACATATCCTGTGTTTTAAAAATAAAACACATGAATTGGTTCCTCTGTCAAACAGTGCTAGTGATATAAAATTAAATATAGTTTTATTGAAAGTGTTATGTTTGTTGCAGAGTGCGGGCGGAATACAAGTCGAATGAATGAATGAATGAATGAATGAATGAATGAATGAATGAATGAATGAATGAATGAATGGATGAATGAATGGATGAATGAATGGTTACTCATTTATATTTCACATTTCTTCTTCACAAGACATAACTTTTGCAGGTTACTAGGTCACATGATGTTTACTTCAAATAATCTAGACCTGAAAAGCGCCCATAAGCAGAAACTGATTTCTAGCATAACTATTCGAACTTTCTCCTCCATTCTTCTCTTGGGTCTTGTGAGAATGTTATTGTGTCAGTACAGAATAATAAGCAAGATCTGTAGAGATATACTGTATTTCTTCAGGGCAGGATGATTAAAACTCCACACTTATGCCAAGATCCATAAATTCAACATTAACTGATCCTTCAAAACTGAACTGATTTCTTTCCTTCAGTTTCTTAGAAAAGACAGACAAAACCACAAGGAGACAAAGGAAAATAGAGGCATGCTCTTGCTATTGTAAAAAAAAATCATCTTATTATCAAGTGTCATTTCTGTCAGTTTCTTACCTCTTAGTACTGACTTCAGATTCAGCTTGGCTTGACGATGCAAATCCTCCACACAAGCTGGCCTTGAAGAAGGTAGAAACACATTCTCCTGCTGATGCCAGGGCGCCGTGTAATGGACGGTCCATCTACTCTCTTCATCTAGATTGGAGACAGCTGCAAAAAAGACAAGACGACAAAGAAATGTAGTACTGCTAATAAAACAAAAGTACCAAAGTTCTCAAGATTAGCTGATACATTTGTATAAATGGAGGGGAAAATATCAACCCTTTTGAACATCTCATCGTCTTTTTTTTTTTTACCAGTCATAATGTTTTGCTTCCAATACCACTTATTGCTCTTCAGATTAATCATACACTGCCATGTAGTTTAGTACAACAGTCTGAAAAGTAACAATGAGAGTCCTATAATTAAAAATGGAAATATTAAGGGGGGGGGGAAACACACACAGAGCAAATACTTCATAGTTGCAGCCCAGGACAGATATAAAAGCCTATCAGCACATGCAGGTCTTCAGTTCATGGTATCCAAAAGGCTTCCTCAGTCTCTTAGCAACCAGCAACAACACCCTGTGTTCCAGACCCTCGTTGCCTTAAGCTACTAGAAGAACAAGCTGTCAACAGAGCTTCTCTAGCCATTCTCACAGCTACACATGGAAAAGAAAGGAGGGAGTTCCCTCTTGTATGCAGGACTCTTGTCTCTTTGGAGCTTTAAGGCTAAATCCAGCACTTTGATTAGGGCCCAGGATCAAAATGGTAACGCAAATGAACAAGATTAGGAACAAAATGCTGCCCATAGTCCATGGACACTAAAAACTAGCACTAAGTTCTCTGCCACACGAAGCTTTTGAACTGTTCTCAATGAAGTACCACACACAGCCCATTGCAATAATTCAATGCATTCATCATAGCTGGTAAAATGTATCCATAGTAATGGCAGCCACCAAAAGAACTCAGTCACATAATAAATCAATCTTTTAAGAGATATATGCTCCTACACAGGAAGCCTATAACACCAGCTAGCTGTATAGCTCAGAGGTTTAGATATCTGGCTGTATAGCCAGAGGTTGAGAATTCAGTTCCCCAGTGTGCATCCCAGAAGAGCCAGCCTGTGCAAGCCGCACAGCCCCAGAATACCTCCAGAAGAAGGAAATGTCAAACCGCTTCTGAAAAGGGTCACCGTAAGTCAGAAATGACTTGACAGCACACAAACAGTACATTCTATCAAACTATCAAAACCTATCTTGGCTAAGTTCAGTTCATTATCAATTTTCTTCTGCTTATTGAGCTCAAAGTGTTCGGGTCCAAACAATAACAGGTTCCTGGATGCAATAAAAATGGAATAGTGGTTGTTGTGGGTTTTTCGGGCTTCTTGGCCGTGTTCTGAAAGTGGTTCTTCCTAACGTTTCGCCAGTCTCTGTGGCCGGCATCTTCAGAGGACAGCAAACTGTGCTCTGGGTAGGCTTGAGAGTGGGTGGAGTATTTGTGGCTGTGAGAAGGCTAGTTTGTGAGGTAGGCTATTGTCCTAATCAGGATATGGTTGATTAATGTGTTTTGTTGTGGATGTATTGTTTTGATAAGGAGGGGAGATTATCTGTCCCTGTGGTTGATGGGTGTCATTAGCTGGTCTTTTGTGTGCAGTAATCCCCTGACCTTGTGGCTGGGTAGAGTTCGTTGACCTTTTGCACTCTGTGTTTTTGAGAGCTGGGAGCCAGGTTTTGTTGAGTTTCAGACATTCCTCCTTCCGGTTGAAGTTTTGTTGATGCTTGTGGATTTCAATGGCTTCCCTGTGCAGTCTGACGTAATGATTGCTGGTGTTGTCCAGTATTTCAGTATTTTGAAATAGAATTTCATGTCCAGTTTGTTTTATGGCATGTTCAGCTACTGCAGATTTTTCTTGTTGTTTTAGTCTGCAGTGTCTCTCATGTTCTTTGATTCTGGTGTGGATGCTTCGTTTTGTGGTTCCAATGTATACCTGGCCACAACTGCAAGGTATCCGGTATACTCCTGCAGTGGTGAGGGGGTCCCTTCTGTCCTTTGCTGACCATAACATTTGTTGTATTTTTGTGGTGGGCTTGAATACTGTTTGTAAGTTGTGTTTTTCCAGAAGTTTCCCCATGCGGTCTGTGATCCCTTTGATGTACGGCAGAAATACTTTGTTTGTGGGTGGCTGTTTTTCTTCTTCAGTTCGGAGTTGTTTTCTTTGTTTGATGGCTCTTGTGATTTCATTTTTGGAGTAGCCATTTGCCTGTAGGGCCCAATTCAGGTGGTCGAGTTCAGTGTTGAGAAACTGAGCTTCACAGTTACGATTTGCACGGTCTACCAGTGTTTTGATTATGCCTCTTTTTTGCCGTGGGTGGTGGTTGGAGTTTTTGTGTAGGTACCTGTCTGTGTGGGTGGGTTTTCTATAGATCTTGTGTCCCAGTCGGAGGTCAGTTTTGCGTAGGAATGGAATATCTTATTTTAGAAATTTATATTATACTCTACTTTATAAACAGATCAACACTTGAAAACAATCAGTACAACAAGAAATGCAACCTAGGAAGTTCTAAAACCAAAATCATAGCCTTAGAATAGGCTAGAACACTACTAAAACTATGGAGTCAAAACTTTACATTAAAAGTCTAGCAAAATAAAAAGGTCTTAGTTACAATGGAAAAGGTTCTGTTTCACATCACAACCAATCATGTTTCTGAAAGTGGTGGGTCCAAAGTTGAATGGGTGGTAGCATCATATGGGAAGAAACACTCTTTGAAGTATATTGAAACTGTTTGGGGTTTGTAGGGAAGAGCCAGGACTTGAACTGAAAAGCCAGTAAAGTGGAAACTTAGTACAGCAAGTTACAAAAAGTAATCCAGCTATACTTTGCAAGAATGAATATTTATGACCATTTTAAAAGACAGCTCCTTGTAGAATGTGTCACAGTACTCCAGCCTCAGTAGCAACAGCATACTGATGATGCTTTAATTTGACCACCATCCCTAGTGACTACAGGATATACTAAATTATTTATTTATTTATTACCTTTATACCCCACCCATCTAGACACATGTCTACTCTGGGCAGCTAATCCAGTCAAGCCAGCTTGTTGTTGTTCTTGTTTAGTCGTTAAGTCATGTCTGACTCTTTGTGACCCCATGGACCCGAGCACGTCAAGCCCTCCTGTCTTCCACTGCCTCCTAGAGTTGGGTCAAATTCATGTTGATAGCTTCAATGACACTGTCCAACCATCTCGTCCTCTGACGTCCCCTTCTCCTCTTGCCCTCACACTTTCCCAACATCAGGGGCTTTTCCAGGGAGTCTTCGCTTCTCATGAGATGGCCAAAGGAAAAACAAAAACACTCCTATTCTGCACTGCTCACTACAAAGGTTCCCATGCTCTTACCCAGTAACATTTTGGCAGTGACATGACACATCAATATTTCAATTCCACCACCACCCTCCAACCCAGGAATTAAAAGCACAACCTTTCCAGACAGAGCAGGCAGGCAAAGAGATAGGAACAGAACCAACAGAGGAAAGGCATAAGATGCACAGAATATGATTCTGGTTCTATATCTCAGCATTTTTAAAAATGTGCAGGCTATCCACTTTTCAACAGGATTCTGGCAAACCTGTGCAATGCTGAGTAGGTGCCAAAGTTAAGCAGACATGGCTAGAAAATTGAAAGCAAAGGCTCAAACTCAATCTTTGTTCTCAACCTGGCTTACCAGTTTTGCTTCTCATCTGCATAATAGGAATAATTTTTCTTTACAGCCTGATTACTTAAAATGTTTGGAGACCAGCAGTACAATAAAGATGTGAGTACAAATTCTGAAGGGACACTAAAATAATGCCACTCAATTGTGATTTAGAAATACTGTACCTTGTTCTGGAACTATTGGCTAAAATCCTGTGCTGTCAGGGCAACAATATCAGCAGCAGGGGGAGAACCAAGAATTCTTCCTTATGTCCCATGGCTTGTCCCGGTTGTGTGCAGTCCCATTTTGTGTGAGCCATGCAAGATCTGGGACAGGATTAGGAGCTCACCAATTACCAGTCATCTCCCCTACCAGCCGGGGGGGGGGGAATTTTCATTAATGAAAGAGTTCCTGCTTCCATCCTGGGGCTCACACACAAAGGCACTGATAATATACAAGTCCCACAAGCTGCAGGACAAATGCAAGGACTCTTAATAATTAAACAGCTCCCCCTGCAGGTGATGTCATCACCCTTACACAGGTGTAATGTACAGAACAGGATTTTTGCCAGTAACTTCAACATACATACCAAATACCAGTATTTCTGTTTTCTTAGATCTGCCAGAACACGTTATTACTCTTTCTTGCAGAAGTTACCTCTTCTGGTCCTCACGTACCATTAATATATATAGCATAAACATTCCATATCAATGAAACTGAGAGTGGGGAATGTGTGGCAAGGGAAGGGACTATTTGGTATAAGTATTCTGTATCACTGATGGCAAAGGTGGAGAACTGTTTGTTTATGTATACAGTACAAGCATCTCAATTCACATTTGTTTATCTATGTTAACCAGCCTTTCCTGAGTTTATTTATGTCATTAAAACATCAGAACACACTGCATATTTTTTTTCAAAATGCCAGCAATCACGTCTACATTTTGTCATCTCCCATCTAGTTTTATGTAACAAATTCTCATTCTCAAAACTTATTTGGAAGTGCTAATGAACTAAGTCAAGAACACTATACTGTATGACTTTCAGCTCTTCAAGCAAAAAACACATGTGTGCCTTTCCCGCCCATCCCAAGCCCCAACATGCCAACATCACACATTCCCTCACTGCCCTATGTTTGAATTTTCACTCTCTCTCTTTGTTGTACATTATCGAAGCCCCACATTTTTAAAGCTCATGTACACAAAGATTTTCAACATTATTCTTTTCATCTCCTTGAAGTTGTCGCTGCTCTGTGAAGGCTATTTAAAATCATCAACACCCTTAAAGAGATCATCTGACTTGGGAAACTTACCCAAACACAGGATGATTCTCACCATGAGGTATACTTTTCACACCGAGCAAGCACATCCTTTTGTTGCTCACATGACAACAAAACAAATCACTGTACAGCAATTACACATTAAGAAGATTACACCTTGTAAGAAAGTATATACTGTAATCCTTAAAAAGTAAACATATAAATGGGAAAACATTCAGCCCTGGGGTTGGGGGAAGACTGCCTTTTGCCACATCAAACCAAGCTCCCCATGCTAATTCTTATCATTTATGTTTGTTGTAGATATTGTCAAATTAATGGTTGTTTCATATGCAGCATACAAGTACAATAGAGTTCTCCTTAAGCAGTATTCAAGACCTCCCACCTACTGAGAAGACTCTAGTATGTGCCTGAGGCATTCTAAAATCACCTACTTTCATTTCTACTGGGCATGATGGACACCTCATGCAGCAAGGTAATGCTGACACAATGCATGACTGTCTTCTCTGTCCTTCCTAACTAGAGGTCAATGCCAAAAGATAATGAAGAAGAGAAGGCACCTACTGCCTGATGACATCAATCACTTGCAGTCTTGTAAAAAATGAAAACTATATTAAATATCTGCCACAAAGAAAACAGCTTCCAAAGGTGACAAATAGTAGCTGCAGAATTATATTAGCCTGGCTACATTACTGCCTGCTGTTCTCTAGTTATACCAAGTTTCATTCTGAGTTAAAAACCCAAGTACCTTTGTTTAAAAGTGTGCATGCACAGCACTATCAAAGGAAATCTGTACCAGCTTGTTGTCCTGAACAAAAGCTGTTTCAGAATCCATGTTGGAACACATTTACCATCAATACATTTATGGTAAGTTTGCACTGAAGCAATAAAGAGCTTTTTGCCTGCAAACAGCTCTGCCCATGTACAACAGCAGAGAAATAACAGAGAAAGCAGAGGGCACAGTAAAATTTTAAATGGGCAAGCATCTCAGCACACTGATCTATCTCCTGCAATAAAGAAAAGCTTTCAGTTCTCATTTTATTGTACCAAAAAGTAGTATTGGCTTTCTATGGATGACTCAGGCAGACAACTGACAATGAGCAGGCTGTTACCCCAAAAAGTTTACTATTGTGACTGCTGCTGCTACAACGACAGGTGCTTAGTATATTGCCCTCAAAGTTTGTCTCTACAGAATATATTCACCATCATAAACTGCCTCTATGAACTGCAAAAACATGATAAACTAAACATGCTATACAATAGGAGAACAGAAAGCTATTTTACATTTCTGTAATATAAACTGAAATTATCTAAAGAGATTGAAATGCAATGTTTACTTACTCTTTTTCTTGAAATATTTGATTAAGGATTTGAGCTTTGTATTGATAAGCACGACCATTTCAGAACAGCCTGTGCTGCTTGCTCCAGCAGTCTGGATCTCATAGAAAGCAAGAATATCATGCAGAAAACTAGTTCCCAAAGCTTCCCCAATAGTTCTTAAAATCCTTGTTAACTTTCTGAATTGCCCTGTCACCCCTCCCCCTTTTATTTCTTCTTTAAGGGCAAGCGCAAAGTTGCAGGAAACGTCCTACCAATTAAAAACCATCACCAGTCCTTGAACCTAAAGCTTCCTTCTGAAACATAAGGCGGGCACAGCAACAGCCAGCGACAACATGGATGAAAGGGGGGAGGGGGGAGCTAATCTTTGTTCATGTTTGCATGGAAGCAAGACAGATTTCTGCTTCAGTGCTCTTTCATGGATATCTCCTACTCCCCTCCAGGAAAGCAACAGTCCCCACCTCCCTTTCCAGGTTGTACTCCAGAAGAATGAGTAATCGTAAATAACTTCCTTTGGTATTACTCTAAGAGGATCTTCAAAATCCTTTCCAGAACAGAAGAGGTGGATGCTTTCTTGGCCACGCTTATTATTTTCCTGGCTAATTGTGAATACACAGAATGAGAATTGCCCAGACTCTGAAGCTTTCAACTGTTGTTTCTCCACCCAGCCCCTCCTTTTCTTTATCAAGGGCAACCTTTAGACTCGGCAGGGCTCCAGCACGGCAACAGAATCTCAACAGAACTGTGAAGAACTGAACATTTGTTTTTCTCTTAATCTCTTCATTTGGATTGCTTTCAACACACATAAGGGTGCCACCACCTTCCACATCTTCATGCACATCCCCACCAACTACCTATCTGGTGACAAAAATTAGTATTGCACACTCCATCTTTCCATTTATTCATTTACATGCATTGTTCCAAGTTACCCTAGAAAAGAAACTATGAATACAAATGGTTACATTGACTGTACAACCTCTATGGGCCAATGTGTTATTTAAAACATTCAACTACAAATATTATAAATATTATTTGTAATCAAATCAATAAGTATTATTTATTTTCTACAAGAAATGAAGAGATCGTGAAATGGAACCAGGCATTTCTGTCCTCCCATTAGAAATGATTCTTGTGTCCCAAAATGCTAACTATAGCATCAATGTGCTCAGCAGGGCATGGCCTCCAACACAATGCCGAGGCTCAAGAAGTCAGTCCGCCTTTTCAATGAAGGCAAGCAATGTCTTGGCTTGTCATTGAAAGGAATTCTTATTTCCTCAAAGGAACGCCAGCAACAGGGACCCTCCCACCCCACCCCAATCCTTCCCAAAGAGGCCACATATGCTGGAATCCTTGGGGTAGCACATGGAAAAGCAAATGCTTCCTGAAAAAACATCCCCAGCCCGGATAGATTTCTAACAACCACTATTGCACAGAACAAATAAGGGCACTGTTAAAAACAAAAATGGAAAAGCTGAATTGTGACAGAGTGCCGTACAACTGATGGCTGCAGCAGACTTGATTTCAAAGTACCCATGGAGCTTAGCAAGATGAATGCAATAAAAACAGAGAAGCATTTGGAGGACTATTTGGCACAGATAAACACATCTCTTATACCCTATTGAGAAGTCTCTTTATTTCAATTAGAATTGTTCTGGCCCCACCCCTCTGTCTTGCATCATCTTCACTTATTCCCACAGCCCCCCATGTGCTGGATGTGCCACAAGCACTCTCTACTCAAGTGAGCACTCTACATGTTTCATGAGCTGACTCTACACACATGAGCTCCTCCCTACACAGAGACCCTACGCAAGGATGGAAAATACTATACAGTACTGTGGAACATCCCTTTCCAGCAGCCAAAAGAAGGCAATCAAGGAAAGGACAATGCATTCTGCATTATGTGCCTTAAATGATTTTAATCAGGGTATGAGCAGAATGAACTTCTGAAATGGGTTTCAGTTACGTTTCAGTGTCACCAAGAGAGAGAGAGTGGATTATAAATGGTCTTGGGGAAGAAGTCCCCCTCCCCAGTTTCTACTCTGTCAGGAAAATAGCTTAGTCTTGAGGACTAAGTTGCGGAGGGCACCTTAAAATTTGCCTCTCACCTGTCACCTAAGAAAATAGCAAAACACTAGCATCTGATTCAGTTCACTGTACCAATGTGGGGCTCTGGAGTCTCCAAGAATGTTGGGGTAAATGAAACATGTTATCCAGTTCTGAAGGGGTAATCATAGTGATCATCTAATTTCCTCAAAATGATCTATTTTCAGATGAAGGATTAATGTAATGTGTTTCTAATACAGCAGTTAAATCATTGCATAGGTTTTATTCCACATATTTAAGATGAATGTATTATAAAATAAACACAATTTTCTGCAAAAACTATAATGTGACTGTTATAAAATTCAATGCTGTATTTTGAAAGTACTTTCACATGTTCCAACAACGTGAAACACTAAGAGAGGTGCAATATGATCAGTTTGATGTTCTGTGCTTGAAGTATATTTTCCACCCTTCCCCCCAACCATCCTTTGCTCTCTTTGCATATAAATTTCCAGTTGACCTATTCCATGACTGTCCTCTGGGACAGTCACCCAGACAATCAGAAAAGGCTTTTACTAGGGAAACAATTGAAAATGTTTCTTTTCCCACATTTATATTAGGAAAAAATATTCTTGAATGTTTTAGAAATACATGACTTATAATCATAAAACTGTACAAACTGATGCTAGTGAATCACCAGATTTTTTAAAAAATGATAATTCTAATATATTAAAAGAATATATTAATTAATAAATAAGAAAGTTGTCAGGAAAAATGACTTTTTTGAAATTTGGAGCTGGAGGAGAGGTTTCTGGAAACCAATAGATCATCAGATGGACAAACAACTGGGTCAAATCAAGTCTGAATTCTCTTGAGGCAAAAGTGACAAAATTGATGCTGTCATATTTTAGATACATCACGTGAAGACTAAACTCATTGGAAAAATTATGCCAGAGCAGGCAAGCAAAGAACCAGCAGAGGAAAAGCATAAGATGCACAGAAACTGAATCTGTTTCTATATCTCAGCATCTTTAAAGCCGCAGGCTATCCATCTTTCAATAGAGTTCAATAGAAAAAACAATACCAGAAAAATTTGAAGGTAGCAGGAAAAGAAGAAAATCACAATAAGAGGTGGATTGACACAATAAAGGAAGCCATGAACTTGAGTTGTCTGTGACAAAACATTTTGGAGGTCATAGGATTGCCATAAGCCAGAAACCACTGGACAAAACATTACAACAACATTTTATATTTGTAAGACACTATTCCAAGATTTGGCCATTGCTTGGCCAGAATTAAAAAGTACAACAAATTCACAAAAAACATATAACTGGTCAAGCCAAATACATTGTTAGTGGGCATTTGAAAGCACTTTCTTAGTACTTTTTAAAGAAATAAACCAACTCTAGAAAAGAAAAAAAAACAAAATTTCAGTGAAATGGACTAGGAGGGGCTAAATTACATCCACCTACATCTATACTCCAGAGGACACTGTGCTACCACTGTGAACAGCTGTGTTCCAGTGGTTGGCTGTGGCTGCCACCTCCTCCTCCTCCTCCTTGATGTAGAAAGCCTTGGTCTAATACTTTGTTCTGATCAGCCTTCAGATAGCAAAGCAGGAAAACACTCATTGAATGGGCTGGGGGGCCAGTACTCCATGCTGGGGAAGGATTCTTCATAATAAAGTACTGAGTGGAAACTCTGTACTAGCTATTTTGGCAAGTTGTCCCACTTCGTGAGTGTCAAAAGTTGATGATTCACAAAGCACAAAGTTGCCCCCATGAAGCAATGAATAACAAACTTATTCATCATTTTGTGGGAGGTTATTCAAAAAAAACACCTCCATCCACCCCCACTGCCACCGCCTTAAGGGAATACATGGTGCCCTTTGCAAAGATGGCAGCTGCAGCTTCCCTACCCTAAATGAAGGCACAGCTGCCATCTTTGCAAAGGGCAGCCAGTCTCCCTTTTTACATGCCATGGCTGCAGAGACCAGATGGAGACTTTGGCAGCGGTGGCAGCAATTACGGTAAAGGGGTGTTGCAGGGGGAGCTAATGTAGGGAGAGGAAGGCATGGGGGTAGGCTGTGGGGGTGGGTAGCTGTGGGGGGGGTGGCTGCCTATTGGCCTGCCAATCAACTGATTGGTGGCCGGTAGGACGAATAAAAATGGTAAAAGAGTCGTCAATCCGTATTAATCAGGACTTAAAATCTGACAAATACAGATCAACAAATATTTAACAAATCAGCCATTTTTGTCGAAAAAGCCGATCTGTTTTTATATTCATCCCCATCTCTACTCTGTACCTTTCCTGCCAAATGCAAACACGGGAAAAGAGAAGCCAGCAAATGTGCCTTCTTTTGAATGAGACATAGGGGAGATTTCAGAGAGCCCCACCAATCACCTTCTAGTCATGTAAAATGTCACTAGGAAAGTGGCTTGCGTGGCTCTCCAAAGATCCAATGCCTTAACAAGATCCTTCCTCAGAACATCAGAAGAAGATTTCTAGAGACTTTTGCCAACCATGCTTCCTTCCAAGGAAGTCTCAAAGCAAATCATCAATCAGTCTGAGCTGCTACTTCTGAAAAGAAAAAGAAAACAAAACAATACATGAAGATGATGTTCAGGAGTTGTCAGCAATGTGTCTGCCTGACTCTGGCAGCATCTTGTGCCAGCCCTGCTATGGATCTCTATTCAATGCAAAAAGATACAGTGGTGCCTCGCATAGTGAGGTTAATCCGTTCCGGATTAACCTTCGCTATGGCGAAACATCGCTGAGCGGGACGGGAAAGCCCATTGGAATGCATTAAACATCGTTTAATGCGTTCCAAATGGGCAAAAACTCACAGTTCAGCGATGCATCCCGGTCCGGCAGCCATTTTCGCGCCCTCGGTAAGCGAGGGCAGGGCGCGAAAATGCTGCGCGTGGCCATTTTGGGGCTTCCGGTGGCCATTTTTAAACCGCCGAACAGCTGATCCGCGGCTTCGTTTTGCGAAGATCGGTAAGCGAAACGCTTACCGATCTTCGCAAAGCGATTTTCGGCCATAGGGGCCATCATTAAGTGATCGCATTAGCGATCAAAAAAAGCGGATCGCTATGCGATTTCATCATTATACGGTGCACTCGTTAAGCGAGGCACCACTGTATATGCAAATTAATGTACACCAAGGCTAAGAGCCAGTGTGCTGTAGTCATTGAACAGCTGGACTCACACTGATGAGACTGAGGTTCAAATACCTACCTGGTTAAGAAACTGTTTGGGTGCCCTTGAGCCCATTAGTTATCTCTCAGTTTGATTTACAGCACACAGTATGGAAGGAACGGCTCTGACATGCCTGAATTATTATAGTAAGTGGAGCTTAGGGGTCACAAAGTGATTTTTGCAACCTCTGAGATGGAGTGAGCTATACATTTAAGTTGGGGACGTGGTGGCGCTGCAGGCTAAACCGCAGAATCCTGTGCTGCAGGATCAGAAGACCTGCAGTCGTAAGATCGAATCCACACGACGGAGTGAGCTCCCGTCGCTTTGTCCCAGCTCCTTGCCAACCTAGCAGTTCAAAAGCATCTAAAGGCAAGTAGATAAATAGGTACCACCTTGGTGGGAAGGTAAAATGGCGTTCCCTAATCACCCTGGCCACATGACAATGGAAACTGTCTTGAGACAAGCGCTGGCTCTATGGCTTGAAAAACGGGATGAGCACCGCGCCCTGGAGTCGGACATGACTGGACTATAAATGTCAAGGGGAACCTTTATCTTTATACATTTAATGAATACATATGTATAACCTACATGCACAAATTCTGGAGCAAGCTCACTGGACCTGAGGGATGTGCAGTCTGTTAGAAGGCTCTTACGTAACATATATACAAAAACTACTATATATACTGATTTTTCTTAAGAAAACCATGTTTCCACACAAAATATTTAAGTCTTCTAGATATGCAGCTCACTAGATATTATACTGAAGTGAATTCTACTCTGGTTTGCAACCCATGAAACTGTCTGCAACCCAAGAGACCAAGAGGGCTTACTCCAGAAAAAAGATATGTGTACTACTTAATCCACAGGAAAACCATACATAAAATGGAACTTTGCAAAGAAGAGTAGGCAACTGCTTTAAGAAAATAATGGCAGCTGAGCTCTGTATAAAACGAGCTTTCCACTGTATGTGAAATTATCCAAATTAATTTGCTTTGGCTCTGCCTTCTGTCCACAATATCACCAACTCTTGGAATATGGCTCCAAAGACCCTGGAATTTGGATCCTGGGCCTCCAAAGCTTTCCCAACTCTGCCTTAATGTTGGAGAATAACTCTTTACTTTATGAAGCAAACATGATTGCTATACCTATAGTGATGTTAAAAGCAAAAAGCATGCTGCTTATATACCACCCCATAGTGCTTCAAGCACTCTCTGGGCAGTTTACAAGTTAATTATGCAGGCTACACATTGCCCCCCATCTCAGAAAGCTAGGTACTCATTTTACCGATCTCGGAAGGATAGAAGGCTGAGTCAACCTTGAGCCGGCTACCTGGGATTGAACCCCAGGTCGTGAGCACAGTTTTGGCTGCAGTACAGCGGTTTAACCACTGCGCCACGAGGCTCCAAAGAAAATATGTTTGCAATTACAGTAACACTGAAGAGCGGCCCTAAACCCCAAATGCTGGCAATGAGCAACCACAAACCAGGCATATTTCATGTTCAATCAGGATATTGACATTCACAGGAATCTGGCAGAGACAAACAAACAAAGAAAAAGAGAAATATTCTGAGGCCTGATCCAGGGGAAAACCAAACCCTTTCTCAGATACACAATGTGCCAATTCTTATTTCTTCTCTCCTGAAGGTCTGTAGAAACTATCTTTATTTCCTCCAATTGATTCTGTAATAGTGTTACCTAATAAAGACACAACTATGAAAAAGCCACCAAACTCTGTTCAGTTATATTCAGACTCCAATAATCCAGTCAATCTTGTGATGTTGCTCTCAAATGTTTCCTCTACAACAAGCAATGATAAATAATTTATCATTATGAGGCAACATCCAACCCTTTCAAATCAGCCAGACTCAGCTATCCTGTGGCATTTTCCTTGAGAACAATAGTGAACTCCTGCCACAAAGACAATCCTTAGAGGCAACGAATTCAGCTGCCCTCCCATCTTGAACTCAAGCCACTCACAATGGCCTCTTTCAACAAGTAACTCTCAGCCTTCATGCATCTTGATACTTCTCAGCCTACTGAGAAGTGATAATTAATTGAGCTGAGGTACAGAAAGGAATGCAGGGGGGGGACACACACACTATTTTACTTATAACAGCTGTTAAAAGAAGAAAACGATCTGTGAACGACTTAATCTATATGAAAACCACACATTAAATGGAGATTTGCAAAGATTATGAAGCAGGCAACTGCTTTAAAGAAAACCATGGCAGCTCTCTCATTACCCATGTATACAAAAGATTAGAAAATTTCAGGAGGGGATGTAAGGGAAACTTAATAGATAAGATGGAGAAACAATGCAACATAAGGAATAACAAGGAAAACTCAAGAGCTTATTATAATAATCTTATTTAGACCATGAAGTAATAAAGTTTTTATTCCCACCCCTATAT
Source organism: Pogona vitticeps (assembly GCF_051106095.1). Taxonomy (NCBI): domain Eukaryota; kingdom Metazoa; phylum Chordata; class Lepidosauria; order Squamata; family Agamidae; genus Pogona; species Pogona vitticeps. The sequence goes on along the minus strand of NC_135783.1, from coordinate 80,386,838 downwards.
CCTCCAGTTCTCTCTCTGACAATACCACCATGAATGCTCACAGTTGGGTACTGGATTATGTGATGAAGTTCCTAATATTCTTACATTCTAAATTCTAAATGCAAATACAAAATAAGAATTAAACAACATCCTATCCAATTAAATGCTGACAACTGGATCAAAGGTTTTAAATCAACAGCAGCTAAATTATCCTTATCTTGAAAAGTAGTGAAATAGTGAGTAGAGGTAAGAAATTTCAGACCAGCACAGACTCCAGAGTGAATCCCGGTCTGATTTGGAATCGCTCAAGGATAAGGACTGCAACCACTTACCATTTAGCTCTCAAAATTTAAACTGCACATCATACTTCATCTGAGAAGAGGGAAATAGTGCAAGGTCTCCTCCGTATAGAGCCATCACACAATGCAGTTAGTACTTTATTACAGAAGTATTGTCACCATGCATCAGAATAAAAAAAATAAAGCAACTCACACATTGCATTACATAAATAGATAATTTAAGAACATATGAAGAATTGAAGACCATTGTTCTATGAATCTCTGCCATGAATCTCAGTCATCCAGGTGAGGTTATCTGTAAGTTGAGTCATGGACTTATTTCTTGTGAGGTTGAAATGTTTCGCTACTCATTCAAGTAGCTTCTTCAGTGTGAGGAGAGTTGGTGAGAGACCCCTGATCCCATATATCAATTCAACTTCCAGACTGTTTGTGATGGACAGGCCAGAAAACCATACCTTCCATCCCAATAGAACACTGATATGAGAACCAACAGTTGAGCAGGAGGGCGGAACCGAGGAAATATAAGAAGATAATGGAGGACAGTAAAAAAAAACAGTTAGAACTAGTGAGGAGACAGTTTTTAGGCAGTCAGGGTCAGAGTTGTGTTAGAGAATAATAATAATAGAGAAATAGAGAAAGAGTAAGAATAGGACAAATCTTGGAAAGCATGTGGTTAAATTTGGACACAGTTAAACGTATCAAGATATAAATAAATGTTTGAATCTATAAATACCTTGATTACAGCGAATCTACATGAGCAACCTTAAATGTAATCAAAGCAACGTTTATTAAATGAAGAATAAAAGACCTTCCATGATTTTCTGTATATATTTGGCATACAAACACATAAATCAACTGTGTTTTATGGGACAACACTGACCTATTAGTCATGTGTGATATAGTGAGGAACAGATCCTCTGGTGGCAGCGAAAAGGGTTTGAAAACTACATGTCATGCCCGAAAGGGAACCTGGGTTTGTAGAGAAAGAAACAGGGGAACTGGGTGTGTGTGACACTGTTCTATGAAGTTTACCAGCCTCCCTCCTTTGGGGACCAACCAGAACTCATGAAGCTTTACTACAGATTTTCACATGAGAATCTCAAGTTACTATGTTTTCTCACAAAATGATTGGTGGTAGGACTCTGTAACAACCTGACTTGAATGTGATGCTGGAATATTAAAATAAAATATGGACCACAAGAAGATAAATGTTAGTGATGGTTTTGATCATTTCCCCAACATGCCTTTCAGTAGGGGAAAATGACAAATGAATCCCATGAAACACTTTTTTAAACTAAATCTGATAGAGCTTGAAGTGCTGACCTGCAGTAGTATGACTAGAGATTAAAAACTATTTACCTTACCATCTCTTATTCAGAGACTGCTGGAGCAGTTAGGTGAAGTTTGAACCTACATACCATTTGGCCCAACCAGTTGGTAAAGAAAATGTCTTTTCTTTTACGTATTTATTTAAAATATTTCTTAACTCTTCCTCACAGAAAAAAGCCCTGTTCTTTATAAATATACAATACATGCCGCTGAAGTATGCTAGAGTAAACCACTGTCAGAATAGGCTCTTTTGAGTCAATGGAACTAATGGAAGACTTGATTCACCGAATTCCCATTGATTTAGAGCACTTACTCTACTGCAATTTACTATACTAAGCAACAAGATTTTGGTGAATGAGCTGCAAAAAATAAGACAGAATTAAACTCGTATTATTTAAAAAAATACTTTTTTCCATCTTTCATTTCCATTTTCTAAGTATTCAAATTTAAATATACACTGCGGATTGAATTAATTTTAGAGATGACCAAAATTGCATGCATTAGCAATATTAGAAAAGAATTCAATTTATTTGAAATGTTACATTAAAAAATAGATTCAATTTAATGCTACTAATGTAGCCAATTAATTATGGAGTTGGCTTCAAATATAAACATATGAGTCAGTGACATACAGAAGTTTCTGTGCTACTGAGTTTTAGTTACTAAAAAAATCAACTGTAAGGTCAAGGGAAGGAATGAGCTTAAAGGAAGACAATTTGATTAAAGTCTAAAAAGTCAATGATACAATCAATACAAATTAATTATCAAGTCTCCTAGGCAAGCTTAACCAATAAAAGGCCAGAAATGTCGGCTTACATTTGCAATGTGAAAAAAGCTTGATTTCTCTGTATCTTATTTATATTCAGAGCTCCAACTGACACAGAAATTTTAAGCACACTGAACTGAGATCACTTCTACTTCACATTACAAACCAAAAGAAAAGAAAAACAGCCCTTTTTTCACTAACCCAACAATGGACAGATTGGAAGGCTATTATAACTTTATTTCTGAAGTGTATTTTAAAAGGATAAACAAAATCCTGTATTTTTCTTATGGAATAGGTACTATGCTTCTGGTGAAAACATCAACAGGTTTATCCCACCTCTGGTTACCCACTCTTTGTACATTTCCATCTAGTTTTTCATTGTTTAAATCCAAAAAGATGGTTGTCATCTTCTTGGCACTGTCTCAGTTCTTGTTCCTTTAGCACAAGCTCACTATCACTAACTCTTCTTTGCTATCATGTGTAAAAGAACAAGTTTTTCAGGAGGGGAAAAAAACTGCAATCCCCACTCCCACCCCAAATCAGGACAAATTAAATTAAGAATCAGTGTTAAGCTCTAGGGCAGAAATGTTACCAGCCATTAGCTTAAGCATACCAAAACTAAAAACCTTGAAATACCAAAGAGGGCAAATTTCTGAAAGCATCAATGCTGTCAATTACGTCTGTCTAAAAATAAGGATTAAGTCTATCCCTGTGAGTCACTTTATGACCATAAGAGCTACAAAAGCTCCTTATTTCTGGTTTAGTGTTAAGGCAAATGCAGTATCTTAGGCTTTATGCCTGCAATGCTGGGAAGTTCATAAAAACAAGTCACTCACAAGAAACGTTAAATCTGCTGTTTAAAAGCTCACTGCTCTGTCAATTCAAGGATTCCAGACAGTTCAATTCTAGAGTCTCAAGAGTACTGTACTTATCTTTAGTGATAAGGCCTTGTCTTGAGTCCTGTGTCCTATTCTAGACACGTTTTAAGAATGCTGTAGACAAACTGAAACAGGTTCAGAGGAGCGCAACAAGGATGATCAGAGGACTGGAAACTAAACCCTATGACGAAAGACTGAATTAACTGGGCCTGTTTAGTCTTGAGAAAATAAGACTGAGGGGAGATATGATAACAATCTTCAAATACTTTAAATATTGTTACACAGAAGAGGGACAGGATCTGTTCTCAATTGTTCCAGAGTGCAAGATGGGTAATAATGGGCTCAAAGTTATAGGAAGCCAGATTTCAGCTTAATATCAGGGGGAAAAATCTTAACATTTTAACCAGGGAGCTTCGTAGCACAGTGGTTAAACTGCAGTACTGCAGTCAAGACTCTATTCACAACCCGAGTTTGATCCTGATGGGCTCAGGTAAAAAGTTCAAGGTTGACATAGTCTTCCAAGTTGGGTAAATTGAGTACCCAACTTGCTGACTGGGAGCGGGGAATGTGTAGCCTGCAAAATTATATTGTAAACTACTCACAAAGTGCTTTAAGCATTATGGGGTGGTATACAAGCAGAACACTTTGCTTTGCACCGCTTTAGCTGTTAAATCAATATAGCAGTGGAATCACCTACTTCAGGAGGCGATGAGCTCTCCAACACTGGAGGCACTGGGGAAAAATCCAATATATTTTAACTTGGGTTGCTGCATTGAGTAAGGTTTGGGCTCAATGGCCTTACAGACCCCTTCCAATTATATTATTCTATGATTCAATGATAATATTTCCCAAATGGGAAGGGGAAGACCAATATTTACCTCAGAGCAGTGTTTGAGTAATCTGAGGTAGGAAGACCCTCTCCTTTCCTTAAAACCAGTAGTCAGAATCCTGTTGGTGATTCCCACATGTTAGTTAAATCCAATAACTGTCAACTGGCACTAACCGGAGTTCCAGGCATATTACTAATCTGTTGTTTTGCAGGTAGACATATAATGTGTGAGATGGCTCATTCCTTGTTAGCTAGTGGTTCAGCACGGTGAGTTACACAGTTTTTCAAGCTACAGTATGTGAGATACTCAGGGAAAGGTGTACCATTGCCACTTCCCAGAGAGTTTCCAGAGCCAAGCAAGAATCAGAACCCACTTCTTGTGAATCCTAACCTAACTAACAGTCTATCCACTATATCATAACTGACTCACTCAGTTATGACTTACCCAATTTAATCTACACATACATAAGCACGATTCTAATCAGTGGGTTTTTTTTTAATCCTTAGAATTCCATGCTGTTCAATTCAACAATGGTTGAATAAGATGCCCCTTATTACAACAGAAGGAAACATTCTATTAGCAAGGAAAAAAATGAAATACAGTGTTTTAGAAATAGCGCTATTTATGACAGAACAGAAAGCTACATGAATGTAATACTTTTTGTACCATGCATTGGTACAAAATGATTTTTAAGGACATTCAAAAGAAACTAAGATATGAATCACCTGTTATGGTAATTTCTCTACTGAAAAAAATCAGAACAGATGGCTGGGGATGGTGGAGAAACATAATTAGTTACTTCATCAAACAATAAATTGAGAAGTAGATGAATGGAAGCAAATGCTGCCACCTGCAGGAAACCATTATGTTACTCTTACCTTTATTATAAAAAGAGGCAAAACTTCTTTTTACACTCTAATCTTATCTTTATCAGTTTACCCACTAACAAAGAGAAATAGTATGATGTTCTCATAGCTACAAAAACACAGTAACAATTAAATTATGTAAATATGGATAAACAAATGTAGTTTCAAGCTGAGCATTCTCTCACAACTGTAATCTTTCAAATTCATTAGTCATATCTTCTAGCAGTCATTTAAAATGAACATCCAAATTCAGAGTACTTGCTATTCAAAATGAAGTATATTACATTCATGGAGGTAAATCCTCCCTCATCCCATTCTTGCACAGGGGAAAAAAATACTTCTCTTCAATGTTTTCTTTCTCTCTTTACTTGAGTGTCTTCACATATGCCACAGAGGATAGTGGATCTTTATCTTGTCTCCTTGCTGATGGTGAAGGTGAAGCTGGAGAGGTAAGTACAGCTTTGTCTTCTCCGCCCCCCTGTATTGTCTGTTTCACTCCTTTCCTTTGTCCAAGACTGTGATAGCCTGGAACCATGAGTGTCTTTCGTAGTACTGTAGATGGTTTTTAAGCTTTATCTGACTCAATGTCAAAAGGCTGTTTGTGATTTGTTTAGTTCCAACAAGTGTCAGGTGCTGGTGTCCCTCTGGTTGAACAGTCTCTTGGACTTACGGTTCAGAACCAGCGTCGATGATGGAGACTATAAAGCTAAGCCATGTTGGGTTAAAATATAAAAATATTTTAAATAAATAAAAGGAGATAGAGGCAGATCTTTCTTCCCAAAGAACCATTACTGGAGACTTCAAATCTGACAGATCCACTTGTCTGCTCTTTGATGTTAGAGATGCGTAGATTTTAGAACTGGGGATCTAGAAACTGACTAAGAAGGTGCAAAGTTGGCATCATGTTGTAAGCAAGGAGGTTCTCAGAGCCAGAAACTGATGCTTACACTTCAGTCTGGGTGACCTTGAAACCAACTGAGAAGAGGGGCAGACAGCATGATGAGATGGGTGACAAATGGGCTCCTTATCAACAAATAGAGGCAAACTACAGAATGGATCCATCCACTTCCTGATAGTCATAGAAGGGAAGAAGCATTCCAGTCACAGATAATTTGTGGCATAACACTGAAATAGTACGATGCCGGATGCATTACCTCTTTAGTCAGCACTTGAGAATGGTGCAGTTTGTGGTGTCTTTTGCAGGGTGGAGAACTCTTCCAGAGTGGCAGCCAAATCAGAAAAAGAAGACTGAAATCCCACACAATACAGAGCTGACTTTTCCATTTCCATGTCTCTTGAACTTTAAAGTGGGGAAAGCTTGTTGAGGTTTCTCTGAGTGAATTGGCTCCACTATGATGAGCGGCTGAAAAGCAGTCAAAGATGTATGGACTTGCCATATGTCTTCCTCAAAAGCAGATGCAAAGCATACAAAGATCTCATAGTTTTTACTTTTTCTTTGAACTGAGGACAACACTAATTTGGGCACCAATGCCAACACTGGCATCAAAGGTCTGCCCTCAATGTCAGGGGTTGGAGGTCAGCGTTTGTTGTGTAGGTCTGTGACTTGCAATGGAATACCATAAGGCTCAGCAGACTGAATTGCCTTCATAAGGACCTGCTTGGATGGAGTTTTACAGATCAAAATTGACAGAACTGAAGAAGCCTGGTTCGCAATGGTGTCAAGCACTTTTAAAATTGTTCCCAAAGGGAAAAAAATTCAGGTGAGATTGTATATTCTTTATGGCTGCTTTGGTAAATTTTCTGCAGATTTGGCAATTCCTAGTCTGGTTGTCTCAAGCAGGCAATAAGGCACTTAGAATGGACGTTGGCGAGGGGAACCTTGCTGGAAAGGGGGATGCAGTTCTTGAATGAACCCACTGGGGCCATAAGAAAGTCAGGAAAGCTATGAAATGATGACTAACAACTAGAGATGGGGGTATTCGTATACAAATATCCCCCCCTATTGCCCCATTGTCTGCAATAGTTTAGCCACTCCTGGCAGGAGGCGGGATGACAAGTCTCTCTGCCAGGTCGCAGAGTGGCTAATCCACTGCAGACAATGGCACGATAGGAAGGCTCTGTCAAGCTCCCGTCAGCGGCAGAATGGTGAGTGGACAGTCTGGCCTCATGGGGCCAGACCCTTGTTATTTCCACCTGTGGAAGGATATTCGTATTTGTATACGAATATCCCCATCTCTACTAATGACAATAGTTTTTTTTCTTTTCTTTTTAGGTAAATGAAGATTTGGAAAGAGGGTGGAGAAGAAAGGACTAAGGAACTATAGGTAAAAATCATATACAAACATCAAGTAAAGGCCAAGGCTATAAGAACACTCTCAAGGTGCTACCTCAGTAGTACCTGAAAGGGAACAGAGGTTTTGCTCTGTAGAGTAGGGTGTGCGTGCAGTGGAGAAAGTGTAGACTACCTCTTTTAGGCTCTAGAATGTTGCAAAGGTCTTCCCACAGGCAGAGCCCAAAACTCAAATATGTGATTCACAGGAGACAAAGAAAAGAACAGACTTTCTTCAGTCCCACTTGCATCCTACTTTGAGTACACCTGGTGTCAAGTTAGAACATTTTTATTTTTCCAAGGTAGGTATTTCAATTTAAGAAATTCCCTAGCCAGCCTCATTTTATTGTTAAGGTCATGGTTTTATGACTTTTTTTGTTTTATTTTGTGTCATGATAAAAAGATAATTTATATTTGCTGTTCACCAGCCCAAAATTTATAGGATGACAGTATACAGATGTTTCAAGTACATTATGCACATACATACATACATACATACATACATACATACATACATACATACATACATACATACATACATACATACATACATACATACATACATACATACATACATATTTTTCTTTCTCCCTCTCTCTTCCCTCCAAGAGAGACATTAAGTGGAAAAGGTCTTCATGGTTACAGTCATCAACAATACCATATTTCACCTTTATTTTATTTCATTGTAATTACTGAAATATCACAATGTTGCTGGCTCAAGAACCATTTTCTTTAAAAAAAAAATTAAAAAGTCTTGAGAGAACTAACAAGGTAGATATTTGTATCAAATATCCAGTTTACACATTAAGCCCTATGAATGATACCAACAGAAGATTTCCCTGGAGCACAGTGGGAAATAATGAATGATGCAGGAAAAATTATGTGGCTCTTGCTTTTACATAGACAGGATCCTGGTCCCAGAAGCACAACTCTGAATCACACATAGCTACAAAAATGTAGATGCATCCTCAAGTCTATTACTGCTAGTAACAAAGAACTGCAGGAACACAGAGACAGATGCCAACCACGTGGCTCCTATGTCCTGTTTGCTGAAAATGCAACTGCTCTTTCCTCTTCTCTGTTCTCATAATGGATTTGCCTGAATGCATTTAGAGAGGTCTCCCATATGGTTAAGATGCATGCAAGAATTAGTATGCAATTAATAAGACCTTTTGATCATCTGCTTTTGTTCAAGGAGGCAGCTGGTCTATATATCAGATGCTAATTAGAGAAATTAAGACGAACCATTTTTGTCATGTGATGAACTGATAGCCTAACTGTAACCAATCCTCTCACGTCTTCTGAAAAGGTCTCAAGAAATGGGAGCAAAAATGAAATAGTAAAAGAATTCTTTCATGTAAAAAAAAAAAAAGTAGCACAAGTGAATTAATGACATAGTGCAATTGATGGAAGTGCCCTCATACTTTATTCTACTCTAACAGGCAGTGAAGCAGTGAATATTTGAGTCTGGATGTGGAAAAAGTAAAGAAGATTCAATCTGAGTTTTGCTTCCTCCAGAAAGGATAGGAAAGGAAAAGTTTGAGGTTGTTTTCTGAAACCACACTGATTGGATAATGAATCTGACATCTGTTTGCACAAAACCTCTAATTCAGAGCAGTACTTCCACTAGTAAAAGAAGGAGGGGGCGATTTTCTCCATTTCCCTTCCCTCCTCAATCTGAAAATCTGTGTCAAAGGCTTGAGAGAATATCTGGAGGAGGGTGTTAGTGCTCCAGGAAGAGAGAGGGGTGAACTGGTGAAACACACTTTCTCCCCTTCCTGATGGATGGAGTTCCACGTCCCCTCAAAGGCAAGAAGAAATATTGCATCACCTATTCTGCTCCCCTACCTAACAAAGATTACAGGTTTTCTTCCTGCTTCTTTTCTACTGTAAGAAATATTGCTGGAGGAGGTACTGCAGAAAATCCAGCATTAAATTATAAGATTATTATTAGCTTTTCTACTATGCGCTATCAAAACATTTCTGACTTCAGTAATTCTATAAATTAATGACCTCCTAAAAGTCTTAACATTAACAGCCCTGCTAAAAGCACTACTGGCTTCTTTTATTGAGTCACTCCACCTCATGTTAGTTCTTCCTCTTTTCCTTCTGTCTTCAATTTTTCCTAGCTCTTTTCCAGAGAGTCTTGTCTTCTCATGACACATTTCAAGTACGATAGTCTCAATTTAGTTACTTTAGCTTCTAGGTACTAATTCTTTCTCGGGCAGGTCATAAATAAATTCTCTAAACTGAACTAACAGAATACAAGTAGAATACATTAAACACTATATTTTGATGATATAAGCTGTCTTGGACCTTTTTTAGGGAGACAGGCAGGGTAAAATATATATTTAATAACACTTTTAAAATGTGCAAAAATATCATACAAATATCTCTGATGAAATTTAAGTGATTTGATTTGCTTTTATTAAATTTAAACTGTGGATAAAAACCAAATAAATTATCAGGGAAACATGTAACCCCTGCCCCCCAAAACCTATTCTAGCAGTCAAAAGAGGGGGGGGGTGGATAGGGAGAGATTACAGAAAAATTCAGGGAATTCAAAGGGAACCTTAAAGTAAGATTAGGGATATTTAAAGATCAAAGGGATATATATTTTCTGACCATAGCAAAATAAATAAATTTTTAAAACACTAAAAATTATACAAAAGAAATGCAAAGATGACAGATGGATCTTCAAAAAATGATCCATGACAAAGAACCTGCAATAGACTTAGTTTTCTTAGAAGCAGTTAGATGAGAGGGAGTTTGTGTTGGATTAGATTGGAGTCTGAAGTCTAGAAAAGAAAGCTCTGAGCTAGAAAGAGCTATGGTGTCTACATTTGTAAAGAAGTGGTGAAATCTAATGTATGTTCTTGCTGGAACTTCGAAACAGGCATCCATCTGTACAAACACGGGCATGCAAACTAAACATCCTTGAACTGGAGGAAGAGAAGGAGGTTACAAGAGAAAGAGGTTTAGACTTTCTGGTAAAAATCTTAGAACAGCACTTAACATATTGTAACTCTGAAACTTACTTTTCTGACTTTCTATAACTCATTATTTATAAAAGCAGTAGTTGCTACATCATATACCATACATACTGCTGGGGAATGCAGTCAAGGTTGTGTCACCAAAATAACACAGGCATATGTGTTTCACCATAAGTGTTCTTATTCTTTTTAAAAGAGCAGTATGTAATCAGCTCTTAGCTGCGGCAGGATTTAAACAGCAGTGGAAATGGAACAATGGCTGCTTGCCTGGTTTGGTAAAAGGGAAAATCTAGAGGAATGAGTCCCCATATACCAACTAAACTGCAATCCTAAATTTTAATGCAGGGATTTGTGGGTGGGTGTTCTTTGGGCAGCACCACTCTCCAGGTAGAAGAAAGTGGGTGGGTGTCTTCACAATGAACACTTCTCCAAGGGACAGGCCAAGCTGACAAAAAGAAAGCATATGTTTTGGCAGTACTTGCAAGAGCAGCAGTACAAAGTAAGAAGAGAAAGGCTTCCCATTCTAACTTCTTTGCCAGAAAAGACTCCCAGTTAATAAAACAGCATCTGGTCCACAACAGTTCTTTTTATACTTTTGACATCATGACTGGAAAAACACAGGGTTCTCCAGTTGTGGAAACAACATCAGTCCTATGGTCAACGGTCAAGGATAATAGGAAGCATAGTCCAATAACATTTAGAGGGCCATCGGTCCATGTCTCCGGGATATAAACTAATGAAGGCAACATCACACTAGGAGTCTGCAAAGGGAAACAATGCAAACCTGGAATATCTAAATATTCATTCAATTCTACCACCTTTCGGCAGGGAAAAAAATGGGAAAAATCTTTTTGTTCTATTAATTTTCTACCAACTGTGAGGCCCACCACTGCCATTACCACTCCCTCATCCCCAACGGCACCAGTGGTCCTGGTGTCTCCTGCCAATAACACCATCAGTTCCAAGTTGCTGGTAATGGTATTCTTTATTTGGCTAGGAGGCTTCCACTACGGTTCCCTATCACTGGTTTCTCATGCCCCAGATATTGAGTTTTTTGCATTAGTTCCACCCCTGGAAACAGTCAACTGAGTGCTGGCCCCAGTTCACGTCACTGAGGCCATTAGAGGCTCACTGCTTGCAGTCCCATAATGAGGGCTGGTAGAGGCAGCTGATGGCAAGTGTTGGTTGGCCTCTTGGGCTTCAAGGAGCCTCCTTCTATCTTGTGTTGGCATTTGTACAACCAGCACCTCAGCTGGGGTGGGACAGGCACCGCAGGACCCGTCATGCGTCTCAGGCACCATAGATCCGCTGGAGCAAGAGCTTTCTCTGGGGCTGGTGTGGTAGAAGTCCCTCTTCTACAGCCTCAGCCCCTTGCCACAGGGAAGCTGCTCACCAACTTATGCTGGGGACCATCCTCTCAGTTCCCAGTCAGCTCATTCATAGTGCAGAGGTTGCAGTACTTCTGCTGCTGAGCCCCCTAGTCTCCTCTTCCTCTGTTGACCCTTTGCCAGATGTTGTGAGCTGAGAAAAACCAAAACCCCTGCCCTCTTTTAATCCAATTCCCCGGCTACCCAGAAAAACCTGGGCCTCTATCCTTCCAGGTTTTCTGAGAGCCCACAGCAGCTCTGCCCAGGCTCTCTGGGTGTATATGGGGAGAATGCAAACAGACTGCCTAAAGCACCATCAGTGGTCCCCTCGCACATGCAAAAAAACTTGAAGAAATTAATTCAATTTAGGAATGGTAACAGACTGATCAATTTTAGAATGTTCTAATTTAACATTAATGACAGACCTTTTTTTAAAGGTAGGCTCTGCCTTGATAAATCTATCATTGTGGCAAAAGAAATAAGTGCTGAGCAGAAGAGTCTATTTAGAAGCTCAAATACTATTTGATGCCATCCTGTGACTGGCCATCTGCCAACAGTCAATCTAGGTTGCTGGGTTTGTATGTCACTGTGGACGTGCCAGTGGTGATGAAATGGTATTAGTGAGGCACTCTGATGGCCTAGTACTTCTATTTGTTCTGCTCGCACTGCTGGACTATCCAGGCTCTCTGCAGTTAATTGCTACATATATTCAAATAATCCTGAATTCAACTGAAACTAGCTTTTCATGTAAATATAAATTTATTAAATTTATAATATATAATCTAACCATAGCTGACAAGGAAATTGTAGTAACTGTACATACAGATTAAAATGTGCAGTTACATTCATGGACATTTTCCAACTGGAGCAAATAAATTTTGGGAAGGAAACCAAAGAAAGATCTGAGAGGTCCTAAAATACAATGGGGTACAAAAGGATGCAGAACTGGCAATAGCATTGGGGGGACTCTAATACTGTAGATGGAATAAGTCATTGCTGAATGCTGGGTCAAGGTAGTAGGAGGGTGGCTGGACTCAGTGATAATAACGTAGAGAGGTGTGCCAAAGGGAGTAGAGAAACAAAGATGTTCTAACAAGATTATAGATAGAACTAGAGATGAGGTAAGGGAGCAGCCTACGATTGATTAGAGAGCTCTTAGATACAGATAAAATGAGATACCTTTTCCAACTCTGTTGTATCTCAGTGCCCTAAACTGTTAAACCCTTTCCAAAGGCCACTGAAGACATAAACACATTTACTTCTTTTATGCTGCTAAATCTCCCTCTGTAAACAATTTTTTAAAAAAAACCAATCTCTGCAGTTGCCAATTTAAAAGAATCTGTAGCCCAACATTATATATATATATATAAAAAATCTGTAGCCCCACACTATATTAATTAATTAAGAGTTATGTTATATATATATACAGTATCAGTAAACTTCCTCCATACTTTGTCTTCCCACATGCACTAAGAAAATAGGGCCTTAGGGAATCCAAACCTTGTAGCCATGTGTGGCAGCAGATGCACAGGGACTGTTTGTGAACCTAAGGTCAAAGGGTATGGTTAACACTGCATTAAAGCATGCCACAAGTCCATACTGATCTATTCTGTTCCATTTTCCATCTGATTTGCACCTGCCACTGGGACAGGAATGAGAATATGCATAGTAATCTAACTACACAATCTTTGCTTTGGCAAAGGGACACTAAGACAAGATTTTCTTGAAACTAAATTTAAAAGAAACTCTTCATTAGTATCAGTATCTCTACTTTGCAGCATTAGAGATGTTCCTACAGAAACAAAGATCACATTGACTATTGCGGGGGGGGGGGGGGGAACATAACCCTGCAAAAACCTCTTGTTAATAGTAACATATTGCATCCAGCAATCTATCACTTAATCTATATCAAGATCTTCTCTCTGAAATTATAATTAGTAAAATATTCTTTTATTATAATTAGTAAAATATTCTTTTACTACAACACATTAGCAAATTTAATTAAAAAACAGAGTATGTCTTCCAAAAAGAGGATATTTTATAATTTGTTTCTGAAACAGCAATAAATTGCACCCTTTCCTGAGATGTGAGTTTATAATAAATTTTGACATTTTAAGCAGATTAAAAGAGGAACTGGAAACATATGACAACATTCTAACTCCGGTGGAAAATATATATGACAAAATGATTTTTTGGGTATACAGTGTTCAATCTTCAGAAAAGGTTTGCAGAATTCTTGAATTCACATTTAAAACAGGGAAGACAATGTGAACTTGCCTCTGAAGCTGAACCTCCATTAGAAAATATATTGTTAGGTCATTTTTATTATTTAGATGCATCAGAATCTAAATAATAAGACATCAGAAAAAATGGAGTAAATAAAATCAGTTTAATTGCTGTTTAAGAAATCATTAATTATGTTTCAGTAACCACTCACTACTCATTCCCTTCTCTTTAAATACAAAACAAGTATATCCAAAAAACTTTGCAGTAGTACGTGTTCAATTCCCCCTCCCCTAAATCTTCACACAGTGTTTGAGCAGCTACATGCCCCCTCCTTGGACAAAGCATGGCACAGAACAATGATGCAAAAAAAAAAAAAAAAACTAGTCATAAACAAGTTCAAATAGAATTTTTTCCTTTATTTTTAAAAGGACTCATTATGCCACACTAGAAACAGAGTTATTGTAACAAACTACATTATACTGTACGTTGGAGTGGTGGCAGATATTTAGTTGTCAACACCATAATACCATTGCACAAATATGCACAAGAGTGTAAAAACACATGTACCTAAGACGAAACAGAGAGCAAAAGATTCTCAAAATGTATCTCAACAACTGTGCTTCCGCATTTTATCACAGGTTATACTGCTCTAGAAGGCATTTTTATACTACTACAAAAGAAAAACATATATATGTTTAGATATATGTTTAAAACATATAAAACACTTGTTCAAATATAACAATTTAGTAAAGTAGATAATTTATTCTTACTTGGCCAAAAAGTACTGTTATCTTTGCGCAGCCATTTTTTCCTGAAGTGCTCATGGACCTTAGTGTGATTTATCTCCGTTTTGCTGGAATGCAGTGGAATGAGTTCATCATCATCATCATCGTAGCAGGCTTGCCACCTGCTTCTCTGCAAGCAACCAACCCCTGGATCTGAAGGCAGGCAATGTACGTAGGCAATCATTCTGAGATATTTCCACACAATATTCCTACAGTTTGTAATGCTGATGTTCTCACAAGCCTTTCAGGCAAAAAGAAATAGATTCCGCAGCAAGTGACATCTTATCCTTTTGAGTAGGCTAGTACCAACACAATTTTAAGAGCCGTGTATCGAAATATTTTACAATTCCTTTGTGCTAGTTTCATTAAGTAGGTTCCATTTCAGGTACGGCCCCACAACCGGATTCAAACCATTATCTAAAGAAATTTAATAACAGTCTGTGAAATACCTCAATCTGAAAACAGATTTCCAGCTGGCCTCTTTATATGCTTCAGCTGAACTCTGATGCTTCGCTTAAGCTTTATCCCAGATTATTTGTCACTCTCTGAACAACAGGTACTACAGTCCCTCACAGATGGCTGTATCTTAAAAGCTTATTTAAAGCTAAGTTACAGTGCTTACAGCAGTAAGGGCGGTTACAAAATCAGAATATAGTAGCACTGTGTCACAACTTTTTTTTCAAGCTCACACACATACTCGCATGTAGAATCAAAAGAGGAAAACCAGTTACAATTTATAATTTGTATACTTAGACAACATAACTCTTATACACAGTTCTTATAAGAATGGTGAGAAAATGAAGGAAAATTAATGACTTTAATGCAGTCATCTCCAACTCTTTTGACACCACAGACCGGTTCAGCATGCATGCGGAGGGGCATCTGTGTGTGCGTGTATGCATGTGGGAGTACGTCTGTGTGCGCGAGGGAGGTGGGGGCATGCATGGAGGGCATCCGTGCATGCATGGAGGGCGTCTGTGCATGTGGGGGGCATGTGTGCTTGGGCACATGTGCATCTGTGCAAGGGGGACAGGAGATCTGCCTCAGCAGCCCTATCCTGATTCAATAGTTAAAACTAGGATTAAAATATATTCCCTAGGCCCCAGAACAAAGAATAAATTTCCTGGACACCCATTAACATTAATCAGTGCTTCATCATTTTAAAAACAGGAAAGTCTTACATATACCAATTTTAATTATTTCTCTGTTACGTTGAGAAATGTTATAGCATTTTCATTGTTCAACTTTACATGTCAACATTTACACTAATTTAAGATGAATGTTTATCATTAACTTACAGATTGCTATACAACATTATATTATTTTAAAAGCAATAGAATACTGTATAATGAGGCACTGGAGATTCAGGCCATACCGACTTCGTAGCAATAGGATGAAAAATGTTTGACAATGAAAAAAAAGATGCCTAATCCACATTAGAAATGAGCTAACTGTATCCCAGGACTATATAGATAAATCATTGAGCTTTGTAAATTATTTCTATTTACTTGATTTTGCAATTCAAGTATAAAAAGCTGAGAGAGAAAACCAGACTAATTTACTTTAGTCTATGCATTTACCAGATTTAAGGTTTTTAAATACATAAGAAGATCACAAAGGTCTGAAAACCAAACAACAGTTTAACACGCATTTCTGACAAATTAGGTGTATTTTAATTATATGATGTAAGAAGATACTGTTAAAGAGTAATGGGATCATTCCTAAAATCCTGTTTACTGAGTATTTTTACCATATGGCATGAATTAGTGACTGAAGAACTTCTTCAAATAAATTATATACATTTAAAAAAATAGAAGATACACATGTATTTGTGAACTATTGGGATATGCAAGCAATCAAGAAAAAACTGATCCCCACTCCTTTTATGTTTAACATCTCATTTTTTGGTGGAGTATTTTTAGCTTAGAGCTTATATCCTTTTTTTAAAGCTTCTGCACACTTGTTTGTACTTTTCTGGTTGTCCCATAAAGTTATTAATGCCATATGGAATTTGCTTTGTGTCCACACAGAGATCACTTACTTTAAAAACTGCTAGATAGCTCAGTGGTTCAGGTATTTGGCTGCAAAGCCAGAGGTTGGGAGTTCAATTCCCCACTGTGCCTCCTGGACAGGAGCTGGACTCAATGATCCACTGGATCCCTTCCAGCCCTGCAGTTCCGAAATTATAGATTTCTCACCTGATTTAGCCATTTAGCATGAAATTTACATGGAGTTTATACCTATGGGGACTAGACATGATTAAAGAAAAGAGGGAAACAGATAATTTGGCTGAATTAACTCTGTTTGCCTAGTCCACTATTTAGAATTAATTTCAGCACAGAAAATGTGAATAACTGCTGTCTAGTGGCCCTCTTTTCCACCATGTGACCAGATAGGAGGGGGTACAGCTTTGAATTCATTATGTGGTATTATTACTGTGCAAGACGGAGGACCTAAAATTCCTAATATTTCAGTTTTCCGATGGTGACTGTATTAGCCAAAGTGAAATTCAACGCCTAATGGGACCCTCTGCTTTGTCTACAGCATCCCTCTATTATGTCCTGGAACAACAGCAAGCAGTTAAGGTAAGGCTCCCTCCCTTCTGCTCCTTGCCTCCCCCCCCCAACTACTCCACTTATTTGTAATTTCTTATCAGATGAAGAGTGCATGTTCCCCAAAACCTGCACATATCTTGTGCCTATATGCAAAATATATCGGTACTTTGTGGCATCATCTCGGTATGGAATTTAGGATTTACTGTATTTTGTAACTATGTGCTTTTATGTGAACTGTGATATAGTTACATTACTGTTATAAGCACTTGACTAGACATTATTCAGGGAACATCTTATTCCCCACTTTCTTAAAACATATGCACACACTTTTATGCAATACATACTGCAACCCAAAAAGAGGATCCAAAAGCACAGCTGAAACAATCCATGAACCACACAACAAGCCAGCCTTTCCCCCCCCCCCGTCAGTGCCAGTGCCCCAGAAATGGCTTCTCACATTCGACACGACAAAATGATTCACATGCCAAAATTTTCCCAGAGTGTTTACCACTCAACCCTCAATGGGTCATGATAAGCCCCACATGTTGGAGTGCCCATGTTCTCATGGCATGGCATGGCATGGCATGGCAGGCAGCAAAGCTCTCCCTGGTCTCAGCAATCAGCTCCTTTCCACAGAGAGTGCAACTGAAATGATCTGGATGATACGTAGGAGACATTCATGAACATCAGGAGCTGCTAATTATCAAGCGGCACTTCTTGCAAATATACTTGCCCAGACCCTTTGCTTTCTCACAGGAATCCAAAGCAAAGGTTCAGGCACTCAGGAAAAAGATCCTAGAATACACATTGTCACCAGTACAGTGGTGCCTCATTTGACGATAATCCGTTCCAGGAAAATCACCATTAAGCAACAACATTGGAAAACGAAATTAAAAACCCCACTGAAATGCATTGAAACCCGTTCAATGTGTTCCAATGGGGTAAAAACTCACCGTCCAGCGAAGATCCTCCATACGGCAGCCATTTTTGCTGCTTGTATATTTATTTATTTATTTATTTATTTATTTATTTATTTATTTATTTATTTATTTATTTATTTGATTTATTTGATTTATATCCCGCCCATCTGGTCTGGTCGATCACAAAAAGATCGTAGTACAGCGATTTTGTCGTAAGCGGGGCAATCATTAAGTGAGGCACCACCGTACTTTTCATCCTTTTTAGAGGCCTTTTTAGAGCTGGACAGTTGGGAGTCCCATCCGGCAGCAAGGGGAAGAACTCAGCCACAGGATCCAGTCTTTGGATCCTCTTGGCAGGAAAAACCTGCTCCTAAAGAAGGTCTTTATCTTGAGGAATTATTATCTGCCTTGGGGCTTCAAGGCAGAGAATACATTCAGATTTCTTGTGGATTGAACTGGAGGCTGGCTATTCCTATTCCATCCTCTAACTTAGCTTGTGTTCCTCGGTTTAGGCATCTGGCTCCCCGCGCATCAAGGGTCTGTAGGGCTGGGTAGTTCTTCTCTCACCTTTCACCTGAGTTCTGTAGCGCCAAGCTCCTGTTTTGTGGAAGGCTCTTCAAACAGAGTCATTATTTTGGAGGCTGCCTACATGAGGCAGAGTTATTTCCTACATTCAAGTTGATTCTCATAAGAAATAACCCAGAGTAATTTTTACAGTTTTATATTATTCACAACAGTTAGTAACCCAGAAATATTACACTCATGTATTTTTATTTCCTTTTGAATAAAAGGTCAATTTTTGAAAGCTGTGGGGATGAATGTGTCTTGAAGGAAGGCTTTATGTGTATATCCTTCCATCACAGGGCTTGTAACTTAAGAGAATCCAAGTCTGCTTTCACAGGTGACCTCAACAGCAGGGGAACCCATAATCTCTCTCTAAGAAAGGTGAGCATACAGCTTGGCAAACTCTGAACAAGGAGGAGAAATACTGTCTGTATTGTGGCAGTGAGCAATCCAAGACCAGGAGATTCTGCACTTTGAGGAAGTTAAATCCAGCTCTCAAAAGCTGAAGAGAGGGGAGGAAGCAAATGGAGACCCACTTCTCTTTTTGTTTCTTTTTTCAAGAGTCCACACCTTCTGTGAGAGTTAGTATGGTGTAGCAGATAGAATCATAGAACAGTGGAGTTGGAAAGAGCCTTTCAGGACATTGTCTAATCTCCTGATATCTCTAAGTCCACGTGTTATATCCTAAGTCTTCCCTGTTATCACCGACCTAGATGTTTTAAACTTTTCATGCTAGTATTACCTCTCAGAGTAATCTAGAAAAAAGTTTTCTGCTTCACAGGATGGACCATCTACCAGCCAATCCCTTCTGTTCCACACTGATATTCTTTCTAGATTCTGTTCCTTTTGTAAGTGACAGGCATCACACTGGATGGGGGAGTGGGACTTTTACAATAAAATCTGGTCAGTTGATCAACATCTAGAGCGAATGGTCTGGAAGCATTTTCTGGAACTCCTATAAACAACAACAACAAAACAAGTAGAGCCAAGGAAGAAGCTGTTTATCCAGCTGCCTGTCTGTCCTTGCATTGCCTACTAGATGCCTCTCCCATCTTCACAAACAACCCTATTCCAAGTCATGTGCCTTTTTGGCATTTTTCATGTTGCTAAGTGAGACTGCATTGTCCTCTGAGGAACTTTCCAAAGGATGTGCCAGGGCATGTGAATACTGAATGAAACAGAAATGTGCCTTGAAATATTTAAAATTGAAAAATTAAGCCACCATTTGGATACTGCCAATCTTTTATTATTCCCTGGAAAAGGTGGACCAGTGAATTATAAGACTGTCTATTCTTTCTGTGGAAAGTCAGCAATATCCTCCGAAGGAAAGGTATATGAATACAACAAAATTACAGTTCATACTATGACCAATGGAAAGGATAGGCATTCTTGGAACATCATACTACCTCCAAACAATAGTCTTCTCATCAAAGAGGAGGCAAGACCTTGGAAAGAAATATTAACAGAACTTCCCATTGACTAAAAGGCAGCTGTGCACAGGTCCAGGTATCAAATGTTTCAAAATATTCTTTTAGAAGATGAAGACAGGTTCAGTCAAGAAAAAGGCCAGGATACCTCTATCCTCCTCTAGGATTTTCAAAGGCAGTTATCTACTAACACTAAGAACGGCATGTAGCATTTAACAGGTTAATAAAAGTTTTTTAAAAAATTAAACCTTAGTGTATGGATTGGGATTTCTTTTTAAGTTTTGACTTTCTCCTTCATTACAGTGGTGCCTTGCTTAACGATTGCCTTGCTTAACGAGGAAATTGCTTGCTGATTAGGTTTTTGTGATCGCAAAAGCGATCGCAAAACAATGGTTTAAATGGGGAAAATCCGCTTCACGATGATTGGTTCCCTGCCTTGGGATCCGATTTTCACATTAAGACGATCTAAAAACAGCTGATCATCAGGTTTCAAGATGGCCTACAGGTGTACAAAATGCCCCCCCCCCGCTGTTTTCTAGGACGGATTCCTCGCTTTACAGGCACTGAAAATGGCTGCCCCCATGGAGGATCTTCGCTGGATGGTGACTTTTCAGCCCACTGGAACGCATTGAAGGGTTTTCAATGCTTTTCAATGGGCTTTTCTATTTTGCTTTACGAGGATTTCATTCTACAGCGATTTCGCTGGAACAGATTATCCTTGTTAAGCAAGGCACCACTGTATTTTGTTCCACTTTTACTGGCCACCAAATTTGGACTGCAATGTGAAGGGCCTTTTGGGGTTATAATTTGTCTTCAGAAAAAATAAGAGAAAATGCCCAGTACCCTTGGAACATAATAGGCTACAATGTGTTTCAAGATCTGAAAATATGTTCTTCAGCAGCGGTTGTTGCTGATGTTGAGACAAAAGCCATTATGTTGCATAATATTAAAGGATTTTAAATTATCCCATGCAGCTGTTGAGGCAACTAAAAAAACATGGGACCAAAGATGTGCTGCCAAAAATAAATAAAAAGAAATGTCTGTAATCTGCAACAGCAATGGAATGACAAAGCTGCTAAGGCTGGTACACCCCAGCACTATGACAGAAAAGCATTCTTTATATCTGTGAAAAGGAGCTAAACTTACAGTGTGTAGTAACTAGAAATTCAGATACAGTTGGAACAAAACTAGTAATGCCAGTCCTGTTAATTCAAATGTACTGCAATCCTTGATTACAGGATTTCTAGATGGCACATTTTGTTCCTTTGAGCATCAGTGCTCGGTAACTGATGTGATATACCCAACATAGGTGCGAAACCTAAAATGGTCCAACAGTTTGTTAAGATGTACTATCTATAAGGGGTACATAAATTCATAAAAGTGTGTTCTCTTGCTTACCATCAGTCAGAACATACAGCAACCTTTATTCATAGTCAGGCACTACAACACACCACTGGAAAAATATAAGCATTTCCAGCTATCCATCCTGAGACCAAGTACAAGAATCCAGTAAAGTCCCTATGAATTCCTCCTCATCACCAGAAGGAGAAGGGGAAGTTGAAAGGCCAGGACCCGGGGGAGGGAACGAAACTAAAATCCTCAGCAACCAAAATGCACATACATAAACCCATACCCAACATACTGAAAATGTAGAAGCAACAAATCCTGCAGACTGTGTTTTTACTGTTTTTGAAGCTCCTTGTGTATGATTTTTATGTCCAAAATGTGATCAAAACGGACTATCATGTTACTACTGTAAGGCAAGCAATATGATAATTTAGTCCTTGGACAGCAAAGGTGACAACAACTGTGAAACATCTACAGTCTAGTGGTTGGAATCTGACTGAGATTTTACTCCAAAGTAGGTTAAATTGTGTAGGTCACAAATGTGAATGAATTAAGTTCATTGCTAATTGCTTATTAAGCAAATGCTGATAAGCTAATGGAGCTAATTAACAGTGGGCTGGGCATACACTTGCTCACATGATCAGCTTTGGGCACACTGTGTTCTTCCTAATCCCCTGTAAGTGGTAAATATAACAATGAAATGCATGCGAACTCATCAATGTCATTCCT
The DNA here is from genome assembly GCF_051106095.1 of Pogona vitticeps. NCBI lineage: Eukaryota > Metazoa > Chordata > Lepidosauria > Squamata > Agamidae > Pogona > Pogona vitticeps. Next base: position 80,364,688 of record NC_135783.1, on the reverse strand, counting down.
GGGGAAAATGGCAGTATGAGGTAATTGGTGATAAAGTGATAAAATACTCATCTACACTAAAGTGTTTACCACTTCAAGCACAGACAGCCATTTCCTATACACAGTAAACAATTTTATCAATATAAAAGTGGTTAACTAATTAAACTTGGAAGGAGTGGTATGACATGCTGGGATAATATATTTCAAATAAAAAATTTTAATCAAAAAGACGGTAACAGTTAATTTCCAATGACAGCAATAACCAAAATGGTTTTTCTATAAAATGATCAATATACACAATGGTTGGCTACAACCCAGCAGTGTCACGTATCACACTGTTGAGAATTATGGCATTTATCTTTCATTTCGGCAATTTTTCTCTTGATTTGGCACATGCTGTGAAGTTTTACAATAAAAGCTACTCCAAGCAGCTACTCCTAGTATTTAAGATCAACAATTTTAGAGCAATAGCTATGTAATTGTGAATGGATATTATCAGCAATTGATAGTTAAGGTATCTCTGGCTGTGGCATTGCTGCTTTTACAGAGTAACAGCAATTTAGCTTTCTTCAGAACTTGGTAATAAAAACAATAACAAAGAGAACTTGACACACAAAAACCAGCATCTCTGAAAATTATTTTGAACAGCAACTTATTTTGAACAGTGGTAACCTCCAAACACAAGACCTACAGGCAGTTTTGCACAGTGGGCTGGATATAAATTTATGGGTGATCGTATTTACGATTTATCCCCTCCCCCATCATATCCTGCTGTTGGGACAGTCAAGTTCTATCTATTTTGCAGTGATCAACTAAGTGTGAACCAGGCCATCCTTTTTCCATGCATGTTTGTACTTTTTTCGTACCGCCAGCGGGCCTTCTACTTTTCTGAAATGAATGTGATCACAATGTTCCATTTTCATTTCTGACATATATGATTGCCGGTATCAAATCAAAGTTGGGGGGGGGGGGGTTGTCCTAGAGTGATATTTACAGTAATGTTTTTATTAGGGGTGTGACATGGTATTATACAGTGGGAACAACCCTTCTCTTCTGCTGCCTCTAATCCAAAGTTTTTTTTCTTATTATGCTGTCCAGTTCAGTGCTATGTCACATAAATGCTGAGCTAAGAAGTAGCATCCCTCCCCCTTTGCACCCAGATTAAAACTCCTGCTGCCTCTCTTCCTTTACCACCAACCCCACTACCACCTTTCCCTGTTTGTTAATTTCCCTGCACTAATAGATCTCTTACTAATAAGACTTTCAATTGGGTTTTGCAATGCTATTCCACTCACGTCTTCTTACCCTTCAGATTCAGCTGCTCTTCTTAGCTTCCTTCATGCTTTGCTATCTCCCCGACAAACCACCCACCACAACTGTCAAACTCCAGGATCCAATCCAGATAAGATTCAAGCACTTCCAGCTGCTGTTGGTCTTCAGCCAGAGAGACAACCTAACCTGTCTCATCCTGAAGTTAATAAATGGCAGCCTAAACCAAAGTGAAGCAATGCTTTCTATGGCTAGATGGCTCTGGATCATAATTGTGCTTACTCAAAGGAAGTGCCAGACAGTCATCTTTCACTTGCACATTTATTTGGCAGTAAGTTTCACCACACTGAAATGGACTGAAGTACTCCATAAGTCTGGCCTCCTGACAGGCAGACAAGGAGGAGGTAGAAATAGCAGCAGAGGCCAATCCTGTTTCTGCAGGCAGAAGAGGCATTCATCCACCTTGAGCAGAAAGGATTAGTAAACTCAAGCAGCAGCAGAGAAGGCAGCAGCAGCACTTATGTCTTTGGACCCGCTGCCACTATACATTTTCTTATATATATTTTTGTACGTGACGTATCACTGAATTGAAATAACAGACTTCTGCTGTATGAGTGTATACAAATCACAAAGTCAACTTACCAGCTGACAGTAAGGGACAAAAGGAAGGGTGGGAAGAGGGTGTCATTTTTGACAGAAGGATGGGTGAATATTGATCCTTGATAAGAATAGTCCCTGGTCCTTGATAAGAATTGTAGCGATTTGATGAGGTGTGGTATAATTTCTTGTCCCAGGATAAGTTTGCATTTGCATGTGAACACAAGCATTGACTTAAATGCCTAGGAGAGTGATTACGTCCAGAGAAGCCATACTTTTCAACTTGCACCAGGTTCCCTGTCTAGTCACTCTTTCAGTTATGATGAGAGATCAGAGGAAATCAATGAGGCCAGCTGGTCATAACTAACAAAGCCCCCTTGATTTCAATAGGTCTTTTCTAAGTAACTGGTAGCACCTTTGGACAGCATAGCTAATGGTAAGAGCTACAGGTCATAGGCTGACCGTCCATGGTCTACAGTAGGGATGGATACCCCCAGAATTTCAAGTAGTTGAAGGTGATGAGGAACCCAAAGGGTGCTAGGGGACACATATGTACTTTTAAGGGACACCTGCAGCCATGCTACCTGTAGGGGAGGTCGGGGTGGGGAGGCTTAAGATTTAGTATTTCTTTGACTACTCCCACTTATTTTCACAGATGCTCTTGCCCACCACAGGATTCAGTGTGATGTTTGCAGGGTGAAAAGAAACTCAGTCTCAAATCCCTATCTCACTGCTTCAATGCCCAAGCAGCTGTCAAATTACCTGTCAATTCTCAGCTTTGGTGTGGTTAAATCACCATTCCAAGATTCTGAAAGAAGGACAGAGTACAAGAGTAACCAATAAAAAAAACTAGAAAGTTAGTAAATTCCAAGACATTATAGTGAACATGTTTTTGTGTTTCTTGCAAAATATACATTACATTTTCCTGTGAACCTCTCCTCCCAAAACACAGACAAAAACAGCCAGCCAGCTTCCCACAATTCTTAAACCCCTCACAAACTCTGATACAAACTGACCTAATCCACTGTCTTATTCTTATTCTTACTCTTATGAGTGACAATTGTCACTCTCGAATTGGCCTCCTCAGCCACACTAGACACTGTTCCAAGTCCTCCATACAGAGCACGTTACCATAGTCTTTCGAGACTGAAGGATGCCTAAACAAACTCTTATGAGTCTATGCAATTCTCAACTCAAAAAAATTAATATGGTTTAAATAAATTTCAAATGATATTTTGAGATAAAACATATTCATTTATGCAAATAATGACTGAAATTTAGTAGAAGCTACAAGTAGAGGAGACACATTCAGTCAATGGAATTTACAAAGCAGCTGACTCACCAACACCCCATTTATTCAACAGGCCTATTCTAGTTATGACCTACAACTGGATAATGCAGATCTTAGCACAGAAATGGGACAAATGTATGGAGAGACACCTAAAAGTGACACAGACTGGAAAGAAACCAACATTAATATAAATTTTGAAGGCAATAAAATAATAGAGACCATGGGTGTTGCCTAATCTAAGCCTAAAATGTATCACTTGGAACAGAGAGGAATGAGAGTTTACACCATTTAAATACCTAAATCCTTGTTTGAAATATCTACATTTATAGCTTCATCCACAGGGAATTTAAAAGATATTTATAATGATGTGCTGCTATACAACATAATGTCACTATTAATGTCAGCAAAAACAAAACATCTGTAAAGTATATTGGCAACATGAAAGACTGAAGCCAGTTAAAAATATCTAGGCTAGCTACCAAAGTCACGTTTAAACATAGCACAGTATAGTCACCAGAAGCCTCCACAAGCACTAACCCTTTGGCATGAAATGATATGAAAAAAACCTTTCTGTTTAGACAGCTGGTAAGGCAGCATTTAAACAATGTTGAATAATGCCAAGAAATTACTTTATCTAAATCTTCCAAAACCCTGTAAAAACAGAACTGTATATATATTTCATATAAGAATAAACATATATTTATATACTGTAATTCATAAACTGTGCAGATGCAAACATTTATACACCGAGTGTATGGAATCTCATATGCAACTTCAGTACTAAAAATTCTTTACATACCTACAGTTGTGAACAGTTTGTACATACTTCTTTAGCAACTGCTCTGGTGAGAAAATTCCACATTTAAAATGAAACACAGTAACTAACATTGCAAACATATAGGGCAAAATCCAAAGAAACAAAACAAAACAAAAGAAGATATTTTTAAAAAGACGAAAACCTGTGGCAATTTAAAGACTATTATTATGTTTTAATGTGAGCTTATGTGGACAAGCAGACTTATCCATGAAAGCTTACATTAAAATATAATAGTCTTTAAATTGCCACAGTTTTTTTTTAATGTTTTGTTTCTTTGGATTTTGCCTTACATGCATGCACAGACTAACACTGTTACCTCTTCTAAAACTATAACAATGCAAACTTACTTCACTCAGGCATCAGAAATGAGTTCAAGTTAAGGATGTCCATCAAAAAATGGATTTGTAATTACAGCCCTTTGAATCCAGAATTTATTGCAGCCTCTACCCAAGGAAGAACAATACCTGATTCTGCTACAACAAAACAAACCCTTCCAATGAAAAATCACGCATGAAGACACATAGACACAAATTCAATTAACATCATATATCTGTCTAAATAGAACAAAAACTTATTCCCCTTCCTGTATACCGCAAAGGGGCTTAACCTAAATATAATATTTCCCTGTTGATTTATAATGTATTAATCTATGAACTTACAAATCCTAAATATTAGTCCTAACTACATTAAGTCAATGAAATAAAGAGAATGTAAATATAAACTGAGGATTCAGAAAAGGACAGAGAGAAGACTGCTGCAGCACAGGCTTGCGCCAGAGCATATCCTAATAGCACACGTTCAGGATATTTAAAAGCAGCTATGCCCACCTTTCAGCTGGAACAAACCGATGTGAAAAAAAAACACCTTCTTGTGTCTGTGGCTGCTACTAGATTCCATTGGTGTAGACCAGTGGTTCTTAACCTTTTTGAAAGAAATGCCCCCTTGAGCCATTGAAGAAGTTATCATTGGCCCCTCCCCGTGGTGGCCACACTGGCAGCCGCTGTGCGGCTGCCGCCGCAGGAAAGGGCGATGATAACTTCAATGGCCTGGGTCTCGCTTCTTTCCGCCTTCCCCCCCCCACCCGCATACTCAGAGACTAAGCAGCAGCTTCCACTTGGCTTTTTGGGCGGCTCTGGAGCCACCAGCACCTGAGGGGGAAAATGGCCAGCGCTTAGGCTGTGGTGGTGGAGTGAGGGGTGGTGGTGGGAAGGACAGAGGCTCTCCTTCTCGCGTCTCGGCTTTCCGGGGGAGAGACACACAAGGCTGGGCTGAGGGAAGGGAAGGCAAACCATGGCTGGCCGCCTTGCCTGCCCACCTGGGGGCTTCAGCCCCACCTCAGGATGGGGAGCCTGCCATGACTAAGCAAAGGCCAGACATGGGCCGAGAAGGGAAGGAGGGAGGCCAGGATGCCTGACAAATAGGTTTCACTTCTACTTCTTTCTCTAGCCTTTTGATTCTAGGCTATAGGAGTAAATAGGTCTCCTAATATTAGGAATTATTATACTTGGGTCAAATTTAGATCTGAATAAAATTGGAAGTATCTGAATATGGCATTATTTGGTGAATTCTAAATATTTCAAAATATGAATGCACATCACTACTTCAAATCACTGAACAGAATTTGCTAAATTCAATGGAACTGACTTCTTGATATTTATAGTATTGCAGCCTGAGTGACATACATAATGTCAGTAATTCAGTGCCCACTGCTGAAACTAAGCATCACTGTGGTAATATTCACCAGATCTTTAGTTTAACCCACATAATAATGAACCAATAAAGTATGAAAGCACCATCATTATGTTTGAACTTATAATAATGTATTCTGAGAACTGAGGATGCAAACTTCCACTTATTTCATTATTGCAGAGAAGAAAAAAAACTGGAAGTTTTCTTCCCAGTGGGCATGATCATATAAAGATTTTTTTTCTTCTCTTTTCTTTCACTTCCTCTTATTCTTTTGTATTTTTTCATGTCTTTTTTTGTGAAAAAATCATGATTTTTTAAAAAAGAAAACAAATTGGGGGCAGAAAATCTGATATGCAAGGCTATCTATGCATAAAGCTCTGATGTGCATATATAGCCCTGTGCCTTCCTCTATAAGAATTTCTCCCTTCCTTTCAGTAAATGGAGGAGGCCTTTTCAGAATCATAGGCCAGAAGATTTTGGGAGACTGCATAAATCACAGTGGTGAATTGCTATAATCAATAAGTTGCAACTTGTATTCCTTGCTGTGTGCTGACTGTGTGATTTGGTCATGACAAGGAATTGAAGCAGTAACTTGTTAAGCAGGAATTTGCCAGTTGAAGACACAGATAATTTGTTTCTAAGTTGTTCCCCCCCCCCCCAAAAAAAGTAACAAGTAATGGTAGCAATCAACATAAAGCCACAATGAATTTAAAAAATTACCAGTTAATATTCACGATAAGCAATTGCAATTCTTTTTGAGTTCACATAAGGCTAATGAAAGGAATTAAGTTTTTTAAAATATTCCAAGTGCTGATTTAAGTTAACCTGGTTAAAATTCAATTCAGCTTCCAAATGGACTGGAGTAATTACAGCATAAAAATAATTGCACATCAATGCTGTCTTTCCTAAGAAAAGCCTTTGAGTACAAGTTGTCTTCCCCACTTAGATAATGGATATGCTTGAAGCTATTGGAAGAAAAAGAAATCTGTTTCTGATTTCAAACTTTACATATTTGCTAAGAACATTGCCTAGAAAAGAATCCGAGGAATGCCTTTACATGTATCCCTACACAGGAGACAACTGGTGAACAAACCACTGATGTTTTTGAAAAGAAAGGGAAGATAAATTGAGACTTCTGTCACAGACCTTTCCTCTAGGGAGCATCAACCACATGCCCAGGATTTTTCAGAGACCGTCTCCAGTATAACTTCTTACTATTATTAGCAGAAAATATCTCCCCTACCCGCATTGCCCAAATCCACAGCTGTAGACAAATACGGCTAAGGAAAACACTTCCTAAACACAGCCAAGGGGCTTCTCTCTCTTTTCTCCTCACAGTGAGATTTCTCTGCCTAAGCTTTTTTTTTTTTTTAAAGAAATCTTATGGCCTTTCTCAGAAGTTTCCTGTTGTTTTTTTCCTGCTAGGATTATTACAATTATTATTATTATTACCACACAGAACAGCATTTTTCTTATGTAGAATTCACTAGGAAGGACATTAAGCTGCACTGAATTTGACAGTTTCCTGTGAAAAACAACAGGCAAGAACTTTTGCAGAGTGAGGGGAAATGATGAGGCTGGGAGAAGGAAAACAGGGGGCTCATTTTCACAGAAGGCTGAGAAATCTAGCTGAAGTCTTCCTGTGAGGAGAACAGGGGGAAAACATTGGTAGCAATATATTTGCTGATTAGATTAGGCATCCTTCAGTCTCGAGAGACTATAGTAATGTGCTCTGAATAGAGGCCTCAGAACAGCGTATAGTATGGCTGAGGAGGCCAACTGGAGAGTGACAATCCCTTCCACACTGAAGACAAATACAATCTGTCTCCTGTCCAGCTCCCTGGTATTGCTGGCTTCGGGACTGTCTCTTTGCCTCGTCCTGCTGGACAAGTGTCTCTTCAAAATGGGGAGGCCATGCTGCACTGTCTGCCTCCAGGCTGAACGCTCAGATATCAAGGTTTCCCATCTGGTGGTGTGTCTGCTTTTTAAGATGCTGTCTAGGTTTGTCATCGCTTTCCTCCCAAGAAGCAGACTGTCGTTGTTCCCTACATTTCTCCTGCAACTCTCTGAAGCAAAATACCATGTCAGTGGTGGACCTACTGTATTAGCTCGAAATCCACAGTGTGATTCTGGATAGACTCTGTCTGCAAGCACCTGAAGTCTCTTCAGCACAACATGGGCAAGCAGCTTCTCTACAATGCTGAGAAGAGAGATGACTCAGTGGTTATTGCAGTCACTCCTGTCTCCTTTGTTCTTATACAATGTGATGATGTTTGAATCCTTCATCTCCTGCGGTACTCCACCTTCCCTCCAGCAAACACAAAAGATTCCATACAGCTTGGTGCTGATGATCTCTTTAAGCACTTCAGCAGGGATGTTATGCTTCCCAGGTGCCTTGCCAGAGGAGAGGAAATCCAAGGCCAATTTCATTTCTGCTAAAGCTGGTTCACTTTCCAACTTTTCCAAGACAGGCAGGCAGGCAGGCACTCAATGTTATTTAATGTCTCTTTGGTCACTACATTCTCTCTGGAATATAGCTCAGAGTAGTGCTGCACCTAGCATTCCATCTGCTGTGCTAGTCTTGCATTATCATGCCTGTAGCAGACTTCAAAGGAAGTCGGATTACAGCTTATTACAGCCCTGCCTGCATACTAATTGACTAAGCTCCTGGCATTGTCTACACAATAAAAGCATAATGAACAACACTGAAAGTAATTTTGGAAACAACCTTTTCCTCTCCAAGGTATCTCATTGCTACTTCACCTGATCCAAGCTTTCTGAACACAGCAGTGTAGCTCCCTTTTAAATCCCCGTACCCCAACAGTCAATTTACAACCCAAATGGAATTATACATTATGATGTGGCCAAAGTATGGTATCAGCTAACTAATGCTGAAACTTCAACAGTTCCCATACAAGCCTGATAAAAACATGCACCTTCAATAACTATGAGGACAGAGGTTAGAAAGTTACTTCTTAGAGCTGGGCTTAGGGGTGGGATACTAAGAGCTGTAGTGACATTTACAAGCCCTGACAAGGCTAAGACATAATACTCAGTGAATAATCTGAAATCACTGTCAGTTTGTTAAAGAAAATAGTTTTTTAAACCCAGAAACCAACACTCCCTAATTTATTTCCAATAGTTAAGAAATTATAAAGATTCAACAGCCCTTATTCTGTCCAGTATTTATGCATGGGGTGCTCCAACTGCAGATGTTATTACAGCAACTGCAAAGGCATCAGCCACATTGAGACACATGCCTGGTTGTGTGAGCAGGCACATGACTGGGCAGCAGGCACCTTGTCAAATTGCTTCAGAAGATAGAGTTCCGTGCATGCAAATACTGAACAGGATACCAGCCCACAAGCTTAGCTGTGTCTCTTTGTATGGCTGTCTCCTTCCTTTCTATCACTGACCAATTTCACCTATGAACAATGGCTGAACAGCTCGGTGGTTTAAGTATCTGACGTTGTAGCCAGAGGTTGAGAGCTTAATTCCCCACTGTGCATGCTACAAGAACCAGTCTGTGTGACCAGGGGCAAGCTACTGTACACAGTCCCAGGGTTCCTCCAGAAGAAGAACACGCTAAGCCACTTCTGAATATTCTCTACCTGGAAAACCCTGAAAAGGTCACCATAAATCAGAATTGACTTGAAGGCACAGTTATTTTTAACACTATCTTTGTTAGATTAAGCCAGAGTGTGAAGCTGAATTACAATTGCTGATTTATGTTAATCTCAGTGCAAGGGCATGAAAAAGCAAAGCTAGGATAAACTTGAACCATCAGGAATTTGCACACAGAAGTCCCTCAGCCTTCAGGGAAGTTCTGATTTTTTTCACTGTAGTGATGAATTCTGTCAAAACGTAGTAAACAGTTAAATGTTTTGTTCATTTTCCACTGTCCCCAACCTAGGGAGGAGTAGGGTTCAAATCCACTGCTGGACTGGATTTTGAAGATGATGATTTAGGATGTCGATGATAAAGTGCCATCAAATCAGTTCTGACTTCCTATAACATCTTTTTTTCCTGGATAACGATTGCACAGAAACGGTTTACCACTCCTTATTCTAGCAATACTCTGGGGCTTAGCAGCCTCAGGCTAGCTCTTTTTCCAGGTGGAACGGTTGGAAATCAAACTTCGAAACTCTGGTTTGGCAGTCAGATACCTAAGATCATTGGACAATAACTGCACCTAAATTCAATGCTAATCCCAAAGTAACGTATGATAATCAACCCCTACCCCTCAAATTCAACAAGGAAGGAAAACATACCTGGGTTTTAAAGAAAAAAAAACTGAACATCAAGTTAACAGACATAAAAAAGGGGAACAAAAGGTTAGAGTGGCCATTTCCCTCTATATGAAGGGCTATCTATATTGTTTAGTTCCATTTGAAGAAGATGTGTGTGCTTACCTAAGCAATTTCCAGAAAAGCTGTATCAGCTGTTCAATATTTAAAACTGCTTTCAAATTTCAATTTCATGTATATATGTTAACTATATATACATATATATTTAATAAATTTAGTTACTTTAAAACATGAGTTCTTGTCAACCTATGTTACTCATTGATTTGTGGGAATAGAAGGAAAGGCAAAAATTCTCCAGAAGTCTGGAAACTATCTATTCCTCAAGATTTAAAGGCCTGCAAAATCCGTCCCGGTTTCTTAGTAAGGAGAAACAAAGGATAAAAAGTCAGTAGCAGGAACCATTCCTCATCCATCAGTTTTCAGCATTTGCATGTCAATTTCACTATAGCTTTAGAAACTTAATTCAACCTATGAAAAATATTCAAGAAAGTTAGTTCAACATTATAAGCACTAAAATATAACACTTGGCACATATATGCATGTCATCTTTATGAATATTTTAATGAGGCTGGTGGAGGAAGCACAAGTGATAATACTTATATAAGGCTGTTGTTTTTAAAGACCAACACCACTTGCATTCTGTTTTTAAATCTGGACCCTATCACATATTTATTCCCAGGCGCACACAATGCGTAAGCAGAATTTGATCCTATGGATGAAACAGCATAAAGCAGCTATTTTGAAAATGTGGAATGTAACTATTGGAGAAACAAGCTTTTGTAGATATACCCTGCAGTGGAGATTATGTCATTTTATCTGCCAATTTATCCATTTCCCCAGACGCTGGTGCTGAACATAATTTGCTCAAGGAGATGGAAGCAATGTATCGCGAATGCTGATGATGGTGGTAATGATTATGAATGATAAGAGGAGCAGGAATGAAAAACACCTGTACTTCCTATTCCCTTTGCAGCCCTTGTACTTCTATAGCCAGTCTAACATCTTCAGCTGCATCATGAGGGAGGAAGAAAGAAGCAATGTTTCCCAACCTTGGATCCCCAGATGCTCTTGGACTCAAAATTCCAGAAGTCTTCACCACTAGCAGTGCTGGCCAGGATTTCTGGGAACTGCAGTCCAAGAACATATGGGAACTCAAGGTTTGGAATCACTGCTTTAGAACATCTATAGAGAAGCTCTCACTGATGCAAATAACACCACCATAGTTCATGGAGATGGTATCAAACATCCGAGATGCATATAGCACAGCACTGCAGCTGACAGTTTAGAAAGTCTGCGAAGATCACTCTTTGGCTAATATCCTGTTGTGTGACTCCATATGTGAAACTCGAAGCTACACGAGTCATAAGGAAAATTGTACTGAGGCAGAAGTGATACTCACAAAGGTCTTCTGCAGGCATGCTGTGCAGTAATCTTGCAATGAATCAAGGGATCAATTGCACAATCAAATTACACAATGTGTAATGCCCTGTACAATTTCACAGCTGTAATTTTATGTTAAGCCAATTTCAACAGGATTTTAGCCAATAAAGTAAATGAACAAAGTATTGAACAATTTAAAAATGAATGTCAAGAAAAGCAAGCTTATAGTAGTCAGTAAAAAGCAAACAACCCCCAAAAAATGTAGTTAAAATTCCAAAATGAAAAAATGAAACATGCTGCCAAGTTTAAGTACCTGGGGCTTTGGTTAACTGAACAGCAGGATCATGGCCATTCAAACAGAAGGCAAAATAAAGATGGTCCAGGGTAATTTCTTTAAGATGAAAAATTTAATATTCAACAAAACTGTACAGTGCTATTTTAAGTTCTACTATATACCATGGAAATGTGGACTTTAAAATAAAGTACTATAAAAAGAAACATCTGAAATGTGTATTTATGATAAAATACTAAAAATTTCTTGGTCTAAGTAGGAGACCAAAAATGAACACTAAGATACATTAATAAAGAGCAACAAATCATGAAATGCATAAAACACACGATGATAGTTTGGTATCATTATGGGAAATGAAAAGTATGGAGTATACAGCTGATTGTTCGAGACATTACAAATGGTACTTTAGTACAAGAAGGAGATACAAGTCTTGGTTGAGAAACCTTGGTTATGGTTGGTTTGAATGCAACACAGACTTCTTGTTTGAAGATATTGCCTCTGAAGTCAGTATAGACTAATGTCCAAACTCAAGGAGGAATGGAATAAAAAGTTGAAGAAGTTTAAATTGATATTTTAAAGTGAGTTTGAATTTAGACTAACAACAAAAAAGATTGTAGCATATCACAGAAACATTCATGTTATTACTATTTCTTTCAGTAATGATAGATTCATAAAACTGTAGTTTGTTGCTTTTGCAATTATGTATCAATAAATTATTCCAAAACCAAAAAACAGCAAATTTAAGGAAATACAGATATACTTCTATAGATTCTACAATACACAGGTTGAAGTCCTGTTGCTTAGCACAGTAAGTCACAACTCAAGTAGGCCCACTGAATCAATGGAATTTATGGAAGACTTGACTCACTAAATCCTTATGGATTAATGGGCCTACTCTAGTTACAACTTACTACCCTGAGCAATAGGATTTCAACTACTGTATAGCAAGATGCAGGCCACAGAGACTGGCGAAAAGTTAGGAAGAACAACCTTCAGAACACGGCCAAAGAGCCCAAAAAACCCACAACAACCATTAGATCCCGGCCGTGAAAGCCTTCGCGAATACATATAGCATATTTGCTTATTCTGTAACAAAGCCTAATGACTCAATATTAATACTAAAGTTTATAAAAACACAACAGAGTGAAAATCTTACTTTTGCATCTCAACACCACTTTTCATATTTGCCTTATTTAAAACAAATAAACACTGATTTTGTGTTATGCAATGGCACCCCACCTCAAAATCCCTCATCCCTCAAATTCATTAGACATTTCCTCATACCATTTTGAGAATAATTATATGAAAGTATTGTCTCATAGATCCTATCAAATCAACATGGCCCAGTTCACATGCATCCTCTAAATTGTTTCTAAAGTTTCTACAACACTGACAATTATTGTTCAAATAATCAGTATGCCCATTAGTTTGCAACCTACAGAGCAAGCACACTCTTTTGTATGTGAAAGGATTACATGCACTATTTGAAGTATTTAAAGTCTTCTCATAAAGGACAAAGGGTTATGCGCTGCTCTCTGGCTTAAAGCCAAAGACAAGAGATAAAAATTTACCATAAACCTGTAGGGCTTGTTAAAGAGCTTGGCTAGTCTAAGACCAGAACAATTCCAAAAAAAGAAAACAAACACAGTACCACTGCCCTGCTAGCCATACACAAGCCACATCACTGCCAAAAAGTCCCCTTACCTTTCAGGCAAAACATGCTGAGACTCTTCCATGGAGGGAAGTGAAAGGGTCCTGTTTGCAGAGCATATAAGACACCAGTACTAGGTACAGCTGTTCCCCAGTCCTCGCCATTCAAGCACACAGTCAGAGAAATGTGGCAGCTCGCCAACTCCTGCTGCTATAGGAAGCTGCTGCCCAACCCACTGATTTCTAAACAACACGGCTGACATCTCCCTATCCCCACCTCCTCTCGTTTCCCCCACCAAAGCTCTTTGGGAGAAAAAAGAAAAGGAAAGATGAGGGAGGGAGAGGCAACTGTGTCTCTTCAGCCACGCCTAGCACAGTACAACTCTGAATACATTCACTTTATCTCCTCTGTCAGCAGTTTTTCCTATTGAAAACAGTTCATACTCATCAATTGGTCAGCAGCAGAAAAAAAATAAATCACTGTTAATCCACCTCAGCTGTTCCCTGTGAACTGCAAATTCTGTCTCGTTCCAACTTTGATGCCAGAGAGGTAATTTTTCTAAAATATTTGAAATGCTTTGTTTATTTTGTTTCCAACTTTTCACAACTCATACAAGCATAGCACAAAAAACAACAACAAAGAATAAGATACTAATTGCTACTGGAATTGCATGCTAGCCGTGGATGCCTCTAAAACTAATTTATCCTATGAGTGCAGGTAGAGATATTCTATACTATGGAAACAATATCCTACAGTATAGGTGGAAAGAGCAAACCAATACATTTTACAAATTAATATAGCTTCACAGTAAAACTTCATTCACAGTAAGTGTTAACTGTTTTTGCATATTACCACTTATGATCAAGGAAACAGAAATCTTCCACTCTGAGAGAGTATGGCTCTGTCACACCAGGGTGTTGTCCCTTCTTTTTCTGGGATTGCTTTGAGTCATTCTGAGTTTTTTAGTTGCAGATTTGATCATCCTTGTACTGGCAACCACAAATGAGAAGGGCATTTGTTACCAGATGTACTGGGACCCAGTAAATCATCCTGGTATTGCCTATTCACATACATTTAGAATACCACACTCATTCCCAACACAGACTTTCTAATTTTATTTTGAATTTTTTTTCCATTTCCACCCTTTCACTATAGTGCAGAAGTGATAACCTTTTAAACAATTATAAAGCAGAACACGGGAAGAAGTGATTTTCTTCTCTGCCCCATCTACAGTACCTAATTCTGTCCTCCATTACTCCCTTGTTTTAGCAGCCCACTGCTCTCAAAACTTCACAATTATGCTGCAATGTTTTCCAATTTTAATTTTGTTTTTTTAAAATATATAGTTAGCATAACATACAGTCATTTAGTGTAGCTACAGTCCTTATAAAAGAAGAAAGACACACACAGGTTTAGAGCCACTATTTTCAAACTGAGGGTGCCAACCAGCTGTAGGGAAGTGTGAGTCAGAGAGACTTCAGATGGAAAAAAAATCACAAATGGGAAAGGGTTCTTTCTAGCTCCTGCAATTTTTCCTCAAAGCCATTTTAGCTAATTAATATTCTCATTAATTGCATCAGGCACCTGCACCATAGGAGATACTACACACAGTTGTCAGGGATATGTAGTGCCTATGGCCATTTCTGAGATTCCACACTCTAGAACACCAGGGTTTACATCAAAGGTGCTTAACTTATGGCCCTGCTGCCGATCCCATAATTTCATCACCGCTGTATGCTGCCTAGCACTGTAACTGAACAATATAATGAGGGGTATAAACTGTTCACCATGGACTACACAGAGAAAAGTGTAGGTCTCATAAACAATATTCACTCCTTTGCATTCAACATGGGAATTTCCAATACAAGAGACTGATATGACTGCAATGTTTTCAAACAGCCTCAAAAACAAAAGGAAAACACAACAAAACTGATTTTTGAAGAACAATACTTTCCCCCTACAATACAACCTCGGAGCTGTCAAGCCATCAATGCCTCTAATTAAAGAGACCTGTCTATAACTAGAAAGCAAAAAAGGTTGTTTTATTCAGCTGATTTCCTAAAAAGTATCACTACAAACTCAAATATCTACTTAGTAACGCAGTCTGAAGGTAGGACAGGAGAAAACACCATGTCCTAAGTCTAGGATTTAAAAGTACATTTAAAGATATACCTCAAGAGAAAAAAAATCCTGTTCACAGATGTCTCCTTTCCTCCAATCTTAACTACAAAACACTACAGACTCTAGAGTAGATAGTCCTTTTATCTTTTCAGATTTTACATTCCATGAATGCAGCTCTCTTGTTCCTTTCAGAGATATGGTAAAGAAGCAGCGAACCTAATAACGGTAGGAGTGTGTATGTGGAAAAGTTACAGTCATGTGGATCTTCGGAATATGGAAGCAGCAAAAACAGAAGTTGCACAGTATCTGTGATTTAATATCTGGTGTTGGAGAGAGGCTAGAGAATTTGTTTTAAAACATGAAAGACAGATAAACCACTTCTTTAGAAACGCTGACTTGCTTTGAACACAACAATGAGCCATGGCTCAGTGGGAGGTTCTCAGGGAACAAGTCTTGGCTCATTGTGTATGAGCAGCAGGGTGTCTAACTTGCTTCTGATGCAAGAAAGAAATACTAAACTAGTTTCCTCAGTCTGGTGCCTCCCAACTTCTACCAACCTTCAATACTGACTAAGATAGCTGAAGCCCAATGAAGGTTGCACTCCAAACCATCTGGAGAGAATCAGCTTGGGAGCAATGGTTAAACCGCTGTACTACAGCCAAAACTGTGCTCATGACCCGGGTTTCAATCCCAGGTAGCTGGCTCAAGGTTGATTCAGCCTTCTATCCTTCTGAGATCGGTAAAATAAGTACCCAGCTCACTGGGGGGGGGGGGGGGCAATGTGTAGCCTGCATAATTAATTTGTAAACCACCCAGAGAGCACTACGGGGAGGTATATAAGCAGCATGCTTTGATTTTGCTTTGCTTTATAAGCAATCAATAAATCAATAAATCAATAAATCAATAAATCAATAAATAAACAAACAAACAAACAAACAAACAAACAAACAAACAAACAAACAAACAAACAAACAAACAAACTCTTATGTCCGAGATCTGACACTTTTCTTTACAAGGAACTCTGGTTTCTCTATCAATGAGCCATGGCTGTAAGGAACAGAACATGGTTTACATATGATAATGAACAAAGCATGGACAGAGGATCTGTGGTTTCTCTGAACAGCATGTTATTTAACTTCCTCTCTTACTTTAGTGTGAAAGACACACTAATATCAGAGATCTGAACAATCTTTATCCCAGAAACAATTTGGAAAAATAAAACACATATTTAATCTGCAGTGGTTCAAAGTTTCCGTATTATTTTAAGATGAAAAACTGCACATTATTTGCTATTTTGTTTCCTTTGGAAACTATCCAAAATACTAGCATTTTCACATGCACCACAACACATAACAATGCTGAGGTAAGTATCTGAGTGTTGTGTTAAGTCTGGATGTTTTTGAATACATGCATTAATTACCTGTAAGAAAAAAAGAACACATTAATGAAGTTCCCTAGAGATAGTAAACTGGTAGCAGCTGTTCAATACAGAGAAAGAATTATTTAAAAAAAACCATTTAGGAGAGAAGCACATGTGTTTGTGTGGGTCAGTGTGTAAGAATTACAATACAGCTAAAAAAATTGCTGGGTAACAAAAAAAATGAAATGCTATGATTTCCAGAGAGTTTATTATGTTAGTCTGTTGCAGAAAACCCAACAAAGAGCATTCTGGCCCTTAAATCCACACACGTTTTCTTACTAACAAGCAACCCTGCACAACACAAGAGGAACTGCAGTTCAGACATGTCAAGTAAAACCAGGCGCACAAAACTCTTTCTTGTTTTTAAAATGCAGTATCTCAGAGCTGAATAGATAGGATGAGATTTGGCTTGGAGAGGAGATCTCAAAGGTGACCTACAATTACACTGTGTCTCAGAATTATTATACCACCCTTACAACACAGTAATACAGAAGCCTTCAAAACATACGTATAGGACAGCGATGGTGAACCTATGGCATGCGTGCCACAGCTGGCATGCGGAGCCCTTTCTGCCAGGACGCAAGCCACAGGTCGCCAGATCGCTATTCCCCCCCCCCCCCGCGCAGCCAAACCTCAGGAGCCGGCTGCAGCCAGTGCTGGCGCTTCAGCAGGTGGATGCAGAGCAACTGGTGCTGGCAGCAGAGGCGGCTTGAGGCACCTCCTTGCTGCGGTCCCCCTTCCACTGCCACTTCCGGGTCCTCCAGGTCTGCTGCCGCGATTCCTCCTTCCACCGCCATTTCTGGGTCCAGTTCCGCACTTCATGGTTGCGGCGGCGGCACACCGCCTGTGTTTTTGTTTTGTTTCCTCCCAGTTTGAGCATGCGAGCCCAAAAAAGTTTGCCACCAAGGACTACAGATATTTCAAAGGCTTTTCAGCAAGAAATAAGAAATTTCATCTCCCCACTAGAGTAGATAGTGGGATTGGTAATTTTTCATTTAAAACCTGCAGCTTTCACAAAGTTCTACTATATAACATTGAGGACAGGGGATTCTCAGCCTGAGGCTCAAGAAATGCAGGAGCATTTATTGTAATAAAGCCTAGTGATTTCAAAACACAAATTGTAGCCTGTTTTGGAAGGCAAGGAATAAATGCGCAATGATGAGTGGTACTCAGTCTCCTTTTGCCCAGTCTACCACCAAAGAAAGAGAAAACAATTCACAAAGGAAACACTTCTGAATTTCTTTACCATCATGTCACCACTCAAGACCTACTGAAATGAACCAACAGAAGCAGTATCGGGGGCTAGGTAGATGGTTCTACCCAGTTCCATGTCTTATCAAGTAATACAGCACATACATGGTGAATACCAGATTGTTATGTACTGCAAAAAAACACACGATCTGGCAAGTTTGGCAGCACAACCCAAGGAACTCCCTGATTCATGACAAAATCAGGGAGGGGAGAGGTAAGAGACCAGAGGCTTAATGAGAGTTAGGATTCATTAGTTGGGAGTGGCAGTTAGCCTAAAGCACTGGTTCTTAACCTTGGGTTACTCAGGAGCTTTGAACTGCAACTCCCAGAAGCCTTCACCACCTGCTGTGCTGACTGGGGTTTCTGGGAGTTGCAGTTCAAAAGCATCTGAGTAACAAAGGTTAAGAACCACTGGCCTAAAGGACAACTGATGAGAGATTTAGCTTAAACCTTTCCTTTTTGAATGTTTTCAAAGACAGGAGGGATAAAACTGAGGATGAAGGCGAACACACTGGCTTGCAAAGTATCTGTGCATCTGAACTCCCCCCTTCCAACCGTCAACCTTGCTGTGTTGAATTGCAAGGTCAGCAAGAAACCTCTACCCATATTCACATGAACATTATCAACAGAACTCTGAAACCCCTCATAGGTGTTAGTACCCCTCCTTTCCTCGATACAATTATAGGGGAGCTCCTAGTTCCACCTCTTCTACATGTGGTGACTGAGAAATATAAAAAGGAGAATTTCCTGGTTGTATGTTGTTCTACATGTATACAAGAACTTTGGGAAAACTGAACCTACATATAAGCAGCACCCTCTTAGCTTCAGACTCCTCCAGTCCTATGCGCAGAAAAGGGAGGGAGGTGGTCTTCTCTAAGTGGGTGTACTAAAACCTGAATAGGGCTTTACTTTCACTGCAATTTAGCAGTTTCATTTATCAGGATTCATTCACCTGTGAGTTGCAAACTAAATTAAATTCTTTCCAAAGTACTGGCACACTCTTCCTCTTCAATCCTTAGCTGTTCCCAATGAGAAGCAGATGCCCTGAGAAAACAAGTTCCCACATACCATCAGAGCACATGCTTGTTCAGTGGACTGGAAAAGGGAAAAGAAATCCACTTCGTTGTGCTACTATATCTTGTGGTATCTCTTGAAGTAAAGGCATGTAAAAGTTCCCTCCCTCCCTCGTTTCTGCCCCCTCCTGCTTGATGAAGCATCACTCTAAACTAAAGCATCCTAGAGCACATTGCCATGTCTCCCTCCCTCCCCTTCCACTCCCAGAGGTACGTTTTCAATAACTGACTTATCGTTTGCTTTCTATTTGCTCTACTAGTATCAATTTCCTTTTCTGAAAAAGCAGAAGAACATAAAAATAATATTTTGTGTGGCTCTCCCACTACAACAAAATATCATTTGGATTTTCCAAAGACTCCTGAACATTTCCTTGAGGAAGAGTAAAGCTTTACTGATGGGTTCACTTTTTGTAATAAGAAACATAATGGCTTATTTAGGCTATTACATATTTCAAATTTTCAGAATGGATTTGAGTATGTGCAAGATCAAAAATTTACTAACCATCAGTCCAAACCCTGTTAACTACATTTCTCTGTGGATACAGAAATGCAATTTTCAGACTGAATTTTCTACTGGTAGCCTCTGAATCTGGCACGACTCATCACATTACAAACAAAAAGGAACCAGTTGAGCCACAATAAGGCAAAACATCAAGACAGTCCCCAGTAATGAATAAAACCTAGATTCAAGGAAAAGGAGCAAAAGCTAAAATGTGTGACAGGTCAAATTTTAAGCAAACTTTTCCAAATTGGTTTGCCAAGGCCATTTCATATTTGTTCAAAGATAATAAAATGATGAAACAGTGGAAGTCAATGAAGTTAGGCTAATTATTTTCCCACCATGCTTTGTTTTTTAGGGGAAGTTGTGTTTCAGTATATTTATTGTTTCTGGAAGAAACACTATTGAATGCAAATCTGTGTGATCAAGAATGTTAATATAACTGACATAAAGATTTTATTTATTTTAAAAATGATTTTTGTGGCATCTAACTGTGAACCTTCTAGGTTAATTTATGTAGCTGAAGTACTTTTTTTTAAAAAAAAGTCAGAACTGTTTATCACCAGCATGGAAGTTAGATGACATTTACAAATCATGTATCTGATGAAATAGGTTCTTGCTTCTAGAACTCCTGGCACAGAGAAATCTGTTCATCTTTGAAAAGTGCTACAAGACTCTTGGTTTTTTTAAAAAATCATGTTCAACATGACTGCAAAGTTTATGTTGTATGCTTAACTTTAATAAATAATTACAGGGATTTAATATAGTCAAGTACCTACGACTAATAAAGCCATTACTAATGCACTGTTCTTAACAAGCACATAGTATTAAAAATATATAAGGCAGAAAAAGAGTTACATACCCAGATGACATATGTAACAATATATACAGTATATCACAGAAGTGAGTACACCCCCTCACATTTCATAAATATTTTAGTATATCTTTTCATGTGACAACACTGAAGAAATGACACTTAGCTACAATGTAAAGCAGTGAGTATACAGCTTGTGTAACAGTGTAAACGTGCTGGCACCTCAAAATACACAACCATGACTGCAACACACAGCCATGTCTAAACTGCTGGCAACAAAAGTGAAGACACCCCCTATCAAGTCTGAACTCTTACCAGAAGCTAAAATTGGTAGCTGCTGATGATACCATACTTGAGATATCTCAAGAAGCCAAGCCCCAGTGGAAAAGACAGTAAAGCTAGGAAAAGTTGGTGTACTGTAAATAGGAACAGAGAAAAACCTAAAACAGAATGGATTAATTCAGTTAAAGAAAGTCATGGCTATTAGTTTGCAAGACCTGAACAGGGCTGTTAATGAAAAGACTTTCTGGTCCCTTTCATAAAGTCACCATAAGTCAGAAGTGACTTGACAATACATAACAATATTACAAGAGTCCCTGAGGAAAAATATTGCTGCATCCATTGTATGCATACAAAAAACAAGCTAAAAGAAAATGGCTGACTTGCCAAATATGATACAATTCTTGTATTCAAGAGTAAAGGGTAGTTCTTCTTTGTTCCTTCTGAGACAAGTTGAACAACACATGTTGCATATACAGTGGTGCCCCGCAAGACGATGTTAATCCGTTCCATTGAAATAGCTGTTTAGCAAAAACATCGTGTTGCGAAAAGCATTTCCCCATTGGAATGCACTGAAATCCGTTTAATGCATTCCAATGGGGAAAATAGTTGTCGTTTTGCAAAGATCGCCCATGCGGAAGCCATTTTGCGAAGCGCCGATCAGCTGTAAAAATCGCTGTCTTGTGAAGCATGGGTCCCGAAAACACCCATTTTGCGAAGCTCGCCCATAGGGAAGCCATTTTGTGAAGCCGCTGATCAGCTGTAAAAATCATCTTGCGAAGCATTGGCCCTGAAAAAACCCGTCTTGCGAAGCATGGACTGAAACATCGTCCAGTGAAAATCGCCCATAGGAAACACTGTTTTGCGAAGCGCAATGGCGATCGTAAAAACTCATCGTCATGCGGATTCGTCATTCTGCGGGGTCATCGTCTAGCAGGGCACCACTGTAACCTGAAACTATCTGTATGTCAACTAAAGTTATTATGCAGCAAGTCATTTATTACTGTGCAGTGATTTTGGACTATCTGGAAACAAGTGAAATGCATTATGAAGCCAGGCAAATTGCTGAATTATACATATCTGTAAACATGGTATTAAGTTACAATACTGGCATAAACTAAAACATAGATTTAACTAAAGGGTTATTCTAACTTTTGCAACTCAGTTTAAAGCAGTTCTACATTGCTGTGTATTAAGAGGATGGGCAAGACAGAGACTGGTTTGCCTGATTTTGACTCTGACCCCATCCACTGTTGGCTTCAATCCCACCAACAACGGATGGGGCCAGATCTCCCCCCCCCCGAGGCAGAATACTGAACTGCAGAGGGGAAATGGCTCTCCTATAACAGAAAATTAGCCATGACTCCTATATATATATGGTTCAATAGTACTTTAGTCCTAAACAGATTTTGTTTATATTTTAAACAAACAATTTCAAATTTACTTTACCATACTATCAAACTAAATTAGTATGGAGTTCACAGTTTTGTAAGTTGTCCTGGCCAAGAACTAGGAAACAAATCCCAATGGAATGACTTGAAGAAGAAACTATAAAGCTGCAGGGTTCTCTCACTGGCCATTCCAAGAGTTACTTCTGAAATGCATTTCCACTATTATGGAAAGATCTTGGTGCATACAAATTTTAAAATACATTAATTTACCCCTATTTATTAGTCAGGTACTCGTAGGGTATCATGTACACACCTGATATTGTTGATACTCTCTCCATCAACAATGATGCTGTCATTTGAATCAGCATATGCTCCCTTAAAAAGACATTCACAGTACAAATTGAAAAGTGGTGAGAATACACATTCCATTTGTCTTCATATTTATGTGTCCTCTGTCAACTCTGACTGTGGGTTTTTGTTGCTAACGACATATCACATGAACGGCAACCATAGTTTAACATCATCTCTATTACCTTGCTGAGTTGCCAAAGCTTTTTCACTGTCAAGGAGCACAACATATCCATGTTCATGGCATGTCATCTCTTCTCAAAGAGCTGTAGCAAAACAGTTCTTTAGTTTCAAAACTTCTTCTGAAACCAAACTGCTTATTTCCTGCAACTTCTTCACACCTCTTGTACATTCTGAGACTTACTGTTTTTAAGAAAAAGAATCATTAATTTTGTCATTCCTAGCTGTATAAACTTTGGTACTTTCCTTTGAATAAAGGTCAATCCTACCCAAATTTCTAGACTGGAAGGAGTCACTAAAACAGCTAAGTTAGCATCATCTATTGCCTTTATGTATGTATGTATGTATGTATGTATGTATGTATGTATGTATGTATGTATGTATGTATGTATGTATGTATGTATGTATGTATGTATGTATGTATGTATGTATGTATGTATGTATGTATGTATTTACTTACTTACTTACTTACTTACTTACTTACTTACTTACTTACTTACTTACTTACTTACTTACTTACTTACTTACTTACTTATTTATTTATTACTGTATTACTTTAACACTTCAACACCTTGGGTAACCCAAGCGTTCTTGTACCGCAACTCCCAGAAGCTTCACCGCTAGCTGTGTTGGCCAGGGTTTCTCAGAGTTGTAGTCCAGGAACACCTGGGTGACCCAAGATTGGGAACCAGTGTTTTACAACATTGTTGCTACTGTTGTCTTGCATGGAATTCCCCCTATCTGTAGTGCAAATTTGAATGATGCTGGTGACAACAAGTTCTTCACGAAATTCATTCTCCATATTAATTTCATATTTGTAGTCTGCATTTTACAACAAAATTTGTATAGGTTCCTTTCTCAATCTTAGCATTAAAATCCCCTATAATGAAAACTGGGTGTTCTGATTGTAATGTGGACAATTTTACTTTTACAAAGTATGTGTGAGGAGGTATCCAGGATCCATTGTGTACGTGCAAACATATTACAGTGGTGCCTTGACTTAGGAGCTTAATCCATTCTGGAATGATGGTCGTAACTTGAAATGGTTGTTAAGTCGAACTACCATTTCCCATAGGAATGCATTGGAACGCAATTAATCCGCTCCAGCCGGAAAAAAAAAATACAAAAAACCCACAAACAAACAAACACTGCAAGCCCCACTGAAACACATCAGGGCCAGGGGGAAAATCACCTAAAACAAAAAAAAATGCAATCCCCATTGGAACGCGTTGGGGCTGGGGAAAAAATGACCACAACCCCCCCCCAAAAAAACAATGCAAGTCCCACTGGAATGCATCGCAGCCAAAAGAAAACCACATCAAAAACAAACAAACAAAAACAATGCAAGCCCCATTGGAACGCACGAAAAACAAACACACCAAAAAAAAAAAAACCTCCAAGCCCCTTAGGAATGTGCTGGAGCTGGAAAACAACAACAACAACAACAACAAAAAACACAGCAAGCCCTATCGGAAGTCACTAGGGCCAAAAAAAACAACAACAACAACCCCACACCAAACACACCAAAAAAACATCACAGCACAGAAACATACCCCCCACAGCCCAAACCCACCTTGCAAAACCCTGTAAATGTACTTACTCAGAAGCAGAAAGCAGCACCAGGTAGTCCAAAGCCTCCTCCAACACACACACTCTAACTGTTGGGGTGAAAGAGCAACAAAGAAGCAGTCTCTTCGCCAACCAATGGTTAGTACATTTGAATTCCCCGCCTTTTTGCCCACCTTTTTTCCTGTCGTAACTTGAAGCTCTGGTCACAAGTCGAAGCAAAGTTTTGCAGCCGGAGCTGGTCATAACTCAAAATGGTTGTAAGTCAGGATGGCCGTAAGTCAAGGCGCCACTGTATTTATAACAACAATCTATACTCTGCCCTCTCACACACACTATGTAAACTGAAAACTGTAAAAATTGTGTTATGGACACTACCACAGTTTTTGGTCAACAAACTACTTGTTAATGGTTAGCTGTTATATATACAGTGGTGCCTCGCTTAACGGGCACCCTGTTTAACGACAAATCCGTATAACAATGGCTTTTTTGCGATCGTTTTTGCGATCGCATTGCGATGTTGCCTATGGGGAAAATCCCACTCGAAAATGCCGGCGGTGGCTTCGGAGGCCACTGCCACCACCGGCATTTAGCCCCAGCTGAGCGGCAGGAGCGCATTTTCCCGCTCGGAAATGCCGGCGGTGGCTTCGGAGGCTTGGGTGTTCCTGGCGGCCCTCCTCCCAACCCCTCACCCCCGTCTCCGCTGGGCTTTGGAAGCAGCTTCCGAAGCCCAGCAGTGGCAGCAGAGATGAGGGGTGGCTTGGGCAGAGCCGGGAGGAGGGCAAGGCTCGGGTGTTCCCGGCGGACCTCCTCCCAACCCCTCACCCCCGTCTCCGGCATTTTCGCAGCCAACGCTTTGGGGTGGTGGCAGGGGAGGGCTCCCCCGCCGCCGCTCCGAAGTGCTTCGGCCAGCTGTGTGAAAATGGGGGCTTTCCCAAAGGCCCCATTTTCACACAGCTGATCGGAGGTTCCAAAATGGCCACCGCAACCATTTTCGCCACTGCCCTCGCTTACCAAGGCGGCGAAAATGGCGGCGCTATGGAGGATCATCGCATAACGGTGAGTTTTCACCCCATAGGAATGCATTAAACCAAGTTTAATGCGTTTCTATGGGGTTTTCCCTCCCGCATTGCGATGTTTCCGGATAGTGACGATTAATCCGGAATGGATTAACGTCGCTATGCGGGGCACCACTGTAAATGTAGCCATACACCCACTTCACAAAAAACAGTAGCCATGAAATTTCTTAATGAGACAGAGGTTGGACAAGTGGTATGAACCTCCTATTTGAGCAAACATGCTAACAAATCCAAGATTCAGCATATAATAGCCTCTGTGAACTGCTAGCTAGGGACTGTGCAAACCAGGATTCTTAAGTAAACTTGCCTGCAAGTATCTCTGCAGCCTCAACTATCCCTCCTTAGAGTAACAATAGTTAACTTTCTGCCAGTGAACTTCTGAAGGTCAACAAAAACACATTTTGTACAGTGCTTTGCAAGTGAAAACATAATGCAAACATTGAGTATTTGAGTCTATCAGAAACGTTAAGCCATTTTTATACACTGGCACACTACTGAAAGCAGGAAAACAAACCCAGTTCATTTCCCTGAACCAAAACACATTTTTAGCTTAAGCATATAAAAACAAAAAGGTCTGGCTTTAAAACCTAAAAATAGTCCACAGAAGATATAACTTTAGAGTATGACTATGGTTTCTCTTGAACAACTGGCTCAGGGAGACCAACATGAATATTAAACTGTTGATATTAAGACACTGAGCACAGCACTGTACATAATTTGTCTTTTTCTTTTATAGCAATCAACATGTTGTACAATTATTAACTTTCCACACACATTGTGTTTGTTGGGTTTTTTATAATGGGGTTGAGAAACAGAGAATATGTATTAGCCATGAGTTTAATAACTGTGTTTTCAAATTGGCAGGACTGATTTAATGATTACCACGTTAAATCACGTTATCCTGCTGGAAGACAACACAGTCAGGCATAGTAATATACTTTGCCTGATTAGCTGCACCTGCTGACCATCCCCCGGGGAAAAGGAATGGCTTTACTGCCACTGGTATAAATCTCGAATGATCACAGCTGTCTCCTTCTTTCCTTCCTTCCCTTGAGTTTTGCTGTCTGTCTGACAAAGTGAATCTGTCTGGTTTGAAGTTAGTTATTAATACATAAAGTATGCAGGTTTCCTTCCCTCTCCTTTAGTAGCATAGTTCACCATCTTGCTGCTGTTCTAATTGTAATGGCAACAGAATAAACAAGAACCTTGTTGTATCATCTCCCCCCCCCCCCAGCTACACACAATCAATTCCCCTTTACTGTCATCTATTTACATCATGAGAGGGAGAGAGAGAGAGAAATCAGAAGGAGGACAAAGAGAAGCTCTCCTACTCAATGGTCCAGTTCGGCAGCCACCATAGAAGAGAAGGTACTGTATACAGTACTGTATTCAGCACTCATCAACTACATGGATTTGGGGGCTTACAGAAGAAGTCAAACATTGTGAGAACATTTATGGGGTGTGACTTTTTTGTTATTCAAGTCAAAGGAAACTCACCAATCTCTATCAAGAATGCTTTTGCAAACAGACAAATAAATATACATTATAATTCATAAAACGTAAGTAATAAAACTAGTAAGAACAAAGTTACTGTGGATGCCGAAAACTGGTGGACGAAACATCAATAATTTAAGATATGCATATGACACCATCTTACTGGCAGAAAGCAGCAATGAGGTAAAACCACTTTTAGAGAAAGACAAAGAAGAAAGTGCCGAAGCACGACTGCAGTTGAATCTCAAGAAGAGAAAAACCACAACTACAGAATAAATAATGGAATATAGATTTTGTATTCCTTGGTTCAGTCATCAGTCCAAAGGGAGACTGCAGCCAAGAAATCAGAGATAGACTGAGACTAGGAGGGGTAGCAATGAAGGAATTATAAAATACAATCAAGTGCAAGGATGTGTCACTGGAGACCAAGGCCAAGACAATCCACACACTCATAATTTGATCACCATGTATGGGTGTGAAAGCTTGACAGTGAGGAAAGCCGTCAGGAAAAAAATCCATTTGTTTGAAATATGGTGCTGGAGCAGAGCTTCCGGGAGGCAAAAATGTTGAAACTGAGGCTATCTTACTTTCAGCACATCATGAGAAGGCAGGATTCTCTGGGAAAGGCAGAAGGCAGCAGAAAAAGAGGAAGACCAAATATGAGATGGGTGGACTCCCTAAAAGAAGCCATAGGCTTAAGTTTACAAGAACTGAGCAGGGCAGTTGAGGACAGGACATTCTGGAGATCTCTCATTCATAGGCTTGCTATAAATTAGAGGCAGTTTGATGCACATAACAAGAAGAAGAAAAGCAAACAAATGCAGTCTCCGTATCTCAAAGTTTATTTTTATATTGTATTAAAGAAAAATATTTTAGAATTCTGCTAAGTGAAAATTCGAAAACTCTATAGTTAAAGGAAAGCTAATAAAATCACATTATTTTCCCCAATTCATATGTAATTTAAAATCTGCTTTCTAAAATAAATACTGCACTCCCAAGCCAACTACACCAGAGCACAGAGTGCTGTCCTCGGAAGATGCCGGCCACGGAGACTGGAGAAACATTAGGAAGAACAACCTTCAGAACACGGCCAAAGAGTCTGAAAAACCCACAACAACCATGCTTTCTAAAACTTCTAGAATACTGGAATATCTTACAATGTTAGTACCTGATCCAGTCAATTACTTTAAAAAATCACAGACAGAAAATCGGTATTCGCATGGCTATTCCTAAAAATAAAGCAAAAGCAGTATTAATGCTGGTACTTTCATTGTCTATTTTTTCCAAGTATATTCCATATTTAACACACTGATAACAGCCCCAAAAAGCTTAAAATATACTCCTGCAAACCACTCTGGGTTTAACCCCTAGTTTAAGCATATCCAAGTTAACATTTGTTGTTAGTACAACATAATTACCTAAACTATCCATGTAATTATGGCATCACATACCAAACTACAAGTAGCTATTACTTCTAAGCAATGGCTAGCATTAAAGTGAATTCTGATATCTGTGCCGGATGGGGTGTGTGCATGAATGTGGAGAGAAGTGCAAAGCAGTTCCTACTGTTCTGAAAATATTGCAGCACAATGACAGTAACAATATATGAACTGAGTCTGAACAGTTTTTTATAATTCATTTCTGAAGTTTATCAATGATATCTAAAAGTTTTGGTTTGCATAACTGACCAAGATCACTTCAAGCCCCACTCCCTTGCTCTCCGTGCAATCTCACAGCAGATTTTCTAGGAAAAACATTGGGAATCAGTAAGATGGCAGTTGAACAGGACGAAGATTCTTTATGGGCTTATCAGACAGTGGCATCTAAGTCCTGCAGCCCTTCTTGTTCCATAACAAGGAAAAACAGCATGTACACAGTTACACGTTTGGTCTTACATAACCAAGGCTTTCTGAGAGCCTTGGTCCCACAGCTTCCAATTAACCGCCGGCCTCTGCCCACATTATAGATATGGAGGTGGCAGGGATGACAGAGCAATTGGTGGGAAGAAGTGTACCCATCTCCACATGGTCTGAGTTGGGAAAATGACTTGCTGCTTATCATTTTTATCAAAGTGTGACACCATACTCATCACACTTAGCAGAACTGCTGAATCCTATTTACATTGAGGCCTGATTTCAGAAGCATGGTTAAGATACTATCATTTCAGTTATACAAAGCATAGTTTATTCCAGGTATGGACAAGACTTTAGGCTTGCATGATATGTATGAAGTCTATTGAGAAATATTTAAAAAAAAGGTGGCTGGACAGATCAGTGTAAACACACAGCTGGACAGCCATGGGTTGAGAGTTTAATTTATCATTGTGCCTTATAAAATTTTCAGCCTGTGTTGTCTTGCTCAATCTACATAGTGCCACAAAAATGGCAATGGTAAATCTCATTTCTGAGTACTTACTGTATACCTAGAAAACCCTGGAAAATGACACAGTCAGATTTAACTTGATGGCAGGCAACTATTGTATATACATGTATCATATATACATCTATGCATGCACAAGTGTGCATATGTATATACAGTGGTGCCTCACTTAGCGATGTTAATCCGTGCAGCAAAAATTGCTGCTAAGCAATAACATCACTAAGCGATTTTAAAAAGCCCATAAAACGCATTTAATGCGTCCCTATGGGCTTATAAACTAACCTTATGCGAAAATCCTCCATTGCGGTGGCCATTTTCAGTGCCTCTAAAGCGAGGCAAAACAGCGGGCGACCATTTTTTCCCGGTGGCCATTTTGGAACCGCCGATCAGCTGGCCAAAAATGGGGGCTTTGCAATGATCGCTTCCCCGCAATCATCGCAAAACGAATTTTCCCCGTAGGAAACATCGCCAAGCGATCGCTTTTGCGATCACAAAAACAGCGTCGCTAAGTGATTTTGCCGTAAAATGGAGCGATCGCTAAGCAAGGCACCACTGTATAAGATATCCAATGTGGTGCTGTGGATAGGGGAACAAACTAGAACTCAGGAGACCTGGGTTTAAATCCCAGCTCCACCATGGAAACCCACTGAGAGGTGGGGGGAGGGGCACTGGTAAAAACACTCTAAATATCACACACGCCTTGAAAACCCTATTAGGGTCACCATAAACTGATTCTGATTTGTGCATACTACTCACTGTTCATCCTCCCTGAAACTTTCTTCCTTTCATCAGCACAGCTGGCATCATTTTGTTGTTGCTTTTTGCAAAAAACAACTGCAAATTAGAACTCCTTCCTGACCTCTTGTAAATCACTCTTATATTAATCTATGGATCCAGATCTACCACTGCTTTATTGAACAACAGCAAAAATATTGTCCATCATCTGAAGTAAACTTCAGTGCAGTGCTTCTGGGCTCTGTTAAACAACAGTTTCCTGCAATGCCCAAACAGGAAACAGTGATTTAAGCTCTGACTGTATACCAGAACTGCAAAACATGGTTTGGTCTTGGTTTGCATACCACAACTGTAATCATTGGTAGTCTTTAAGATGCCACAAGACAGTACAGTACTGTTCTTGCTACAATAGATTAACATGGTTATTTCTCTGAAACTGGTCTGAGAAATGGACTGTTGGTCTCAGAACAAATGTTACACCTTGTTGGCTGAGAACAAATGTTACCCTCATTTTTCTCCTTCCCTTCTCTTTTCTTATACAGTATATCAATAAAGCACAGGTGTGGTTAACTCCATATAGATGGGGAACCAAGGAACCAAAACTTGGGAAGGAAGGAAGAAGCCACACTCACTGACTTCAAACCACTGTACTACCTTAAAATACTGGTGGAAAAACTATTGCCCATCTGACATTGCTGATATTTGGCCATTCTGGGAAACAGAAGCTAGAGTCCGACATCATTTGGTCCCCATTCTTAGTCTAATGCAGGGGTCTCCATACTATGACCTGCGGGCCACATCTGCCCCGCCTTGCTGTTTTATCTGGCCCGTTCACTTCAGCCCATGTGTGTGGGCATGCATGTGTGCATGTGGGTCTGTGGGCAAGGAGGTGCGTGTGTGTGTTCCTGTTCCTTTGGCCCTCAAAGATGTTTAAAATATCCAGTGTGGCCCTCACAGACAAAAGCTTGGAGACTCCTGGTCTAAAGGAACACAATCCCTTTTTTAAAAACAGGAGGCTTACTTCATTTATATTCCTTGTTATCAATATGTCTGGATAAGGAGGTGATACTGGTAAAACTACTTAAAAACTCATACACATAAGCTAGAGGCTACTTGACAGCAATATGTTTGGATAAAGACTTGAAGTATGCTGTGTGCTTTAAAAATTACAAAGCACAAGTACTACACTAACTGCACCAGTTTCCAGTTTGTTTCCAAGGCCAATTCATGCACCTAATTATCAGCTATAGAGCCCTAAAGCAGCTTTTCCCAATCTTGTGTCCTTTAATTGTGTTGGGCAACAACTCTTACCATGGCCACAC
Organism: Pogona vitticeps; assembly: GCF_051106095.1. Lineage (NCBI taxonomy): Eukaryota > Metazoa > Chordata > Lepidosauria > Squamata > Agamidae > Pogona > Pogona vitticeps. The sequence continues at coordinate 80,333,465 of NC_135783.1, read as the reverse complement.
TGAGAGAAGGACACAGTAATCATTAACAAGTATTAAGCTCAGGAGAGGCAGCAATTAGATGGAAGCAGGGGATAAAGTTATCTGAAGGAGCACCTCCACCTGCCTGAAATTTGCAATCACCAGATGCCCTATTATATGTCCCACCATCAAGAGAGGCTAAACTGGGGAGCACCATGAAGAAGGCCTTTTTTCCAGCAGCACCCCAGCTGTGGAACAATCTCCCTAGGAAGGCTGGATTTACTCCCTCGCTGTCTGGCTTTAGATGTGCTGCAAAAACAGTTTTCCTACACCCAGATTTTGATGATTTTAAAAATCCCACTCTACGATCTGTTTGTTTTTCAAATATTGTTCTGTAGAACAAAGGACCATTCAAAAATACATTTTAATCAAGACATTCCTTATACATGAAGGAGAACCTCTTTGTTACACATTTTTTAAGAAGCCAAACCAATCAGTCTCTGTATTAGTACTTACAAGCATGTTTGCTTTCTTAGCCAGTTCTGCATGAAACAGATAGCTTCCTTAGCATTGTTTTTTTAAATGATATCTCATCCTATATACAGACATGAAAGAAATGATGGAAGACTACTCGTGTATTATCTAGATCTTTTTCAATACAAATATGAAAAAACCATAATACAAAATTCTCAATAGATGATGCATTATCTCTGAAAGGTTTCACTCAAGAAGTACCACTAGTTAATTTTGGAAAGTGTATACAGTATAGTGTATATGTAGATACTTCAGTGGTGCCCCGTATAACGACGTTAATCCGTTCCAGGATTAACGTCGCTATATGGAAACATCGTAAAGCGAAATAAAAAAGCCCATTGAAATGCATTAAAACCTGGTTAATGCGTTCCAATGGACTGAAAACTGGCAGGGACAGGGTGGGTGGGGGATCCCGAAGGCTTCCAGGCAAAAGCCTGGGACCCCTCCTCCCTGTCCCCGCCGCCCCGCGCTGCCTTTCCTAGCCGAGATCGGACTCCCAGGAGCCCGATCCAGGCTGGGGAAAGCGGCGGGGGTGGCTGCCAGCGAAGGGGACAGGGTGAGTGTGGAGACCCCTCCACCCTGTCCCCGCCGCCCCGCGCTGCCGAGCCCAGGATGCCTGACAGGCATCGGGTCTCCCCACCTTCCCCCGCGGCTTGGATCGGACCCGCGGGGGCTAGCCCTGCCACGGCTGGACTCTTGGGAGTCCAGCCATGGCAGGGCTAGCCCCCGCGGGTCCAATCCAAGCCGCGGGGGGAGGGGGGAGAGCGGGGGGATCCGGATGCCTTTCAGGCATCCCGGGCTCGGGTCCCACCCGCCGCCGGTTACCCAAGGCTGGGTAACCGGCGGCGGGTGGGATCCGAGCCCAGGATGCCTGACAGGCATCGGATCCCCCCACCCTCCCCCCGCGGTGGCCTCAGAAGGACCCTTCGGAAGGGTCCTTCGAAGGCCACTGCAGGCATTTTCCCCCAGCTGAGTGGCGGCAGCGCTCCTTTGGAGGCTCCCGCCGCTCAGCTGGGGGAAAATGGTGCCTATGGGGAAAACATCGCAAAGCGATTTTTCCCCATAGGCACCTTCATTATACGATTGCAAAAGTGATGGCATTTTTGCCATCGCTATGCGAATTCATCGTTAAACGGGGCACTCGTTATACGAGGCACCACTGTACGTATTTTTTTCAAGAGTGTCCAGCAATATGAGGGGATCTTCATTTTGATTCCCAATTACTGTCAAAAGTTTCTATACCTGAGATGGCAGGTAACTTCTAAAGCTTCATCATGTTGAAATCAATAACCCTGGGTTCCTGTATAAAGATGCTCTCAAGCAAACTCAGCTTCAACACGGTCTCCCAAGCAAATTTTTGAACAGCAACAAAACGATAAAATTTTGGACAATTCCGTATTTTCCCATGTATATGACCCTCTCGATGTATAAAACAACCCCCTAAGTTTGATCTTTGATGGAGATGGAGGAGCAGTTAATGGGCAGCTGCTCCTCCACCTCCATCTCCTGCTGCTGCTGTCTCCACTGCCCGCCCGATCACCTCTTCCAGTGCGACTGCCAGGGCTCACCTATATTTATTTATTTATTTATTTATTTATTTATTTATTTATTTATTTATTTATTTATTTATTTATTTATTTATTTATTTATTTATTTATTTATACTCCGCCCCTCTAGACCATGTCTACTCAGGGCGGCTTACAATATAAAATATATCAATATAAAATATATATAATCATAAAAAATACAACTACTATATTAGTTAAAAACAATTAATTTAAGAAAGGATTACCAAGATGGGGTAGGATAAGGAAAGAAGAAATAATAATAATAATAATAATAATAATAATAATAATAATAATAATAATAATAATAATAATAATAATAATAATAATAATAATAATAATAATAATAATAATAAAGACTTAGCTGACTGGAGGGAAGGCCTGCCTAAATAGCCAAGTTTTTAACTGTCTTTTAAAAACACCCAGCGAGGGTGCCAGCCGAATTTCTGTTGGAAGGGTGTTCCACAGCCGAGGGGCCACCGCCGAGAAGGCCCAGTTTCTAGTTTTTTTTCCTTCTGAGCCTCTCTCGGCGTCAGACACCTCAGCCGTCCCTGCTGGCTATGACGGGTGATCCGGGTAGATCTGGGTGGGAGAAGACGATCTGCCAAATATTGAGGTCCCCAACCGTTTAGGGCTTTATAAGTGATCATTAGCACTTTGAAGTCGACGCGGAAATGGATGGGCAACCAGTGCAAAGCAGCCAGAGTGGGGGAGATATGCTGGTGTTTTCTCACCCCACTAAGGAGCCTGGCTGCCGCATTCTGGACCATCTGAAGTTTCCACATCAGCCTCAAAGGCAGCCCCACGTAGAGTGCGTTACAATGGTCTAATCTCGAGATTACGACCGCATGTACTAGAGTAGTGAGGGCCCCCCGATCAAAATATGGACACAGCTGGGCAATCCGCCATAGATGAAAAGAGGTGGAGCGGACTACGGACGCCACCTGGGTTTCCATGGTAAGCGATGGGTCCAGATGTACCCCCAAGCTGCGAACCTCATTCTTTGCGGCAAGGGTCGTCCCCCTGAAAGGGAGTTACCTATACCGCTGATGGAAGGACCACCCACCCTCAAGACCTCCATCTTGTCCAGGTTCAGCCTCAACCCATTCGACTGCATCCATTCCAGTACAGTCTCCAGGCAGCGCTGGAGGGACAGAACGGCATCCACTGAGGTAGATGAAAAGGAGATGTAGAGCTGCGTGTCATCAGCATACTGGTGACACGAGGCTCCACACCCCCTGATGACCCCCCCAGAGGCCTCATGTAGATATTAAACAGCATTGGAGAGATTATCGACCCCCGTGGAACCCCGCAATTGAGGCTCCACGGGGTCGAAACCCTCTCTCCAAGCTGTACTCTCTGGGGCCGGTCCTCCAAAAAGGAACGGAGCCAAGCAAGCGCTAGGCCACCTATTCCTAACTCAGAGAGCCTCCCCAGGAGGATACCGTGGTCAATGGTATCAAAGACCGCTGAGATGTCAAGGAGGACCAACAAGGAGATATTGCCCCCATTGGCCTCCCTCAACAGGTCATCCATCAGTGCGACCAGTGCCGTTTCCGTACCATAGCGCGGCCTGAAGCCCAACTGGAATGGGTCCAGAGCACTGGTTTCGTCCAGAAGCGCCTGGAGCTGATCTGCCACCACCCTCTCAACCACCTTGCTAAGGAAAGAAATGTTGGCAACGGGCCTATAGTTTCCAATGTCGTCCGTCGCCAAGTTTGGTTTCTTCCTAATGGGCCTAATGAGTGTCTCGCTGAGGGCAAGGGGAACCTTGCCCTCCTGGAGAGACCCATTAATTATTGCAGTGGCCCATTCTGTTGTTACAGGCCTGGCTGCTTTGATTAGCCAGGCCGGGCAAGGGTCGAGAGAAGAGGTGGAGGCCCGACAGCGATCAAACGCCTTGTTCACCAAATCTGGCGTCACAGGCTGAAAGGAATCGAGAATTACCGGGCAAGGCGGGGCGCTGGACATCTCTGCTCGATCCATTGTATTTAAAAAGGAGAAAGATCATGGTGGATGGCCTCCACTTTAGATTTAAAAAACGCTGCAAACAGCCGCCTTGTCCCCTGCCCTAAGGAGATGATCACTGGAGGAGGTGATCCAGCCGTGGCAGCAGGAAGAGGCACCAAAACATGTGCAAGTGCTTGTTTGCCTCTGCCTCCACCACCGGAGGGGCCAAGACTGCAACGTGAGCTGAGCCCATCAGTCCCACTGGAGGCGATGATTGGGCAGGTGGGGGAGGCAGCAGCAAAAGGCACCCAAGTGCATCTGACTGCTCCTTCGCCTCCCTCTCTGCTTCCTGCTGTTGCCTCTTCGGCCACCAGAGGGGACAAACTGTGAGCTCTGGAAGACGCAATTGGGCAGCGGTGGCAGCAAGAAGCGCCCGGGTGTGCACGCGACTGCTTCCTTCTGTGTATTAAACGACACTCAATTTTTTTTCTATTTTAGGAAAAAAGTGTCATTTTATACACCGAAAAATACGGTAATTATCTGCAAGCTTACTCAGCTAGTACAAGGAAGGAATCCCTTTTGGAGGAAAGAGAAAAAAAAGATGCTATAACCAAATTTCTGTTTATCTCCTTTGTGGCTGGCCTATAAACTTCTGATTGTAACCCAACCAACTATAAGAGCACTAATTTAGTGACCAGGCTTATGCATCCAAACCATCTAAGTGACTATGAGCTGTCTATCCCACAAGCTTACTCAAGAGATATGAAATTAAATCAGTAATTTTCTTTTTCCCTGAATTCTTTATTTTGTACTCTTAAGTGGTGTTCTTCATTTTTTTTTAAGTCAAAAAACACAATTCCAAGTTCTAAAAAGGAGAGGGAGGAAATTTTACAAGAGGATAAGGATTTGTAATAAATATACTAATACTGTACATCTAATGTTTACAGTGACCCCTTCTTACTCTCATCTAGTAGCATCATGGCTGCATAGCGTCTTCTGCTTCAATCATTTTCAAGGAAAGGGCTGAAATGACTTACAAAAGAAAGACTGATCCTTTCCTCTGTTATTCAGGAGAGTCAAAGAACAAAAAGATTTCCTCCCCACTCTCTGTTCTGCCGAACAATTTCAATTTTATCATATACCATTATCTCCCACAGTTCTACAGAAACCTGAATTTCATAGCCAGTCATACTATTGTCATCCTGTTAACCTAAACCACAGATACACTTGATAAATATACATGGGGACATACAATAAATCATCTACTACAAAAAATTATATTTCTAATTATGAACAAAGCATATATAGAAAAAAGCTCTGTACATGTATCTAACTAACTCAACAGACCATAGCCCAAACTACGTGTGAACAAAGGGAATTCCATTTACTGCGCAGTCCCAAAGAGTGACTTTTTTAAAGTGCCAAGCTTTAAATTTCAGTTTCTGTACCCCCACAGTAATTTTGTGTGTATGAAAGCCATTGTGAATATCTTCACAACTTGTACCCTTATGAACCTCAACCGGATGAAAAATCCAAAATAGCCCTCACAGCATTTAGGTATTTCACAGCATTTAGGTCAAGAAGGAAAACATGTGGCTCATATGCACATACACCCAGGTGTTTCTGTATGGGGTACCCCTCAAAACTACACCATCATAAAAATATTTTGGTCAAAGCCCACTGAAAGCAGTTTAAAACAATGAAACAATGTTTTCTTGCAATTTGTTACTGAAAGTTATTGGGAAGTTTCTATAAAATAAGCATTTCCTGCTTGTTTTAAGAGCTTTTTCTCTTTTGATAGCAGGGTGGATTGGATTAAAATCCCAATTTAAATTTTAAAAATCAGATTTTTTGATTATTTAAATAAAATATTGATTTTAAAATTTTTTAATCATGATTTAAATTAATGTTTTTTTTTAAAAAAAAACCAATTGATTTTTATGTGATTTCAGCAACCCAACAGTAGCTGGAGGCAACACTGGTCCCTAAACTAACTGTTATTGGCCATCCTACTTTAAATACGATAAACGGCAGTTGACCCTGTCCTCTTGGCAAAGGCATATTATTTGAACAAAATACATAGAAGTGCATCCGGATTGTCATGAGTAATGTTTACAAGACATTGTCATTTGATATTCTGAAGCAGTCTCCAGTTATATATTATAATTATAAGGCAACATGTTAAAAATATGTTTTAATTCCAACACAGAACCACTAACTACATTTATCTGCACAAAGTTGATGCCAAACATCTCCAATAATTTAAAATAGCTTGCCATGCACTTCCCCCACTCCTCACTTTTTAAAAACTGCACTGCAGCCTCTATTATTACAAGTGATTCAGGCTTTTATAGTTGCTGCTCAATTACAGGGGGGAAACGGTTCTCTTCTCCCACCCCTTACCGTGCTCTGTACAATGGGTTTCTTTATTTTATATAAGTCGAGTGTACAATAATGCTACAATCGAAATCGAAGCACTATGTTACCCCCTCCCCCTGCCCTCATTGCTGTCTGACTGTGTGAACGTGCATTAAAAGAAAAACTAGTTCATGCAACAAATTCTAGTGGAAATGTAATGAACAAGAGAGAACATAAATCTTTACAGAGGTAACAATATATAACATAGTGACACATAATATATCACACACAAAGCATGTTTGCTTTACCGATTTGTCATTTTTCTAAAATTTAAACTTAAATCTAAATTTAAAAAGAAGTCCAATGTGAACCACAAATTCTGAAGTAGCACAAAAAAACTGTCTTTAGATAACTGAACTAACATCAAAGTAAAACCCTCACACTATAGCAAAATATTTTGATTACATTTTTACCTTTACTCTTCACCACTTCTCATTTTCTTGGTCTTAGTTTTACATTTAAATCACTGTTTATTTCTATCCAAAGTGATGCAAAGTGAATGAGCACCTGACAGAAAAAAATAAGTAAAAAAAACAGTGCCTTGCCTTCATTCCTATAGGAGCTACACTACATTTTCTCTTAAGAGTCAGCTGCTTTAAGCTATAAGGTGGCAGGGCAGATGCAGTGGCTATTATGCTCTAAAAGCATATGATTTAGCTTAGCTCCTCAAATGATCTTATAGAAGAAGAAAGAGATCACAAATTAGGGAGGGAGAAGGACAGTGATAATTCTTTTTTCCCCTTTTTCTACACTTAATTTACAATAAATGGGAAGAATGTTTCACAAAGAGGGGGTAAGACTGGCTGTTTCTTCATTTATCTCTAGCCACCTAGAGTGGTCTTATAGAACAGATGGGCGGGATAGAAATCAAATAAATAAATAAATAAATTATCATATGATTTTCAATAACCCAACCTTCCCCTACCAAGTCTGGGAATTAGGATGTTGTTCACAAAGCAATAATTATTTTTAAAAGGAAACATTTAGAAAAATAACCTAAGTGGGCTGCAATTCACAAAAGCCCAACCAAATAAAATGCAACATTGTGTAAGATGCTACAAAAACACTTTGGGGATTTAACCAAGTTGCATTCATATGCTTCCTTTCTTCTCAGGGCATCCAATCAGTACCTCCATTCTTGTTTTTCCATTTCACTCTCACAGCAATCCTACAAGCAGTGAACTAGTGAATTTGGGGGTCTAAATTTCATAGCTGCATATGGTTTCCACAATCTATGCCTGACACATTCTCCAGTACGTCACCACAATGACTCTAACCAGGATGCAGGATAAACAAACTTTGCTGGCTTCTTAAGACTTCTCCCAAGAGGGAAAAGTTACAACTCTTTTGTTCACATGACTCAGACTTTCTACTCTCACCTGAAGTTCCTGTCCTGTCTCCTTCTGCGTCTAGACCCAACGTTTCTGTTCCTGACTGGAATTTTTTTACAGTTGATGTAGTGGGAGAGTCATCTTTGGGCCCTTCTATCAAAATGTTTTTACCTCGCAGACAGACATTGTCAAACACTTGCTTAAGGAAACATGATTGTATCGGCCATCTGAACTAGCCTTTTGATGCTGAGTCATGAATGAGAGACACACAAAAAAGGTAGGATCTTGAAGTAAGCACTCTCAGAAAGAGCTGTGATCTTTGTGTAACATTTCCATATACAGACACTTGTGACTGTTCAAGATGCAGCCCCAAGTCTGTTAAACAGGAAACTGTTGCCTAATTCAGCCTTCTTACGTATGCTGTTTAAGCCTGCTGTTAATGTTTACCTTGATTTGACTTTAGAATCAACAGTCCCAACCTAAGAGCAGCACTGAGCTTGAAATTGCTCCTAGTAATTTTCAAGTCACTTACAATGAAGTAAACTGCACAGGACACTGCTAATATATACAAGTATTTCAGTCAGAACTTCGTTTTTAATTCCCTGATCACTACTCCTTGTACATTTTCCCCCCCAAGAGCACCAGCATTCTGAACACTTTGACCAAACACCTCTTCTGACTCCGGGAACTTTAAAAGGATTTGTAGTTTTTAAATGTAAACATAGCAAAGTGTAGCTTGAGAGATGATAAGCCCAACTGAGTCACTTTCACATAAAGGAGGCAGAATGCTGGCTTCCTTAGCTTTTCTTTTAATTTTTTTTAAAGTTTCATGGACTTTTGCATGATTTTTTTGGTTTTGTCTGGACTGATAATATAAGGGCTTAAGAAGAGGCCATGCAACATAATTAAAGGGTGTTTCCCCACAAAATTCCTTTCAAAGTAGCCATTACCTATAAAAGTGGGATCCAACAATTTGGATTCACAGTGTCAGGATCTGAAATTCTGTGTTTGCTTTTATTAGGTTGCTGGCTTTCGCTCTCCTTCTGTCTGCTTCTTCCACCTACCATTCTTACAAGCAGGGCCTCAAGTAGGAGAAGACAGAAATACATCATGGAAATACCTAAGCAAGATGCAATATGGGAATATCCTCCTGGAAACTGAGCAGCACAGATTGCCAGCACGTTTACTACAAGATCCATATAACTGCAGAGTAAGTTTCAGGACAACAAGAGAACAATTAAAGCTAGCCCACATACAAAAAATATATATCTCCCAACACTTACATTCCCCTGCAAAGCTGTTTGAAAGTTCTCTACAACTCCCAAGATGATTTTTCAAAACCTATCTGTAAGCGCTGGCGGGATATTTTCTTGACAAATTATTCGTGGCTTCAACTATTTCAACTTTGGCAAGCAGGCAAATACTTTTTTCATCTTATAATCTTTATCTTAATGATTGGTTGTCTACAAGAGATTTTAAAATTTTAGATTTTTGCTTTTAATATGTTTTAAGAGCTCTTATCTACTATTTTAATACTATTTTGTTTAATTCTTTTAAAATATTGCAATAACTTACTGGTTTTAGCTTTTAATATTGTTTCTTTTTCCCTTCTCAGATTGCTGCCTTGTTGTGGCGAAGGGGCTTGAGTAATTCAGAGAAGCTATGGGCTATGCCGTGCAGGGACACCCACGACAGACAGGTCATAGAGAAGAGTTCTGAGTACTGTACTGTAAACGCAATCCACATGGAGCAGGAACTGGCAAGCCACTCCAGTATATTTGCCAAGAAAACTTCAGAGACAGAAACCAAAGGCTAAAAGATAGGATGCTGGAAGATGAGCCCTTCAGGTTGGAAGGCATCCAACATGCTACTGAGGAAGAGCAGATGACAAGTAGAAGTAGCTCCAGAGCAAATGAAGTGGTTGGGCCAAAGCTGAAAGGACACTCAGTTATAAAAGGAAAGTATGATCCTGCAAACATAAATACTGCATAGGAACCTGGAATGTAAGATCTATGAACCTTGGTAAGCTGGATGTGGTCAAATCCAGCTTGGTAAGCTGGATGGCAAGAATAAACATTGACTTCCTGGGCATCAGTGAACTAAAATGGACGGGAATGGACAAATTCAATTCAGATGATTATCATATCTACTATTGTGGGCAAGAATCCCGTAGAAGAAATGGAGTAGCCTTCATAGTCAACAAAAGAGTGGGAAAACCTGTACTGGAATACAATCTCAAAAATGATAGAATGATTTCAATATGAATCCAAGGCAAACCTTTCAACATCACCATAATCCAAGTTTATGCACCAACCACCGATGCTGAAGAGGCTGAAGTTCAATTCTATGAAGACTTACAACACTTTCTAAAACTGACACCAAAGAAAGATGTTCTTCTCATTATAGAGGATTGGAATGCTAAAGTAGGGAGTCAAGAAATAAAAGGAACAACAGGTAAGTTTGGCCTTGGAAGTTCAAAACAAAGCAGGGCACAGTCAGATAGAATTTTGTCAAGAGAACAAGCTAGTCATCACAAACACTCTTTTCCAACAACACAAGAGGCAACTCTACACATGGACATCACCAGATGGGCAATACTGACATCAGATTTATTATGTTCTCTGCAGCCAAATATGGAGAAGTTCTATGCAGTCAGCAAAAACAAGACTTGGAGCTCATTGTGGCTCTGATCATCGGCTTCTTATAACAAAACTCAAGCTTAAACTCAAGAAAGTAGGAAAAAACACTGGGTTAGTCAGGTATAATCTAAACCAAATCCCTTATGAATACAGTGGAAGTAAAGAACAGATTTAAGGAACTAGATTTGGTGGACAGAGTGCCGGAAGAACTATGGATGGAGGCTCGGTTCATTGTCAGGAGGTAGCAACAAAAACCATCCCAAAGAAAAGGAAATGCAAGAAAGCAAAGTGGCTGTCCAACCAGGCCTTACAAATAGCAGAGAAGGGAAACCAAATGCAAGGGAGATAGGGAAAGTTACAGAAAACTGAATGCAGACTTCCAAAGAATAGCAAGGAGAGACAAGAGGGCCTTCTTAAATGAACAGTGTAAAGAAATGGAGGAAAATAATAGAAAAGGAAAAACCAGAGATCTGTTCAAGAAAATTGGAGATATTAAAGGAACCTTTTGTGCAAAGATGGACATGATAAAGGACAAAAATATTAGGGACCTCACAGAAGCAGAAAACATCAAGAAGAGGTGGCAAGAATACACAGAGGAATTATACCAGAAAGATCTGGATGTCACAGACAACACAGATAGTGTGGCTGCTGACCTTGAGCCAGACATCCTGGAGAGCAAAATCAAGTAGGCCTTAGAAAGCATGACTAACAACAAGGCCAGTGGAGGTGATGGCATTCCAGGCGAACTATTTAAAATCTTAAAATATGACACTGTTAAGGTGCTACACTCAATATGGCAGCAAGTTTGGAAAACTCAGCAGTGGCCAGAGGACTGGAAAAGATCAATCTACATACCAATCCCAAAGAAGGGCAGTGCCAAAGAATGCTCCAACTACCGGACAATTGCACTCATTTCACATGCTAGCAAGGTAGGCTTTAGCAGTATGTGGATCGAGAACTCCCAGAAGTACAAGCTGGATTTCGAAGGGGCAGAGAAACTAGACCAAATTATTAACATGCGCTGGATTATGGAGAAAACCAGAGAGTTCCAGAAAAACATCTACTTCGGCTTCATTGACTATGCAAAAGCCTGTGACTGTGTGGACCACAACAAACTATGGCAAGTTCTTAAAGAAATGGGAGTGCCTGACCACCTTATCTATTTCAGAGAAATCTATATGTGGGACAGGAAGCATCAGTTAGAAGTGGATATGGAACGAATGATTGGTTCAAAATTGGGAAAAGAGTATGACAAGGCTGTATATTGTCTCCCTGCTTATTTAAGTTATATGCAGAATACATCATGTGAAAGGCAGGACTGGATGAATCCCAAGCCAGAATTAAGATTGCTGGAAGAAATATCAACAAACCATAGCTTTAACTATGCAGACCTTTGTCGGCAAGGTGATGTGTCTGCTTTTTAAGATGCTGTCTAGTTTTGTCATCGCTTTCCTCCCAAGAGGCAGGCGTCTTTTAATTTCATGGCTATTGTCACCATCTGCAGTGATCAGGGAGGCCAAGAAAGTAAAATCTGTCACTGCCTCCATATCTTCCCCTTCTATTTGCCAGGACGTGATAGGACCAGTGGCCATGATCTTAGTTTTTTTTTTTTTATGTTGAACTTCAGACCATTGTTTGCACTCTCTGCTTTCACCCTCATTAAGAGGTTCTGTAATTCCCCCTCACTTTCTGCCATCAGAGTGGTATCATCTGCATATCTGAGGTTTTTCTAGTAGTGATATATGGAAGTGAGAGCTGGACCATAAAGTATGCTGACCGCCAAAGAATTGATGCTTTTGAATTGTGGTGCTGGAGGAGAACAAACCTATCAAGGAAATCAACTGTGAGTGCTCACTGGAAGGACAGATCCTGAAGCTGAGGCTCCAATACCTTGGCCATCTCATGAGAAGAGAAGACTCCCTGGAAAAGACCCTGATGTTGGGAAAGTGTCAAGGCAAGAGGAGAAGGGGACAACAGAGGATGAGATGGTTGGACAGTGTCATCGAAGTGACCAACATGAATTTGACCGAACTCCGGGAGGCAGTGGAAGACAGGAGGGCCTGGTGTGCTCTGATCCATGGGGTCACACAAAGAGTTGGACACGACCTAATGACTAAACAACAAAAACAATTGTTTCCTTTTTAATACTGTAAGTCACCTTGAGTTCTTTTTAAAAGAAAAGTGAGACACAAATATTTGAAATAAGTAAATATTTCTCTGAAAATGCCAACAAACTGATTATACAGTTTCTAAGATGATTATAATCACCCAGGTGATGATTATCACCAGAGCCATCCAGGAAAACACTACTATATTATTTTTAAAACATGGCATAATTTGCAATTGAGTGGATTATAATCATACAGCTAGTCATTAAGGGAAAGCTTGCCTGAAGAAAAAGGTTTTCACCTGTTTGCGGAAGGCCCACATAAATGGGGCCAGCCTGGTTTCTTGTGGGAGGGCGTTCCAAAGTCTGGTAGCAGCAAAAGAGAAGTCTTTCTCCTATGTCCACACCAAATGCATCTTTGAGGACAGTCTGAATAAGAGAAAGGCTTCTCCTGTTGATCAATAGCCAGGCAGGCTCATAAAGGGACAGACATGGCTTGGGTCCAAGCCGTTTACAGCTTTATAGTTCAGAACCATTCTTTCAAGATTTCCCAAAATGGACAATAATTACTGCAACATGCAAAAAAAATCCCATTCATCAGTACTGCCAAGACCTGATAAAATACTGGGCTTGCTTTATATGCAGCAGCAAACAAAGCTTTTGAAAAACACTTAAGTAAAAATGTGTTTGATCAGTCAGAAGAAAATAACAGGTAGTGTTGAGAGAAGTACTCAGAGGAAAAAAGAAATTATGAGTAACACCCACCTCCTTCAATCAGTTAGGCCAATACTTCTGTCCAGGACAAAATGCAACATGATTGCATTCACAACATGGATGGTTCCACCCATGTTATAATAAAACATATTTATATCACATAATAGAGGTGAGTCTCCATTTATTATTGTCCATGCACATACAGAAATGTCCTTGACTCCACCCTCTAGCACATTTCCTGCTCCTCCAACTACCCCTGGATAAGAGGAGCACTATTTCTTGCTCTTTTAGATTCTAAAGATTCCCACACAATTTACGTACAGTCTTGTTTGTTGAATACTTATCACAAGACGAGTTTAAAAACAGTAAGAAAAAATGAGACAAGAACACTTTCTACTTGTGGGATTTTTATGATGGATGCTCTTAAGAATTACACAATACAAAGCAGCAGAATATACTGAAAGGAAACACCTGTCACAAAGTTCAAAATGTCAATAAAATGCAGTTTGTGGAGAAACAATCAAAAAGGAAAGTGTGAGGCAAAATGATGTAGAAGTTAAAACTGAAATGATTAAAATCACACTAACAGAACCCAAACAAATAAAACAAAGATCACCATTTCTGTGCTGTGGTCTGTATGTCCAGCTTTCCTCTTCTTCCACCTGCTGCCCACATAAAGACGTGAGTTCACCATCACTACGGAATAACCTTTTTGTCTGTTTCGACAGGGTAGAGAAGTTTATCCAGCTCACTGCATGTGAAAGGGATCCCGAATTAGGTTTAAACCGGAATGACTTTGATACAGCCTCCTTTTTCATCTTCTCCGGAAAAAAGCAACAACCACAGCATGCAGTTTTAAAACAACAGTCCTTTCCTGTCTCCTTTTTTCTACTATCACTGCTTCTTGAGATTTAATTAAAATACTTTGTTCAAACTAGATGGAGCACAGGACTGAGTGGCTGTGCCCATGCAATCTTCCGGAGGCTCCTTATGCCTTCAGTGTTTCGCAAGCTCCAAGCAAAACACAGCAGAAACAAGAAAAATAGAACGGCACACTGAAAACAACCTTCAGAACAGCAGACTAGAACTGTGCAGAAGTACAATACAGTACCAGCGTTTATCCAGCCCTCGGCTTTTTCCAATGTTCATCCAAGCTCCATCTCCTCTCCAACGTACAATTTTTCCAACAATATGCTTGTAATCCAGTCTGCAATCCCGTATTGAAAACAACAGCTCCTCGAGTCAGGAAGACATACATGCTGCTAACAAGTCATCCAGACCAGGATATAAACTAAAACACCTCTCTTTTTTTTCTGTGTGGAAAAGGCAATGCCACTCCGATTCCCTGACAGTATCCATCCTGTCCATCCCTTTAATTAAAAGCGTAGAGAAGGCTCTCCAGACAGATTCTCCTTAACAATAAAAGAGACTGCCTTGCTATAGCTATCAGTTAGGATTAGAGTGAAATACGATAGGTTCCTTCTCCTGAAGGCATGGCTACAGAGGCGGCAAACTCCTCCTTTCCAGGGCAGGCAGCTAACAGAAGAGCAAACTTCTGAACAGAGAACACAAAAGTACGATAACTCAAGGACACCTCAATCAGTTCACACAAGAACCAATAAACATCTCATTCTTTAATTAGCACATACATCATTTAATTAGAACATAATTTCATGGATATGTACTGCATACCTACGTAGATGGTTCACAAACCTTATCAGCACTAGTTTTACTGGTGGTGGGAACAAGAACCATAAATAAACAGAATGTTTTCAAGAGAGGTGTTCTGTTATGTTTGTTTATTTTTACTTAGCTTTTATCACCCACATTAACACAAGCAAAGAGTGACAGCATTTCACCTACATCATGTTGTTTCTATAATTTCAGTTTCCATCATGAAAGGATGGTCACATATTCTTCAGTTTAATTAAAGTTCTACTAAAAAAGCAAACGAATTACTGAAAAGCCCATATCAATGCTCAGCATTCCACTTTCCTGAAACTGTTTGAGGAAGCCAGCCGGAAGAGGGTGGAAACAAGACACAGCAAACATCCCATGGTACAAAGCAAGAACAGTCTGTCTGCTTTTAAGAATCTGATCCCAAGGAAGTAATATTTATATGTTCAGAACTTTCACTGGAAGAACTGTGTTCAAAAAGGCAATTCCTGGAGACACACCAAAAATCACAGTGAGTTGTATACTTCTATACATTCAATATGTATTCATCAGAACTCTTAGGTTTAGTCCCTCAGTTTGTACATTCTACAAGCAATCTAACTATGAAAGATTCTTTCCAGAACTGCAGGCTTTGCCTTTTTAGATTCAAAACAAACTACTGCCTGGTGGGGGTGGGGTGGGCACTTGGGTCAGAAAACAGCAGAAACAAATTACATTTTTGCCAGTTAAAATCCTACTGTAGCTCTTGTCCCAGGAGAGGCACAACAGCACTAGCAGAAATATGCAGAGTGCTTCCCACAAGGAGTGAAACACTATTCAGAAACTATTTAAATAACTCTTTCATCATTGAAAAGATACTGTTGGTTTTGTGATTCATAATGAATGGGTAAGACTCAACTGTCTGCTTGGGAAATTAACAACTAAGTACTGTATCAGATTACCTATGAATCAGCTAGGCACACTAAAGTGACCTTTGGCTCCCCCAACAATAAACTGGCCAACTGTATTCCGTAAATAATTTAAGAGGCTACATTTATATTGAATCCCCTTAAAGAAAAACACCCACAGCCCACATCACTCATTCCCTCTCCCAAGCTTACTCTTTCTCCCCCTTTCCCAATCCCTAGAAATAAAATATGTGGCAAATATGTATTTAACTGCAGCTATACTTCAGACAACAAGCAAAGTAATTGATGTGACTATATTGACTATTATTGTAATATGAAATGTGAATTATAGAACAGTAATCGCTTCCAACATTAATTTGACCCAATTCCGGGAGGCAGTGGAAGACAGCGTGCTCTGGTCCATGGGGTCACAAAGAGTTGGACACAACAACAACAGCAACAGCAACAGCAACAACAACACATCTCTTCCAGACTGCAAGATGAGTGAAGAGGATCTAAACTTTACATTTTAGACAAGTGTCCCCAGATGTTCTTGGACTACAACTCCAAGAAATCCTGGCCAGCATAGGATTCTGGTGGTGAAGTATTCTGGGACTTTTAATCGAAGAACATCTAAGGACCCAAGGTTGGGAACCCTTGTTCTAAAGCAAGTTATTTTAAAAAAATCTTATACTTTTCAATTAAGTTTACAGGCAAAACTCTTACTCTTCCAGAAACCAGGAATTCTGCGAACTATATCCAAATAATGCTACCAACTGTGGGTTCATATCACAGCTGGATGATGTACCAAACTGAACACTGACCATATGATAACCAACCAAGAATTCTCCCATTTCTATAATATAAAATGTTGCAATGTGACATTTATTTCAAAGCATGGTGTCAGCCTGCCATAATATTTTAATCAGAAGGAGGAGGAAGATAGCCCAATTTATTGTGACAAGGTCAGTGCAGTTATAAGGTCCCTGTTAATACAAATGAAGCCACAACTGCAGTTAAAGAGTCTGTAAACTTGACATCCCTGACATGTTAATCTCATGTGAGATAAATCTCACAAAGATATTTCCTTGGGATAAAACACAGAGGAGGAAAGGAGGGGAGTGACCGGTTGGCAGATCAAGGGGGAATGGAAAGATACCAAATACAGCATGTCATTTGTCAAACATAATTACTTACAAATAAAATTATTAAAGATACTGGATTTTCTTTACCCTGGACTCTGCTCTCCAAATTCAAATTAAGAGTCTTAACTAGAACAGAGTCATTAAATCACATAATTTACATGTGTTGATTCACCATTCAGCAAATAATTTAATGGGCCTACTTTAACTGGGACTTCCAACTGAATTTAGATATTTATATTCAATGAGGAGTTCCAAGAGGAAGGTGTGACTGAAATTACAGAACAGAATCCGATCCAATCCATGATCAGTCTACAAAGCACCAAAGTCCCATTTGTTTTGATGAGAAAGCTAGCCATTTGTTTAACCTGTTGAAATTAGTGAAAGACAGTTCTACATTATATTGTAGAAACCTTCCTCCTTGCTCCCTCTTTTCAATTTTTATTTTACATAAACTTGAAGGGACACTTTTAAAAAGTTTTTGTTTCCTTTCTCTGCCCCTCCACAAAGGACAAGAAGAAGTTTTCAGTTTCCCAATACCATAAAGTGGCTAAACTATCATCTTAAGCCACATAGCAACATGGGGAAACTGAGAACAGAAGTCAAATTTAAAGCTGCAAGCGCCACTTTGGTTCATTTCCAGCAAAGCAAAGCAAATTCAATGTGTGCTGGTTACATACCACCCCGTTTACAGTTAGTTCATTTATTAAGTTCAGTTATTGCCTCCACGCCAACAAGCTGAATACTCAATTTACCAACCATGGAAGGATGGAAGCTTGAGTAAACATCGAACTGGCCAACTGGGATGGAACCCAGGTCATGAGTGGTTTTGGCAGCCAAAAAAGAGCCAAAAAACAAAAACAGAAACAAAAAACCCCAAACTAGTAGGCCTTAACAGGGACCCAGAAGGGTGCAGATAGGAATGCTCTGGGGACTGGCTGGATCATTCTAACAATAACATTATATGACTGCCAACAAATGGAGCAAGCCAGTCCAACCCCATAACAGACCAAAGAGTGGAGCAGATGCCCATCCAATCTCATCCTAAGAGGACCTTTCTTTCTCAGTTCTGCCTTCACAGCAGCCACCTCTTCTTTTCTTCTTGCAAACTTCCAAGCAGGCAAAAGACTAACTTTGCCAAAAGAGTACACTGCATAACAAGATATGGCTAGGCAAAGAAGCAGTCCTAGGTAATATTGAGAGAAAGAGAGGGAGGGAGAAGTTATTTTAACATAAATAGTTTAACTATTTTACTCAGGTAGATACAGATTATGTGTATTATACTACCATAAATAAGTAAGTAAACAAACAAACTGGAAGTTTCATTCTACTTAATGGTCCATGACAGATTCCATCAAGCATCAATAAATAGTGTCTACCACACTCTCTACAACAAATCTTTTCTGAAGCTGCAGTTAGATGGGAACTCTTCCAGAGGACACACAGGAATTCGTACCTCCTCCCAGGCTCCTTGTTTGGAAGGAAAAGAGCAATCCTTACTCTCTAAACTTGAAGGGAAAGTGCACTCTCTACTTCCTTTTCTGGCAGAAGAGAGCAACGGGATTGGGCAAGGCATCACCTGCAGGTGTTTGCCAGTGGTAGATCTCAAAGCAGCAGCTGAAACCTCTACATTCCCCATCTATCTTTTCCAGTGAAAAGCAAAGCAGAAAAGGAGATTCTGAGCACGTTTGCTAGAGGCAACATGTTTCCTTTGCCCTTTTCCCACAAAAGAAGTTTGAGGAAAGGGATCAAATTGAAGCATTTTGCTTCTCAACAGCCAGCTACCAAGGCCTGCCAAAACTGGAGACCCTTATATTTTATTTAGCTGGCTGCATAGCTCAATGAATTAGGAATTGCAGTTCGATTCCCAGGTGTGCCTCCTGCAAGAATTGTCAAAGTCACAGTACACTGCCAGAAGAAGGAAATGGCAAACCTGTCTAAGTATTCTGCGCCTAGAAAGAGTTGCTGTAAGTCAGAATCAACTTGATGGTATGTAATGACTGTTATTATATTTTACTTGGTACTTGTCAGTAGCAGATTCCAAAAATGTATCTCATAAAAAAATCTAATAATTTAATTAAACATAGTACAGTACTAAACACCTTTACAGCCATGACATATTCTCCATTAAAACCAGCCTAATATTAAGTATTTAATGTTAATATAAGACTCACTAAAGAAGTTCTGTTGGAAACTGAACCAACTTTTTTGTAATAACTGTCTCATGAATTTAGTCCCCGCAGTCTATTAATACTCATTAATAGGCTGTTAATGAAGAGAAAGTCATCATGGTTGTTCTGGGTTTTTCGGGCTCTTTGGCTGTGTTCTGAAGCACTCCCAAGCCAGCTACACCAGAGCACAGGTTGCTGTCCTCTGAAGATGCCGGCCACAGAGACTGGCGAAACGTTAGGAAGAACAACCTTCAGAACACGGCCAAAGAGCCCGAAAAACCCAGAACAACCATTAGATCCCGGCCGTGAAAGCCTTCGCGAATATATAGAAAGCCATCAATCTATACAGTTGCCATAAATCAGGAATAATCCAGTGGCACATCATCCTTTGAACTTTTTTGCTGATGTCTTCTCAGCTAGTGTTTCTTTCTCTCTTTAAAAGTAAATATATATTATTAAGAATAATAACAGATTCACTGTTAGCCAGTCAGTGTAGTATTAATGGTCATAATATTTGCTTGGGACTTGGGAGATTCAGATTCTAGTACCCACTTAGCTATGAAACTCACTAAGGACTTTCTGGGATATACTGTAAATATAACTAATAGATACATAAAAGACACTGTCCAGTTAATCTCCAAATTGCACTTATTTTCTCATACTTTCTGGAAGAAGAAACAAAATGTTTCAACCAAATGAGTATCTCTTGTGCTCACTCTGGTATTTCTTTATGATAAAATATTTGGGACCTCAATCTGCTTACACACACAGATAATCCTGTCATATCAAAATCCTACACTTCTCTGGAAGAATCTTGCTGGTTTATTGAGCAACATATATTTGGATCATCTTCTGTTAATAGGCAGCCTAAAGTAAATGTCTCTTAAGCTTTACTTACTTACCATAGCTACAAATACATCTGCTTCATGTAATTGTTTTGAGAATGACCACTTATTTGCATTGTGCTTTGTTACTACCTTCTATTAATGCCAGATGGGATACACTTGCATACAGGAAAGTAGAGGAAGGAAGGGAGGCTACCTCTTTTTTTCTATTGTATGAACCCAGAAGGAAAACAAGTGTCCAAATACCACAGAACAGACACAACATCCAGTCTCTTAACCAGGATAAGGAGATCCAGTATCTCCTGCTTGCTAGAAAAGAAAAAAACAATATTAAAGTAGACACTTCTATAAAAGTCTAACACTATAAAATATTTCAAGCTACTGAAGTCAGAAATTCCAGTGTTAGTTTTCTACTGTCACCAGTACTGCAAACACAAGATAAAGCCACAAGATGGCAGTATGAAACAATTGACATTTCTTTGCTAGGAGTCACTGCCTTCTGGTGAAGGAGACCGTCTCAAACTTCTAAGGCACATAGAAGACTGGAACCAGTGAATCATATTGTGAAGTACTAAATAAAAGAGAAAAGTAAGAAGCAGCTTTTCAGACTGTATTTAAGACAACACATTTTTATAAAACGTTTTTTTTTCAAACAGTCAACGAAGTCATCCACATGCCAACTGGGAAACAGAGCACTCCAAAACTGCCATGGAACAGATTATTTTAAAAGCTTAGTGAAGATACCATGTTTCCAGAGTAACTGATCTGATAACTGCAACCTCCTTTACCTCATTTGGAGGTTATTCAAAAACATTAGGAACCTGAGGTCTGCTCCTGTTGTTTTAACAAAAACAATATTTAAATTGCATTTTTATCATTTTTCAGGACACTAGGGGTGACATGACTATTCTGAAAATCTTACACCCAGTTGCCTCTTAAAGGGAGCCTTGTGGTGCAGTAGTTAAACTGCAGGTACAACTTTGCTCACAACCTGAGTGTAATCTTGGGCTCAGGTAGCCAGCTTAAGTTTGATTCAGTCTTCCATCCTTTCAAGGTCAGTAAGTTGGGGGAGGGCAATGCGTAGCCTGCATAATTTAATTGTAAACTGCCCAGATAGAGCTTTAAGCACTGGGGGGGGGGGGGATAAGCAACACATTTTGCTTTTGCTTCAAAGAAAATAGGACCTCTGACCTAGGCAGCACAGCACTTCCTCTGCCACCCTGCTGTCAGTCACAGTGAATCACTAGATGCTGCTTCCTGGGGAAAGGAGAAACTAAATATTCCCACACTTCTACTGATGACACTGTCTGGCACACTTTGCCTACCTTCACACATTCCATAAAATCCACCTGGTTTTCAACACACTTTGCTGTGGCTAGAATATAACCAGTCCAGTATAAAGCTGCCTTGACTGACTGTAAATATCTGCCTTTACTCAGTTTCTGCTTTTATTCACAACCAGCTGTAGTAGATCTGTGGTTTGGCAGGTCTAACCACTTTTCATGAATCAGGAGAATGATGTCATCTGCACAGCAGGGAAGGAGAATGAGGTCATCTTCATTAAGCACATTACCTTTTGAAATTTTCCTTTCTGCTGGAAGGAACAGAAACTGTGGAAACAATTTCACTGAATTTCTCCAGGGGATGAAAAAAGTCTCCAAACATTTCTCAGAGGGGAGCCTCGCCATCATCAATGGCTATAACATACCTTCACTTGCACTTCCCCAACAGGCTTTTGGCTTTTTCATTGACACTGTAAATGACAGCAACAGCAACTGAGCTAGCAAACTGGCCGCCATTTCGCTTCCACCAAAAATGTCCTGTACTTATTGTCAAAAAAGAAGACAAAATTTAGGAAATAATCATGCAAACTGTTCTTCTCTTTTTCTGTTTCTAGGGGCTTTCCCTAAGGGGGTAACTTAAAATAATGTTTATCTCTAATGCAACTGCTTATATTAAAGCTATCTCCGTGTAAGCAATACAAGGAATATGAGGAAGGTAATGCTGAGTCCAGCTAAAGGAAAAAGGTGAGGGTAGTGCTGTTCCATTGTTCCCCAATGTCTAAAAAGTTTATTTCCCCATGAAAGAGGCTTCCTTTTTTTCCTTCCTTTTTCTTTTCTTTTGCCTCATCTCTTTAGACATTCTGTTAAGGAGATGAGGCCATTTCTGGCTTACTGTAATGATTGGGGGGGGGGAGACAGAGAAACAAAGCATGTTGCTTATATATTGCCCTATAATAACTGAAGTGTTCTCTGGGCAGTTTACAATTTAATCATGCAGCTACACACTGCTGCCCAGCCCACCAACCAAGCTGGGTACTCAGTTTATCAATTTCAGAAGGATGGAAGGCTGAGCGAACCTTGAATCAGCTACCTGAGATTGAATCTGGGTCATGAGTAGAATTTGGGCTTTTGTATTGGAGTTTAAACACATAACACAGGGTGTCACATGTGTTTCTTTCTTTATTTCTATTACAAACTGCACCACTGCTCGGCAGACCCCTGGGCTGCCCATAAATCCTGATTTGAAGGAGAAAAAAAAAGCTCTGCAGAATGAGTTGTCTTATGACATCTTCCCCTAGGCTTTGTAACTCAGTTGCAGGAAACTGGGTGTGAAGAGCTTCTACCATTGAGATAATTGCACAAAGACAGAAAAGACATGAAGACACACTCATCCTCAGACACCTCATAAGCGAGGTAAGCACAGTTCATCATGTTACATACATGAGACTCACCAATGAGAATTTCTCTTAAGTTTTTCCTACTTTGAAACCATTTTAGAAGAGAATACTTTTTCTATCAGATTGATTGAAAATGGTCTTCTCACAGGATTTTTTGGCACAGCACTAATATGCCCCCACTACTTGCAGATTTTTGTCTTCACCCTGAGTTTAGCAGAACTCTTCAATACATGACATCAGTGATCCCAAACCTTGGGCCTCCAGATGTTCTTGGACTGCAACTCCCAGAAACCTTCACCACCACCTCTGCTGGCCAGGATTTCTGGGAGTTGAAGTCCAAGAACATCTGGAGGCCCAAGGCTGGGGACCACTGCATGACATGACTGACTGCTCAGGGACATGGCTATGTGGATTATCAAGGTGAGCACTCACACTCCAAAATTTACCACTATTTCCCACAATAATGAATACTGCTCTCAAATAGGGCTTTTCTCTAGATACCAAAGCCAAGAGACAGTATAGCATCTAAGATTCACATCTAGGGTTGTGTGTGCATATTCTTTGGGACTGGCTGTGATTGTTATAGTGGCTTCATAATATAGAAATCTTCTGAGGCAATCTTAGAGACTTTTAACAAAAATGTTTGTTGCTGTTGATCAACGGGATGGAAAATTTAGAATCATTTAATGCACATATTTGAGGACTGTCCTAAAAATACATCAGTATGTTTTCCCCAAATCCCAATGAAAAGGTGTCAAAATTTTGAGAGGAAAAGGTACATTTATATTTCCATCTTTGGCGGATTACCCAGCTGCGTCCCTATCTTGATGTTGGGACGCTCACAACTTTGGTCCACGTGCTCATAATCTTGAGATTAGACCACTGTAATTCACTCTACGTGGGGCTACCTTTGAGATTAATGCGGAAGCTCCAAATGGTGCAGAACGCGGCGGCCAGACTCCTCAGTGAAGTGGGGAAACACCAACATATCACTCCCACCCTGGCCACCTCGCATTGGTTGGCCGTACGCTTCCGCATTGATTTCAAAGTTTTAATGATTACATACAAAGCCCTAAATGGTTTAGGGCCTAGATACTTGATGGAACGCTTCCTCCCACCTAGATCTACCCGTACCACTTGATCCAGTCAGAAGGAGCAACTGAGGAGCGTAACGCCAAAGGAGGTCCAGAAAGAAAAAACAAGACACCGGCTTTCTTGGCAGTGGCTCCCTTCTCTTTGGAACAAACTCCCCTCCGAGATCCGTTTGGCCCCCTCACTGGGTATTTTTAAAAACCAACTTAAGATCTGGTTATTCAAACAGGCCTTCCCTCCAGGCACATTTTCCGTGCACATCTAGCTTCTCTTTCAATATTCTGAACTGCTCCGAATTGTACTTTCTTAGAACTAAAACAAAACAAAAACCAAACCAAATCAAGACAAAACAAAACTCGAACTTCAATACATCCTAGGAGCTCCGTTCTATTTGCCTTTTGGTCTGCTTGCCACAAAACAACAATCTTTTATGAATGTATACATTCAACATTTAAATGAAATAATGAAATAAATCAGTACGAAAAAGTAAAACATCACATTCTTGCTGAACATGAAAGATAAAAAAAGCACTCTCAATTACTAACTTAGCTTTATGAAAGGGGAAATATTCCTTAACATTTCTGTTCAGAAGGCAGAATGGGGGATTGGGGAAGAACAGCAGATTTATTTCATGGGAATGCTATTATCACAGAATAGTAGCACAGATAACTGATATGTGGTATCTGCAACAGCATTATACTACATAATAATGCTATAAACAACAGTAAGAAAAAAAACAGGAATTTATCCAAGGGCCTCAATATTTGAAAAAGATACAGAAAAAAATGGACAGGCAGCAGGTCTCTGCCGCCTCTCATGTTCTGTGGATTAGAAGGAATCTAGAATTAATCCCCAAATATGCTGACAACACAGCTGGCACAGTTCAGTGGACTGGAGCACCCAGAGCTGAAAGTTCCAATCCCACTGTGCTTCCAGGAGAGAATCAAGCTGAGATCAAGAAGACCATGAGTGCCTTCCCATTTACAGGTCCTTGCACAAGCTAGACAGTCTCAGAGTACCACGCAAAGAAAGGATCTGATAAACCACTTATAAGAACTTTATCCATAGAAAACTGTAAGGGCTGTTTGTGATGTAACTTATAACAGGGAGCAGAATCAGCTCACAGCTTTTGGAACATCAGCAAAGAAAAGAAGTAATTATCGCACTACAATAATTATTTACATTATTTAAAGAATGTAGTGTAGATTTCCTTAGGAAATGTTCTTGGAGCTAAATGAGATTGCCATTGGTCTATTTCTAAGGAGTAACTTATGAGAGCACTTCAAAAGCTGCATATAATAGTAAATCTTATTCATTCCATATCCAGACGCCGATAAAAAATACTGATGCATTTACAATCCAGGCTCACTTTGGAATGTTCAATGCCTTTAGAATGTAGAAAGCAATAGACTGCATCTCCCTCTGTAATGCTTTTCATGTCACAATTTTTGGCATCTGTGTATCATACTATCCGGGTGCCTTTTAGGGGACAGAAGAATGATTTTTTAAATTATGATTTATAAAATCCATCCATGCTTATTTAACATCGTGTCACCTGGGTTCAGCTTATAGTCATTAGTTAATACAACCACAAAACATATTAAGCTCTTAATCTATACATCGTGCTTCTAACCATTGATAAAACAAGTTCCATGTGTAATAATATTCTGTATCTTCCTTTCCTTTGATTTTCAGTGTCAGTCTATCCATTTCGGCGCAGTCCAATATCTTTTTAATCTTTTAAAGGGGACAGAAGAATGATTGTTCTTCTTTGTACAATAGTGATAAAATATTGATAGGAGACACTTAGGTGTGTAGAATCACAAGCACCTCTTTGTTCTCCCATTTTTCCATTTATCCCAAAGCAAGAGAACTCCTAAGTCTAAGCAGCTCAGGCAAAATGTATTTTCCTAATTGAAGTTAGAATTCAAATAACCTTACCGAGACAGCAGTAATTTGACTGTGGGAACAAATTCTGTTGAATCGTAATTTCTTCATAAAATGGTGATCAAACTGACACACAGGTTTCCTGAGAATCATTTTGATATCTCCTCACATTTTAAAACTTCCACATCCATTTGCAGTATGAGTGCATGGGCAGTAATCAGTATGTATATACTGTATACCCATGATACACAGAAACACTCTTTTTAGTGTTTTAAAACAACTTATTTTTAAAGCATGTATTTTTTTTAATCTCAGTCTCAGGGGGAAAATAGTGGTGCATTTACAAAGTGACATACATATACTTTGTTAACACATTTATAAAGCAAGAAACTAACTCTCTCTGTTCATGCTTTCCATGTCACTGTTCTTCACTAGGCAATAGAACACCACAACTTGTCTCCTTCTCCTTCTCCTTATTATGATTATGATTATGATTATTATTATTATTAAAAGATAAAATGCAAACTATGACCCATTATTTTATTTGTGCACTGTTTCCATCTTATAAACAAAGTACTGCTAGTCAAATACAACAAGTTACTTCACTGTTTTTGACTGATAAAGGGGGAAGACTACATCAACTGAAGGATCTTTTTCATTCCAATAAAATACATACCTCCTGCCAATTAAACCTTTTGTCGGAGAATAGCAATGGAAACAAACAGCAAGCATCTACAAGGTTTGTCCATACTATAGCTTAAAGACAGGGGGGGGTAGCATTACTAAATCATACTGAGTTTGGGGGCCAATATTATCCTATGGCCTTCCAACCAAATGACTGATGGTGAGACATGGGGGGTGTTCATGTATGAATACGAATGTCCCTGCACAGGTGGACATAAAGAGGGTCTGGCTCCCTGGGGCCGGACTTCCACTCACTTTCCACTGCTGCCACAGGCTCCACTCTCCCTTCCTATTGCTCCGGAGCTCACAATCAGCTAGCCACTCCTGGCAGGAGGCAGGAAAACGAGCCTCACTGCCAGGTCGAAGAGTGGACTGCAGACCATGAGCTTGGAGCAATAGGAAGGGAGTGTGGAGCCTGCAGCAGCAGCGGAAGGACCACCTGTGCAGGGATATTCGTATACAAATACGCTCATCTCTACTGATGGTATCTGAGCACACATGTAAAAATTAGGTGAAGGTTTACTAGACCCAAGAACAAAGATCTTCATTAATATTACTAAACAAAATAGAAATGAATCCATTATGTTTTTAAACTATTATGTATATTGGAGTATATATTAAGCACAAATGAGTTCTAATTAACCATTTATTAGTGATAACTTTCTTTCTGACAAGCAGAATGTAAACAGAACACATCTGAATGAGAAGTGAAGAGCAGATCCACATGCACATACAGGGACATGATTTCTCACCCATTTATTCAGCACTTGACTCACAGATAAAAAGCTGAACCAAATCTGCTGAAAAGCATGATGTCTGATGTCATGTGGTGGTGAGATGCTGACATGTACACATTAACACTTACAGGCTGCAGCTCTGTGATAAATGTGTAATTCTGAAGCAACACAAATTTTAGTATGATTTTTACATTTGATTGTAAATCAAATTTAGGTGTATGCATCTGAAGTAAGCGTATCTGGAGGCCTGTTTTCCAGAGAGTAATCAGCCCTTTTGCCACAAGGTAAACAGTCCAAAGGAGACTCTTTTTCAAATATTCATGCTTGAGTTACTTCTTAATACAGCCTGGGATTTAGATTCATGGTTCTCAACCTTTAGGCCTTCTAGATATTCTGGACTGTCGTGTACAGAATCTCTGACCAATAGCCATGTTGGCTGGGTTTTTTGCGGGCTGTGGTCCAAAACATAGAAGCCAAAACTTGATAACCATCAATGTACAATTTTAGAGCCTCAGCATTTTAAACAAACATGTCATCTTTTCATTTTGTCAATGCATTTCAGCAGATAGTGTCGGGGGACAGGAGAAATAGAGAAACCAAGAAAGAGAAAGAAAACAGTATCTTAAATACAGTACAGTACTCTGATAAGAATGCCACAAAACCATTTCCACAGCAGTTGAGAAACAAAACATTGTGCAATTAATCTGTATGTTTATCCAAACAAACATAATCTAAACCATAAGCAGAGGAAGCTTTCCTCAAAACATTAGCTCGTAAATGAAATTACACTACATGGAATAGTTACTTTCACATTTTACCATCACTACTTTAGAGGTTCACATTGCAAACACAGGTTTCTATAGGTTTCACACTCTTTCAATAACAAAGCAATTTAGGGGAGCACTGAAGAAGAGAAAATGAGTATGTGGACTGGATTGAAAGAGAAAAAGTCTTGCCTTTTGAGAAATTCTGAGAAGTACTGGCAGTTATTGCCTTGCACTAGAGAACATCTTTTCTTGCACTGAGTTCAGAATTATTTTGTATTCAAATACCAGACAAGAAATGGATGCTAAGGAAAAACACAACTTAAGCTACTTCCAGTTTACAGCATGAGAAAGCCAAGACAAATATAGCAGGCGAGAGCTGTTACTAAGGCTAATTTTTCTTTTGGATTATATATTGGCAGGCAGTAGATATTGCAATTTGCTGGGAGAGTCTCTTAAATACAGTGGAAGCCTATTTCCTTTCCAGCTTCCAGAAACTATTTCCTCTATATACATCTTTAAACTCCAAATCTTATTGGCAGTGTTGCTTGTTGGCATTGCAGAAACCTCTTGAGTAGGTTCAAAACCTTTACGTCATCATGCCTGCAACTGATCTGAACAGTAAAACAAGAATTTGTGCAATTTTGCTTACAGATAATGAACAGAGCTTCCTATAAGTGGAGTAACTAAACTAATATCAAGCATACACCAAGAGAACACTCTATTATATTTTATAACTTAACTTAGTTTCCTTCTTGTTGTTAACAGAAGTTTGAAGCCAGAGTTTGTAGCTGAGTTCTGGATCCTAATTTGCTAGAGGAAAAACAATTCAGAGTTCAAGTTTGGACTTAACACCAGGCTTTATATTACTAATTAGTTGTAAACTGCTTTAATCCAGGGTTGAGGAACTAGTCTGGGATGCTGTGCACCAGATTTCTAACACTCCAGCCTCACATAGGCCAGACAACACAGGGGGAGCATTACCATGCTCTTGATATCACTAGGAATGACCACGGCTCCTTGTATTATGGTATCCACAAGTGCAATACCTACAAAACAAAAGCAAAGTGTGCTACTTATATACCTCCCTGTAGCAAACAGCCCTAACCTCACCTGCCTGTCATCGTGGAATATGGACTCAGGAGCCAATGAGAGAATGGAAGGCAGAGCCAGGGGGAGGGGAGCAGGATAAAAAGACTGGTGGAGAGAGTGTGAGGGAGACTGTGTGTAGCTTAAAAGTAGTGAAGAGTGAGTTAGAGAACTGTAAGAGTGTAGATTGAAACAGGGGGTTAAAAGAGTTCTGAAGCAATATCCTAATCGATTCAAATATAAGTTGATTGTTAACTTCCCTGGTTAAATAAAAGACTCATGTTTTTCACATCACACGTGTCTCAACATTTGATATTAAAGCATTAATATCTGGTGGCAACGAAGAGGAAGGAAGAGCGAGAACCTTGTGAAGGCCAGGACTTCAGAGGTGATTGCAACACTCCCTATAGAGCTTAAAGCACTCTCTGGGTGGTTTACAATTTACAGTAATTATGCAGGCTACACATTGCCCACCCAATGAGCTGACTTTAGAAGGATGGACGCAATGAGTCAGTGCTGCAGCCCAGGAGCAAGCTTTGCTCCATGCTTGCCTTCTTCATGTGAGGTAAAGCAAGTGGGGAACTGAGTGCAAAGAGAAGCACATTTTTCTTTCTCCAAAAGAAGAGGCATGGCACTGACAAAGCTTCAGGTTATTATTTCTTATGAGAAATCAGAAATTATTGTGTCTATTTTCTGCCATAACACTTGCCCTCTCAACCGGGAAGATGAACAGCGTACAGTAGAGGGAATTCTTGCTGCTATATTTAGCTTATAATCAGAAACAACAGTGGATTCCACCTCTTCCTGCTTTGTTCCTGCTAAATGGGGTAGACAGAAAGCCCTTGGAGTGCAGGGTCTGGAAAATAAAGGATATTTCCTGATATCACTGTTGGTCAAATCAGGACCAAGTTATCCTTCCCACTTTAGCTACTATGGATTGCAGGAAGAGCTGAGCAGAAACAATCAGGCAATATATACCAGCATGCTTGCTTGCGATAAGCTGGAGTTCTTAGCAGTCATCAACACAGGAAGCTGCCTCACAGTTTGTTTAGGTTTTATTGTTGACTCTGACTGTCAGCGAGACTTCAGGGTTTCAGGCAAGGTGCATTCCTTGCCCAATCTAGTGATCTGATCTCACGGTGGGCTCCCATGCACATTATTAACCAGGCAACTCTGATTAGATCCCAAAGTCAGAAAATATTTGAGTGTTCAGGGCAATATATCTTGCAGTTTTTTGCAAACATAATCTGTATAAATGTATTAAAAATTAGCAGATAATATACTTACTCAACAAGAAGTAATTTCCACTAAAGACTAGCATATCACAAGGAAAACTCATACAGTGGTGCCTTGCTTTACGACTGCCCCGCATTACGACAAATCCGCTTTACGACGATCTTTTTGCGGTCGCAACTGCAATCGCAAAACGATGGTCTAAATGGGGGAATTTTGCTTTGCGATGATCAGTTCCCTGCTTCAGGAACCGATTCTTCGCAAAATGATGTTTTTTAAACAGCTGATCGGCAGTTTCAAAATGGCCACCAGGTAATTAATATGGCTCCCCGCTGTGTTTAGGGACGGATTCCTCGCTATACAGGCAGCGAAAATGGCCGCCGTATGGAGAATCTTCGCTGGACAGTGAGTTTTTACCCCGTTGGAACGCATTGAACGGGTTTCAATGCATTTCAATTGGGTTTTTATTTCTGCTTTATGATGTTTTCACTTAACGGCGATTTTCCTGGAACGGATTATCGTCTTTAAGCGAGGCACCACTGTATTTGTTACTAGCAACTGATGTTCACTGCAAACTACCAGCAGAGGCTCTACTTTATGGTTAACAGTCTTTGATAAATGTGAACAGGTCCTTCTCCTGCCATGGGCGGCCCTCCTGTAGGCGTGGAAATGAGAGACAGACGCTGACTTAAAATTCTAACAGGTTCCTTTTTATTATTTAACACTTCTTGTTCAACGGCTTCAAATGTGTCAATCAAACTCAACTCTGGCAGAACTTTGTAACTCCAGACCCTTATTTCTGGCGTTGTCCAGTCACTCCTCACACTGGGGCTGGCCCAAACCACTCGCGATCCAGCATCGGCCTCAAAGGGGTGCTCTGTAACGCGCAGATCGTCCCACAACAGGGATGCCTCATCCCCAGTCCCCCTCGCGCGGCTGCTGGAGTAAAGAGGTACTGGGACGAATTACCCTCTGTCCCCCACAGTGGTTGCGGGGGTACACGATCACAGTCCATTCTATTGGCTCAAGCTCTCCTTTTGCAGCATTTTCCACAACGGGATCTGGCAGCAAGCCTCCTCCAGTACGGAGGTTGAGGAATTCCTTTAATAATCCAGATATGTCCCCCTGTTCACTATCTTGCTCCGTCTGTACCGCCTTGTCTTTCCTCCCTCCAGCAGGTTCGTACGTTATACAAAAAGCGCACACATTTTCCCCCACATTTATAACCTCCTCGCACACAATCAAATCCTGCTCCTCCCCCTTGTCGTCAGCCAGGCAAACCTCTACCGCCTTTCCCTTTCCTTCCCCTTCTTGTTCTATCTCCACTAGTACCCCCTCTATACAACTGCAGTCTTCTTCAGAGGCAGATGCATTGGAGGACGGCACACTGATGTCTCTCTGCTCACAATAAATCTGTCCTTTGTGCATTTGTCTCAACCACTTGTAAGTCTATCAAATCCTGTAGTAATCCATATATGAATGACATAGTGTTTAACCTATCAAACTAAGACTAGTCAGATTTGTATTCTTATTCAACCAAGAAGCTCGCTAGTAACTTGGGAAGAGAAATAATTAATTATTTGCATGAAGAATTATTGTCATTTGTCTGTCCTGGATCAATTTCACCTCAGTTCCTAGAATTAAAGGAAAGAGAGTATGTTACATCTTTACTTAACACAGTGCCCACACAGGACACCAAAAGAGGCTTACATTAAGACATCTTGATAATAGTTACTTTCTTTTCAATCCCTTGCAATACCTGGCCTGAAATGAATATTTTCCAAAACTTGCTGTGCACCAAGTTGATGTTTTTCTTAAATTAATTCACCAGAACCACAATATCTTTTTTCTGATCAAGCCACTGCCACTTCATGCCACAGTAGTGGATAATAACAATTTTTTTCCTAAACACGTGTTGCTCTGAAACTTTTGCAGAACCTTAGCAGTAATTTTATTGCTTATTTTGGGCTTCAACATCCTAAATAACTTGTCATCATCTGCAAACTTTAAAAAACACATATCTGTGCATGTATATTAAATGATACCTTTTTCATGTTCTTCCCACATTCAAACACTCATTAACTCAGTCCTACAGTCCTAAAACAGCAAGATACACATCTGCATGCATATATAACAAGCAGATCATTTTCTCCAATACCTTTGCCTATTAGGGTTTAATGCCCCTTTCCTATTTGATTTATGGCATGTCTGGGTTATTAATACATAGGCTAAGATTTGTAGTCTACAAAGTAAGTGTTTGAGCAAGAAGGTCTCAGGAAATTTAGGAATATTATAGGCATATTATGGATAATGTGTCTCAGAGAGCAAGGGCTTTAAAGAAAACAAATCTGCTTGTTAGGATTACAGTGTCATGCTGAAAAATCATTTTTAAAAGCTTAGAACAGTATTAAATTTGCTAAAGTACACAAGGGTCAGGAACGTATTTGTAACTGATACAATGAAAATAGAAACTGTGGAATGTGCTATGTTAATTTAGCAAAGCTGTCCTGTTTCTAATCATGGCAATCACACAAGATATATGAATTTTTACCTTCAGATGCCACAAAGTTTTGCCCCAGTAGAAAAAGGTTTGCCCAGAAATGCCATTTGGAAATATTCGAATATTGCAGTAGTATTAAAGTGCTTCTGACAGGCAGTTTCAATTATCATATAATCAGCAGTGCCTTTGCGTATCTACAAGGATGAAAAACTGAAGTATGAAAATACAAAATTCCAACACTAACTGGATAATATCCATCTGCCATGCTCCACAAAGAATTCTGCTACTTCTTACATCTGGGAAATATTAGTAAGAAAGGCAGGTGTATCGAAGAAAATATCAACTACACAAAGTTTACTTTGGTAAAGCCCGTGTTACTAAAATAACATAAATAATTATCTCAAAATGCAGAATGAAATCAGAGCATCTATAGCTGGCTGGACAGTTCACTGGTTTAGGTATCTGGCTGTGAAGCCAGAGGTTGGGAGTTCAATTCCCAACTGTGCCTCTTGGGAGTAGAGCCAGCGTGTCTGGCCTTGGACAAGATGCACAGTCCTAGGACCTTAACAGAAGAAGCGAATGGTAAGCCGCTTTTGTGTATTCTCTCCCTAGAAACCTTGAAAAGGGTCAGCCTCAAAAAAATCGATGGGAATATCAAGTAGAGAAGGTATTAGAAAATGACGAAGGTATTAGAAAATGAGCTCTCCAGGGAAGAGCTCGTCCCTGGAGAGGACGAGCTCGCTTTGTCCTCTCCAGTGGTGGAGGCAACAGGCGGCAGAGGCGGAGGCAAACAAGCATGCTCACGTGTGCTCGGGCGCCTCTTCCTGCCACCGCCACTGGATCAACTCCTCCCACATACTCCTTAAGGCAGGGGACAAGGCAGTGACATGAGCTGGATGGAGGTGAGCCCTGGCAGTCGGCAGTCGCACTGGAGGAGGTAATCAGGCGGGCAGCAGAAACAGCAGCAGTAGCAGGAGATGGAGGAACAGTTGCCCATTAACTGTTCCTCTGCCTCCATCAAGGGTCAAAATTAGAGGGTCTTTTTATACATGGGGGGGTCATATACACGGGAAAATATGGCATTCTTTCCATCTGCTTGAAAACCCATCTGCTTGAAAATCCTGGTCTTAACGACTTAATCAGTCATTAAGACCAGGATACTGCCCACTAAGTAGAGCAGATGTTGTAGGAAAATGCTGGATAAAGTACAGTGGTGCCTCGCATAGCGAGCGCTTCGCTATGCGATGAAACCGCACAACGAGGGGTCCCGGGCCATCGCTGGAGCGTTCGCTCAGCGATGGCCCCTATGGGCTTTTTTCGCTATCCAATGATCGCGCGGACGCGATCAAAGCATAGCGAACAGCTGATCGGCGGTTCCAAAATGGCCACCGCAATGGAGGAAACTCGTAGAACGGTGAGTTTTAAGTCCATAGGAACGTATTAAATCAATTTTAATACGTTCCTATGGGCTTTTTTATTTCACTTAACGATGGATTCTCTGAGCGAGGGTTAATCCGGAACGGATTAACCCTCGCTAAGCGAGGCACCACTGTATATGAAAAAGAAATTGAGCAATGTCCAACAAGTCTAGAAGGTAACATTGTTAACCTAGGTCTTGATGGGAAGAATAACGTCCAATGATCCTATTGTGTGTGCATGTGTAACTACAGAAAAAGGGAATGTATTTCTTACAGAAACATTTGATACTTCAGGGAATGCACGCAAAGCAGCAAACTTAGAAGAAATAGAAGAATTTGAAACAAATTCAAATGTCTAGTACACAGGTTGGTCACAGACAATGCTGCACATGTGTTCAAAATGAGAAGAAATTTAGAACATGAAGAGACTACCAAGCTAATAACATATGGTTGCAGTGATCATATTTGATGCACCTTCTAGCCAAAGACTTCTGTGTTCCAGAAATAAAGAGTAATGTTGTTGAAATTACTAAATACTTCCGTAACAATTATTTTGCAGCAGCAACTCTGAAAAGACTGGGTAGAAACAAGCTAACACTTCCACAAGATGTTAGATGGAACCCTGTAGTGGACTGTTTTGAACAATATATCAAGAAATGGCCTGTTCTGATGACAGTTTGTGAGCAAAACTGAGAGAAAATAGATGGCACTGCCACAGCCAAAATCCTCAACATTTGGCTTAAGAGAAAAGTTGAAAATATACTGAGCATCCTAAAAACCATTTCTGAAGCTTTAAACAGAATACAGAAAAATAGTTGTTTTATTGTTGATGATGTTGAAATTTGGAAGGAACTGAGTGAGCATTTGAAAACAGAACTGCACTGAAAGAATAAAATTACAAGCTTTTAAAAAAACATATGGGACAAGCATTGTTTCCAGCTCATTTTCTCACAAACATGGTCAATATTTGGTATCAGGGTCGAACCTCAAGTGCTGGAGAAGAGGAGTTAACAATGACATGGGTATCCAGAAATCATCCATCTCTACTGCCAACTATAATAAACCTCAGAACTAAGGGGAAAGCATTCATGGAACATATGTTTGCTGTTGATGTTTTAAAGAAAGTCATACCAGTGACCTGATGGAGGTTACTTAAGCACTTGGATTCAGAAATCGTTGAAGTAATTATTTCACTTTTAACAGCAGCTGGCATCAAAAGAATATACTCTTCTTTGGACTTGCTCATTCTAAATTGAGAAATTGGTTGGGGTCCAATAAAGCAGGAAAGCTTATTTTTCTTTTCAAAATTATGAACAAACAAGAGAATGAAGATGAAGACAAGCAAGCTGCAGAAGACAGTGTTTTAAGTTTTCCATGCGAACCCAGCTAATGGTTAATTTTTTTTAAAAAAAAGGTATTTTGTTTAACCACTTCAGTTAATAAACATTTATGTTTAAGCAAATACAAGAATATGTATGCTATATAATGTCATTGTTTTAATTATATAAAACAATTTAAGTAGTTCTCCAAATATGAGTGATTAACCTTTTGAACTAAAATCAATTCTGACATACAGTAGCTGTTTTTCTAATCTGACAGGTTATTATGCTAAATAACTCTTAGATAATCTTTATCTAGTTGCAGAAACTGACAATTAGAACTACCAGCAAGAATGGGTCTTGACATTTAAGAATTATGATTTAAATTGAGTCTTACTGACTAGTGATTTAAATCATGATTTAAATCCACTTGACTTAAATCAAATCCACTCTGCACTCGTCTATAATTAAAAAGACAATTTCTTTTGAAATCTGAAACATTACTGCAATTCTGTTCATTTCATTTATATTCAACTTTTTCTCCAAGGAGCTCAAGACAGTGTAGAAATTCTCCTCTTCCCCACTTTAAACTCACTATAGCTCTGTGATGCAAGTCAGACAGCTAACTGAATGAGATATGAGTCCAGATCTGCTAAGCCTTGCTCCAACAATCTAGTCACTATATCACTTTGGTCCCATACTAAAAATTACAATTGGGTTTTGCCCACAATCTTATTGATTTTTTTATATGCTTATATGTGAAAATGTGGAAGTTGTGGCAGTTAGCTGCTGAAGCTAATTAATGAGGTGCCGGTTATGTGACACTTTTTAATTAACTGCAGTCACCAAACACAACTTATTTTTGCTTATGTGCTATGCATAAAAAATCAAAAGGACTCTAAATAGAGAAACTATTTATCTCTCACTGTACATAGATTAGAGTTGACACAATCCTGCAAATAAACCCACCAAAGTTAGTAGTCTCCACAAATTTGACTAGCCTCTCTACTTATCACACATGAGTAATTTCAAGACTTGACTACTGTAACACTCTCTATGTGGGACTTCCCTAGAAGATAATACATAAATTACAACAGATCCAAAACTCGGCCACCAGGTTAATATCAAGACCCAGGAGATGTGATCACGTCTCCCCAATCCTGGCTGATACACATTGGCTCCCTGTTGCTTACCACATCAGATTTAAGGTGTTGGTTATGACCTATAAAGTCCTAAACAGTTTAGAACCTTGTTACCTATTAGAGTGACTCTTCCCAAGGGTATCTATCCATCCAACATGTTCCTCTTAGCCTGCACTACTGAGGGTACCTACTGTATCCTGAGGCAAATGATGAAAAACAACATTAGAACTTGGACGTTTTCAGTAGTGGCACTTCCACTGTAGAATAAACTTCCATCAGAAATTAAGCAAGCCCTTTCCCTACAGATCTTTAGATCCTAGGTTAATTTTTGAGACCCATATTTTATTGCAGTTATTGATTATTATATTGCTGAACATTTTGTTATTATGTCATGGTTTATATAATTTGGTTCACCTAAGCCACCAGGTGGCAATCCTTGGTTGCCTGCTTGTTTTTGGTTTTGTTTGTCTATGTTATTATCTGCGCATTCTTTTATTATTTTAGTTTGTATGTTTTGCTTAATTATGTAAACCACTATGAGGAGTATTTCACTAATTCAAGCAGCCTAGAAGCTCAATAAACAAACAGATCCACATTACTACTTTGAAGGAAACTACTCAGCTGAATTCAAAATTTGTAACTCTTTCAATTTACAAATACTGTACACTACAGTATATTTGCTTGGGAGCATTTCTTATCCAACACATTTGAACATCCATTTACAAAACTGCTTTCTGTAACCACAAATAGATAATTAGATTCTATTATTTTAGTACTGAAGGAGAAACAAAAATGGCTAGTATATTTACTTTCATACACTATTAATTATAGTATCGTAAATTGAACATATTCTTCACTGACAAGGTACAGAAAATCAGCATTAACATGCTTAATGTTCTGTGTAGTTAATCATAGCTTTCAGAAAGAATAATGGCCACTGCAAGTAGAACTGCTTTCAAAGAGAATGGCTGAAATCTAGAGGGAAAGATGATGATAGCAGTAGTTCCCTTTTCAGAAATTAAACATTAATGTTTAATTCAGAGGGTCCCAGTAATCCCTTGATTGAAGGGGAAAGTTTTTAATTGAAACTTGCCACTGCCAGTAAAGTCATCCTGGTGGTGGTGATTTTCAGTAAGACTTCCTCTTCCTGTCCCACAGCTTCCACAGGTTACTGACATTGAAAAACCCCTTTTCATTATGTATACAACAGTTCCAGGAAAAAGTCAGAAAGTCACAGCTTTAATGTTAAATTCTGGAAAACTGTTGCTGATGATGACATAATTAGCCTTAAATAGCTATAATAGTAGTGTGCCGCTGTGAGAGTGAGAGTGTCAGTGAGCCGTCCTCCATCAAAAATGTGCAGGAGGAAGTTTGTAGTTGTATAGAAGGGATATTTACAGATATAGAAGAAGAAGGGATGACAGAACGGAGGACAATAGAGATGTGTTTGTCGGAAGATCAAGGGGAGGAGAAAGGAGAGGAGCAAGATTTGATAATATGGAGGAGGTAATAAAAGAAGGAAGTGACGCGTGAGAATTCAGAATTCAATCAGAACAGAAAGGAAGGGAGACAAGAGATTGTGCAGTACAGACCGATAAAGAAGAAGAAGCTTCAGCTAAGGTCTGTAATTTGTTAAAAGACTTCCCTAATTTGAAGACTGGTGGAGGATTGCTGCCAGAGCCAGAGTTGCCCAAGGTGGAGAAGAAAGGAACAGCTCTCTTAGAATGGACTGTGGTAGTTTACCCCCGCAACCAAGGTGGGGGGAGGAGAGTGATTCGTCCCAGTCCCTCCTACAACATCCCACCACTAGAAGGGGACTGGGTGAGACACCCCTGTTGTGGGACAGTATGCACAGTCAAGAGTACCACATTGAGAAGAATGACGGATCACGAGCGCTTTGGTCCAGCCCCAATGTGAGGAGTGAGACATTAACTCCTGGGACAAAAGGTTTGAGTTACAAAATGTTGCCAGAATTAAGCTGTTTTGAGCCTTTTGATTTAGTTAACCTACATGTGGAAGTTAATAAAGTTGAGCCAGTTGAATTTTCAAAATCGACTTCATCTCTTATTCCCACCAAAATGAGGGAACAGTCACCAAAATATGAAGAACCCGATCACAGCCGCCAACTCAGTTCTGACTAGAGATGGGCACAAACAGCCAATTTAATTATTTGTGCCTGTTTGTTTTCTGAGTGGGAGTCTGCTGGAGGAGGCAGGGCAGGGAAGCACCAAACACCTGTTTGGCTGAATAACAAACTGGCATGAACTGCTGAACCCTCAGTTCGTGTCCATCTCTATTTCCGACATTTGGCAGTCCTTTTCAGGTTTTCTAGGCAAAGAGTACTCAAAAGTGGTTCACCAATCCCTTCTTCTACGGGCATCCTGGGACTGTGCAGTTTGCCCAAGGCCACATTTCTCCTAAAAGGCAGTGAGGGAATCAAACTCCCATCCCACATCTAACTCACTGAGCTATCCAGCCAGTGATCTACATCAACAGAAATTCAGCTAATGGAAAGGAGAGGTGAAGACTATTTAATCCTTTTTTATATAAGAAATTACCTGTACTGTATAGCAGTGGTCCCCAACCTTGGGCCTCCAGATGTTCTTGGACTTCAACTCCCAGAAATCCTGGCCAGCAGTGGTAGTGGTGAAGGCTTCTGGGAGTTGTAGTCCAAGAACATCTGGAGGCCCAAGGTTGGGGACCACTGCTATATAGGATCTCTTTATATACAATGTATTCCTGTTGCAGTAAAAAAAAATCCAAGCTGTTGTCAAAATTTCCTGTATCCTTTATCACTTATACACCCTTGACCATTACTGTTATGTGCTGTCAAGTTGCTTCCAACTAAAGGTGAGGTTATGAATTACTGACCTTCAAAAGACTGTAGCCTTAAAAGCTTTGGTCAAGACATAAAGAAAAGGCTGTTGCTTATTTTATTGATCCACCTTATGTTAATTCTTTTCCAGTTTCTACTTGTTCCACTTTTTCAAGGACTACTGTTTTTTCCACTGGCTGAAATTTTGTTACTTAGCGTAGTAGGTCACAACTAAAGTAAGTTCACTACACAACAGCATTTCAGCCACTGAATCTTGTCTTCTCATAATGTGCTGTAAGTATGATAGCCTCAATTTATTTTCATTTCTAGAGGAAGTTCAGGATTGATTTAATTTAGAATCCATTTGTCATATAAACTCACTAACATACCACTATGGTCAGTTATGTCAACTGAGCAGTCTTGAAGAATTTGCTCCTTCTTCTTAGGCATCCTGCAGTCTCAAGAGATTATGGTAACATGCTCTGAATAGAGGACTTGGAACAGCATCTAGTTCCAAGAGAAGGCCAATTCGAGAATGACAATCCTTTCCACAAGGAAGACAAATACAATCTGTCCCCTGTCCAGCTCCCTGATTCTGCTGGTTTCGGGACTGCCTCTTTGCCTCGGCCTGCTGAACAAGTGTCTCTTCAAAATGCAAGAGGCCATGATGCAACACCTGCCTCCAGGCCGAGTGCTTAGATGTCAAGGTTTCCCATCTGTTGAGGTCCTTTCCTAAGGCCTTCAGATCCCACTTGCAGATACCCTTCTATCGCAATTGTGGTCTCCCTCTGGGGCGCTTTCCCTGCACTAATTCTCCATACAGGAGATCTTTTGGAATCCGACCATCAGCAATTCTCGCGACATGCCCAAGCCAATGTAGATATTGCTGTTTCAGTAAGTTATACATGCTAAAAATTCCAGCTCGTTCTAGGACTACTCTATTTGGAACTTTGTCCTGCCAGGTAATAACAAAAATGCATCACAGATAACTCATATGGAACGTGTTCAGCTTCCTCTCCTGCCATGAACAAAGGGCCCAGGACTCACTGCAGTACAAGAGTGTACTCAGGACACAGGCTGTATAGACCTGGATCTTGGTATATGCCGTCAGCTTCTTGTTAAGCCATACTCTCTTTGTGAGTCTAGAGAACATGGTAGTTCCTTTGCCAATGCGTTTATTCAGCTTGACATCTAGAGAGAGGGTGTCAGAAATCGTTGAGCCAAGGTACACAAAGTCATGAACAACCTCCAATTCTTGTATGGAGATGGTAATATAGGGAGGTGAGTCCACACCCTGGCCCATGACTTGTGTTTTCTTCAGGCTGATTGTTACTCCAAAGTCTCGGCCGGCCTTGCTAAAATGATTCATGAGTTGTTGGAGTGCTTCAGCAGAATGGGCAACAACAGCTGCATCATTGGTGAAGAGGAAGTCCCACATGCATTTCAGCTGGATTTTGGCCTTCACTCTCTATCTACAGAGATTAAAGAGCTTTCCATTTGATCTAGTCTGGAGATATATACCTTCTGTTGCAGTTCCAAAGGCATGCTTCAGCATGACAGCAAAAAAGATC
The DNA here is from genome assembly GCF_051106095.1 of Pogona vitticeps. Taxonomy (NCBI): domain Eukaryota; kingdom Metazoa; phylum Chordata; class Lepidosauria; order Squamata; family Agamidae; genus Pogona; species Pogona vitticeps. The sequence continues at coordinate 80,292,596 of NC_135783.1, read as the reverse complement.
CCATACAGGGATGGAGCGAGGACACAGCCCTGTTTCACTCCGCTTCAGATGTCAGAGGGATCTGATGCTGATCCATCAAAAACTACAGTGCCCTTCATTTCCTCATCAAAGCACCTGATGAGGAGTCAAGGTGGACATCCAATCTTGGGAAGTAGTTTTAAAAGGCCGTCCCTGCTAACCATATCAAAGGCCTTTGTGAGATCTATGAAGGCCACAAAGAGTGGCTGTCATTGTTGACTATATTTCTCCTGCAACTGTCTGGGAGAAAATACCATGTCAGTGGTGGATCTATTAGCTCAAAATCCACACTGTGATTCTGGATAGATTCTGTCTGCAAGCACCTGGAGCCTCTTCAGCATAACATGGGCAAGCAGCTTCCCTACAACGTTGAGAAGAGAGATGCCACAGTGGTTACTGCAATCCCCCTGTCTCCTTTGTTCTTATACAATGTGACAGTGTTTGCATCTTTCATGTCCTGTGGTACTCCACCTTCCCTCCAGCAAAGACGAAAGACTTCATATAGTTCGGTAGTGATGCTCTCTTTACAGCACTTCAACAGGGATGTTATCCTTTCCAGGTGCCTTGCCGGAGGCGAGGAAATCCAAGGCCGCTTTTATTTCTGCTAAAGTTGGTTCGCTGTCCAGCTCTTCCAAGTCAGGCAGGCAGGCATTCAATGTTATTTAATGCTTCTTCGGTTACTACATTCTCTCTGGAATATAGCTCAGAGTAGTGCTGCACCCAGCAGTCCATCTGCTGTGCTCAGTCCTGGATGATCATGCCTGTAGCAGACTTCAAAGGAGAAGATTTCTTTTGTATTGGACCTAAAGCCTGCTTTAAACCATCATACATTCCCTCAGTGTTACCTGTGTCCGCTGCTATCTGTATCTGAGAGCAGAGCTGGAGCCAATAATCATTAGAACTTCTCCTGGTAGCCTATTGGACTTTGCTATGAGCAACTCGAAGAGCCTGCAAGTTGTTCTCACCAGGACAGACTTTGTATGCTGCTAGAGCGCTTCTCTTTTCCTCGATGGCTGGCATTAACTCCTCCGAATGGGCTTTGAACCAGTCTGCTGTCTTTTTGGTCTTCTTGCCAAATGTGGACAAGGTGGTGTTATAAACAGTGTTCTTGAAATGTTCCCATCGTTCAGATGCATTTGCATCAGCCAGGCCTGGAAGGGTTTCCTCAAGCCCTTGGGCAAATTCTTCCACTTTTCTTTGATCGTGAGTCCTGCTGATGTCAATATGTGGTCTTCCTTCATTTTTCGTGTGATACAATCTCTTTGTTCACAGTTTTACTCTAGTACACACCAGGGAGTGATCAGTATCGCAATCAGCACTCTGATAATTGTGTGTGATCGTAGTACTATGAAGGCTAGAACGTCTAGTGAGGATCAAATCAAGCTGATGCCAATGCTTCGATCTTGGATATCTCCAGGAAACTCTGTGTTGAAGCTTCGTATTAAAGAACATGTTGCTGACACAAAGACCATAGTAACAGCAAAACTCCAGCAAGCCTTGGCCATTTTCGTTCATCTTCCCAATGCCAAAACGGCCTAGACAAGTGGGCCAAGAATTGTGATCAGCACCAACTCTAGCATTAAAGTCTCAGAGAATAAAATACAGAGGCTTTCTCTCAGGGATTTTTTTGATAGTAGCTACCAGATCATTGTAGAATTTGTCTTTGAATTTTGTTGTAGATGACAATGTTGGTGCATATGCACTAATGAGGGTGACTGGTCCCGCTGATGAATGGAGGTGCAGAGCCAGGTTTCTTTCACTCTCCACAGTAGGTGGACCAATGGATCTCAAACGAGTATTTCTGACCGCAAAGCCAACACGATATTCCCTGGTCTCATTCAATGGTTTTCCCTGACAGAAGAATGAGGGGTTTTTTTCTTTGACAGATCCCATGTCTGGCAATCTCATCTCTTGCAGGGCAACAATGTCCATCTGCATCCTACTCAGTTCCATGTTGATGACAGCTGTCTTGAGCACATTGTCTATTTCCTGCAGGTCGCCTTTTAGACATTGTTATACTTGTGTATAAGCCTTTTAAAAGTTATATTTCTTTTTTATTCTTCACCTTTGCTGAGTTATCACCAAGCAGGCAGCATGGGAGTGTACTTGATAAATTCTACTAGGGAAATAAAGAGATATTTGTTGTACTCCCCCACCTCCATAATTATTTATGGAGGTGATTTTTATCACAGACTAAATAATACAGATTGTAATAACACCACAGGTTATACATTATTCATGCAGAATTGTAATCTATTTTATCAAGATTCCAATTCTCTCTCTCTCTTTCTGATAGCTACTCCTAATGTAACCTTTATCATAACAAATTTAAAAATCTTACATGTCTTAACCAAAGCCGACAATTCTATCTGATATTCCTAAACACTAAGTCACTCTTACATACACCCTCCCTACTCCCGTTTGGATTGGAAAAAGCAGCTAATCACAAGAAATGTCTACAGAGGCATCTCCTTATTCATCATCCATCTATTGTAACTGCCCTGTCACTCATCCAGCATCAACTGTCAAATCAACTCATTCATTCTATCATGCAGCTAACAAAGTCAATCTATTATATATGCAATAACCATAAACAATATAAACAGAGGGGGAATGAAGCCATCATATTCTTACTAACCTTTTATCGTATCGAATCATTCTTACTAATCCAAACACTCATTTTGTAGCTGGTGAAAGAGTATAGCATGATAGTAGGCCAGAGGCAGGATAGGAAGGAGTTAGGGTTAAGGGCAATCCAAAAGGAAGAATAACAAGTATGCAGTGACTGTGCAGACTGTTACCCAGGCAGTGGATCTGGGCTTTCTGAAGTCCTCACGGAAAATACTCCATGTGCATCCCAGATAGTTTACAACAAAGGACGGCAGAGGAGAAATGCAAAGGATTCTGACACATCTATTTCATTTCAATCCATATCTAAGCTTCTAGATTTCTTGATCAGAGTGAATAAAAGTTTCCTTCTGGGACGTATTGTCATGTCCATCTGCAGAATGTTATCAAATGTAGGAGCTAGCAATACACACTTATCTTGTCTATGATTAGCAGCAGCCTTAATGATTACTGACAGATGAAGCTTTGCAAGAGTCTAAGAGACTTTGAAATATCTTGCCTGAAGGCAAACAAGAAGGTTCAATAAAAATGACTATTTTAATGCTTCTGTAAACCTTCTAATCCTTTTGACTCCTTGTTTTAGCTTCAAGAGAGACAAAAGACCTATACAGTTTCCAACACATCTGTAACAAACATACATCATTAGTGCTCAATTGAGACAACAGAGAATCAGCCCAGGGACAGGAGATATGACACACACTACCTGCTCCCTTATTTCCTTTCTCATATAAATTTCTCCCTCAGAAACCACCACTTTCACCATAGTTTCATGCCCAAATTATCATGTGATTATAATTAATCAGGATTGGTCTAAACTACTTCAAGCCTTTTCTTCAAACAATTGTTTCCATGCAATGTACCCTCTAATTTTCAGCCCCGTTGGGCAGGGCTCTGCCTCTCTCACACATGGCTTTGCCCCTACATGTATATGCAACTCCGCCCCCTCGTGTGCTGGATTTCGTTGCAACCAGAACCTAACACAATCACTGCACAGAGAAGGAAGAGAGTTGCACAGAGGTAAACGGAGTCATGTATATGCAAACGTGCCTAGCTTAGCGGGAACCTTGCTTCCATGTGATTCTACTTACACACACGCAAACACCTCTATGACTCTCCAGCTGTTGTTGCACTCAAATTTCCACTTTGTCACAATGTCCAAATAACATAAACAATCTTAAATATAGTATAGCTGTGGTCTAACATCATTTGAAGAGTGACAGGTTTCCAACACTCCTTTCAAAAGAGCGTTCACACCCACCTATCATCTTCACAGAACAATACAGACTAAAAGAGCCTAAAAGGCCTCCAGACAAATGCTTTCCAAGACACAAAATCTACAACCAAGACATCTGGAATACTTGACCCCTCCCCAAACCCTGCTTAAATCTCTGAAGGAAGAGGAGGGCTCAGCTATGGAAGTAACAGTTTGTACCACTAGGAAGATCCTCCTACTATTTAACCAAAAGCCTTATGCAAACCTGGCAGTTTCATACAGTGTGTCCTTTTGGACCCACAGGAAAAAAAAATCTGCTCCAACCATGTGATAGTCCTCTAAAAATATCTAAAGATGGGCATTGTATGTTGCATCTTTTGTGTATTTTTTTAAAGCTGCGTTGGAATTATTCTATTCAAACTCTCACCCCAAAAATCCAGACACACAACATATTTGGGTTTAAAACAAACACATGTTATTGGAGCTATATCCTCAAAACTAAGAACATTCATAGCACCAATCATTCCCTTCCTCCCTTGCTAAGTCATGAGCACACTGATGGATCCTTCTTAATTTCCTCCATTTCCACATAAAGTAAACACCACAGTAGTGGTTTCCAAACTCAGGGTCCCAGATGTTCTTATACTGCAACTGCCAGAAGTCCTAGCCAGCACAGGAACAGTTTTTCAATCTCTACTCCTAGAACATCTGAGGCCCTAAATTTGGGAATCACTATACTGCACCATAATCCCATTTGCTATCCCTCTACACACACAGCACATTACTACTGATGTAGAAGACCTAAAATGAAACACAGAACTTTGATTTGCGTTAGCATCCACAAAGAGCACAGTGCTATCCACAGTTACAATATCTTCGCTAATCCATTCCAGTTGATCCATATTTAGGGAAAGAAAATCTAACTGCATTTAATAGCCTTGGTGCCCAGTAAACCAGATATATAGGAATGCATTTGTCAACATTATGTAACATGATAGTAACTGCACTCTTAGATGTAAAGGTTCCTTCCTACTGTCTCTATTCTATCTAATTGTACCTAACTACAAATTATTTCCTTTCTTATCCAAACCACTCCTAAAAGGAGATTCGGTGAGACAATTAAAGCTCATGAAATCTGTGCCTGTAATAAGTCTGAAGATAAGCAATACTTTTATTGAATCACTGAATGTTACGAATAGGATGAGCATTCAAGTTCTCTAAAACTCTTCATCAGGTAAAAATGACAGAAAAAAAGAAATTAAGGAAAAAAGTTCAAAAAGGTGGGCCAGATGTGCTGCCTCATGAAACTACAACAAGGCAAAACGGAGGACAGATTCTACATGAGACAGAAGTCTAATAATACCATTTGCAGTCTCCTCCTCCTCCACAAGAAAAAGTCTAGCTCCCTCCTTTCCACAAGGATATATGCTATATACTAGGGTACCTCACCAATAAACAACAAACACCTTCTTCCTGAAAACAAGTAATCACATTTTTCCTAGTTCTGAAACAATGGTATTCGCTTGACATCAAGTTGTAAGAGTCCAGCACCAAAACAGAGTACAGTGGTGCCTCGCTTAACGTTTGCTTCGTTTAACGTTTTTTTCGCTTAACGTTTATTTTTTCAGAGGCAGATTGTGCTTCGTATAACGTTTTTCCCTATGGGCGATTTTCGCATAGCGTTTTTGGGACCATGCTTCGCTTAACGTTTTTGGTTTTAGGTCCCCTGCTTCGCTTAACGTTTTTTTTTGTTTTCAATTTAAAAAGTGTCTTAGAAGGGTCCAAAACGGTTCTAAATGCTTGGATTCGTTAGAGGACCCCTTAAGTCATGTGCAAACCTGATTTGGCTTTGATCTGACGTTTCGTTAATTTTTTGTGAATTTTTGTTTTTTGGCCCATAGGAACCAATGGACCTGTCAAAATCTGACAGCTCCATGCTTTCCTATGGGGGAGAAAACAATTTACAAAAAATTAACGAAAGTTCAGATCAAAGCCAAATCAGGTTTGCACACAACTTAGGGGGTCCTCTAACGAACCCAAGCATTTAGAACAGTTGCTGAGTCTTCATTAATTTTTTGTGAATTTTTTCTTCCCCCATAGGAAATAATGGAGCTGTCAGATTTTGACAGCTGTCAAAAGTTGGGGGAAAAAAATTCACCATTAATTAACGAAAAGTCAGATCAAAGCCAAATTAACTTTTGCATCCGTTTTAGAGGGTGCAGAAGCTAATCCAAGCATTTAAAACCATTTTTGACCCTTTTATGACACACTTAATTTTGCAAAAATTGACTTCGCAAAGCCATTGAAACCTATTGAGTCAGCTACAATACATTCCAATGGAGGATACATTGTATCGTTTAACGATGTTTCCTATGGGTTTTTTCGCTTAAGGACGGCAATCCGTGCCTATTGGAACGGATTAACCGGTTTCCAATGCATCTCTATGGGAAATGGTGTTTCGCATAAAGTTTTTTTCGCATAAGGTGTTTTTTTTGGAACCAATTAAAAACGTTATGCAAGGCACCACTGTATACATTTTGTGTTTACTTGGGGTGGAAATTCAGGCAGAAGCAGAGACCATGAATATACCCACATTTAGAATTTGCTTTGGAAGATATGATAGTTTCCCTTGCCTTTCAAAGGATATAGCCCAATGATCTTAACTGTGGCTTTAAAATAAAATATGCAAGCCACTCTGCCTCAAGGTCCTAGCACTCAACTGCTGCAGCTCTGTGCTCTGCCTCATTTGATACAACAGTTCTCTCTTCCACTCAGGGAACATAGAAAAACGGTTTGGGTACTACTCATGACATCCACAGTGTGTGTGCCACTGACCGTTTTTCTCTCTTTTTGCAGCAACATGCACATTCTACGATTTAAAATGTCCAACCAAAACTGGAGGCTGGATGTAGAAAACTTACGTTTTACCTCCTTAATTGCTGTTCCACCTTGTGCAACTGTGCAAAAGGCACAAGAAAATACTTCAAGTCTTCATAAGACGACTGCAGCATCAGTATCTAACAGAAATTAAAAGTTTGGACAAATATACTGTATATATCATCATTTACAACTATTCAGTGGCCAGAGACACTACACAAGTAAATTTTGACTATCATGTTCAAAAGTGGTGAGAGCCTAGATTCTAAAAGCATATTGCCACATAGGAAATCAAAGCAGCTCGTGACCTCTACCTGTTTTGTCAAGCTGTTAAAGAATTTTATATTGCACTTTTCTTCAGTCTGCATTTCTGTAGTTATTGAAACAAAAAGGGAAGAGTGCAGTAGTCCAAAAAGAAAAATGCTTAATATAGAAATCATACATGCCTTTGTATCAATAGCTATGCATCAATGCTCAAAGAATTTCCTTCTACTGTTTCATACATTACCAGAAATCTGAGCCTGATGGGAAATTTTACTTGGTTTAGTCACCCTTCTCAGTACTGGAAAAGCATAAAAAAGAACAACAACAAAAAGAATTACAGAAGAAATGCTATCCATTTCAACACATATCATAATTAATATACTGTACATTATATTCAATCTTTGTCTAAAAAACTCTTGTTATATAGAATACAGTATCTAGTGAATTTGTTTGATCTCTTGTACAATGAATTGCTTTTACTTTTGCCATATTGAGAGCTTTGTGTTTTTTGTTAAATAACAGGTTGGTTGGTTGTTATGTTAGTTAATTTTCTTTATGTTAACTTTTTTAATTGTGTTTCTATTCATTTGTGTCTGTTTATTCTAGCTGCCCAGAACAGTGGCCTGCTACTAGTTAGGAGGATATAAGTTCAAAAAATAAATTCAATAAATAAATATGAGAGCCCTGGACCCATACTTTATGTTATTATTATGAAAGTCAAGATTCGGAAGTGCCTAATTTTAACAGTTCTCTAAATCGCAATTGACACTCAGCCTGCTAGGGCCATCGCAATTGATACTCAGCCTGGTAGGGCCATTGTTCAGTAATATCAGAGCAGCAAAACAAGTCTTAATCAGAAAAACCAAGGTTTCCTTGTTATACACATATCAAAAGAAATTTACCGACCAATACTACTCTAATATCAGCAAAATAGATAGAAGCACAGATCTAAATAGTGGAGTGCTACAACAGCCAGGTAGGGCTAGCATTAAAACACTGCACACTGTTCCTCACTGGAACATTATTCTTCAGGGCTCTTTCCAATTTACTAGCCTACAGGATACATGAAACTACAGGAGGTTCCTAAAAGGACAACTCACTCTTCCTCTCTTCCTGCCTCTGCCTGTTGCTGAAGGTGAGGTACAGCAGGCACTCAGTACTTTGCAGCTCTTGGCAATACAGAACAACCACAAATAGTACTGGATTGGTGAATTGTGGGCATTTTAAATAAATGTCATACTTTTGCTAATTTTTGTAATTGTTAATCAATGTTAAACAGAATCAGAATTTAGTGATGTACTGTTACTAGCATTCTAAGAAAAAGGCACACATTCTTCCAAATTCTACCTCTACTATAGCAATCTGAAATCTTACGGCTCATCATTAATCTTAATATAACAGGAATTGCATTATAGCAAAAAGCAAATTCAATTTACATTTATGCAGAAATGGAGTTCAGTCTTACAAGAATATATACACAACAGAATACACTTTCTGAAACGTCAAAGCCTATAAACAGAGTATTTATAAAATATCAAAAACAAAAATGTCAATATACCTCACTACATTTTAAAAACTAGATTCTATATATTTTCGTTACTACATCATGCTTAACTTGCAAAAATATTTACTGCTTTTATAGTTTTGACATTTTTTCCCATGTCTAATGGGAAAATCCCATGTCCAATGGAATTTTATTGCTTTGTTGGAAACCAAAGCTCCTTTTCTTCATGAAGTTTTTGTAACTGATCCCAAAGGCTTGTTGCAATTTTCAAGATTCTTGGCGCATATCCAATATGTATGATCTACTTCTGAAATGATCAAAGAAGATTTCGCCAAACATAAAGATCAACTTCTGCTTTCATAAAAACAGAAAAACTATGCTTTGAAAAAAAAATCCAGCAAACAGAAGTTAAACATGTGCGATAGATAACTGTTTAAAGCAAACATATAAAACCTAGGGATCAGTATTTTTATTGTTTACTCTGAATAATTGTGTGTTTGCTTCAGACAAAATACTACCACATAGCTTGACATTACATTATTAAGGAGTCAAACATTTTTAGACCATACACTGCTTTCTTCCCCTGCTCATGTCACCAGTCCGTGCTACAGCACCACTTTAAGTAAAGGATTCTGTTGACAACCTGTAGTCTTCCTGACAATCTACAGTTTGTGCTTCCCCTGCAAATCATGTTTCAAGAGCCAGTAAGTACCCAGGGCTACCACCAAGAATCCTCAGCAATTCAGTGGACCCCCCCCCTTGTGGTGAATTACCAGGACTATTAGTAGGAAGTATATTGTTGGGCAGTTCCATGTTCTCAAATTCTGGATTGGCCTGCCCACCAAGATTAGTAACTGCTCCCCCACTCACCCAGAAAAGGATACTAAGAAGGGCTGCTTGTTTAGGCTGGGTATCTGTCTGTTCCTAATTCCAGTATACTGTAATTCTGTTTGTTGTTTGCTTCTGACTCTTGGCTCAACTTTCTAACTTCCCAGAGCAACTAGAGATAACCAGAATCAAGACTTGAGATAACTCTGCCTTGACACTGGAAATGTAAATAAACCCTAAAATCCAGATTAAAACGCCATTTTCATAACGTAAAATCATGGTGTTTCATCTGAAATATTCAAGTAAAAAAGTGAATCTTCTAAGACCTAACTCCAGGATCAATGAAGGGTTACTTTTCTTGGTGATTTTTTTCTGAAAGCTACTGTTAGGAATCTTCCATAGGTAAGCACACTGGGAGTGTTCCATGTCACATTCTCATATTTCTCAATATAGCAGGAGCCCCATATCTGCAGGAACTCAACCACTTATCATCATTCTGATTTTCCAACTCAGTCTCTGTAACTGAGAATGTCTATTGTAATGAAGATTGGACAAAGGGAATTAGCAATAGCAACACATTAGATATTTTATTAATCCATTTCACAGAACTTGCTTTTATTTCAATGGAGCAAATGTTTCCTTCTTTAATTGGCCTATTTATTAAAAGTCACTCTGCTGTTTTTTACATATATAAATCTACATTAAGTATAAAGAAATTACCCACATTGAAATCGGTATTTCATTTTATTATAATAGGTGATCTGCTAGAACAAATTCAAACTGTGAATTTCGTTGTATGGGTATACTGTGTATATACTTACAATGACAATAAATTATATTATTATAAACTTCATGATTGATATTCCAAAACAGGTGCACTATTTGGGGGCATTATATGGTAGTACTGTCTAGAAGAAAACAGATTACAGAACAAAAACTTCAGTAAAGCTGGTTGATGCTTTAACCTTACCCTGCTTTCAAAATGCAACTCAGCTTTGTAGTAAACATAAGACAGAAGAATTACCTCTATAGGAAATAATTTTGGAAAAGTATAACGGCACATTATTTAAGAAACAATCTTAGTTTATTAGCTACTTTGCATGCTGCATTAAACCCCAGTTATCAAATAATTACATACTGCTCTGTTTCTGCCTGGCTGCTTAATTCTTTAACCTGGCTGACCCTACATTCTTTCCTAAGCAGTAATTTGGATGACCTACAAACTTTGTGTCTCGTCTAGTATTAGTATGCTTGACCAATTTCAGCTCAAAGTGCCTAAGGACAAAAGGGGAAAGTGCTGTGCAGGGACAAGGTAATGAGCAAAAAAACATGGCTGATTTTCCCCCTTATAAATTAATCTTTTGTCCCCATGGTCTGCTGAGAACCCACTGTCTCCCCCATAATGTATCTACTGTACCTACACTGAAGGTAATGTCAGCCTCTATTAAATTTAATGCAGCTACTCAGTTCTTGAATACTGTAGTATCCAAAGCAACTTCTGTCAAGGAGAGAGAAACAGGAGCAATCCTCTCTCCTCTCTCTCCCTTCAACCCTCATGCATTGAAAGTCTGCCCTGGAGATGGGAGACCTTCAGGAGCACATGCACAGGTAGCAGGCAGCTGCATGGAAGAAGTACTGTAAAGTGTCTCTGTGAATGTAGAAGTGTGTTCAAATTATGATGGATTATATATCTTACATTTATTGACTGGTGAAATGATGAATTTAGAGTGCTCCCTCTCCACTATAACTACATCTGAATCTTTTTGCATGAACAAAAAAAGGCACAACATGGTGAGCCAGCAGCACTAGAAAGAAAAGTGGGAGCAACAGAGTGAGAATGCTTAGCAAGATAATCCAGGCACATTTAATTTCTATAACACCCAAGGTAACTGCAATTTGTCATTTATCCAAAATTAATAAATCAGAATCATTTTTGCACTTCACACTTGTTTGGAAACGAATTTACCAAGAACTTTTAGCCAAACAAAACAAATATCACACAAGCCATATGTACTTATACAAAAGTAAAAACACATGTGCAAATAAATATGTGCATGGAATATTTCTCAAACTTTACATTTTCAACATATGCAAAATTAATACCTCTACAAACATGACAGCTAACTGATGGAACACAGCAAGATTGGAAGTGTGATAACAGTTTTAAACAGCACGGGATTTTGTTTGTCCTCTTAAATCATAAATTCTATCCTAGTCTAGAAAGAACTGTTCATTTAATGTCTGCATAATCAGTAGCATTCCTTAGTAATCAATACAAAACTGACTATTAAATTTACAGTATACAAATGTGAACTTTTGATTTATTCGCATCTATGTACTAATAAATATCAATTCTTTCCCATTCAGCTAGTATAGCAGAATTCTTAATGCAAAAACATTAGAAATGCCTTTATACTCTGTACTTCCCTGACTTTCTTCACAAGTACACATGGATGTGAGAACAATTGTCCTGAAAGCTTTAAAAACGCCTGACTGAGAAGCTTGTCCACACTCTATTAAATTCCACACTCGTCAATCTAACCCATTTAATCAATTGGTGAATGGTAAATCAATATTTGGGGACCAAGTGTGGTGTGGTGGATAGAGTGATGGATAAGGAGTCAGGAGATCTGGTACAATTCCCCGCTTAGTCATGGAAACTCAATTAGAGCGTGGAACTGGTAAACCATTCCTTAAATACCGCATTTACTTGAAAGCCCTAAAGGGTCATTATAAATCAGCATGTAACTAGTCATCAATATTTATGTAAATAGAATTGATTCACTGGGTATGGTCTAGTTGAGACTAACATTTAGATGTACATCTCTATATTGTATCTTTAGCAAAGATACCCAAACACAATTTTTCATCAGGACCAGAGTGCAAAGAAAAGGATATTGAAACTCAAGAAACGTTACACAGACACTATTCTTTTACATTTCTAGAACGCAGGTGGTGGTGGTTCTGCCCATTCTCTCCAGATGTACGTATGTTTATGCTGGGAAGGCCTCTGTTGACCACTAGTGAAGATGAACATCCCACCCTGAATCAGGAATCATTTTTGCTCTTGTTAAACTATCACCGCAGAGACTGGGGCACTCAATTTGGACTAAGGATGGGATGTAATTCTGTTGTGTTATGTCCTCCTAACTAGAAAGTACAATCACTCAAGAAATCTGGAGTGAAGTCTCCCCGTGGTAGATAGTCTATTGTACAACTCTCCATGACCAAGAGTTGTGATTACACCATGACATCTGATGATAGTACTTCGTAGCACTTTTAGAATAGTGGATTGCATCTTTTTTCATCCTATTTCCAGGGAGGTAGACTTTCCTTTGATCAGTATCTATGAGCACAGCCAAGTGTTTTATGATCTCAGATGGAAATAGATGGCTCTTTCCAAGACTGATCAGAAAACCATGTGTCTGCTACATGTACAAGGTGCTCTTCCCATCCTTCTGGCCATAATCCTGCAACTGAATTAGAACATCATCCACATAGGAGAAAATATGTATTTTCTGGATCGTCAAGTATGCTGCTATGTCTGCTAGAATCTTTCTGAAGACCCATGAAGAAAAGGCCAAATGGCAGGGCCCTGTGCTGACAGTTCTGTAAACAAAATGCAGATACTGTACTGGTAGTGATTTGGGTGAACACAGACAAGAGGTATACTTCCATTAGGTCCAGGGAAGCCAGGAAATTATCCTGCTGAAAATTTTCCAGGACAGAGAAGAGTCTTTAATGTGAATTCTAAAAATCTGTCCTTCTGTTGTTTAAGCATATCCTCACCATCCTTGGCACAGGACAAAGAAAATCTCATTATTGCTACTCCTGTATAAACCACAGAAACTTGTCATATGTTAAGAAAGAGATTGAAATAAGTTATAGAACTTTTTAATGTGAACAAAGGTTGGTTTCTGGGCCCCAAATTTAACTCGTTCCCTCCATATTACACCCAAAAGCTGACAGGGAAACCCATGTATAAAGGAATATAGGTGGGCTTTCCTGAAGGCTTCCCCTGAGCCAAATCTCATTTTTGCAGGGGGAGATGGGGAGGTTGGTTAATTAAACTCAAGTGTTTCATGCTTTTTTGAGCAGAGGCCTATGTCCTCTGCATCGAAAAGTCAAGAGGGAGAACATTTCCCCCCTCAGAAACAAGAAAGTCTGCTCCCAATCTCTCCCTCTCTTCAAGCCTGAGGTGTAATCCAGTCTAGGACAGTGATGCTGAACCTTTTTGAGTCCGGGTGCCCAAAATACAACACATAACCAACTTATTTCAAAGTGCCAACACTGCAATAAAACCTAAATACTGAGGCACTATCACTATCTCTGAGGCAAAAATGATGAAACTGGTGTTGTCCTACTTGGGCACACTTGGGTTATCTGGAAAAGACATTAATGTCAGGAAAGGTGGAAAGCAAGAAGAAAAGACAAAGATCAAACATGAGATGGGTGGACTCCCTAAAGAAAAACACCAGCTTGAGTTTACAAGAGCTGAGTAGGGCAACTGAGGACAGGTTATTTTGGAGATTGTTGATTCATAGGGTTACCATAAGTCATAGGCAACCTGGATCAAACACGGTAGGCTTCAGAACTGTCTGCCTCTTTCCCCTCCCCAGAGAGAAGAATGGTTACAAGTGTTTGGTCTCTGGAGAGGTTAGAACTAAAGTGCTTCTGGAGCAGCTCTATCTCATGTCCGCCATGGAGGAATAGAGGAAGTGGGGGGCGTAGGGTGAAGAAAAGACTCCACAAATCAGAGTGAGACTAGAACTTGCTAGAAATCCCTGTCACTGCTTTCCCCCTCCCAGGCTCTGCCTGCCCAGCAGTCCCTCTCGGAGGCTCCTTCCCCTTAGTCGTGCACACACAAACAAAACAGTGGCAGCTGCTTCTTCACTCTCCTGATTCCTCAGAGGGAAGAAAGCAGCCACAGCCAGAAATGAGCCAAGAGAAAAGGGGGGCATGGCTGAAAGGGAAAGAAGGGACTCAGGCAACTCAGATACACAATGGGACACGGAGAGCTCAGCGGGGGGAGAAACTGAAGCAGATATGGCACTGTCACAAGACTAGGTTAGCCACTAGCTTGATGGCTCGCGTGCCCACAGAGAGGGCTCTGCATGCCAGCTGTGGCACGTATGCCATAGGTTCTAGGAAATATCAGGCAAAAACACAGGCTTACACAGCTAACTCTTCTAAAACTACTTCTAGATCTACGAGGAGGCAGTCAAGTGTCGAACTCTGGGCTGTAGAGATGAGTTTCACTTTTCATAGAGTCAAAAGCACATGGCAGGCCTTCTATCCCTGAGGAAGAGAGCGGGAAGGCAAACATGCCACCAGGGCCTCTCCTGATCTCACCTGTCCAACTCTTCATTTTTCTCCATCACCCTAACAAAGGTGCCTATAGTCAAAGGCTGGTCATCTGGTGATGACTCAGAATTCACAGAGAGACTGGGGCTAGCCAGCATCCCCCCCCCAACTCTGACACAGTCAAGGCCTGATGGAGACAATCCAGAAGGTACAACTTATGGCTGAGAAATATAATTGAAAGAGAAGGAATTATTGAAGGAAGGAGAGATGAGCTGAAGACAAAGTAAGCCAACATGAAGCGGGAGCAGAAATTGAAACTAGTTTAGCCAGGGTTGGTCCCATTCTTTTAAAGAAGCCTTAGTACCGCCTGATTGGCTGATCAGTTCTGCATGTGGAATTGAGTAGGAGGGACAACCCATCTTTTGAGGATGTCCTCCTCCATTACAGGAAAATGAATGTGTTTTACTTGTTACTCAGCTTCCTGTCTTCAGTGGTGAACCCACAAAGCAAACAGCTAGCACTAGGCCACAAGCCAGGCAAGCAACAGAAAGCTTTTATAGTTCTGCCAAGATTTCTTGCTCTCTTTTTAAAATGAAAATCGTGACAATTATGTTGATGCTGCTTCTGAATTAGATGTGCCTTTAAAAGACAAGAGCCTATTTGGGCCTTCCAATACGCTATTTCACAAGCTCATTCATTCGTTTTTTTAAAAGGCAGCTTACATACCGATTTAAAGGCTAACGTTCTTGTCTGAAAACATTTGGAACCAGTCAACCTGCAGCAATTTTCAGGCAGTAATCTTGAAACAGCAATTGAATGCTAGATAGAGGAATTCAAATCTATTGGCACTGTCAAAAATACTGTTATTGTTTCTTTGTCAGCTTCCTTGCTTTTGCAATTATGCAACTAGAGGCCTGCACTTCCAATGCATAACTGTTCAGCATTTAAAAAACGGCAAAGAATGTTTCATTTAATAATAATAAAAAACAATCTCAATTCTGATACAGTTCCAACCCCATATCCTGTTAATTCTTTATGTAGCAGTTTCACAATGTTGTCAGTGTAAGTGTAGAATGCAGCAAAGCTAAAAGATAATCAAAGTAAATCTACTGCATATGCTCTACCACTCAGTTGTGCCTCTTTTACCCTGTTTTCCTGAAAATAAGGCATAACCAGAAAATAAGCCCTAGTATGATTTTTCAGGATGCTCGTTATATAAGCCCTACCCCAAAAATAAGCCCCAGTTAAGTGAAACCACACCCTCCACCACTGTGCTGCAACCAGAAAAAGATGTCATGACTGTATTTGAATAAATGTAGATTGCTGTACATGAAAAAAAAAAATAAAACATCCTCTGAAAATAAGCCCTAATGCATTTTGGGGAGCAAAAATTAATATAAGATCCTGTCTTATTTTGGGGGGAAAACAAGGTATTTCTCACACACAATCAGAACACATACTTTAAAAACCCCAAAGAATTTATTTACATAATCTAAGCTGCTATATGTTTTTACTGCCAAGTGCAGCAATACAAACCAAACATTTAGCAAAATCAAGAGACCACATGGACCAAGTTAGGCTACTCACATGGTCCTTTTCTTATTCCTCCCTCAGCATATATTTCTACCAGACTCTTTGCCAGAAGCAGCACCTCAATGTGTGCCCTGTTGTCACACACTGAGTTCTGCAAGGAGATCCACTGAAGGATGCCCAGCACTCAGATGCATATTCAACTTGTATTGGAATACTATTTAACCAGAAGGACTGGAAGTGTGAAGAATCATGCTTCCTTGCCCCTATATTTGAACTATCAAAATTAACACCATCCTACAGGCTTGCTGGAACTTGTGTGTTGTTTCCCAGTTGAACCTGAAACAAACAACTCCCCAATAACTGCTAATCTGAATCACCACAACCACACCTATTTAGGCTTCTACAAATGTAGAACCTGCAGATGCTTGCATGTGTGCCTATTTCTACACAGTTAAACAGCTGGTTATTATTAAGAGTTGTTTTCTGGTGGAAGAATGCATTTCTGCAAGAGGAACAGTACTTAACAAGGAGCAGCCACTGGAACTATATAGGAAAGGGGCAAATATGGAGGGGGTGCAGCTACAGAATAACGCAAAGAATCGGCAACAGGCTGTTGGTTAACCTCAAGCAGACCCCCCCCCCAATTAAAACAGCCTGGATAGGTTCAGCATCAGGGCCGTGAGTTCGAAATGCTGCTTTAAAGTGCCAGGTCAGTCAATGGGAAAACAATAGTCACCCAGACTTAATCCTGGATGAGTTTTCTGACCTGGTCAGCACCAGAAATCTAGCTACTTAAAAGCAGGCTAGGGGAGGAGTGTTAACTTCTCTTAGCTTTGTCCACAACATTTCTGCACAGTAACATACAAAACTTGGAGTAGGAGGTAGCAATCATGTTCCTTTGAGTCCTTTGCCAGGGTTTCCTGGGTATTAAGTACTCCACAGTAATGCCCTCTTCTGGTGACACTCTGGAACTATGCAGCCTGTCCCAAGGCTAAAAGGCACAGTGGGGAACCAAAGTGTGACCTCCCAGCTTTGCAGCCATGTACAAGTACTTCAACTCACTGAGTTGTCCAGCCAGCAGAAGTACAACCGTCTATCATGACTCCATTATCTTTACTAGCTCCTCAGTCCCATATTTTGTTGGGTTTGAGTGTGCTCAGGAAAGAATAGGGATGCACCATTCTCCCTCCCACTGCTGAAGTCTCCCCCTTTCTAAACTAGTCAAGCTGGTTTCCAGGGTGGTGCTAGGAGACTTCAATATCCACCCTAAGACCTCATTGGCAGCTGTGGCCCAAGACTTCATGTCTTTCATGACAATCTGTCCCAGGGAGAATCTGGTGCCATTCATGGTGAGGGATACACTCTGGACCTGTTTTTTGTGCTGGACAGGTTGTTGTTAATCTGGTGTGCAGCTCTGGCTGTCTAACTCCCCCAGGAATCAACGAATACATTTGTGCTTCATCGGTTCATGGGGGAGCTTCGTGCTTTGTCAACTTTGACAAATCACGAAGCAGGACAAATTGTCAAAATGGCGTTTCGTCCCCATCTCCAGTTCAGATTCACAAGAACCCACAGCCACTCCAGGGATGGAGACCTCATTAAGATGCTCTCTTGGGAAGGATGAGAAATCTGAACAGTGTCCTCATAGCTCTTGGGGACCCTCCTGTTGGTCCTGTAGAAACCCTGGCTGACCTGTGCACTGTTGAAAATGGGCAGGGTGATAGACACAATCATACCCAAGAACCATCTCCTGTGGAGTGGAGATAAGCTATCCCCCTGCTTCATGAGGGAGTCGGCACTGATTAAATACCTGGGACAGAGGCTTAAAACAGTGATGGTGGAAACCTTGTAAAAGGTCCAGTCAAAACCCACTGAAATGCATACTGAATGGCTGGGGCAGCAGTGAAGAAATCTTGTTCACCACTGCAGCTGCTCATTTATCCAGCAGAGCTATCTCTAGTAGTCAAGGGAATGTGTTATGCTGTAATCCATGAGAAGGGTACGTGGCTGAAACCAGCATGTGCTGTGAAAAAGCTGCAGAATGCTTTACAGGCAAAATTGAATTATCTGCCCTGATGTGGATTCTATGGTTGACACAAGTACTGTAGATGTAATGCTGGTTTCTAATTGTAATAATTTATAAGTTCCAGTTTCTGTAGGATGCGGCAGGAAACAGAAAACCTGTTCCAGACAGATTCCCTGCCTTCTGGAACAGCTTTTAAACAACTCCCATTAAACACTAAAAGTCTTTTCCAGGCGGAATCCTTCTGGAATAGGTTTTCTGGCACAATGCAGTGCTGTAATAGTGGGGAAAGGAAAGAAGCCCTTATTCCACTGATGCTTGATACTATTGGATCTTGGCCACTATGTATAAAATTCAATTTGGGTTAGCCAAAAGCTGCTGTAATACTCCTACAGCCTTACTCATGGCTCAGAAGCAATGAGTTTAACTGGTCTTATTACCATGTATGCATGCTTAAGGTACTGGTACTTTAGGCCAGTAGTCCCTAACCTTTTTGACACCACGGACTGGTTGGGGGAGGACGGGGTCTGTGTGCGGGGAAGGCGGGGCACCCACACACACACTCACATACATGCACAAAGGGGTGGGGGCGCTCACACGGGCACATTCACATGTGCAAAGGGGTGGGGAATTTGCACACATGTGCAAAGGGGCTGCAATGGGGGAGTGTGTGCGGGGTGGGTGGGAAATCCATCTCCATGGCCCAGTCGGGCCCAGGTCTCAGACCAGCAGCAGGACGCAGACGGGGGGTTGGGGACCTCTGCTTTGGAACACTGCTTCTTGTAGTAACGCCCAGCATATATCCTAAGGAA
Organism: Pogona vitticeps; assembly: GCF_051106095.1. NCBI lineage: Eukaryota > Metazoa > Chordata > Lepidosauria > Squamata > Agamidae > Pogona > Pogona vitticeps. The sequence continues at coordinate 80,273,592 of NC_135783.1, read as the reverse complement.
CCTATGAGGACATACTGCAACAAGTTCTTTTGCACTGTCTCTATCAAAATCCCTCTAACACACACAGAGTTCAAGTACTGTACCTACATTTATCTGAAATGTGTCAAAAAAAAAACCCGTTCTCCTAATTAAAGAGCAATAGCCTTTTAACAGTAAAACAAAAAAAATGATTTATTACTTCTTAAAACAATATTAAAATAATTTGCTTCTTTACAGTGGTAATTCTGGTTGACAATAAAAAGGATCTGGTTCTTTCAGTTTCTAGGGTTTATAGCCTTGACTATTCATCTCATACTGGACTTCACTGCAGATATATTCCTCTAAGGCTCCAGGTGGTTTGTGGATAATGAGGTGCAAGGAGCTACAAGAAACATAGTAATTAAACTTGCATAAAACAACAAGACTGGTATTTGAATCAAAATTGTAGACAAAAATAATCCCTGAAGAAATGTTGCAATAAACCCAACAGAGCCTATAAATGATCTTTATTTAAAATAACTTCATTTCCTTCATTTGTTTAAAATTGATTCAACAATGTAGAAATTTAATATATACTGTAATCAGGTACTGTAATTTCTGATATATTTAACCATCATTTTATACTGAAATTTTCTAAAGGTAAGAATCTTTTTTTTTCCTAACCTATAATCTTTTACTGTTTTACAAAGTGCTATTATGTATACAGAGGGCACAAGATGATGATGAGAATGATGATGGCAACAATGATTTGTCTGTCAGTCTTGTAGCCAAATGGTTTTACCAAATCACTCACAAATGGATTTCAGTATTACGACTTTTCTATTAATTCTCCACATGTGTATGTGTGGGGGGAAGAGTATTACAACTACAGTATATTCATCATGGTGGAAGCACATGCTGTCTTCCCCCAAATGATCAAGGATTACACAGAATTCTATAGGCCTACTGCTCTATAAACGTCTGAAGTTGATAAAGTGACCCTGCTCTCATTCAGACGCTGAGATCTTGGCAGAAACATCTCTATATATTAACTTACACAAACTTTCAGGATTGAATTATCTCAGCCATTTCTGAGCCAGGAAGTAATTCAATCTTTCTAGAACATAATGAAGTGAAGCTCTAAGAAACAAAAGGTCTTTGAATTGCAAAGCTCAGTAACCCAGGGGAGAGTTTTTATAACACGCATACAAAGATACATCTTGATATAAAGTTCATTAAAGCTTAATGATGACCTTGTAGAAAGGTTTGAGCTCTTAACCAGAAGAGCTTAAGGCACAATTTTACATTAGTATTCCATACAAACTACTATTACTTGAACTTCATAATCAAAGCAGTTTTTTTATTATTGACAAAGGATGCTAAAAGTTATCAATTTAAACATGTCCACATTAAACAACAACAAAGCAATAATTTTTAAAGGTATTTTTAGTGTTCAAAGCACACTGGTGCTCAGTTAAGTCATTCAGTACTGTTTTACAGTATTTCTTGTAAGTCAGTGGGGGGGTAGCATTTTTAAATATTTATTCTTTTTATAATATTTATTCTTTTAATAAATATCTGCATTCATATATACATTCATATGTTTTTGTACATTTCTTCTCTCACAAGCTCTCTTTCCTATTCCCCACAGTGGAGTCACATCCAAATTCTTATGACAGTTTCCATGGAAAATAATAATATTCTAATTATATAATAAAGACTAATAAATCCTGCATATATCGCTTATTACCTGTTTGGTGGTTAAATTTTCCTGCAGTGCTACCTGTCATACTTAAGTACCATACTTCAGCCCTGAAAATGAGCCTGTTGTTTGTATTATCCTGTTTCTCATCTATTAAAAACTATTTCTTTCATTAACATTTGAATTCACTGCAGGTAAAGTAATAGGTTTTGAAAACTAAAATGAAAAGAAGGATGTTACACACATACAAAGTTCAGACGTCTGAGTATGAATGCAATGTAAGATCAGGGCCACAAATCCTGAGCTCCACTGCACATGCTTACATCCACACATTTTCCATGCTCCTACAAGCATACAAAGAAAGGCCTAAACGTAGTACAGTTTACAGCATGTCCCAAACAGAGCACTGAATCAACTGCAAAATGGTGAGTCAACATTATTCTAAATCCCTTTGATTTGCAAGACCTACCAATGGAACAATGAGTTGGCATGGGGGAGGGGAGGTTAGGTTCACTATTCACAGATACAACCTAATCTATATATAGTTTGTGAGATACCCAGTGTGATGCAGGGGCTAGAGTGATGGACTAGGACTCTGGACACCAGGATTTGTATCTTCACTTGGAAACTAATGGAGGAGTGGAACTGATAAAGCCACTCCTTAAATATCTAATTTACTCTGAAAGCCCTACTGAGATTATAAATTAGTTCCAACTTGATGGCACATAACTAACTCTATATAATTTGTACACGTTCTGGCATTCTGCAGCGTATAGAGCTCCCTTTCTTCCTACTTTGTTCTTATAAAAACCCTATTAAGTAGGTCAGGCTGTGTGAGAGTGCCTGGCCCAAAGTCACTCAGTGACTCCATGGGGAACGTGAGTATTAGTTACATTTGCCAACTATTTTAAAATTAGGATTGTATAAAATTTGCCTGCAGTCTTAATATTAATGATATTAATGTTGCTTCAAAGGATGACCTACAGTAGAGTGGAAAACCTCCAGACATCTTGGAGCACGAGAAGGAAAGATGAAGAGGGCTGGGGAGGTGGGGGAACCGCCATTACCAGGACCAACAGCGATGCCTTCCTGTCATTAAGTCATTCTTTTGGTTTTGTTTAGTGTTTCAATTTTATTTTACTCCAGCACCAAGAATTCATTTCTCCAGGTGGAATTCTGGGAGTTTCAACCCACAAACACATACCTACAGATACCTACTTTTCACTCACCTAAAGAAAGCTCTCCCTGCAAGACTGCATGGTCTCCAGCCTGTGCTTCCTACTGTTTGGTTTTTTTTTTCTAAAGATGCAGTTGCCACTGTGCTTCCTATATTACTGCCCATTAGTTAGATAGAGGGTGCCTCTCAAGAGGCACTGCAGATGGTGGCAGTAGCCACGAAATTAGAAGACACCTGCTTCTTGGGAGGGAAGCAATGACAAACCTAGACAGCATCTTTAAAAGCAGATACATCACCTTGCTGACAAAGGTCCGCATAGTCAAAGCTATGGTTTTTCCAGTAGTTATGTAGAGGGGGTGAGAGCTGGACCATAATGAAGGCTGACCGCCGAAGAATTGATGCTTTTGAATTATGGTGTTGGAGGAGACTCTTGAGAGTCCTCTGGACTGGAAGGAAAACAAACCTATCCATTCTGAAGGAAATCTACCCTGAGTGCTCACAGGAAGGACAGATCCTGAAGCTGAGGCTTCAATACTTTGGCCATCTCATGAGAAGAGAAGACTCCTTGGAAAAGACCCTGATGTTGGGAAAGAGTGAAGGCAAGAGGAGAAGGGGACGACAGAGGATGAAATGGTTGGACAGTGTCATCAGAGCTACCAACATGAATTTGACCCAACTCCGGGAGGCAGTGGAAGACAGGAGAACCTGGCGTGCTCTGGTCCATGGGGTCACGAAGAATTGGACACAACTTAGTGACTCAATGTAGAGTGGTGGCAAGGTCAGAAGACCAGCACGATTGTAAGATCGAATCCACGTGATGGAGTGAGCTCCCGTCGCTTGTCCCAGCTCCTACCAACCTAGCAGTTCGAAAGCATGTAAATGTGAGTAGATAAATAGGTACTACCTCGGTGGGAAGGTAACAGCATTCCGTGTCTAAGTCGCTCTGGCCACGTGACCATGGAAATTGTCTATAGACAAACGCTGGCTCTACGGCTTGGAGACAGGGATGAGCACTGCACCCTAGAGTTGGACACGACTGGACTAAATGTCAAGGGGAACCTTTACCTTTTACCTTAGTGACTAAACAACAAAAACAGCAACCTCCCAAGAACTATGATTCCCAGTAAGTATCACTGTGTGGCAGCAGGTTCTTCTTAACAGGAAGCACTGGCTAGAGGAGGCCATGAAGTCTCAGAGGCAGGGCCTTTGCCAGGTGATTGAAATGTATGTGCCTATATCTCTGTGTTTTTGAGGCCTAGAATTCACAGAATTCTTCCTGGGGAATTTTTGGAGAATTCTGAAAGTTGGAGTACAAACAATTGAAACAGTGCTCCCCTAGGACTCAGCAGCAATGAATTCATCATGGCATTTCAGAAAGGTATACAGCCAATATACATAACCCACTCCTGCACTAAAGTATTCTAAAGGAAAACTGTACTAAAAAGTTTATTTGCATAGCAAAGTCAGATACTACTCAAAATCTAATAAGACTTAGCTATAGAATTTTGCACCTGTCCCAAAGGATCTGAATTTATTTCAGAAGATTATTTTGTACATTTGGCCCACTTTCATTATAAAAATTAACCTCCCATAAGCCCTCCATAAGTAGAAAACCACCACACAGATTAGAGAGGGAATAGACAAGAGAATATACTCTTGTGATTGACTGTCTTAGCTTGACTTTGTCAGTGACCTCCTTTTAGTTTCCCTTTATAGTGGAATCCAGGAAGCTGCCTTGTTCTGAGCAAGACTTATAGGCTGTCTAGTTCAGTACTGTTGACACTGACCAACAGCAGCTCTCTAAATTTTAAGGAATGGTTCTTGAGTAGCTGGAGGTGCCACGTATGAAATCTGGAAGCATGTACTGTACATGCAAAGGAGGTGCTCTACCGCTGCACTTCTTTAAAGATGGGGAAAGATAAGAGTTTTCAGCAAAGAGCAGAAAGAACATACCCAGCTACAATCAGGCTTAATTGATAATAAGTCTCACTGAACTCAATGAGCTTTCTTTTTGAGTAGACAAGCACAAGAATGCACTGCTATCTGCCATAAATATTACATCAGCCAGCAGCCCCATCTCTTCTCCTGTATAGGTCCCCGCCATGATCTTTCCTTCAGAAAGGCAAGAAAGAAGGTTCATCATTAAGATACTGTTGCTTCAATATGTTTCTAGTACTTTAAATAGTCATAGCCCAAGAATCCTCCCTTCTGTTTCTAGTATAGTTCTAGTTGCTGCTGTTAGTCTTTCCCTCTCCTGTTCCTCTTGCAGGCTTTTCTTTGATGCTACAATGGCCTCCTGCCACATGATAAAAGTGAGAAGCACAACGAGGCCCCCCAGGCTATCCCCTCCGACCCCCTTGCAACGTCTTGTGAGTATATTCAATATAATACTGCTGGTACAGGTGACATTACAAAGATGGGCAACTCTCCTATGGATATGCAAAGGGAGATGGGCCACTATCCCTTTGCTTTTTCAGGTTTACCTGGTGCCAGCAGAAGAATTACACAGCCTCTGCTGCCAATTAAGCCTGCAAGTAAGCAAGATGGCTTAGCCACAGTGACCCATGATAATCCCTTGTTTGGATTATTGTAATGTGTTTTACATAAAGCTGTCCTTGAAAATGTTCCAGAAATTACAGCTAGTGGAATATGGGAAGGCAAAGACAACTGCAATGAATCACAGAACACTGACCCTGAAAGAGCTACATGCCCTGCCCATCTATTTCCAGGCAAAATTTCAGTTACTTGTGCTGATTTACAAAGTCCTACAGAACCCGGGGTGGAGGAATCAGAAGGAACCCCTCTCCTTGTACTAATCTACACTTGTTCATAAACTGGTGGGGATGAGGTCTAGCTCACTGATTCACCAGAAGTGGAAGTAAATTGATGATGACACGACAGTGTCTTCTCCACAATGACCCCTGACTCATGAATGCCTTTCCCTAAGAGGCATGTCAATCATCAACTTTATTTACATTATGAACAGCTAGTTGGTGTTATGATATATGATAAATATGATGGAATCTATTGTTGATTATTTCTGTTAAACACTTATTTGTATTTTATTACTGGTTCTTTTTACACTCTTGTTACCTGCTCTGGGCTCTTTATGAAATATAGGATATAAAAAGATCTAAATATACAAAATAAATGAAACATAATTACCTGATCATTTATAAAAAGAAAGCCAACAGCTACCACACCGTATTTGCAATGGAGGGATAAGCCTGCAAACTTCAACAGCACACGCTGGGCAGCCCAGGTGGCACTAAGCACCAAGAAAGGTCCGTTCAGTGATAAGAGGGCACATAGACCAACCTGTGTAGCCCCACCCACAAAATTTGGAGCTGCACCTGTGTACACTGTATGGTACCTTCCTAACACAAAAACTGTTGCAACTATTTATCTGAATTTTTAACCTGTAGTTGTGGCGCTAATTTTCCCACTCACGTCAACAAAGAAGACATCTACAGTTCCTTAGAAAGACAGCAAGTGTGCCTTCACATCAGATCTGGGTCAAAATAGAATGTAAATTTATTTATTTATTTGATTACATTTTTATCCTGCCCAAATAGTGGCAGATTCATACTCTGAACTGCTGAGAAAATGAAATGAAAGAACAAAACAACAACTTGGAGCTGCTGAGCCATTACAAGCCCTAAAAGCAGGGCTCAAAGGCATCTTTTCTCTTGTGCAGAAACCTGTTGAGCATTAAGCTCAAAACCCTGCTCTTCAGTTTTTAGCCCTTGTGGTCAAAAGTTCAGATCCCAGGCCACTAATATACAAACTTACAAGTTAACACTGTGTGTTTTTAAATCCCTGTTTTTGCAAACTTCCAGCTTCATGTTCTCAAGCCTTTATTCTCAGTCATCTGTCCTTCCTGTTTCATGTTCTCATGTACTAGTGCACTGCTTTCAGCTACCTTGTCTTTTGGTTTTCCAATGTCCTCAAGACATCTTCCAATCTGGGTCTGCACACAGGCCTTTGACTGCAGGACATTCTAACCCCAGTCCAAGGAGAAAATCTCCCCTCTTTTACAGAACATAGAATGCAAACATTCCAACAGTTTAATTCTTTGAACACCTGTGATGTTCATGAACCAGCTCAGCCAGTTAATCAATGCAAAGTTACACAACAAAAGTCACCAGCAAAGCTACTAAAGAATTCCAAATTCCAAATGCACCCTCTTGAATGTTATTGCTATTTATATAATACCATCATATATGTTCAGATACCAGCCTCATGAAAGCTTGTAAAAATTTCAGTCAAGGCACCGCTACCAAAGCTGAGAGTTCAAAGGGTATCAGTTTCCATGTATACAACTGCCTGGTATTTTTCCCGCCCGCTGGGCAAGCTGTAGTAGGGTTGATTCTGTACAGCTTTATTCCATTTCAACTGCAGAGATCACTGGAATTCCTATGATTTTTGCCCTGATGTACAATAGTAAACATATAGGATGCTTGCCAAATATATATGCATTATTGAACTACTTGTTTTTATTGTTGTAAATTTATCTTGAAAGCACTGGTAATAGGCAGTATACAAAGGCTATAGCACAATTTTTAATTGTGACTGATGCTAGTGTAACATTTCCCAATGGACACTTACCAGCATGATGGAGAGAAAGAAGACACCTGGTAATTTAAGGGACAGAGGTTCAACCTAACTATCTATGTCCCAAGAGCATTATTCTGACAAAGCCTGCCTGACAGGTTTTGCGGTGTGTATGCTACTTCATCTGAAGTGAACACCTCAAGAAAATAGGTGGGGTTCTGGTCCTGTTATGTGAAGGGCTCCTGCTCTAGCCAGTTTTCTTCCTATCATACCTGTCATCTCTTTCCCATGCTATATTTGAAGCCTGCTGGTTCTCATTAATATACTTCTCCACCCTGTTCTCTATTGCTTATGCTGAATGCAACAAACAGAAAAATGAAAACAGAGATTAATAAGTCCAGAAGCAGACATTAAGAATATACTGTGAAAATGCATTAACAATTGCATTGTATGTCAGTTATCTGTTCATTACAATCCCTGTTTTATATTTTCTCTTATGGATTTAGAATTCTTTTTATGGGCATGAATTATGAGCAATTTACAACTGAGCAAGTGTCCCTGTGAAACACGACAAACAGAAACTTACTGTGTTACAAGAGAACGAGCTGGATCCAGATGAATTTAAATATGTGCAGAAACACAGAGAAGTCCCACAGGGCAAAATACAGCCCTGTGTTCTCACCAGTTTTCCAAAACTAAGCACTCAAGCATATAATGCAAAGGGAGACTGGAGAGAACAGAAGAGCTGCAAATGCATACAGAGGCGTCCTCTCATGCTCTGAAGAAACCTGCACTGTGGCAACAGAGGACTGGACTAGGAATATGGGTATTCATGGTGTGAATGAAACTAATTCTCATTCCTTCCTGGGCCTCCATGCAGTGCCTGTGCACTCAAGTTTGTATACCTGGCAGTAGGCAGGAAACAAAAATCAGGATTGAAGTGAGCCCAGCAGAACTCCTCCATTCACTGTGCCCATGCTTTGACAGAGTTTCAGAAAAAGCTCTTTACAAAGAACTAGTCACTTGTAGTTACTTCTTTTTTCCTGTGTAACAAAGCTATAACTAAGTTACATTAGCTAGATTACTATTGGATCCATACAACCAAAATATTTCTTTATATTGTTGGCTTGTTCTCCTCCATTTCCTTAGTTCAGGGAAATCAGTCACATCCTCACTTGCATGCTTAGTCGTACAACAGACAGCAAGCAAGAAAGGAAAAACTATTGCACAAGTGCTCTTGTGTGTGTGGTTTTTCTCAGAAGGATTTTGGCCATTATGGATCTGTAACTTACAAGAGGTTGTCCCTCTTGTATCATGACTTTTTGTTACTTATAGGGATATGGCCATACTGTCTGGTGGCGGAAAGATATCCCATCACACTGTATGATGCCTCCCACTGCTATTCTGTTGTTTTTCTTGAGGTAACAGTGAGGTTGATAAGAGAAGCCTGCATTTTGAAACAGACTGGAGGTCTATAGTAGAGATGGGGGTACAGTGGGGTCTTGACTTGAGAACTTAATCCGTATTGGAAGGTGGTTCTCAAGTTAAAAAGTTCTCAAGTCAAATCTGCATTTCCCATAGGAATGCATTGAAAACCATTTGATCCGTATCTGCTCTTTTCCGTCCATAGAAACTAATGGGAAGCTGCTATTCTGCCTTCGACCACTAGAGGGGGATATTTTGTTTCTTTTTTTCTTAGGTCAAGAAAGGTTCAGGGAAGGCAGCGAAAATACAGTCCAGGCAGTACCAGGCAGTCTGAAGACTCCCAATCCACTCTCTAAACGCTGGGAGGAGTGAGGAAGCAGACAGGCACCCTTTTCACTGGCCAACAGTTAACTGAAAGTTCAAATTTTGCACTTTCCCTGCCTCCCAGTGGTTTTTTTTCAGTTCTTAACTCAAATCTAAGTATGTAAGTCAAGTCAATATTTTCCTATGAGAGTGGTTCTTAAGTCAAAATGTTCTTAACTCAAGCCGTTCTTAAGTCAAGACCCCACTGTATTCGTATTCACATACGAATATCCCTGCATGAGTGGCATTAAGTAGGGTCCAGCCCCATGGGGCCGGACGGTCCACTCACTGATCTACTGTGGATGTGGATGGCACAATTCTATGAATGGCTCCGCAGCGTGATATCTGCACGCCACTCTTCTACCTTGCAGCAAGGGTTGTCCTCCCACCTCGTCAGGAGTGGCGAGTGGATAGCGTATTTGTACAATCGCACCGTCCACATCCAGAGCAGATGGGTGAGTGGACCATCTGGCCCCATGGTGCAGGACCCTCGTTAACGCCACATGTGCGGGGATATTCGTATTTGTATATGAATACCCCCATCTCTGGTCTATAGCATAATGCTGTTTTTAAAGTAATCAGTTACCTACTTTTCAGGAAATAGTTACATTTAGGATAAATTTATAACAGTAACCAATTACTTTTATAGGATACAGAATTACCTAACCAATTACTTTTTAAAAGATAACCTTCTGAACTCTATGCTCAATTACATCAAGTTCCAATCAGTTTTCTGGAACAGTCTGCAGTTATTGACCAGTTACTGAACAAGGTTTTCAGCAATAGGAGATTCTTTTAATTAAATTAACGTATGTAAAGAAATGAGAAAGATGTTTAATATGAGCCTTGAAACAATCAATAAACTAGAGAAAACCTGCAAAGCCATCTTCTCAAATTCTAATGGATTTTCTTTAAAAATTCAATCAATTACCAAAACCCATTCTAACACAAACTGAAAATGCAGAGTAGATGCCAGTCTGCAAAAAGCAGCAGATCAATATAAAAAGAGAATCAATATCAGATAAATTAGACTTGGTGGGGACTATGAGAAAAAAAATTCATACCTGAACATAGTGGCAATGTTTCGTCTTTGAAGATTGCTATTCAAAAACAAGAGGCTAAAATTATTAGACTCCATCCCTGTAGTTTGCAAGTTTTTTTACATTAGTAATTGGAATGGATCCATGTGTTAATCATTCAGAGTAGACCTTTGCTAGACCAATGGAACTTTGGTCATGACTAACTTAAGGTCTATTGATTTTAATAAGTCTACTGTAAATGATTGATGTTCCCCTTACAACAATTTCTAAAGGATAACTAAATATGGATCCAACATCCTGCATGAAAGAATATCACATTCTTAAATAACATTCATGGACATTGTGCTACGGCTAACACACATATATAGCTGCCAACTCTTTGGTCCCTACTGGTTCAAATGTTCAACAACTGATATTTCTGGCATATTCACTAATCATGCCAGTCACTACCACTAGGAACGTTGAGGTAGCAGCACATGTTAAATTCAGATACAAGGCAATAAGAACAGATATCTGAAGTTATAAACAGAAAATAAATAAATCATTTGTTCTGGCCAGAAATAGGGTTTTCATACCACTGTTTGGCACCTTGCCCAAGGCCATCTAGGCTGACACTTTCGGGATGCACAGTGGGGAAATGAACTCCCAGCCTCTGGCCCCGTAACTAGATACAGTACCTAACTCACTGAACTATCCAGTGTCAAGCATTTTCCTACGACTTGAGATGAACACTGATTGATTATAAAGCAACTAACGACCTTTTAATTCCTCAGTCTAATGTCCAAGCACTGCACCATTACATTTTATCTAATAACTCCCAGAAGGGAGTTTCATACAAAAATTTTCATATAAAAATTATCTTTTTCCCAAGTAAGCAGTGGAAGAAATGTTCAGATTATGTGAAACCTGCTATACCTGATGCACAGGTATAAAAAAACCCTCTTAAGTGTCTGACAACTTGAGCATTTATTTCCTGTCTACGCCCATTAATTAATACTTCAATTGCAGGTTAATGTGGTTTGTAAACACTAACAACAGTGCACACTTTGATCACATTTTGCAGATAAACTCTTACTGATTAAAAGAAAAAACAACAATAACTACTTTTAAAAGTAACTGATGTCACCAAGGTATATTTTCAGACTTTCTTCTACTGAACAGTACTAGAACAAACTTAAAAGAGCACACGGCTTCAGCAAGTGCATCTCAAATCTAAATTATATTTAAGGCTATAATCACTAGCAAAGGTAGCTGAAAGTTAATACCATGTAATACAAATGGGGTTAATCTGGTAATGACTCTAAAGGAAATTTTCACAAGTGAAGTCTAACAGCATGCCAATTATGTCCACTAGTTTGGGACATATAAAATGCAAAAATACAACATAAAATACAACAATTTACTAAACTGTTCTAACTTACTTCTGCAATTAATACCTTAAAAAGGACTAAGCAAGTTTTACCTATTGTTTTCAGTGACCATTGCATTTGCCAACTGAAAGCATCCCTGGAATGTAATTGACATTGGACCAGGAAAAGCCATTTTCAAATTCCCACTCAGCTGGGAATTTCACTGGGTGTCTGAGAACTTAACCTACCAACTCTCTCTTGTCCTCATTCCCCCCCAACAAGTAAAGACCCTTTTTTAAAAACATCTAACCAGACAATTTTTGATCTGTGTGCCGGGTATTATTATTTTATGTGTGTATTTAATTTTTTAACAGTTTTTACTAATTATTTGAAGACTTTTCGATGTTTAATTGATTTTTGGTGTCATAATTTATTGCGGTTTCAGTTCATTTTTTTTAATATTTGTGAATCCTCTTGGTTTCCTTACTTGGGAAGCAAGACTGCATAGAAATGTAAATTAAATAAATGTCTAACAGGCTGTTAGGAGGATGAATTTATGTGAAGCAAAAGGAGGAGGTAAACACACTGGCCATAAGAAAAAGTGTTGTATAAATATTGTAGTAATAGTTATATTAAGCCAACAAAGGCACTCCCAAAAAAAGCCTGCATAGATTTTGGTGCATTTTTGGCTAGCCTAATAAAAAGCATACTGCTGATATACTCCCCCCCCCCCATAACACTTAAAGCACTCTCTGGGCAGTTTACAATTTAATGAGGCAGGCTACACATTGCCACCCATCCCTCCCCAGCGAGCTGGGTACTCACTTTACTGACTTCAGTCCAGTGCACTTTAGCACTGTAATGCAGTCTGTACCCAATGCCACTTCGTAACTAACGCCACTTGAACTGAAACTTCCTTTTCATCTTCTACAGCCACTTGGGCAGCCAATTAAACATGTTCCAGGGTTTTTTAGTTGTGAAGAAGCTTTTTAGGGCACATGGGAGGAGCAGAAGAAGAGGGGGGGTCACTGATCCTGGTTGAAGTTGTGGCATCGAGCAGAAGACTTTGATTATGTGACCTCATTCGGCCAGGAAGATTGGACGGAGGTCATATACGTGACATTAAATGCCTCTTGGCATTTAATACGCAGACCTTAAGACACTGAAATAGTCACCCAGGGTGGGTCAGATAATTATTGGGATTGCAGCAGGTGAGCAGGAGGAATTTAACCACCTGGCGCCAATGGGAAATTCCCACCTAAGCAACTGCTGGCTTTCGTAGGAGTTTCATCAGGGTAACAACACAAAAGGAAAGGGCTACATTCTTTTCCCCACATGTTGCAATCAGAATTATAATCCTCCCACATTTAATGTTATTTGCATTTTTAAAGACAGATACATCCAATGTCATGTTCCATGTGATTTAGCAAATAACAATTGGTTTTCAGCTAGGAGTGTGTCAGGTTGTGTTGCTTCTAAAACAAGCATTCCTGTTCTTAACTAACTGTTTAAAATGTAACTATTGTTTTTAAAACTGCTAGAAACTCTAGCAAGTGAAATATTGCATTTTAACATTGGCTATACTCTGTGCAAAGTCCAAAATTTAGAAATTTAAAATTTCAACAGAAAATTGTTTTATGCAACGCAACCAGTTTCTCTGTGAGAAAGGTTTTTGTTTGAATATAACCTTTCATTCTGTTTTTGCTTCTAGTAAAGTCCCTTGAATTGTAAAAGCTGGGCTTCAACAAATGAGTTGCTATCAAATATTATTTTATACAATTAAAAATGAGGCTTGTTAAGGTTAACATTTCAACTCTGTCCATTTTGACTGATGTTTTGCAATAAAGTATTTAATGCAATTTGGATTGTATTCAATATTCTCTAGGAAATTTTGTGGCAAACTGAAGAACCATACCAATTACATCCACACCAATAAGTCTTAACACCCCACAAAGGGTCACAGCATTCCTCAACCTAGTGCTTTCTGGATGGCTTGGCCCCAAATTCCTATAATTCCTGGCTAGCAAAGCCAAGTTGAGAAAAATGGTTAGGGTATATTAACGCCCTAGTAGGGATTTAAGAATAAAAGTGATGAATCTTGGCCCTGAATGTCAAATTGTGCCCTAAATATTAGCCTGTTACCCCTTCCCTATCTGGCATCTCGCAGCTCTCCAAAGCTGATTATTAATTTGTCTTATCCACAATCTCAACCATGCACAATCACAACACCAACAAGAGGAAAGGGAAATGTGCATCAGGAAAGCTAAAGAGAGTCTTATCAGCTGATAAGCAAAGACAGAAAAGAGGAGAAACCAACTGCTAAGATTAAACCTATTGTGTTGTAAACTGCACATAATCCACTTTAGCACTGGATAAATGTGTTCATAAGCAAATTAGTGTAAGAAGGCTAGTGCTCTGAAGTGTGAGCACAGAAGGGAAGATGATTCTTTTATTTCTCTGCTTCTTTTTTGTTTTGCATTTAATACACAGGAAAAGTCATTTCATTGTATTTCGGTGGGAGGTGTAGTGAGCCAAATGGAATCATCCCTGAGGAAACAGCTGACTCCAAACAAAACAAAAACAGTCACAGGTTGCATTGCACAGCACTTCCTTCCTAACACTGGGTGGATATGGAGGAGACAGGAGCTGCAGCCATCCAACTGCATGAATCACTAGAATAAATTGAAAAGGAAATGTTCATTCCAACAAAGAAGCTTCAACATTTTATACGAAAATATTATCACTGATGGGAACAGAGAGGCAGAAGTGTTAAACTTTACTGGGAGTTCAGTAAAGAACAATATGTCATCAAACTGGTTATGAATTACAGCATACTTTGTATGCAAGGAAGCATATCGCTGATTGTAGTTGAACGACTATTTTCTAAGCCTCAAATGCTACATGATATTTCATTTTGAAAGCCACTACTGTATTACTATCCCTATGTTTTCAAGGGTTTTGTTTTTAAGTGAAAAGCAGAAAACCAGGGGATAGTCCAAAAAGATCCTTAAATTGTCAAGCCAGAGAAAAACTGAAAATTCCTCCCATGATAGTACTATCTAGTTTTGCTATTAAGGAAACCTATCAACACAAGAGTCCTTTCTCAGAAAGAGATTACTGTCTTTCCAACAACTTCCTCTTTAAAAAGAACCACTTTGAAAATGCTGATGAAATATATTACCATCCAATATGTCCTTAACTGAAATTGAATTATGCTAATAACAACTGCAGTACTTTGTTAAATATCCGCTGCCTTTCAACAATCCCAACAAAGACATTTCTCCTCCCACCTTACAAGCAATGAAGAACTAATCTGAAATAGAACTTCATTCCGGTTTATAGTGGTGCCTCAATTTACGACTGTAATCCATTCCAGAAGATGGACATAACTCAAAATTGTCGTAAGGTGAAGCACCATTTCCCATTGAAAGCACTGGAATACAATTAATCCTTTCCACCTCCACCTCCCCAAAAAATCCACACACACACACAGCAAGCACCATCGGAAGGTGCTGGGGCTTTTTAAAAAACCAAAAACCAAAAATAAAGCACACAGCAAGCCCCATCAGAAGGCGTTGGGGCTTTGAAAAAGAAACCACCAAAAATAAAGCACACAGCAAGCCCCATCGGAAGGCGTTGGGGCTTTGGGGGAAAAAACCACCAAAAATAAAGCACATAGCAAGCCCCATCGGAAGGCATTGGGGCTTTGGAAAAAAACCCACCAAAAATAAAGCACACGGCAAGCCCCATTGGAAGGCGCTGGGGCTTTGGAAAAAAACCCACCAAAAATAAAGCACACAGCAAGCCCCATTGGAAGGCATTGGGACTTAAAAAAACCCACCAAAAATAAACAATCCAGCAAGCCCCATTGGAAGGCACTGGGGCTGAAAAAATAAACACACCAAAACACAAACAAAAAATCATACCACAGAAACACCCCCCCCAGCCCAAACCCACCCTGCAAAACCCTGTAAATGTACTTACTCAGAAGCAGAAAGCAGCACCAGGTACAGTACTCTGACACACACATTCTAACCGTTGGGGTGAAAGAGCTACAAAGAAGCTCTTCGCCGACCAAAGGTTAGCCCTCTAATTTGAATTTCCCCGCCTTTTCTCCCTGCCTCTTTTGATCACACCTCGAAGCTCTGACTGCAAGTCGAAGCAAAATTTTGCAGCCGGAGCTGGTCACAACTAAAAATGGTTGTATGTCAAGACGGTCGTAAGTTGAGGCACCACTGTATTCATTTTTATTTTCAGCCTTTCCTAACATATATCTCCTAGTAAAGACAGTATGATTTTAAAATCAGAGTAGTTCTGAACTACAAATTAGACATGGTTGTAGCACAATCAAGGAGGCAGTAAATATTAATTAGTGCAATTTGTACATACAGTAAAAAAATCTTAAGACAAATCTTCGATCACTTTTTCTAAGCAGTCAACAGGACAAACTACAATATAGATGCATTTCTTGAAGGGTTACATCATAGTAACATGGATGTGCACATTCAGAAGGAATGACAGTAAATATTAAAGCCAACACACTTAATGAAAAGTCTCTCAAGTTATATAAATGTTCGGGCATATACATATGAGCAAATTGTAAAGCATACATTGTAATACAGAGAGCAGACACATATGTGCATAGTAAACAATGATTTCATCAACATAAATGGCATCTATGATACTTAAGGACATTAATTCTACTTTTTCTATCACCGACATCATAACAGGGCTGATCACTACGTACTTATAATCCCAGATTGCTCTCCTTAGTCCAATTTTAAAACCAGTCAGACCAACAAACTAAGGGGCAAATGCCACTCAGTGGCTTGAATTTAGATTGCAAAGTAATACACTGCTACATCAACATGTTTTGTTCTTCTCATAGCAAAGACTACATCTCTATATATGCCTGCCTACATTTTAAAATCATCAGAGGGCCTTTCTCTCACTCCTGCCATTCTCACAGAACACCGTCAAGGGCCTTCTCTGTCACTGCTTTCAAATCTGTGAAACTCCCTCACACAGGAGACCAGGCTGGTCTCACCTTTGTTGCCCCTTCTGCAAGCAGTCAAAGACCTTTCTCTTCGAACAATCTTTTTCTCAGTGACTGGCTATCTAAATGGGGTTCATCAAAACAGGACTGCTGCAATATTTTTTAACAAAAATATTCTTTCTCTCTCTCCCTCTCTCTCTCTCTCTCTCTCTCACACACACACACACACACACACACACACACACACAATTTTAATACTGCTAGCTGCCTTGGATCCTCCTGAAGAGAAAGTTCAGGTATACATATTTTAAATAATAATAATTAATAAATAAAACAACAAGAAATACAAGTCAATAAATTATTATGATTGCATCTAAATTTAAATTACAGCTAGAGATGTGGGTATTTGTATTCGAATATGTATATCTCCACGTAGCTGGAGTTGATGACCGTCCACTCATGCATCTGGAGATGGCAGCGGCCCCGCTCTTTCTTCCAATCACTCTAGTGCCGCTCAGCTAGCCATTTGGCAGCCTTGCAGGGAGACTCATCCTCCCTTCCCCTGCCAGGAGTGGCTAACTGGCTGGGAAGAGAACGATGCTCGAGAGCAACTGGAAGGATGAGAGGGGCTGCTGGCGCCAGCAGACTTGTGAGTGGATGGTCCAGCCCCAGGGGTTCATTAACTCCAGCTGCATGGGGATATTCGTATTCGTATGCAAATATGAATACCCCATCTCTAATTATAGCACAACAGATTTTTAAAACTAGGTAATATAAATAAGTCCTCAACTATAAGAAGCTATCTAAGATAACAAACTGATGTACCTTACAACGATTTCACATTTATTCCTCAGATAATCTGTGTAAACTACTCTGAATGCTTAAAATGTTGTGTGTTTGTGTGTGTGTGTGTGTGTGTGTGTGTAGTATTAGTATGTGTCCATGAGTGCATTCTCTGTCTCAACACAAATAGAACTCAATTCAGAAGAGATTACCCTGTAATTCAGAGTAATATATTCTCAGTTCTTAACATGGCTGGTTGATTGTGTGGTCCTCTCTCACAATGAACTGATCTGGGAGCTGACAGATACACTTGAAATAAAAAGATGTCTAAACAGTGTTCATGATGTAGATTATCTGAAAGACTAAGACATGAACTCAGAAAAGACAACAACAAACATTTTAAGAGAACTGAATTATATGCAAATTTAACAAACACTTGTTGAATCATTTGCAAAACAGCAGATGCACTACTAGGCAAAAATGAACTCAGTTGAGAAAGTTGGCCTTGGACCAGTGTGTTCCCATCAACAAAAATATTCACTCACCAGTTTTCAGACTCCTACAGATGCCACTTGTCCCAAAAAGCCCCTCTAAGAAATCTGGTTTGGGGGATCAGAGAGCTCTCAAGAATAACATGGGAAAGCAACTGCAGAGCCTTTGCTATATAAAAAGCCTTCCATGAATGGAAGGAGCCCTTCCGTCTTCACAACAGTAAATTAGAATTCAAGCCTAGTGACAAACAGAATCAAGAATAGCCTACATCAGATATATTAGTCTATTACACTAGTCTATTACTGTTTGTTCTGTTAAATTTTTATTTGTAATTGTATTGTAATAATTGGCTATAAGTGGCATCAAGAGCTATTTTAAAAAAACATAAAGGAACAGAGACACAAAATCTATTGCAAAAAAGCAAAAGAGAGAGAGAGAGAGAGAGAGAGAGAGAGAGAGGTCAAATGCTCTCCAAAGGCTGGTGTGCCAAATTAAAGAAGAAAACAGATATCTACCAGAAATGCTGACAAACAAGCTCTTCCACTCTCCTGAGCTCTCTATCTTTCACACTTTGAAAATCTTGTTTTAGTGAGCAGGACAAACAGCAGGACTGTAAAGGGGGAAGGGTAAAGAGAACATTCATGTACAGAAAGACTGAAATTTTCACTGTACAAAGCCAGCAGGAAATTCCAAACTCTACACACAGGAGCAAACAGTTTCTGAAATAAGGCTGTACCTTGCAATGGGAAAACCATTATGTATTACTCTGGCTGGGAATGCTAAATGACAATGTCTTGTTTCACCTGGGTTGTATAAAGTTTGAATAGTCTGTGTTAGAGGCAAATACTTAAAATGCAGTAGGATAAACATCAGACATTATCATATGCATAATATTGCCATAGGAGCCTTTTCTTTCAAAATGAGCATAATACTAGGAAAGCAACAACAGCTTCCAGCTTGGATTAGGCGAGTCTTTGAATCATGGGTAAAGAAAGTGTGTGTGTGAAAGACACACACACTTCAAAAATGTAGCTGTATTAGTCTGGACGTGGTTACTCAATAGCAATGCATTCATAACCATACAAATAAGTCCTACTATATTCCATGGGACTTACTTCCAGAAGTTTTTGGATAGGATTGCAGGTATAAAGTGCTTTCTAAATCAGACAAAGTTCTGTTCTTAAATTCACTGACCAAAATTCTACTGGTGTTTGTGTAGAGGTTGTGCAACTTGCAATGGCTAGCTGATGAAGTGCTAGCAAGCATATCCATTCAGTGACATGCCTGGCTGTACAACCAAGATGCACCCTGGGACCTCGTCAATTAGCGACAATTAGCTGCAGCAAGTTATACAAACCTCATGTGAACACCAACAGAATTCTGACCAGTGTATGTTAAATATCTTTCATAAAGAATCTTAAGGTCAGTTAGGAGCATTGCATGAGAGTTACCACATACCTCATAAGCACTCTCAGTGGTACATGAGAAGTGAAAGAACTATTTTAGAAGGGAAGTCTGTACACAGCCAGTTGTGCTCTCCTCTCCTCATTTTTACCCTACATCAGGGAACCATGTTTGTGTCATTTTTGCTTTCATACAAAAAATTGTCTCATCTACCATAAGAACCTTCAATGCAGCATAAAACTCATGTTTCAAAAGCATAAAATAATAGAAATAGCAGCCGTTCAGAAACAAGCAGTGCAGATGAACAACAATATCTCACACTGGGTTTTTTTAAGTATTGATATACATGAATTAGCATTAAAACTAATGGTACTTTAAAAATATACTGTATATGTTATATGATATTCACTAGCATTACAGCTCATGATATTAATTAGCACTGAAAGCTCAGGTGGACAGACATGAGCTGGGATTTAAAAACAAGAGTCACCATGCCAGACAACTCTACCATCAAAGGGAATTCCATAACAAGGACACCATCACAAGAAAAGGCACTCTTCACAGTAGTTACCTGACCTATCAAGTCAGTGTCTTCCAGCCAGAGGCCTCAGATTCAGATATCAATTTACAAGCAGGCTTATGAGAGAAAACCTCTGTCTCAGAACCAATTAGGGCTTTATACCACTTTGAATTGGGCCAGCGGTCTTTGTAATGAGCAGGATGCAAAGAAAGCAAGCACATATATTAGAAATACTGAAGAAATGTTTTCACCCATGGCAATAAGCTGTTAACAATCCAGCTGATATGTCTTATATCTGATGAAACATTAAAATCATTTATCAAACACTTTTGTACGTAATCTGTAGCAACAGTGAAGCCTGGAAACCTACAGTACAGTACAAAGCAGCTTCCACCATAAGCATCTATTTACAGATTCTGTTTCCAAAACAGAATGGAACTGGTTTATCAACCAAAACTGGTGGCCTAATGATTTCAGCAGAGGTTTGAGGGAGGCAGATTACTCTGGGTAAGACTCAGTGTGTTTTAAATGTTTTGAAATGCATTTCGGGTTCTTACTTTGAGAACTGGCCTTCCAAGCAATGTACAGTATTTTATTATCTTAGAGTTTTCACTAGTCAGTATGTGAGACCATGGAGGGAAGATTTTGTACCTCTATTGCTGGTGTTTCATTCCATTTTTTGTTCCTACACTTCTTCAAACCACAGACCCGTCCACAAATGCGGAAGGATGCCAGCTAGATTTCTCTTATGTTACAGAGAATGTTTCCACCATGAAGGTGTGTCAGGCCTACTTCATACCATCATCACAACACAAGGTGCAAGGAAATAATTATGTCTGATAAATAGAGGGGTACAGTTTCCAGTATGCAAATACACAGGCTGCCAACTCATGGATGACAAGAATAATCTCTACCAACCTGGTGGAGGCTCCTCCGAGTTTCGAAACACTCTGGCCAACTTATCTCCCAACAATAATCATCCCTAGGCCTTCCAGCATTTCGCTGTGGGCTCTCTATTTGGGCAATGTGCTCAAACCCGCGGAGCCTGCACAGATGGTCAGGAGACGCCAGGCTCTCCCCCCCACAACGCACACAAAGGTCAAGTTAGAGCAAGGGCTAGTCCTCCAGCCAGACTCTCCGGTTGGGCAGGAAAAAGTGGGTACCCTCCCGGGCTGGAAAGTGGGTGATGGGGGGCTTCTCCTTCCCTGAAACGGCCCTCAACGCGCCAAGCAGTTTGCCGCCCAAACTCTGCCGCAGCCTCTTCCTTGCCCGCAGACAAGGCCCCCAGCGGGACCACGCGGGGCGCTGCGGAAGAGCCCCAGCCAGCCAGCCAGCCGGCCCCCCGGCCGGCTCCCATCGCGCCCCAGCGCCCAGACTTACGGATTTTGACTTTCCGGTGGTCCAGACGAGCGGCGAGCGCCTTGACGGCGCCCAGGCGGCGCTGGAGGTGGGCGCTGCGGCGCCCCAGGCTGTCCACTTGGCTCTGGATGCCGCCGAAGACGTCGCTGGCGCAGCGGGAGAGGTCGGAGAGTTGCCACAGGAGGGAAACGAGCGAGTGCGAGCAGACCTCCTCCAAAGAACCGAAGAGGAGTCCCGCGCCGCCGCCGCCGCCGCCGCCTTCTTTGTCCCTCAAAGGAGCGGCGACCTCCTCGTCCAGGCGGCACAGCCGGAGCGGGGACACCGTCCTCAGGGGGAAAGGCATCGCTCTCGGGCTCCTCCGCCCAGGGCTGGCGCTTTTTCCCCTCGGCGAAACGCAAACAGCATTGGGGGGCGGGTGGGGTGGGGGACCCCACACATATACACCGGTGTGTGTGTGTGTGTGTGAAACGGCAGATTGGTGTGAGGGAGGGAAGGCAGGAAGGAAGAGGAGAGGAAAAACGGAAAGCTTTTGTTTGGCTTCCCGCTCCCCTCCCCAAAACAAAAGCGGAGCTCTCCTCCCCCTCCTCCCGTTTTCAATAAACAAACAAACACCGAGTCGTCCCTGTTCCTGAGCCCGGAGAATAAAATCAAAAGGGCGGGAACGGCGGGGGACCCCGAAAGCGCCGCGCGGGCGCGCTTCACGTGCGGGAGCCGCAGCCGCCTGCCCGGCCGGCCAGGGGGCCGAAGCGGAGGCGCCACAGGTACCTCGCCATGCCTCCGCAAGCCGGGAGGGGAAGAGGTCGCCCGCTCGGCTGCGGCCCCTCCGGCGGCGTCGTTCGCTTCAGGGAAAGGTACCGGACGAAGCAGACACGGGGAGCGACGGAGGCAGCTCTCCCTCCTCCGGCGAGGGACGAATCCAGGACCTTCGCTGCCTGCTGTTGGAAACGAAGGGAAAAGGAAGGACGCCGAGTTTCTCCTTGAAGCAGGACCGGCGAGGAAGCCAGGAAGGGAAGGGCATTTGGGGGGGGGGGGGGCGGCTGGAAGTGCCTTTCTTCAAGACCCACCGTAAGCGGAGGGAGGGAGGGGGGACTGGCCAGAGAAAAAGAGGCGATCCCTGCACGGTCACCTGGGATTCTCCCTGGACCAGCTCAGCCGCGCTCCAAACCCGGAAAGCGAAAAAGGGCAGAAGGGGAGGAGAATCCCGAACGACTCAACAGAAAAGTGGGAAGGGAGTTTTTGAAATCGAATCGTGCGAAGGCCGCCGCCTACCTGTGGCTCTCCCAACTGGAGCGGAGCGGCTGCCAGCGAATCGAAGGTGGGACGCCTCTCGCCCGCCCGCCCCTCTTGCGCCTTCACGCCTTCTGCCGCTGGCCGTTCGGGACCTCCCGTTTCCCGAGGTTGCCCCCCCTCCCCCGCGTGAAGAAGACTCGTGGACGGGTCTTTCCCAACCTTTTAAAGGCTCTGCCGTGCCTATTCCGTTTTCTACTCTCCCTTCTCCCTGGCAGAATCTACAGTCGCAGGCAGAGGCAGAGAGTCAATTATTTAAAACAACAAATCCCAATTGCGTTTTTGAAGAGCAGAGTTCGGGCTGCCTTGCGTTGACTCAAGCAAGATCCGAGGGCCAGGCAATTGGGAATTTAGGCTTAAGGGACATGCCCGGTCCTACAACTCATGGAGCGGGGAAGGGAGGGGAAGCCAAAATTTGGTAGGAGGTGTGCTTCCATCTTGATCCCTGAGCCATCGGTGATGGGGAATGATGTTGTGCAGTGCCACAAATTGTGTTCGGTTGTAGCTTGCAATACACTTTCGCTTTTCCTTGGTCTTACGGACCTAAACCCACACTTTTCTGCCTTATGAAGCAGCCGAGCCCAGCTCTATGGCTATAGGTATCCTTTTGTGTGTGGAACCATGCTTGTTTGTTGTTCAATGGGCTTAATTCCTATAAGGAATATTAATAAAAATACATCTAATGCTGTGATTTGCAGCCCACAAAGGCTTGCCCAAATAAAATACACGAATCATTTAAGGTGACACCATGGTTTTTTTCCCCTGCAACAGCCTGACATGGCTATCCTACCACCACCAAAAAATCTATGAACAATATGGGCTTTTTAGAATTGGTTATATTTTATGATACTAATTTATAAAAATAAAATACTCTCCTTTTGTTGCAGTTTGCCTTAAGTGAAAGCTTAGTAGCTGAATCCTATTATGTTTGACTGCATGCCTATACAGTCTCAATATACTGTACGTAGATGCTAATTTTGCATCCTTATGCTAACTGAACTGCTCCCAGCCTAGTCAAATTAGGACAGAGATGGAGAACTTGTAGTCAGTAAACCAGTGATTAGGAACAAGGGAACACACAGTCCAACAACATTTAAGTAAAGGTTCCCCTTGACATTTAGTCCAGTCGTGTCCGACTCTAGGGTGTGGTGCTCATCCCCGTTTCTAAGCCATAGAGCCAGCGTTTGTCCGAAGACAGTTTCCATAGTCACATGGCCAGCACGACTACACACAGAACACCAAACAACATTTGGAGAGCCACAAATTGCCCAACCTTGCACTGTGGTATTAAGTATTTACAACTCTGAATGACTATTTGTATTTGTTATGGAAAAATGTAGCTAATTTTCTTTGCTGATGTGAATTACTTCTTTAATTTTTGAAACACATTAACAAGTCCATTTGATGGAAGTTCCCATTCTATCCAGTGAAGGCCATACTTCTTGGTTCTGCCCAATTTGCTGAACAGAAGCATTTTAAGCAGAGGATCTGAGAATTCTCGAAGGGTATGCTTAGGAAAATATGAATACCATTTTAAAGGTCAAAGTCAACACAACATACATACATACACCCCTCCCTCACTTTTGGCGGAGTTTAGATAGCTATACAAGCCCAATGTATCACTATCCTTTTACATAAAGAATAACAGTTCCCTCTTTTGCAATATTAATAGTAAAAATTCCACTTTAATCAAAGTATTACATTTCTAATAATAGCTATCTACTATAAGACTTCACATACAAGAAACTTGAGATTATACAAGACTGGGTATCATTCAGTTAAGAGAACTGTCCCTGGGAAAAAAATAATTGACAATAAAAACATGAACACCAAATTTACAATGTCTAGAACAACCTAGTTCTGTGACATCCACTACATGTGTCTTTTTGATGGCAAACAAGATTCAGCAGTTGTAATCGCAATTTATGAGGAACTGTCACATGCATACATTATATTTTATGTGTAAAAGACCATTGTATATGGATAAAGTTTACATTACATGAACCCTACTGTAGTCCTCAGATATTAACACGCAAATAGTTGGAATGAATTACTCATCCATATCATTTATGTTGGTATTTTTTCCCCACAGAAAATGTTCTTAAATATTACACCTGTTATTCCTGAAACTGAAGGTGAGAGTAGGTCAGTGGCTAGACCATTAGAATTAAGACAGTTCACAAATCCTAAATTTTCCAGAAAGTTATAACACTGTATCCTTTGTCAAGTCACTCCCACTATGAAGAAAAGTTTTCTTATACTGTATATTCAACATCAAAGCCCACTGACATCAATAGACATTGCTTCCCAGTGATTATGTTAGAATTTCAGTCACAGTCTCATTGTCAGGGCAACAATCATAAAGTACTACAGGCTGGATTCAGAATGTACACACTGAAAGTGGGCATGAAATACTATTGACTTCTGCAGCTCCATGTTGCAGTACAATCAAAAGGTGGAGTCACAGTGGTCTGTATTAAAGACTATGGAAATAAAATATAACATATAAACTATTGATGAGTTGGTTGTAGAGCCAAATGTTGGAAATTCACTTTCTTACCTCTTACTCAGAAGAACTAATCTGTGTGGCCTTGGGCAGGCAGCACAGTCCTAGGATGCCCCTAAAGCAAGGAGATGATAAACCACTACTGACTATTTTCTACCAAAAAAAGAAAAGAAATACCTGGGAATCAACTTGACAGCACACAATCATTAATTATAACTATCCATACATATCACTGCATTTGGTCCTAAGGCATATTCTCCATTTTATTTGTTTAAAATATTCATATCACTTCTAAAGAGAAAAACTGTTTCAAGGTAATGTACAAAATAAAAACTTTTTAGAAATTATATGCAGATAGGTCAAGGTAAAGGTTCCCCTTGACAATTTTTGTCCAGTCGTGTTCGACTCTAGGGGGCAGTGCTCATCCCCGTTTCCAAGCCATAGAGCCAGCGTTTGTCCGAAGACAATTTTCCATGGTCACATGGCCAGTGCGACTTAGACATGGAACGCTGCTATAACTTCCCCCCTTATGTATCTGCTATATGCAGATACATAAGAACATAATAAACCGCTGAATGCTGGGTCAGACCAGTGGTCAGTCTAGCCCTGGGTTATCACCTCTGACAGAGTTTCAGGCAGGATTACAGTGGACCCTTGACTTACAGACAGCTTGACTTACAGACTATTTGAGTTACAGACTTCTCTGGCCGCAAAATTTAGGTTTGACTTGCAGCCTGAGAATTGACTTACAGACCAGAAAAAAACCAAAATGGAACAAAAACGGCCTGTTACGGGATTAATCAGTTTTCAATGCACTGTAGGTCAATGGGGACTTGACTTACAGACTTTTTGACTTGAGAACCGCCTTCCAATACGGATTAAGTTCTCAAGTCAAGCCCCCACTGTACAGTGGTGTCTCGCTTAGCGATTTTAATTGGTGCCAAAAAAAAATCGCTATGGAAAACATCGCTAAGCGAAACGCGTTTTCCCATAGAGATGCATTGAAAACAGGATAATCCATTCCAATGGGAACGGATTACCGTCCTTAAGCGAAAATCGCCATAGGAAAAATCGCTAAGCGAAACGCGGTTCCCACATTGAAATGCATTGAAACCTATTCAATGCATTTTAATGGAGGGGAAAAATTACAAAAAATTCAAAGAGTCAGAACGAAGCCAAATTAGTTTAACAAAGGGTCTATTAAGTGCACTAACAATTTCAAGCACTCTAAACCCTTTTTAAACATTTTAAAACCTTTAAAAAACAGTGAACATGGGGCTGTCAAAACCATCGTTAAGCGAAACAGGGGGACCTAAGCTGTCATCACTAAGCGAAGCAAGGTCCCAAACATCGCTATGTGGAATTTGCACATAGGAAACATAGCTAAACAGAGCGCAAGATCACTCCAAAAACCTAATCGCTAAGCGAATACATTGTTAAACAAGGCAATCGCTAAGCGAAGCACCACTGTATTTTGTAGCAGGGCCATTACCAGGGCAGGCTAAGTCAGATTTAGAGGGTGCAGCCATGGTCATCATCCTCTCCTCTCCTGATTATCCTTGGAAGCAATGAGCTAAGAGACCAATGGTCAGTTGAACCACTGTCACCTTCAGATGTTCAGTAGGAGGCACATCCTCCCCCAGCAGGCATTAAACACCTCTGTGGCCTATATGATCAGCCCATTTCTAGAGATATTAATATACTGAAGGCCATGGATCCAAATAATAGGTTTTGTTGTTGTTGTTGTTGTTTAGTCATTAAGTCATGTCTGACTCTTCATGACCCCATGGACCAGAGCACACCTGGCCCTCCTGTCTTCCACTGCCTCCCTTGAAGTTGGGTCAAATTCATGTTGGTTGCCTCAATGACACTGTCCAACCATCTCATCCTCTGATGTCCCCTTCTCTTACGATCTTGCTGGTCTTCTGACCTTGTAGCACAGAGGCTTCTGCGGTTTAACCCACAGCGCCACCACGTCCCTTTAGTCACTAAGTCGTGTCCAGTTCTTTGTGACCCCATGGACCAGAGCACGCCAAGTTCTTCTGTCTTCCACTGCCTCCTGGAGTTGGGTCAAATTCATGTTGGTCACTTCGATGACACTGTCCAACTATCTCATCCTCTATCGTCCCCTTCTCCTCTTGCCTTTGCTCTTTCCCAACATCAGGGTCTTTTCCAGGGAGTCTTCTCTTCTCATGAGATGACCAAAGTATTGGAGCCTCAGCTTCAGGATCTGTCCTTCCAGTGAGCAATCAGGGTTGATTACCTTCAAAATGGATAGGTTTGTTCTTCTTGCAGTCCAAGGGACTCTCAAGAATCTCCTCCAGCACCACAATTGAAAAGCATCAATTCTTCAGCAGTCAGCCTTCTTTATAGTCCAGCTCTCATTTCCATACATTGCTACTGGAAAAACCATAGCTTTGATTATGTGGACCTTTGTTGGCAGGGTGATCTCTCTACTTTTTAAGATGCGGTCAAGGTTTGTCATCACTTTCCTCCCAAAAAGCAGGTGTCTTCGTGGCTGCTGTCACCATATGCAGTGATCATGGAGCCCAAGAAAGTAAAATCTGTCATTGCCTCCATATCTTCCCCTTCTATTTGCCAGGAGGTGATGGGGCCAGTGGCCATGATCTTGATTTTTTTGATGTTACGCTTCAGACCATTTTTTGCACTCTCCTCTTTCACCCGTATTAAGAGGTTCTTTAATTCCTCCTCACTTTCTGCCATCAGAGTGGTATCATCTGCATATCCGAGGTTGTTGATATTTCCTCCAGCAATCTTAATTCTGGCTTGGGATTCCTCCAGTCCAGTCTTTCACATGATGTATTCTGCATATAGGGACGTGGTGGCGCTGCGGGCTAAACCGCAGAAGCCTGGGCTGCAGGGTTAGAAGACCAAGCAGTCGTAAGATCGAATCCACGCGACGGAGTGAGCACACATCACTTGTCCCAGCTCCCGCCAACCCTAGCGGTTCGAAAGCATGCAAATGCAAATAGATAAATAGGGACCACCTTGGTGGGAAGGTAACAGCGTTCCGTGTCTAAGTCGCACTAGCCATGTGACCACGGAAGATTGTCTTCGGACAAACGCTGGCTCTATGGCTTGGAAACGGGGATGAGCACCGCCCCCTAGAGTCGAACACGACTGGACAAAAATTGTCAAGGGGAACCTTTACCTTTACCTTTATTCTGCATATAAGTTAAATAAGCACGGAGACAATATACAGCCTTGTCATACTCTTTTCCCAATTTTGAACCAATCAGTTGTTCCATATCCAGTTCTAACTGTTGCTTCCTGTCCGACATATAGATTTCTCAGGAGACAGATAAGGTGGTCAGGTAGTGTATCTCAAACATCCAACTAGTTTACCTCATCAGACTGTATATGCT
This sequence comes from Pogona vitticeps, assembly GCF_051106095.1. NCBI lineage: Eukaryota > Metazoa > Chordata > Lepidosauria > Squamata > Agamidae > Pogona > Pogona vitticeps. The sequence goes on along the minus strand of NC_135783.1, from coordinate 80,245,291 downwards.
AATAGAAAACAATGTGATTAGAAGGAAAACTAGCTATCTCTGACTCTGTGAAAGCAATGAAACCAGGGTGAGGGAAAATGCAAACAATCTGCCTTGCAAAATGTCATACAAATTGGTCACAATAGGACTATGAAGAGTGGTGTGTGTGTGTGTGTGTGTGTGTGCATTTAAATTTATGTAAGAATGGGGGTATCTTCAATAGTAAACAGTTCCTGAAATATAGCACTTTGCAACAGGATGTCTGATTAGGGCTACCGTGCAACTGGATTCCCAATTTAGGACAGTGTTTCTTAAACATTGAACATAGATTCCTTTTCAAATTTATTCTGTCTTGCCCTCTACGCCCACAAGCTAATGCTAATTTGTTCAGGAGACCAGAGAGAGACTTACTCAATTATATTAACATACTCTGCTGTAGAAGTTGATATACAGCAGCTTTCTTCAGCTTGTCCACTCACTAGCTATGCTGGACTAGAACTGTCACTAGCAATACATGTGGAGGCTACATATGTCACCAACAAATCTGGAGAGCAGCAGATTGGGGGGAGCTATAAACTTGCATACTGTAAATGTTTTGTGCTATCACAATATTGTCATGTAGTTACGTGAGTGCAGTGCAAAAAGCTCTAAACAAGAATTGTGTGATCCTACCCCACCCATTCACACCGTTTATCACAAGAAATGAATACAAACGAAAATTTCATTTTCCATTTTATTTTTCCACAAGCTATTATTCTGAAATGACTGCAGGAGAAAACTATTAAAGAAATAAAAACAGGACCCATGTGAATCAACAAATGATAATAAGTCTTTGATCTGCTACTGTCTATTCTACTCTATTATACTGTATACATAGTACAGTATTTGGTTCTAGGAACCATAGTAAAAAAATATTGATTCAAGAGCCTATTATTACCTCCAAAGCCAGTTGATATGATGGATATCCTGCATGGCTGGCCCCCCCTTTTTTTATCTGAACAGATAATTTTTGTCAGTTCACATTCTGGAATGCCCACTATATTGTGGTCAAAAGAACAAACTACTGAGCAATACAGGATTATAAGTAACTTTAAAATGCAAGCTGACTACTTAGTCACCATAAGAAAAAAACTTACCCCTGTGGAGCTGGAAAAAAACAAATAACCAGCCATTTGCCAACAAAAAGGATATGTGAGCTTACAGGATGCTATGGATAGTGGAATGATCGGGAACAATTTTGCCAATTCCCTTCTGTATTCTTTAAATTCTGTTTTAAAGGGCTTGGCCACCTCTGTCCCTCAGATAGAGGCTGCAAGAGGAATTGGCAATAATGGCCTCCACTTTATTTCAGTGGGAACCTTTACCAGATTCAGTGAACAGGAGGAACTCAACATCCCCTTCTGCAATTCATTTAAATAAGCAAATAAATAAATTAAAACCCACGTTGCCTATTGAATTGATATGAAGTTCTCTACTGGCATGGTTAATGCTGCCCACATGAATTCTGTAACGATACAGAGGCCATGAATATGCATTATGATGAGATGTGATAGTAAAGAAAGAATTATGAAGTAAATAAAAAAATCCTTATAAATTTAGTAGGAAATTCTACTGTGTTTCCAATACAGAAAACATTATCTATCATTCTTAAGGGGTAGGGCAAATTAAAGAGGGCTAATGTATTGCAAAGTTAATAAAATAAAGCCAAATATTATGCTTTCAAGTTTATTTTTTAATTTCTTCCAGTCTTCCAGGTTTTGAACTTTAAGATGGTACAGATTTTCCACACATCCTTATTTTTGGAAGGCAAAGACATCCAAGCAAGATTAGACTTGAAAGCCCTGTTTTAGAGAGAGAATACATATCCTGTTACCGCTGACTGGACAAAAAAAGGGTCAAAGCAGCAGCAAGTCCAGAGGAAACACACCAAAACAAAAATGCTGATACTAACACACACTCTCTCACACACAGGATAATTGTCCCCAAAAAGGATTAAACCCAGCACTGAGTGAGAGAATGCAGTTCCTAAGGGGCTGTACGGAAGCTCTGTGAAAATGTTCCAAATCTCAGTGCTACAGCTCAGCTTCAGCATTCTCTGATGTTTTTCCTTATCAGCATTTTGAGGTTTTATTTGCAATGACAAACTAGCAGGACGAATTTAAGTTCACTGCTATGAGAAACGCCAGCACCTATTGCTCTGCTATAACAATAACATCCCATGCTGACTTTTTTCTTCTTTTTCTTTTTTGCAAGAGGGCTGGGACCATGTGGAAGAACTTAGGAAGAACTTCTGGATAATAGCCGTTCAACAATAGATTAAAATTACCTCAGGAGGTGGTAGACTCTGCTTCGCTGGAAGTCTACAAACAGTGGTTGGATAGCTTTACCTCTGGATTTTCTGTTCCAGCAGGGAGCTGGACTCCAATGATTTGTGGAGCTCATTCTATCTGTACAATTCTATGATTCTATTTTGAATTATATTTCTTATTGGCCCCAACCATCAGCTGAACCAATGGTAAAGTAATGAGAGCGATCATGTTTTTTTAGGCTTCTAAGAATGACTTGGGCAAGACAGCAGGTAACATGGTGTTGTGAGTTTGGCTTTCTGACATGCTGAACACTTAACACAATGGACTGAAAGTGTAATGCTGTGTGTGTGATGACAGTTTAATACAACAGCTTTGCCATGAGCAGGGAGCCAATTTTAAAATAGCCACTATGTTCACGTCTTTCAGAATTAGTTAAGAAACATCTACAAATCACTCTATAAAGAGGAGCCTTGTCATGTGAAGGAAGTGACATCTGAACCATGCTTCCCTGGTACAACTGCAGGTTTGTTCCTCCCCTCCCCCAGCAACAATGCAACTGAAAAACATCCTATTGTCCTCCTGCTATTCACCCTCCAGAAGTGGCAGCTGTATCCATAACCTAGTTCTTCCCATAATTGAGAATGATTGAACTACTCGAATTAAAATAATGTGAACAAGCCCTAAAATACAGAACGAATTTGCACAGGTGAAAAATAAGACTTCAGTACATGTTAATTTAATTCAGAACTTAGTTATGTTAAACATTAAGCCTTTGGGGTGTATTTTTTCCAATTTTTGCCAACTGTTTAATGAATAATTTATCTCTCTAAGTATCCCTACTATAATAGGATTTCCAATTAACCATGGTAGGTTTCTGTTTTAAAAGTCCAATATCATCAACAACAATTACTTCCACAACAATCTTTCCCACCATCTCTCCCTGGTTTCCTCCTTAATGCTGAAGCAACACTCGCTAAGCACCCAGACACTTCAGATATTGTTGGACACCAACCAATCCCAGTAAGGATGACCAATGGTCAGGATTATAGCAGTTTAGTCCAACATTTGGTGGGTCACTGGTTTCCCAACTTCAGGTTATGAAAATTTCTGCATGGAAGAACAAGATTCTACAACTCAGCTCTGAACAAATAAATGCATGGTGCAATAGAGGGCAAGAATGTGTGACTGCTGTGAAGTGGCTATTTGTGCACTGGTCTGACATAATTCCAGTTTCTAGAACTGTGCCGACAATTCTAAGTAATCATTTCCACAGAGCCACAGTTACATCCCAAATTACACATTAGACAGTACAAACCCAGCATGTTCTGAAAGAATAAACACAAATGAGACAGTATACAATTTCCCCAACATTCTGCGGCAGATAGATTGGAATCAGTAACCCTTTGCTCCGCAGATGCTTTTGCTTTTCATGCACCAACATCCATTCACCTTTTTTAAAAAGGGCTGGTCTCGTTTTTACAAGGAGAGCTGAACATGAATAAGGGAGGTTGGGTTCTATCCCCACCTTTTTTTCACCTGCTTGTATACTGTTCCTGTCTGCATGTATTCCCAGATTGTACTTTAAAAAAAAATTCTGCATTAAAATGACCCTGACTAAGAAGAGAGTGGATTTCATGATGGGAGTAAATTGGAGAGGCAGCATTGTGAGGACTATGTCTAGGACTGAGTTTTATCTGTTCACCTTACTGATTAAGAGAATCTAGGCAAAGTAGTTGAATTCCTTCTATGTATTAAGCTTTAAGGCAGTCTTCTGCATTTCTATTATTTTATTATTATAATCAGTAGTAGCAGTAGTAATATACCAATATGCTGTACAGTATTATGGTTTCCTAAACAGATGTAGTTAAATGCTCCTTTCCCATTATGGCACTTGAAACACTATATGATTATCTTTCACACAGAAACCAAATGTTCCACAATCTTTTAGAAGTGATATTTACAGTATTTTCATTAAAGACACAAACCACACTCTCCCTCCGCACAACACGCACCCCTCCCATTTAGCTACCCCCCCGCTTCTCTTTACTCCAACTGCTGCGCCTGCGCATATGCCCTTTCGGACTCCAGGAAGCGGAACACAAGAGTCCCGCCCTCCGGGCGACAACGCCTCCTGCAGCTCCTGGTGGAGGGAAACAGAGAAGGCGGAGCCTCTGTTGGCCGCTGGAGATGGTGTTTTTTTCCGGGGTAGAAATGCGCCTGCGCAGCCGCGGAACTGAAGGCAGCTTTTGCCCTTCTGTGCCGTATAGGCTCGCCGGAGGATGGTCTGGAAGCGCCAGGCAGTCCGAACTCATCCACAGCCTTCCCAGTGAGTAGTACGCGCTCACCCTCGCGCCCCCCCCAACCGAGGTGAAAAGGAGTGGGTGGAGTGAAGGAGGAGGGCTCGGGCGCGCGCAGGCCACTTGTGAGACACACACACACTTTGACAGTTACTTGTTCCCCCTGTGACCGCCCGTGACTGAACTTGGCTGGAGGAGTGGGTTCGTCCTCGTGGGTGGGTGGGTTTTGCGGGCGCGGAGAGGCCAGTTTGCCTATTCCGTTTCATGAACAACTTGTTTAAGGGCAGGGACTGCCTCTTCCAAGGGCCCGGACACGAGGGTGGTGTGTAGTCCATGGGGGGGGGGGGTTGTGCGGAGGAGACTCACACACACCCCCTCACTGCGGGGCTCGACCTTCTTCTCTTCAGCTCTGCTCTCCGATTCCCCCCCTCCAACTCTCCTGCATTGTGTCCTTTGTTGCTTGTGTTTTTTTCTGCTTGGTCATTTTTTTTCAAAGTTTCCAATAGGAAATTGCTCTTTCTCTGCTGACCTTTTTATTCAGGTATATCTTTTATTATATTTGGTAATGACACCCATCTTTAGTTCTGCATTTCCAAAGTTTCTTGCTGCCCAAGTGCCTTTAAGATTTTTTGTTTTTGTTCAGATGTTACATTTGGTACAAACTCAGTGTGTCTTTAGCTGGAATTCTTACACTTTCTTCTAGTCTCTGCTTATATGAATTGCTTTCCTTAACATCACCTGCTGCTCTATGGAGCAGATAGAAAGCCTGAGTTATTTCTTCTCCATGCTAGTTGTCAAATTACCTTTTTCTTTACCTTGTTTTTCCTTTATAAAGTTAAATGGGTGTGTTCTTTTCCTTCCTGTTTTGTCAGGAATATCTCTCATCCATACTGCGGTTATATCTGAATTCCTGAAGTTGCTCATAGAATATGTGGCATATAGGAAAATGCATGAAATGGGTTTAAACAATACTAAAAATTAACTATGGTGAGATCAGCATTTATTTCCAGAGGAGCAGATAACCATAAACATTTGTTTCTTTCCATAGTATAGAGAAGCATTATCTGTCAGTACAACAGATAACCTGTGGAAATGGAAGAAAGAAAAAGCAAGAGGAGGAGTCCCAAGTCATCCACCTCTCATGTCACTCAGGTTGCCAACAATAAGAAGAACTCTGGCCTTCCAAGCAAAAGTACACAATTTTCAAACCCTGCACCACAAAAACCCAAATTGAAAAGGTAAATGCTCATAAGTCATTTATAAAGGCAATCAGCAGTAGCCAAATTGAGGGTCATATACTTTTTCAACAGGAGATGATGATTGGTGATTCAGGCAGCAACTCTGCTCATTTACTTGGGGTGGCATCCATTGAACTCAGTGAGTGTTTGGCATAGTTATGTATAGAGTTACACAGTCATTTGTGATAAAGTCACAAAAAGTAGGGGGAAAGATTCAAACTGAAAGGACCCCAAATAATTGCTTGTTTGTAAAATATATCACTTGTTTCCCTCCCACCCACCCACCCAGCATGGTACTCAAGACTGTATGCAAGCATATATTGTAAAGAATATTACTAAAGCATATATATTACTAAAGCATATATATTACTAAAGCAATCACAAAAAAACCCAGAAATAACTAAAAACCAGCAATAGCAGACCAGCATATTAATTTAGAATGCCTAGGAAAAATAACGTAATTCTGCACTTAGTACATTAGAAATTGAAGGCAGTATTTCCCTCAAAAACACTGTGTGCATTTTGTCATCGGAACAATGCATTGTTGATTAAATCCATGTTATCTTGGTCACCATCTGTTTGAAATGCAGGCCAGTGAAATAAAGCTTTTTTGTCTTTTGATCACAGAAAACATTCCAGAATCATTGGGAGGAGCTTCTTCCCCTAATGTAAATGACAAAATCCAATCACTATTCATATATCTCTGCACATAAAATTATTCATGCTACTTTCCCCCCTAGATTCATGGCTTGCTTTTTTGTTCCAAAGGATGAACCTTCAGCTAGCTGTCAGAACTACGTGAGGAGGGCTTGTATAAATACATGCCAGATGCCCACAGTCCAAATCCACTAATTTTTCAACCTTTCCACATTGAGAAGGATGTCTGAAAGGAACTGCTACTCATGTTCAAGCATGAATCCTGCTTCATTCAGACCATCGGCAAAACCAATGATTCAGGGGTTGGGGATGTTACGGTAGGGCTTGCATACATGCCAACATTACCTTCCCATTTTAACCCTTGTTGCATTCTGAACATCTGTGTGGGATTGATGTTCTAATTGCAGTAGGTCCACCTCTTCATTTGGTGGGCTTATTTAATGGACAGAATTAGCATGCTTTATTCTGCATAGATATTGTATCAGCAAAAATCAGCGTAGCAGGACACATCCCTCTGTTTGGAAGCCAGAAAAAAACAAATTGGAAATAGCATAATTCCTGTTTCTAAAAGCAGATTGTCTTACTATTGTGACCAAAACATTTGACTCAAAAGAGCAACAGAAGTTATGACACCTTGTACAAGGAGACAAGCTTCCTCTTAAAGATTCTGGTATGCCTTCTGTGAGCCAGGTAGAAGAGAAATACACATTATCTTGAGAATGAAATATAAAACCCTGGACAGTTGTTTGTACTGTTAGATTTTTGTACTTTTATCTTTAGAAATACTATAGCTGAAACCCTGTTGCACTTGGTATACTATAAAGTTAGGCCTGTGGAGGTTCATACAGATTTAGGCCCAGAGGTCTGCATGTCTGATTCTGCAGTTGCCCAGACGTGTCCATGGAAATCCTTCCTGGATAAGACTTTCAACTTGGTGCAAATGTTGCAATAGTTAACACACCATCAATTTATGGAGCTCTAGCTATGCAAAAGGATTTCAGCCACTAAATGATAAAATACAACGTAAGTTTTCTTATAATGTGACTTGAAATAGATGTGTATTGTTTTGTTCTGGGAGGCTTTCTCTTGATGGCATTTGTTGATGCATTTGACCTATCCTAATTTAAATATCTGTCTTATCCTTAGAGGCATAAAAGAGAAAGCCAAAGCACCAGGAGCAGATAACAAAGGAGCACAGTCAGCTCCAATCCAGCATTCATTTCTCACAGATGTGTCAGATGTTCAGGAGATGGAAAAAGGACTTCTGAGTCTTCTAAACGACTTCCATTCTGGAAAACTACAAGCATTTGGTAATTTTCTTATCATTTCTGCTCACAGAGAAGTATTTCTTTCCAATATAAAGACTTTCATTTGTGTATTGGTGAAAAGATGACACGTAACCAGGTCTCTAAATTCACTAATTTATTGCGAAGAATAGCATAGTCTCATGACATATTGCAGACCAGGATTTTTTTGTTTGCAGTAAACCTTTATGAGTTGTAGCCAACTTCATCAAATGCATGGAGTGAAGCCCTTGGCAGGGAGACATTTCTACACCTATGGGGAGAGATGGAGTGAAATATGTCAAGGATAATTGCAGAGTGCGTATCTTCTCCAACTCCCCAAGTTCTTCAGTTCTAGGGAAACAAAGACTGAGACAACATAGCTCCTGTTACCAAAGTCTATTTACAAAGATACAAATAGACAAACTGGCAGCATCACTGTGTCTGAGTAAATGAGCTCTCAGAGCACTTGAGTTCAGGATAGCATAGGCTCTCAAACTGAACCAAATTGTGCATGCATCTATCCAGACTTATACTCACAATATCCGATGACAAAGGACATTACATCAGCTTCTTGCATCATCTACCTATTCAGCATGACTCTTCACTTTTTCCTAATTGCACCTGATGTGCTTGACCTTTAGTACATATCTATTTATGTTAGTAAATTCCATCTGTATGACAATATCAAAACCTTGACAAAATGTAATAGACATTTAAAAGCTATCACATGGTTATTATCTTGTCACGAGATTTGGAATAATTCAGCAGTTACCCAGTGACAGGTATATCCATAGATAAACAGATTAACATGTAAATTGAAGCCTATATCTCTTTTTAATCCAGTGTAATCGGGAGTTGAATCTCTTGGTTGTATTGTGGCTTCAGCCACCATATTGGCACTTTTGATAAAGGAATTCTGTGTTACTTTCTCATTAGAAACAAATAGTGGAGATGGGGTGTTGTTTTATTTTTGCTTTTTGGAAATCAACTATGAAACACTGGTGCTGTAGTTCTGTCTCTCAGTCATGTCACTGTGAAAGCTTTAGGTTTTCTGTTTTTTACCAAGGGGACAGTGTAGAACTGCCACTGCAGGGTGAAAATTGTTTTCTACCCTCTCCCCTCATTTTTGATGGAACATGTCTGGTTTTGGATTGTGTTTTGCAGAAGACAACTTAAGTCACAGTTCCCTTTTTGAATTTGTCTTTGACAATCTAGTTAGAACTAATTAAGAGAAGTTGATTCTTTTTGTACAGCAACAGCAAGGCAGTGTGTTATGTTGCTACTATTTTCTTTGTTTATCTTTATAGTGACTTTAAAAAAATCTTACATTGTTCAGTGAAGACAGATTTTCTTTTTCATTATCATTATCTTTGAAATTCTTTGAGAAATTCCTCAAAGAAGGAAAACATTTAGTTTAAACCAGGAAATTATAATTTGAGCCACTTATCCCAAAACGAGGAATTTCAGATGACAGATCAGTATCCCATTACTTGAAACATGAAACATAGGTACACATATTTTGTATCGCCCTAAGCAGACACAAGAGATGAGCTCAGCTTAAATAGAAACAATGCTTGCTTAGTTAGGTCTAAGCCTATTAAACACAAGACTTATTTTCCCCAAATATAGATCAGCTAGACTGAAGTATTAAATGCTTATGTCACCGAGCACAGGTCTGCACTGAAAATCAGTTCACCAGCTCTATAGATGCTGACAGTACCTATTACCTATGCTTGCATTTAATTTCTTCTCTTTTACAGCACTAGCAGTGTGCTGTATAGGGAGTAGGTTTTGAGTACTAATAGTGTAGTTGGAATGAGCAGGTGTTCAAAAAGTGCAAATCAATGTAACGTTATGCTTTCAATGAAATACTTTTTCTCTTAGGGAAATATATTCTGATTCAGCTGTTTACCTTGGAAATTTGTCTTTGAAGTTCTTCTGTTCAAGAATGACTATCTTGAGCTTAGAAACAGTGTCCTTGGAATCTGAAGTATTCTCACACTACTTTTCAACTATTAAACATTTTGTCCATTAAATACTTTGTGCAGAAACTGGCTATTTGTTCTTTGTAGAATACTGTGAGGCATTTACTAGCAAAATATGACATGTAACATTGAAGGATGGGGAAATGTATGCTCCTAGTGTTTTAGATTGCATTATTATGTCTTGTAACTGCATATCTATTGTTGACATGGAGCCAGAGGTGGCAGTGTTCAAGAACTGATGGGAGAATACTTCAGTTTCTTGGAATGCTCCAAGGCAGATTCCAACGGATAACAACTGAACAATAATGTGTCAAGAAATTCAATTCTGTCTCACTTGGCTTAAACAGAGCCATAAACTTTTTATCTCCCTGTACATGTTAGCTCATTTATGCACAGTTGTGAGTATTATCCTCCAGTATTTGTGTGTTTTATGGCAACAGTTTGTATTTCTGTTCTCTCTACTCATTTGGATTTCAGTCCTATAGTAACTTTGTGTATCTGTAGACTAATTTGTTATTTCATACCTGAGTTAGACAAAGATATTTCTCCACTGTACTTATATTCTGCTTTTGAATGTTTAGATGTGCTATATGTATACTCATGAATCCTTGTTGAATGGCCATCTTTAAGAGAACCACTGGCACCGTCTGCATTTCTGTTACATTTTACATTTCTCCTTGCATATAGATGTCTGCTTGCTGAGGTTCCTTCTGTGTGTCTGATGTAATGGGCTGTGATCTGTGAAAGTTTATGCTAAATAAAACTTGTTGGTCCATAAGGTGTCAGAAGAATCTATGTTTCTATTGCAACAGAGAGAACTACGTCACTGAGAATGAGCTGGGGAATATTCACTGAAATATTCTCTAGGCAGAGGGAGTTTCTGTGTCAGAGGCAGAATGATCATGGCATTACAGGTACACTTTAGCACAGGATAGAACTGTAGTACCTGTCTTTGATAGCGTAAAACTGTTCAGACTGTAGTTTCTGTAGTTGCATTTTATTTTGTTTATCAAAAAGATACACAAGCCAGAATTCTATGTACTGTAGTTTCGTTCTTCGATTGTAGTCATTTCTCTGTGAGCTCCTATCAATTGACTGGACAACACGCTTCTTTGTCCTTGAAGCGGTATGCATCAGGGTTAGAGAACAGAATACTTAATTGTATCAAACATAATATTGTTTATGTCTTCTGTTTTTTGGGACCAGATTGATTAGCCCTAGGGCTTGCCTTAGTCACTGGCTCAATGAAAGGAGGTCCTACTGCATTCCTTCCACTTGCATATAAGGCTTGGAATATAAGACTACCTCTGATAATTTTTCAGACTCAAAGAAGCTTAACTAAGTTGAAGCTTGATTGTTCTAAAATCAGCCTAATGATTGCCCCCCAGCCCAGTTTTATACCATCTATCCCAGGAAAAGGGCTATCCCATCCACATTGCTTGTTCCATTTGTACCAGATGATAGCCTGGTATCTTTGGTCAAACTGGTATGTGGTGGTTCTTCAGAACCTAAAGCTGTTACTGCTGACTAATTCCTCTTTTTCCTTCTCCTTTTGTGTTGCAACCAGGTTGCTCTCAGGCACAGCTCTTCCCGTTAGTTTATATCAAAATTGCATCCAAAAGCACATTTAGCACCTCTTTATTTATTAAAATAGCTCATTAAATAAGCCTCAGTGTTAAGTAGTCTTCCCTCCCCCCCCTCCATTTTTATGCTGCCCATCTGGCCGAGGCCACTCTAGGCGATTTACAGCACATAAATACAATTTAACATAACAAAAATTGAAATAATAAAATATGAGTAAGTACTAACTCAAAGCATAAAAATACATGAGAATAAAACATTTTAAAACATTCAAACCATTTAAAATATTTAAGATAGCGGATTGGTCAGATAGGCTAGGTAGACTCAGCTGAGCTTGCAGGTATGATGTTTTTGAATAGCCAGGGTTTTTGTGACTTTTTAAATGTTGCCAGAGAAGAGGCAAAACAGATTGCAAGGGGAGAGGTCATTCCAAAGCCGAGGAGCAATCGTTGGGATGGCCCAATTTCTCGCCTTCTCCCTCCGGGCCTCTCTTGGAGTTAGCATCCTGAGCCATCCTGCTTGGGATGTTCTTGTAGGATGGACAGATCTTGTTGGAAGTAGGCGTTCAGCTAGGCATTCTGTAATCTTATCTGTAACTTGGAAGGTATGTCTTATAGCTGCTTCCTGTATCTAATCTTAATTAAAACCATTGTCCGATAGCCTAAATAATCTTTTTGTAAATAAATTACTTTAAAAAAAATCTCTATCCTAAAGTCAAAGGAGGCATTCCAGAAAGTTACACTGCACACTTTTGATAGGAATCAGAGTGAAATCGATCAATATGGGACCAACATCCTCCTCAGTTTTGTCTTTTCCTGGGGAACATAAATTTTTGTTGTCTTATGTGGATGTCCAGTTCATTAAAAATGCAGAGAGAATGATTGAAAAACATTGAGGTTAGAGAGAGAGTACTGTGCTCAAAAGTAAAATGGAAGTAACAGATGACTTATGAGCTTAAAGACCTGATCCAAACACAGGGAAAGGTAAGATAAGTAGAAGAGATTAGGATGATCCCTGTTTTGACCAGAAAGTAAATATGAACATCATTTTCTAATGGCTGAAACAATATTTTAATGAATTATGCATAGACTTTCTTGTCATAAACATTCACCAGATAACAAGATGAAAAATCTGGGCAATTTTATTTATATGAAAATAGAAGAAAAGGTGGTTTCTTCTCTTTTTCTTTGACATTTTTGTTATCTCCTTTCAAGTCACCTCTGACATGGTGACCCTATGAATGACTAACCTCCAAAAGGTCCTGTTCTCAGCTTTTGCAATCCTTGACATATTTTGGTCTCAATATTTCTGCATTCTGTTTACTTCAGGAAATGAATGTTCCATAGAGCAAATGGAACATGTAAGAGGAATGCAAGAGAAGCTGGCTCGCTTGAATCTGGAACTTTATGGGGAATTGGAAGAACTCCCTGAAGATAAAAGAAAACTGGCCAGTGATTCTAATTTGGATAGACTGCTGTCCGATGTAAGTAAAATCAGAGGTCAATTGCTTTGCGCTGTTCTACCTGTATTCAAGAATTGGGGGAAGCATGGGAGGAGCACCATTAAAATTGTAGCAATGCAGTTTGCTTCAGCTGCTTGTTGAACAGAACTGTGAAGCTAGCTGAGTCCAGTGTGGTCTAAGTCTGGTCTTAAGAAAGATTGCAGTTTCAATTTGAATCAGTAATATTTGTTAGTTTGACCAGCAGAGGTCTGAGAATGGTGTGCTAATGCTGGTTTAATTTTTCGTTACTGTCAGGCTGAGTTGCAATTCTGTTGTGATCTTTAGGTATTACTGTCAAATTGAATCTAAAGTTTTTGTGAATGGAACTCTCTTCATGAGATGCTTCTGCTAGAAGAAATGGGAAGAGTTTAATTCTGCCTTCCTCCTGAAAAACTGCTGGGTGTTTGGTGCAGCTGAGGTGTGATGGGTTAGAAATACCTTCACACTTTCTGTAGCTTGAAACCCTATGCCATCTCAGTTCCATTTGTGAATAGAAGAGACATCTCAGGGCCTGATCATACCAGCCAAATGTATGAGTTATTTCCATCTCTCTGTTGTATTGAATCAAGATAATGTGATATTTATACCAGGGGAAGGTTGCCATTTGTATTAACGTTATCAATATATTTCTTCCTTTTTGAAATGTTGTGGTCAGCTACGCTATGGAACTGGATTGTTTTTTTCTAATGTTTCCTGGAACAGTGCTGCCCCTTACTTTTATTTTGAAAGAAAATCTGTGGTGCAATAGGGAGGCCCGAGCCTTCTCTCCTCTTCCCCTTCCCCTTCCCAAAGGAGCACGATAATTTGCAAGATCAGATGGTTAAAAAAAGACAGAGGAAAAGCAACTCTTCCCATCAGTTTCCACGGGGTGGGGGGGAATCTGAATGTCTTTTATAAAGCTCCTTATCAACATGCTCCTTATCAACATGCTCCTTATCCATAGATTTCTGACCTTTACACATCTGACAAGGAATTTATTTATGGTTTCAGAAGATATTGTATCTTGTTATAGTTATTTTAAATCTGGATACCTGGATACCATGTATTAATTTTGTCTTAAGAGTTCAAAAAATAAATCCTGTATTTTAAAAAGTTTATTTGGCAAGCAAGCAACTATGTAACTAAAAGCCAAAAATGTAAAATATTCTTGGAATATATGTAACAATTACATGAGTATATACTTTAAAAATCGCAGCCTTCTATTACATATTTCTCTAGTTCATATGTGTAAATAATACTTAAGTTAGAAAAGAAATTCTGGTTCTATTAAAACAAGCTTTTGGTTAGACATATAGGTGGAGTTCAGTGATTCAGAAATACAAAGCAAACAATTCTTTATAGTAAAAAGCTATTTTAGTAGATAACTCTCATTTAGTCACTTAAAAACAAATTATTGCAATACAAATAGTTATAAAAACAATTATATCAAAGCATAAGCAAGAACATTTACAAATGACTCACATTGCATTAGATATTTCTTACACAATATTTTCCCAGCAGAGACGTCTCCCCTGTTTGTAAAAATCAGGTGGCTGTATTTTGGAGATGTCCTTCTAAACATGATGGAAATCTCTGTTTTTATGCACTTGGTGTTTCTTAAATCTCTGTTTTTATGCACTTGGTGTTTCTTAAACAACACAATAATGACACCAAACTTTTGCTTTCCCATGGGTAAGCAATGTCAGCTTCTCCAGACAGCTGTGGGTCAGCTCACCTGCCTGCCAAGATAGCTTGCAGCCAGGAAAATGCCTCCTTGGAATCCTTCCTTAATACCATATTTAGACAGTATAATAATACGTTTTGAATGCCAGCTTCCTTCATTTTACATTTAAAATGTTCAACTCATAAATACTTCAGAATATTATGAGTTCATACTCATCATTGTTACCACACTGAATTAGGAATTATTACTTATTTACTATGAGGACAAAGTTTTTGTTTTTGTTTTCTACTTTCTTATCCAGAAACCAATTATTTAAAATAACATCCATATTTTTCTCCTCTTATTCTGGTTTGCCAAAACTACTTCTGTACGATATACTGTATGGTTATTATCATTGGTTTAAAGTGGTTTCCACATCTATTTCTTTATTAATTAACATTTTAGGCAAATGTAACTCAAATGGCAAAATAAATGGCACTCCTTTTTTTCTTTGTTATTGTCCACATCATGTAAACAGCATTGTTTTCTTTTTCATTGCAAAAACTGGCATGGAACTCAGTGAATGAGCTACTTCTGGCTTATCTTATCAGTTCTTTGTGTCCTGAAAACAAACTGGCTGTGCTTTTATTTTATAATATAAACTTATATCTCCAGCTGTGGTTGTTTTAAAAACTGCTTTCACTCTTTAAGCACTTCTCTGAAGCACATTTTAAAAGGCTTTTATATTTTAGAGCAACACTTTTGCACCCCACTCAAATTATATATTTCCATATATTTTTTCTGCCACATATTTCTACTAAAAAATCCATATTTGACACTCCGCACCCCTGCACACCCTGGACAAGCCTGTTGAGAACAGATTGCAAAGCAGGTCCTGGAAGTTGTGAGGAGAGATCTGGAGCAAGAGGAGATGGGAGGTCAGGAAGAGCTTTGGATCATGGCTTTTTCCTCTCTGATTTGTGCCCTCTGGAAGGACCTCAATGAGATTTTCCCCCTCCCTAGCTGCTGGTCTCTGTGCCTCCACCCCCTCCCACCTGTCAAAGGAACAAGGAGGAACGATCAGGGATGTCCTGCCTGACATCCATGGCTATCGTAGTGCAGTTCACGCACGTCCCTGTCAATCTAATCTTCCCCTTCTCCACAGCACCCAGAAACCTGTGCCCTTTGCAAAGGAAATAAATTGATAGGAGTATGTAAACATGCAGTACAAATATTGAATGAATCAAAATGTCATCACTACATAATAAAACAATCCTCCTAGTGAGGGCAAAATAAACCACAATTACAGCGCTGGCTGAGGAAATGATTCAATCATGGTTACGTGTTGCGTGACCAGAAATTTATGAAATGATGTAACTGGAGTATAACGGGTACATTTGACTGGTGTGATCAGGTTCCAAGTTCACAGTTGGAATGCTGTGGGCTTAATTAATTTAAAATTGGTTGTGTGGATAATGCATTAATAGAGATGTTTACCATGTCATTCTGTTTCCTTGCATTGCAGCTGGAAGAACTGAATTCTTCTATGTATCCTTTCAGAAAAGTGTCTTGTCTTGAAAAACTCAGGATACGTGGTTAATATGTCCCAAACAGGAAATGAATTGTACTGCCTAGTCCAAGTTAAGACAGCTTAACATCAGTTGAGACACTCATAAACCTATTTTTAAGCATACAAACCTGAAATCATGTCACTGTTTCTTTTTGTTTTGCAAATAATATCACTGAAAAGTTAGTTCTGGTGTTCTCATTTTTGTCTCCCCTGTCCCAATTCATTTGTTATTCTTTCCCTCTAAATCAGTTTATCTCCTCTCAATCTTCTCTTAGTGGTTCTGGGCATTACTTATAATAATTCATGATTACTTTTAAATGAATGTATGGTTCAGTGGTTAGAATGTTGGAACCGAACTACATCCACATACACTTTCAGCTATGAAAGAGATCTAAATGTGTACTTTGGCATTGCATAATCATTTGTCTCAATGTAGTGTGAGTGATGGATATCCAGAGGGATGTGGTGGATAGAGTGAAGGACTGGGACTCAGGACGCCTGGGTTCAAATCCCATCCTAGCCATAGAAGCTCACTGGGGTGGATGGCACAGGTAAAACCACTTCTTAAACATCTCGCTTCTATTGAAAGCACTATTAGGGTTGCCATAAATTGGTTCTAATTAGAGATGGGGATGAACTTTGGTGGTTTGGCCCAGTTTGGTGTGGCACCTGCACGGGTGTTCTGTGGGCACTGCACACTTCCCTCCCCCGACCTCCTTCACCTGTTTGCACACTCCCATGTGGCAGCATGCTTCTCCCCCCCCCCCCCCGGCCTTCCCCAGGTGCCAGCCGCTCACTGGCAGCAGCACACACTTCCCTCCTCGGATGGCAGCCCACCCACTCAAGACAGAGCCACATACTTCCCTGCCCCACCTGGTCATCTGAGTGTGTGGCTGCTAGAGCAGGTGGAGGAGGAAAGCACGCCCTGGTGCTGGTGAGTGGCTGGCCATTGGGGAAGGGGAGTGTGCTGCCTCCTGTGAGTGGGTGAACGCATGAAGGAAGTGAGGGAGAGACGGTCACCGTCCCTACGGAACACCTGTGCGGGTGTCGCACCAAACTGCGGTTCATGCCCATCTCTAGTTCTGACTTGGTGGTTCTGACCTAACAACAAAGTTGTAAAGAATATAGGAATTATTCAAATCTCAATATTTGTTGCAAGAAATAAATATATGAGTGATGTGAGTTAAAAAGTTAGTAACACAACAAAAAAATTATGTGCTGCAGATCCGGTCATCTCTCCCTTTCTCATAAGCTTCTATTTGGCAGAAGCAGCTTTTTTTTTCTCCTGCTAGCAAGTAGCTGTGAAAAGGAGAATTTTGTACAGATTGTGTACAGAGTGGGATGGGGAATGTTTTTTTTCTTAATCTGTCCTTCCTCTCCATAATCCTAATTCTGATTAATTCCTCTCTCTGTGGCTGCTATTATGTTTTTTTTAAAAGAGAATTGGTCAGTGCTAATCTATACCTTGTATGTAATGTGTAATTTAAAACATTTTTTCAGCCTTAGCTGTCTCACAGGTAATTCTGAGGACAAAATAATAGGCAGGGAACTGTCTGTTGTATTCCCAGATCTTTTTGAGAAAGAGAGGAGATGTCATAAACAGTTGTGGCAGGGGGGCATTTAAGAAAAATGTGAAGCGCACTTTCCTGTGTTCTTTTGCCTTCTTTTAAAGACTTGCTTCTCCAGTCATTATCTCCAATTATACCAGAAAAACACTAGCCTTTTACCGTCAGTCCTCAAAAATACAATTCCTTGACTGTTTGCTGCAGACAAAAACTTCACTTAGCAGATGTTCAAGATGTTCCAAATACCAGCACAACCTAAAAAAATGTGACTTCTTAATTTGTTTTATGAATCCAGGGTGTCTTATTTAATGTTCAGTGGACTCTTTTTCGCTTCGGCAGCAAAGTGTTCAATTGCAAGTGAACATGTTGAAACATTCCTTTTAGCGATGTGAGCACTATAACCTTGTAAATGTTAGGCTCCAAGGTATGATATGACCCTGTTTTGCTGCTGTGCTTTGTTTACTGCCTTATCTAGTGCAAAATGATGGGGAGATTTGGAAATGCATCTTTATAATGTAACATACTCAGCTTCAATTGAGTTAATAATAGAATGTGGTATTCTTGTTGCCATTCCATCAAAGTAGACAATCAGCCTACAGATTCATGTGATTATATTGTTTCATGAGTATGTAATTTATTTAAAGAATAAAATCATTTTAAAGATTGCTGGTTTTTGTTGTTTTTTTTGGTAAAGCTACCTCTGTGAGGATCTCAGTTATTTCTAATATTTGAGGATGGGGGGGGGGCTATACTACTCAGTTTTCATTGTCAGTCTTCATTGTCAGTCTTATTTTAATACATTACCTGGGAACCAATGATGTTTGAAGTAATCATAAAATCAACACTTATTGAAAGCTGGTATCTCTTTAGACAAATTTATTACATATAGGAAACTTTGTCAAATAACAATCTCTCCTTGCTGTTGTGTGACTCATTGTCTTCATCTGAATATCATAATGGCAACAGACAGGGCATTAAAAGACTATAACAACATTTACAAAATCTGTTACTAACAGAGCGCTTTTTTTCACTTTCTAGATTTGGATGGTAAACATAGGCCTGAGACTATTATTTTTAAATTTCTGCTTTATTTTTTCAACTACTACTGTATTTCAAAATTTAAATTAAGAATGTTCAAAACATAAAAAGACAGAAGGAGACAAACATTATGAGCATCTATTAAACACACTGTTCATACGTTAATATTGTATTTATGTTTGTTTCACACTTTTTTCCTTCAGGACGACCTGTTTAGATTCTGTTCAGAATGCTATACTTCAGATATACATAGTAACTACTTTTAAGGAGTAAAGAAATGAGATGAATGAAGCTCTGCTTTTGAAGTGCTTCATGTATGTAGGCAACTTTTTTTCCTGTTAAGGGCTGCATTTCTATTCAGACTAATCTGTGAATTTTGTATGTGTGTGAGAGAGTGATTGTACATCTTTCCTGAGGAAAGGCAATATCATACTGAGGACCCCACCTTCATTTAATTGTGAGGCAGTGCTCTTTACCTGTCTCCAGTTGACTGATTTTGCCTGTTGTGCCACCTAAATTTAGTCAGTCAGTCAAACTTTATTGAAGAAGTCTACAGACCATTTCATCAATCATTCACCATATACAATAACATCATTGAATTTTATAAACTTACAAAGGATCGGCTCTTACATGAAAAAAGAAAAATGGATCACATATATCTCATATATAAACCAAATAGCATTATATCAGTCCTCAATCTAAGATAAATTACTATTAATCCCATAAAGCCTTAATTTAAAATCCTTATAGAACTTTGCTATATAATTAAAAAACAACACATTTCTTTTCATCCTCTTTCTAAAGGAGGCTTCCTTGACCCCATAAACAGCAACTCTCTGTGTTATGAACATGCTGGATCCACACAAGAAGTAGTCTATTCTCCTCTTGTCATCCCATGTCCTCATCCTATTAAAGAGCAGGGCAAAGCAATGTTTTCTAATATTAGCATATAACTGACAGTGCAGCAAATAGTGGGCAAGATCTACTTTATCATTCCCACATGGGCAATGTCTAATTTATACAGGTATGCCCCAAAAATGACCCCCTGCATCATTGTATCCATTTGTTCAAAGTGGAGTTGTGTAAAGGCCACATGCAAGTCTCTTTTTATTGTAAAGGACTAATATTTTTCTTCCTGAAACTGGGCTTTAGGCCCAGCCAGCCATTGCACAGATTTTAAAGGTGTTAGTGCAGCTAGGCCCGTCTGAGCTCTAATATCTAAAACTCATTGTTTAAAAACAGCTAAATTTAGTCTCTAGCTTTTCTTACATGAAGGTTGCCAGGTTCCTGGGTGCTTCTCTTAGCCATGCAGGAGCTACAGCGGTGCCTCAATTTACGACCAGCTCTGGCTGGAAAATTTTGCTTTGACTTGTGACTGGAGCTTTGAGTTATGATCGGGAAAAAAGGCAGGGGGAAAGTCAAGGAAATTTGAACTGCTAACCGTTGGTTGGCAAAGAGACTGCTTCTTTGTAGCTCCTTTGCCCCAGCAGTTAGAGTGCATTTGGAGGAGGCTTTGGAATTGCCTGGTAAAGTACTGCTTTTTGCTTTTTAAAAACTACCTGTTCTGGGTGGGTTTTGCAACGTGTGTTTGGGCTGGGTGGTGGGGTTATGTTTCTATGTCGTGATGGGTCTTGCAGTGTGTTTTTAGTGTGTTTTTGGTGGGGGGGTTCGGCTGGAATGGATTAATCACGTTTCTGATGGCTCTTGCAGTGTGTTTTTAGTCCCTGCTGGAATGGGTTTGTCTGATTCTAGGGGGTTATGTTTCTGTGCTTTGATGGCTCTTGCAGTGTGTTTTTTAGTGTGCTTTTTTTGGGGGGGTGTCGGCTGGAGCAGATTAATCGTGTTTCAATGGATTCCTGTGGGAAATGGTGTTTTGAGTTACAGCCATCTCCTGAAACAGATTAAGTTCCTAACTCAAGGCACCACTGTATATGCAAAGCAGTGGAGAAGGCATTAAGTGACTAGCAACCTTTCTCTATAGAAATTGAAGGAAACAATTGTAGATCCCCTGAGGTGAAACTTGATACTACAAGCTGGTTCTACAAGTTTGTAGCTTGTTTTGGAGTTTTTACGGTAACTACAGATCCTGAAGTTTCAGCGCCTGGCCTGAGTGAGTTTTCAACCTTTTTGTTCCCACTCTATCCCATACCTCTGTTCTGCAATACGCAGCCAGTAGAAATGTCGTGCATGACTTGAAAACTCACTTTAAAAAAACATTTAGTAGTTTTAAAAAGTATTAACTGCTCTCTTTGGATTTCATATAAGAATTACAAGGCTTTTTTCTTTTACATATGAATACTTACTAAAGAGATGCACCTTGCCAAACAAGCAAGAATACAATATACACTGATCCAGCTTCAGTGGGGTAGCTGACTCTGAAGATCATCTCTCTGTTTTGGATGTAAAGAAAAGATAAGGGCCATCATTCCTTGGGCAGCAGGGCTTTTATAATCCACCTTCAGCTATAGATCTTTCTATTCCACATTCTTGAGGATCAGTAGAGCTTCCAGAATGGTGCATGATGTTACAGCGGGGGCTGCACTGGAATATGTGTGTGTGACTGCTAGCATGTTCACACAGGGTGGGAGGGGCATGGAAGCCTTTCTCAGTCATGGGCTCTGTAAAGTCCAGACTCCTAGAGCTACTGAAACTGGATTTTATTAAAGTAGGGGAATGGAGTACATGGAAGTAAGGGATGCTGGCTGCAACCCCAGCCAGCCAGTTTGCTGAGTGTATAAGCTGACTTCACTAAACCCCGCCCCCCCACCAAATCTAGTCTTTACCTGAGCCTGAGTTCCACTCACTGGGCTTGGGCTATCTCCAGTCCATGGTTGATGCTGGGCTTTTGTAACACTCGCCAATCAACTAACTCTCTTCAGGGAGGACTTCTTTGCCAGACACTCACAGGTTCCCAGGCCCCGCAGGTCCTCTTGCCTGCAGCACTGGCACTTCTGGCGCTTCCTCCTCCTGTGCTGCTGTTGGGGTGGGGTGGGTGCTGGGTGCCCAGTTGGCCTTCATGATGTTGGGGAGGGGACCACTGTCAATGGTGGGCTGAAGTCTGGGGAGCCTCCTCTACATTCTCATTCCTCAGCAACCTGGACCTGGAACCATACCCTTGTCAAGGGGTTCATGACAGTCCGCATGTCATCCTCCCTCAGAGCACAAAATATTGGGTCCAGTTTCTCTGATACCTCTCCCCACTCCTCTGTCCCTGATTCTGCACAGGACGCCAAGCTCTCTCCTCCTTTTTTCTGTTCCTCCCTTAAATTAGACTCCCTCCAACTGGGCCTGACGTCCACCCCCTTGTCCCCACCTAGATCCTCCATCTCTCTCTATATATATATACCTTCCTTGCTCCCAGCTACCAGAGCCTCTGTCAGGCCCACCTGGGTGTGCAGAGTGAGATCCCAGAACACTTTCTCACAGTGTGGAACCTGTTTGCACAATCCAGAGTATTTCTGATACTCAGTTAAGCAATGGATGAACAAGATATTGAGATCATGGATTGCATTTGTTTGTGGATCTGGTGATGAGTACAGTGACAATGGGTAATACCAAGACACACACATGCACTCAAACACACACACCCTGTTCTGGGGTTTGAATAGATTAAGATTGACATGATCCTATTTTAAAATCACTGTCTGAAATCCTGTTACAGAGTTAGGTTTGGTTAACCTGAAGTTGTGCAAGGGCTAATGATATTGGCACCAAGGCAGAAATCATGTTTACTAAGTAGTAGGGCAAACATGCAGTGTAGCTAGTCACACCATGAATTGTACAATCAAATTGCACAGTCAAAGCTGCCTGGGCAAACTACTCTGCAAACGTCTGCAGGCGTAACTTTGTTATGCTAACTGCACTATTCAGCCACTATTTAGTAGTAATTTAGTAGTAACCAGAATTAGCTGGAGGAGTCAGAGCTTTAATCACTCCATCCCACTACCTCCTTGTATTCCTGGTGAGGACAGTGTTTTCCTGCTGCTAATCAAAAGAGGAAGAAAACATCAGTGCCGAAACAGTGATCAGTTCCGGGGGGCGGGGTGGTTGGGGCACCCTGGGATTCTAGGTCATGCAGATAACTGTGGGGTTGCATGGCCTTTGGAACGCAAATTATCCATGTGCAATTTAAGTGTCTTCTGCTCACTCAAGGAAGTTTCTTGATCCAAGGAGGTGGAGGTCATTCTGTGTAAAAATAATAATATATGAGATACTTCCTGTAGCTTCTTAGGAGAGGTATGAATAACAATTACTGTAGTTGCATGAAATGGAATTTGTGTACTTCTTCAGTCTTATTCTGTTTCATCACTGACTACATCTTGCAGTGGCCTTGGATGCCAGATGGGCTGTAAATCAAATAAACAAATATTAAATAAATTGTCTGGATAAAGTCATTATAAGTACTTACTTGCACCTTTTCATCCTGGCAGGACTGCCATCCTTTACTAGAAGTAGAAATCTCTTCATCACTGTTCTCTCCAGAACTCTCATCAGAGGTAAAGGTTGCCATCTCGAGAAAGATAGGCCGACAACTACACTGCTTCAATGATATTAAAATCCAAGGGACTATTTCATTCTAAGTAGATTCGGAATGAGTCCAGACTGATAACAAAAATCATTTTCTCTTGGTCTTGCCTCAGCCAGGCTTGGATGTCAGCCCAGAGTGCACTCTAGTGTGTACCTTGGTTTCTATGGAGATGTAGGGAAGTACTAACCTTCAGCCATTGCTACAGCAGTCCTTGTTTCCAGTGTGCTCCTTACACAGGGAAAAATTGTCTCTTGAGGTAAAGTAGTAATTGTTCTGACTAATTATTTGTTCAAATAGTGTAGAGTATACATTAATCTGCTTTGTTTTGCTGTGTTTTGTAAACTGTAGACGTTGATATGGCTGTCCGTAAACTCAGTAGACTAAAAGTATGGTTGGCTATTCTTTCCAAAGGAAAAAGAATGAAAGTTAGTGAAAGCAAGATAGAAAGTTGAGCAAGATGTATTTTAGCAGAGGAGGAACGTGAGGGCTCCGTTATTCCAGCAACGTTTTACCAACTTTGACTTTCAGTAACTTCATTTTAATTCCCAATAATTCTGCCATAATTTTTGTAGGCAAAAAAAGCCCTTGTTTTGATTTATTAGACTTTTTGAGGAAGAGGAGCTTATATTATAATGAAAACTCTTACATTATTGATAATGATACAAAAGATCATTATTTTCTCTAAAGCTATTGGCAACATGCTGGATTCTGAAATTTATAGGAAAACCCCATTTGGAGAAGTGAAGCATTGCAAATAATTTCAAAGCAAAGGCATTTGATCATTTAGAATTATGAAGAGTTATATGATGACAAGTTTCATTTCAATATAATAAACATCATTTTAGAAGGTGTAAAAGCTCCACTTCATCTATCAGAGGCTGAAGAAGTGTGACCCATCGGCTACATAAATAGACACAGAGAGCTTTTTTTGTACCCTCTGCCAGATACTGGCTGCTACGACTACTAGAAGCATGCTGTAAAATTGGATGGCACCCAAAGGAAAAAATCATTTTTCCTTTCCAGAAAGGGTGCTGGACTGTATTGCACAGGTAGGCACTCTGGCATGGGTATCTACGTGCTGTCTCCCAAATTTTGGCAGTGTCGATGTTGCAGCTCTGGTAAGTTGGGAAATGTGTGTCGTGGTCCATCATGAGCTCTTGAATTAACTTTGTGAACAAATTAATTTTTTGTAGATCTCTCATCTGTCAAAGTGTAATAATATGAAGTCATCATTTCAATCATGCCTTATCTCTGAAGAGTTCTGGGTGGCTCATAGTAACATACATTCGCTCATACTGGCTCATACAGGCAAAATAGATATTGAGCGTAGAATTGTTTTAAGAAAGTATAACTTTTAAAAAAACAAAACCTCTTTTAAGCCATCATGCTATTGCATGTTTTAATCTATTTTAAGTCATCCCATGCCAAGCCTGTGTTCTACTGAAGTTCCATATTGAAGTGCTTCTGTTTGTCCCCTTTCTTTTTTCCTATTGTGGTGATCTCTCTTTAGAGAAATTAAACACATAATAGTAATACGTAATAAAGGCTGGGAGAAAATGGGAGGAAAATTAAATGCATGGTCAATATGATCTACGAGTTTCATTATCTGTTATAATCAGGATGTATCTGTATCCAGTATTTAGTATTATTCAGGAAGAAGAGTCATAGCTGTCTTCTATTTCCAGGAAGCATCTACAATCATCCTGATTAACAAAAAGTACATAGCAGACTTTTTATGAGAGAAAAAAAGATGCACGTGGTTCCACATTGACCACAGTATATACGGCACATACACCATATAGCATTAAACAGTGGCATTTGGAAAGCTTAGGAATCCTTGGAGGATACCCAGTGACCTCAAGTCAAAATCAGACTATGGATGTCTTTCACACTCGATTTAGTACTTGGACACCTTTTGAAAATAAAACTCTTAACAATCAGGTAAGTTAAAGTCTACTTAAATTAACAGGAGTAAGACATCAACACCACTGTGCTCTTTACTTCTGATCTTAATTATTCCTTCCATACCTTCCTTCTCCCACAGCTGTCATAATTTAAACAGCAACTGGTTTAATGTTTTATGAAATACATCTGTTGTATGCCAATGTCAGTTTTCAGTGCATCATATAGATAATTCATTTAGGAGAAGATCTAAGCATAATATCATGAAATGTTCCTGATTCCAAAATGTAATTAATGGAATGGTCTAGTCTTAATGAAACTGCCCTTCAATAGAACTGTGTGATTTTGCTTAGCTTTTTCAGGAAAGAATCAGACTTATAGGTCACTGGTTTGACTTGTGGATGGACAAGCAGCGCAAGCAATTTCTCCAATGGATTTTATCCAAATGCAATAAGTCACAATTGAAGTAAGTAAGCCAACAGTACTTTTCTGTTTTACAGTATGAAGAAGAAAGTCAGTTTTTCAAGAATATCTGCTGCAAGGTGGATCTTTTACCCAAGCCAACACTTTCATTTCTGTAGAGCCCATAATTGTCATCACTGTGATCTTAGCAAGTTAAGAACTTGAATTTAAAGATCTGGAGTCAGGAGTTTAGGCCACACTGTTCTTATAAGATGTGCATTTCTATTGAAAATTTGTCTTGTGAGATATAGTTTGATAAAAAAAAATTATTGGGTTTTGTTGCAAAATATATGTTTATTTCTATCAGTTTGTTCATTAAACTATTTCTTTTGCTCGATCAAACAAAATATTTAAAATTAAGGCAAATCTGTTGCTACCTGAACAGTTTGCAGAGAGCCTGTGTCTCTAAAACAGAATGTGTTTTCAGATATTTTCGGACAATTCTCAGCAGTTTTTGCCCTTAGTATGCTGGTTAGGGCTTGTGTGAGCTGAAATCAACAATGTTTCAAGCCACACCTTATCCAGTTCTATTCTAGAAACATACATAACAAGCAGAAATTCAACAGATACAGCTCTCTCCTATTATTGCAGACTCCATGTCAAGAAAATTGAGCTAATAATTTTATCCTTATAGTAATCTACTAGATACAGAACTTCTGCTCAGGAGAAATGATGGTTACTCTAAGAATTAAATCGATAGCCATTAAATCAAAGCTGTAGTTGAATGTACACCTTTGTGAGGCCAGAGCAAGCAGGAGCACAATAGCTTAAACTAAATTTGGAGCATGTATATTGAACTGTCTTCTAGAAAGGGTAACATGTGAAATGAAGCTGAGTGTTGCACAGCCATAAATACGTAGAAAATAGTGGGATACACAAAATTCAATAAGCAAATATACCTAAAACCATGATTTACTGTAATGTCAGAAAATAAGCTATTCACAAACTACAGATTCTTTGAACCATAACCCCCCCTACCATCCCAAGGATCACAGTTTGAAACTCACCCTTCAAGGAGATGGGAGTGAACTTACAGTTATAACAAGCTAAGAAATGAGGATTGGGGGTGAAAAGGCAAACAGATGACAGCATCCATCTAGAGTATTGTGCCCATTTCTTAAAATACTCTTTTAAGAAGGATGCCAACAAACTGGAACAAGTTCAGAGGAAGGCAACAAGGATGATCAGGAGACTGGAATCCAAGCCCGAGGAGGAGACTGAAAGAGCTGGACATGTTTAGCCTTGAGAAAAGAATACTGAGGCACTATAGGATAGCACTTTTCAAATGCTTGAAAGATAGTCATGCCAAGGAGGGGCAGGATCTGTTCTCGATCATATCAGAAACCAGATTTCAGCTGAATATGAGGGAAACATCTTAGCTGTTGGACAAAAGTGGAACCAATTACCTCTGGAGGTGGTGGTTGCTCCAGTGCTGGAGGCATTCAAGATAAAATTGGGCAACCATTTGTCAGATCTATTTTGATTTGCATTCCTGTATTGATCAGAGGGCTGGGCTCAGTGACCTTATAGGCTCCTTCCAACTCAATTATTCTATGATTTTATGAAAAACTACTTTGTCTCTGTTTTGGAAACTACATTTGGTTCGTATTTGAGATTCAAACCATGATCTGGGTTCTTAACTGTAGTTGGACAAACCAGACAGTGTCATTGCCATGTCATTCTGGGCCTTCAGAACAATATTCCTGGATCTTTCTGATACCAGGGTGGGGGTCGGGACTATTGTGCTGGCACCAGGAGTATAACTGCTCAGTTGGAGATACCCTGTTTGTTTGCCTGTTCTGCAGATTTGCTCAGATGTGGCTTTTAGAAACTATCCCGATGACAGAAGTAGACTTCACCACCTTGCTGCCACGTTTCATATCTTTGTACATATTTTCTTTTCTCAACCCCAAAGATCTTTGTGCAGCAGCCCAGGTCAACTGGCACTGGAAGTTTTTAACTGAACAGGTAAGCCTAGGTTGCCTATGAACCCTAGCAAAGCCAATATTGATTGTTAGAAAAAAAACAACCCACTGCTTGTCTGTTATAACCCCATTCAGGTATAATTTTTCCAGTTTAGAGTAAGCAAGGAGTGGGGCCACACTAAGTACATGTGCCTGTTGCATCATGTGCACACCACCAGAGAAAGTGCCCTCACTTGTAGACCTACATGCTATGGACTTGCTCCCATACTGCTTTATGTAGGATCAGTACTACCTGAATAAAAATTATGTTAATGAACAAAACCTGGCTGCTCTAATATTTATTTGGATGTAACTGAGATTTTGTCTCCCACAAACATGAACACTGATTTTTGTCAGCAGAAAATTTCATCCAGTGAAGGAATCATTGGCAGAACAGAGGAGTAATTGATTCTAGCAATTTTCCTCTTCCCAACACGGTCCCTGAACATCTGCTCTAGAGGGGTTGGGGCTTCTCTAGAATAGTGGATGGTACTAGGGGATTGACTAAGGAGGGGAGGATGAGTGAAAAACGCCTCTCTTGCTTCCTGCCAATAAGAGTATCTGAGCAGAAGATTTGTCAGGGTGCTCTCACAAGTAAGACTTTTTAGTCACATGGAATCAATCCATTTGCACTAAAAATAATTTATAAAAATAAATCCATGTTGCATCTCCCACCTCTACCATGCATATAAGAGAACAATAACTGATAATAAGTAAATACAGTTGTTGAATAGCTTTTTGCTTTTGTCCCAAATCTTGAGTCAACCTAGCTTGAATGAAGAATACAGTTGGCTTTGAAGGTCAGAAATCTCAAGGCTGTGTCAAAAACATAGCTTTCAGTGGTACGTTTCCATGAGGAGTAACATTGCTCAGTGGATGTTTTAGGCAGCTGAAGTGGGGAGGAGAAGGCATTTTCCACACATTATTCCCCCCCTCCCTTCTCCTCCACCTCCTCTGCATTGCCATGGTTTGAATCTGCGTTGTCTAGAGGGGTGGGGTAAAAACCAAATAAATAAATAAATAAATAAATAAATAAATAAATAAATAAATAAATAAATAAATAAATAAATAAATAAATAAATAAATAAAATAACTGGTGTGAAAAGTGCTTGGGAGAAAGTGGGGGTGGGAGGAACAAGAAGTACCTCTTTTTTTTGTTCGGACAAGAGATTTCACTGGATTGAAACCCCTTTCATGAATGAAATTATCTTTTTTTGTTTGTTTCTGGAATGGACACTATCATAGTGTGACTCCCACTGAACATTCAGTTAGGCTTACTTTGGAGTGGGTACACAATCCAACAACAAATTGAGTCTGTTGAAGCACGTTGACTAACCTTTCTCTATTGTTGCAATAAAGAACCTTTCAGTAAAAGTGCTTCAAATATTTAATATGTCAAATGATTTTTTCCACCATCAGATTTCAGGGTTCCTCAAGGCCAGAGAGGAGGCATACAAGGCTCCTCATCCCTCTCTTTGGAAAGATTTGACCATCTAGTATAGACTGATTCATATTATTTGGATCAGTTTGGAGTTAACATTGGGATGAGGCAGTTTAAGATTACAAATTTTCTCTTAAGAATCTTACGCAAATATTAATCTCCTACTCTCGGATGCTGAAGAATTATGTTCTGTTTGCCTCTCTGACCCTTTCATTCCCATCCCCCATGAGAATGAAACCAGTTAGATTCTTAAAGTACAGATGAATCCAAACACCTGCTGACCTTGAGGTGTTGGAAATTACTCAGGATTACCCTCGTCTTCACCTATCTTTGTGCCAGTATAATGGCTACTTCCCTAAGATGGAAGAGATTTAGATCTGGTGTAAATCAGCTCCTCTCTCCTCCACCTCTTTTATTGGCTGATCTGTTAGAAAAGATGTTAGCCAGCGGGACTCTGACGCCAGCCAGCGAGAAATTGTGTTTTGTTCGCAGAAAGTGATATCAACCTATTTCTAACCTACTACAGCTGGCACATCTTTTAATTAAGATGGAGTGTGGGATTCATAGGCTTTTAAACCCACGTTCTCTAACAGTGCAATCGTAATGGAAAAATGTGCACGCTGCAGAGGCTTTCAAATGGGCTGAAACCAGTTTTGCTGGCACAACATACCTTGAGTTGGCAGAACCCTCTCCTGCTAGCTGATCTCAGAGATCTGCTGCCTGAAGGATCTGCTAATGCAATTTCTATGCTGGCTATGTTCAGCCACCTAAACAGCTGAAAAGAGGTATAATATGGGAAGGAGGTATAGAGGTTCAGAACATACCTGCAATGCTAGAATAAATGCATGTAAAAAGGAGGGTAATCCTAAAATAATTTCCCACATTCCTGATCTGATTGGAATTTAGAATCAGCAAAGTTTCACTTGGCCATCAAATATCTTGGCTAGTTAATATTATTCTCAAAGTTAGGAGTGTATAAGCTTTATTTCAGCCTGAGAATAATTTTGAGACAAGATAGAAGGAAATAATAAGAATTTGCATACATGATTCTATGCCACGATCTGGGTATTTAACGAGTAAGATGCAGCCAAGCCAATTTACAACTATTGAGTTAATTTAAAAGATGATTTTGCTATTACCCTTATGATGCTTAGATGAGAGTTTCCATATGAAAACAAAAATTTTTTGCTTTTCTTACCCACAGGATAGTCTATGGATGCCAAAAGCTATTAAATTGGGATGGTTTCTTCCTTATACTTCTGAAAAAAATGAATATGGTGTTTGGAAGCAACATTATATTGCCTGTGCAACCAACCCAGATTACTTCGCTCCCAAGAAAACTGCTGAAACACATAGAACTAATCAATCTAAAGCTGAACATGAAGAAAAGATGCATGAAAAATGTTTACGAAAAACTTTGAGAGAGACATGGGCACTACACAAGAGTAAGTTGGTTGAAGCTATGACTTCTTTCAGTTATTGGTAAAGGACTTACTTGGAGAACAAGTGTAACTGAACTAAGTAGGGCTTGCTTCTGTGTAGCAATATAGAACTGGATTAGAGTGTGGCCTTCCAGACGTTGCTGGACTCCAGTTCCCACATAGCCAGTGGTGAATGATCATGGAGTTTGAAGTTCAAGAACATTTGGAGGTGCACAAGTTGCCCACTCCAAATGTTATAGGAGTATAAAATGGCATTTTAAACTCAATCCAAAAGACACACGTGCCCCCCTTCCAGTGATGAAATCAACTGCAAGCAATTCAGAATTTTATGGCACAGATAAGTGGAGAACATGGGTTGATTGTGCTATGATTCTTTTTCCTTCACATAGCAAAATGATTTTAAAAAATTGTGCCACAGTCTTCCAAGAATTTCTCCTGCATAAATTTCATGATAATGAATGGGGCTTGTGCACAGGTATGGTTATATTCTTGAACAATTACTATTATTTTAATTTTTTTTCAGTGGGACTTTCATGGTTAATAGTCTGGAAATTTTCTTGTAGAATTATTTCCAGTTGTTGCCCCTGTGAAAGGCAGGTTGTGAAACCGGGGTTTTCCTACCCTTCACTCTCCTGAAAGCCTATATGGTTAAGGGCTGCTGCTGTTGGATTTGTTACAGACTCACCAGCATCCCATGGGTGCCTCTTCATACCCTGCACTGCAGCTACCGGAAGGGTCATATATTTCCTCACTTCCTGTCCTGTCTCAGATGCATGATGAGTCCAAGTCCACATACTCACTAGGTGGTCTCTCACCAGTTTCCTCTCCTTGTCAGGTCAGAAAGTCTGCTTGAACAGTTCTGGCTACAGAACTTCATATGCCCTGAGGAATAATCACAGCTGTTCATCACAGCTGCCATTTATCCTGTTTATGGTTAATTCCAGAATGAATTTAGACAATCAGTTCCAAACTGTATCAACATCCATTTGGGTGTCAAGATAGAAGTCTTTTAATTGTTGGATCTTTTAGGCCTTGGATCCTTTAAGAGAAAGGTGGCACATAGACAGACAGACAGACAGACAGACAGACAGATAGATAGATAGATAGATATGAGAGAGAGAGAGAGAGAGAGAGAGAGAGAGAGAGAATGATTCAAGCAACATCAGCTTGTCTAATTCTACAAGCTTTATTAATCTACATTGTTCCTATGTTCCATAAGCATAAAAATACTTCAAATTTATGGAAAACATCCAAAAGACTTACACCTATGGAAAACTGTAGGCACAAATGTTTTTTTAAAAAATGTGAAAACTAAACTTACATTTCTGAATTCAGTCAAAATACATGAACATAAAAAGTACAGTGAAAATATCACAGAGAATGTTTAAACTATGTTCTAAAAAGCAGGAACTTGTGGCTAAAAAGGCACAATTAAAAAAAAGCAGAGAATGCATCTCTTAAAATATCAAAGCTGTTCAAAGTAAGAATATATTAAAGAAAATCATTTCTTAGCCTCTAAGCATATTATAATAAAACACAGAAAATTATTCTATGTCGTACTCAGCCAAACAAGTTTGAATCTATAGAGTAAAAATCATGTTGTCCTTGTCTGCTGCTGTCATTGTTGGTGCTACATGATAACTGACACTCCCTGGTATCAGTGTTGTCAGTATCTGCATGTGTGTGGTGTGATGTGATGGAATGCATTGTTGTGTTGTGTTCCCTATATGTGTTGCCTCCCTATATTTATAGTTGTCTCAGATGTTTACATTTCCCCTTTAAACTATCAACTTCTATTTTTTGTGGAGCTGTATGTACAGGGTTTTGATTCACCATGGAAAAAATTATAATAGAAACCTCTATCACTTTTACAACTCCTGTAAACTCATAAAAAGACTATTCAGATATTAAGATAATCAGGAGAGGCCTTTTTTCTCAGTTCCACCACCTTCACAGGTGTATTTGGTGGTGACACAGGAGAGAGCCTTCTCTGTTACTGATCCCAGACTTTGGAACTCCCTCCCACAGGAGGCCAAACTGGCCCCGTCTTTCCTTCCACAAGCAGGCAAAGACTTTTCTCTTCAGGCAAGCTTTCCCTCAGTGACTGGCTGCCTTAGTGACGTTTTTAAATGGATTTTTGTGCCTTAGTGCTTTTAATGTGTTTTTAGTGTTGCTTTTATGTTTTAGTGTTGTATTTGCTTGATCCTTTTTATTTATATACCTACTGTTCCTAGCTTTAAATTTTGTCCTTTAATATTGTAAGCTGCATTGGATCCTTTTTAAGGAGAAAGATGGGGTAAAAATATTTCTTCCCTCTCTCCCTACCTACAATTGCTGCAGATCAGAATCTGACGAGCTGCCACTATGATGATAAACATTATTATTTTGACTAATAATTACAGAGCCTACAAATTTCAATGGGTGTAAAATACAGTAGAATTAAGTCACAGGATTTGCAAATATCAGCTGCTAGTCATGTCAACAAATTGCAACAGTCTACAATACCAGTTATCCAATATACTTTCAATTCTCTCATGTCAGCCATGAAAGAAATTCCTTTGCAAGGTAATGCTTCTGTATAGTGGGGAGCTGATTTGCAGTGATGCTTAGTAAACTGCAGTTCAAAGCTCATTTTTAAAACACAGTTAAGGGCTGCTTTTTCTATATCCCCCCTTATTTATTTTAACACTTCATACATTAAATATTTCCCACCTTGACACCCTCCCTCTTGTTTTTTAAGGGTACGAATGTTGTGCTGGTGCAATGCATAGACAAACACCATCATGCTGAGTTTAATAAGCCATGGCATTAGCTGGAAAAAAGTAGAGATTCCCCCCCCCCCAAGCTTTAAAATATCTTACACAAAGAACAGAGTTCTTTGTCAGTCCTGGATGATCACAGCAAAACTCTGAGATAGCCTTCTCAGATTTAGTAGCGTTCATTAGACTAACTCACTTACAGGCTGGAGATAAAACTTTACAAGCAATGTTTATTATATCTGTTGTGAATAAGAAACAATCATCAAAATTATTACTACAGCAAGCACAGAAGAGATAATTGGACCATGAGTAATAATCTTCTCTTATACTTTATAAGAAAATAAATACAAGATCATTCATATTTTATTCTTGTCATTGTATATGAAGTTCTAGTTGTATGTGAAGTGAAAAATATGATACGACATACTGTATGTATGGGTGGTGTGTTGTTTCCATACAGTATATGCACCATACATGCGGCAGTTTCGTTCAGCTTGGTTAACTCTAGCTCTAGTTTGAGGACCATATGTTTTTGAACTATTGTATAATGTGCCAGCCACAGAGAGGTACAAGACGGAATGAGGAATGTGTCCTGTTTCAATTTGTGGAATTAAGCAGGGCTGTCTATTTGTGCTTGTTTTTCAGAGGAATTGTTCAAAGCTCGCCCACCTTGGATAAGTGGAACACGGCACTCAGGATTTCACCGATACAAATTTCAACCAAATTTGCCCCAGGCTGTCCACGTCCAGGCTAGATGGCCCCCAACAACCTTACTAATAAAAGTATTGCTTTTTTTTTCCAAATTATGTTGTTGACATATAACTAGTTTGTATGATTGTAATGGACTAAAGATGAAATTGAGTCTAGTCTCTTTCTAAGGCAAGTATCCAGAGTGAATTTTCCACAAAGGTGTAAAAGAGAGAAAATAAATAATGAGATGACAGTGGGGATGGATGCCTAGGGTGGCTGAGAGAGGAGCAATGGAATGGGTGAATTGGGTGTGTGAGAGAAAGGACAGGCAGAGAAGTGGTGGAGGAAAAGAGGGTACCCTGTACTTGCTGAAACTTGCAGCATAAATAAACTGGAGCAGAAAAGAACAGATCAAGTGCCATGTTGAACTGCAATACGGCTTGACTTCACGTGTTATGACAGGAGTTGTTGCAGATTTGTGATAATTTTTTCCAGGGAGTTTACTTTCAGTGTTACTAGGCTCTTACTTAGTGGCTCGGTGGGCTCTAATCCCTTTGAGAAAATTCAGCAATGTCATAGCCATTGTAACTCCTACTTCCTGTTCTTCTTCTTGCTTGCCCTCCTCTCCCAGATGCTGTGGGCAGCACAACCGTCATCTCCATATAAAATATAAAAAGATTATCATATAATAGACAAATTCAACAAGATGGGGAGCAAACAAAGTAAATCACAATAGAAAAAGAGAAGAAACATCAGGAGGTGGCTGGAGAGAAGGCCTGCTGAAACATCCACATTTTAAATTGATTTTTAAAGACACCCAGCAAGGGGGCCGTGCGAATCTCCAGAGGCAGATTGTTCCAGAGGCAAGGAGCCACCGCCGAGAAGGCCCGGTGTCTTGTTTTTTCCTTCCGGGCCTCCCTCGGCGTCAGGCTCCCAGCCTCACCTCCTGACTCGCACTAGTGACACGGGTAGAACATGGTGGGAGTAGGCATTCCACCAAGTATCGAGGCCCTAAACCGTTTAGGGCTTTGTACGTAAGCATCAAAACTTTGAAGTCAGTGTGGAACCGAATGGGCAGCCAATGCAACATGGCCATAATAGGAGAAATATGGTGGAATTTTCTCGCTCCACTAAGGAGTCTGGCTGCCACATTCTGCAGCACTTGGAGCTTCCACATCAACCTCAAAAGTAGCCCCACGTAGAGCGCATTACAGTGGTCTAATCTGGAGATTACGAGCACATGGACCAAGGTAGTGAGCGCCCCCGTATTGAGATAGGGTCGCAGCCGGGCTATCCGCCAAAGATGGAAAAAGGCAGAACGGACCACCGACGCCACCTGAGTTTCCATGGTGAGCGCCGGGTCCAGATGGATCCCCAGGCTGCGGACCCCACTCTTTGTAGCAAGGGTAACCCCCCCAAATGAGAGAGAGTCACCCAAGCCACCGATAGTGGGGGCACCCACCCTCAGAACCTCCGTCTTGTCCGGGTTCAGCCTCAGCCATTTTCCTGCATCCATTTCAGTACAGCCTCCAGGCAACGCTGAATGGATAGGACGGCATCTCCTGCAGTAGGTGGAAAGGGGATGTAGAGCTGGGTGTCATCAGCGTACTGATGACACAATGCCCCACACCCCCTGATGACCCCACCCAGCGGCCTCATATAGATATTAAACAGCATTGGGGAGATAACTGACCCCTGTGGAACCCCACAGTTGAGACTCCACGGGGCTGAGACACTCTCCCCAAGCTGAACTTTCTGGGGACGGTCCCCCAAGAAGGAACGGAGCCAGGCAAGCACGAGGCCACCAATTCCCAACTCTGAGAGCCTCCCCAGGAGGATACCGTGGTTGACGGTATCGAAGGTTGCCGAGATGTCGAGGAGGACCAACAGAGATATTTTACCCCTGTCAGCCTCCCTCAGCAGGTCATCATGCAGGGTGCCGTTTCTGTACCATGGCGCGGCCTGAAGCCTGACTGAAACGGATCCAGGGCATCTGTTTTATCCAAAAGAGCCTGAAGCTGGTCATCCACCACCCTCTCCACCACTCTGACGATGGCATTGCCTTCACTGCTGTTCCTGTCTTCCTAGCCACAAGCTCAATGCTTCCTATAGGCCTCCTACTCTTGACACATTTTTTGGAGAAGTACAATACACCCAACACACCTTTCTTGGGTCTCAGACAACTCACTCAATATATTGTGTCTCAATATTTCAGAACAGAAGTCCTTCCCAAAAAGATACACCTTCAAAATATTTTTCTGAAGAAGTTAAATTTGAACCAAAAGCAAAGGTCCCTGTGGAGGCTGAGAAACAGGTCATGTTGTC
This sequence comes from Pogona vitticeps, assembly GCF_051106095.1. Classification (NCBI taxonomy): domain Eukaryota; kingdom Metazoa; phylum Chordata; class Lepidosauria; order Squamata; family Agamidae; genus Pogona; species Pogona vitticeps. The sequence continues at coordinate 80,209,130 of NC_135783.1, read as the reverse complement.
TTCTTTCAAATATTTACCCAAAAGGTAAGCCGGACACTTGGTTTACAGGCCCTAATGGAATGAACTGCCACATTATAACTAGAATCTCCTTTCCACATGCCCACATGTATGCATGTAGTAGGTGAAGTATTTAATAGGAGAGGAAGTATGCAGGATTGGTGAAGATCTTTACTGTTTTACACTGCCACTCCCACAAATACCATGAGCAGATTTCTCCAGGATGCCAAAGTTGATAAGATCTGAAGTTCCCACTGCAGATTACACAAGACTAGCAGACTATTGCTCAATTGGTTTGTGCAACCTGTTTGGGACTTTTCTATTCCTTACCATATGATGTTGCTGAATTTAGACTTCTGTCTGAATCAAACCTCTCTTTCAGCTTAATTGGGTTTTCCACAGTTAACCAGAAGAGTCTTGTGGTGCAGTGGTTAAGCTGCTGTACTGCAGCCAAAACTGTGTTTATAACCCGGGTTTCAGTCCCGGGTACCCAGCAAAAGGTTGACTCAGCCTTCTGTCCTTCCGAGGTTGGTAACATGAGTACCCAGTTTGTTGGGGGGGGGCAATGTGTAGCCCACACAATTAACTTGTAAACTGCCCAGAGTGCTATAAGTGCTACTGGATGGCATATAAGCACCATGCTTTGCTTTGCTAAGCATCAATTCCAATCTCATTTTCAGGCATGCACAGAAACAACTTGTGTCCAGTACAAAATATGTTGCTAAATAGGGTGACCGCTGACACATCACCAAAAAGAACATGTCTCACTGAATAGAAGGGCAAAAGCAAATACCATATTTTCTGTTGCAACTGCACAGCCAGCTGCAAAAATTCCTCAACCAGTCTGGGACTGGGGAGGGGGGGTCCTAGGAATTGCCCCCAAACATACAGTAATTTTTTCAATACTATTTCTTATTTTAATGTAATGTAATTTAAATTAAATTAAATTTAAATGTAATTTAATGCAAGACAGGAAGGTTTTGAATGTGGAGTGCCTTGTCCTTTATGCTTTCCTTTTTGAATTATAACGAAAGTGCTGAGGTCATCTGGTAAGTGTCCGGCTTCCTTTCTGAGTATTTTGAACTGAAAATTATAGCTCTATGTGTCACTTTTGTTATGAGAATTTGGTAATTCCCTTTTTAAAAAATTAATTGGAGTATCTGATAAAAACAATGCAATAGCAGCAGAAAAAAAAGTGCAAGAGAAAGAGAAGTAGCTTAACTTCTCAGCATCCACCCCTTCATAGTAACTAGCACTTTACTGTATATAATAAAAACCACCATAAAAACATCCTAAGTAGAAAAAAGTATATTTATTTATAGCTGCAATCTTCAGTTACAGTCAGAAGTATAAAAGAGAGGGGGAAAAAGAAGAAATTGCAGTCTCAATCATGTGGGAGACGGGGTTCACCATGCACCTGTATGGTCGGAGGTCAGGAGCAGAAAATAACATGTCTGCTTTGGTCAGAGGTCATAGAAGAAGAAGAGAAGGCAAACAAATAGCAGAAGTGAAGCAAACAGTAGCAAAAAGAGGAGAGACAAGACAGAGGTGGGAAAAATAACTTTGCTAATTGGTTAGTGGCAAAAACAGTCACCTTAGCTTGTGAAAGTTCCCTCTTCCCACTTAAACCCAGTGTTTAGTTGCATGGATGATTATTTTCTCTCTAGCAACTTTAACCCTAAATTTGCACTTTTACTCTTTCCTCACAGAAGTTGTCAAAATATTTCCCAAACTTGCCTGAATGGGGTGCCTTCTCTCCAGCCACACCTGATTTTGATATCATCCCATATTCCTGCTTATGAGGTACAGCTGGTTTCATGATAGCTTAATAGCCTCCTTCCTTCATGTAATTTGATGTTGTCTGCCTTTTGTGTTCACAAAGTACTGGAATACAGTGGGGTTCAAAGGATTAACTAGCGAGGAATTGGGTTTATTCCTTCTAGTTAGCAGAGTATGAGGTAGAAAAACAACAACAGGGGAAGAGATGAGCTGGGTCTCATCAGGCTCCCCTCCTTGATTTCTTTTATACACAAACTAGCACTATGTATGATAATATCATTCTAGAAGCATTTACAACAGAAAGAAAGTATATTTACTTACAGTTAACATCTGTAGTTACAGTCAAAATAAAAGAAAAAGAAAAATGGAGTTTCCAGAGGTGGAAGACCCTCCATGATTGTTGTTTGGAGAAATTTCAGAAATGGAAGAAGGACATCAACAAAAAAACAAATGGAAGCTAGCAAGACAAAACAGGAAGAAGGGCAGAGGCTTGCCTCAAGTGCCAGAGATGAGAAAAGAACTTTAGTAATCAAGTTAGTGGTAAAGGATAATCATATTAGGTTGTAAAACCTCCTCCCACCAATACCCAGTTTAATGCATGCAAGATTGCTATTAGCCCAGCATTAACAAGCTGGATAATGAGGTAGTAGAAAAGCATAACCAGACCAAGAATAAATACAATAACATGAGAATATTGCAGCAATTTTTAAATCACTGCTTGTGTAATTATTTTACACATACAGTATGAGTACAATAAATCAAGATTGAGGAAATAATTAAAAATGAGAGAAAGAATTGGTTAGTTCTGCAGACCTTCTCCTGGTCCTTATTTTGCTGATTCTCCAGGCCATCATCCTATGTTTTCACACTTTGGAAGCCTAGTTCCCATGTCTGGTTATGGAATGGTATGTATTTGTGTATGTACGGAAGTCCCTGCTCGTTGACATTCAGACTGTCCCACACTCATTTGCCTTAATTCTGGATGTTTTGCTAATGCTTGTATTGTATTATATTGCATTCTATTTGAATAATAACCCACCTTTCTCCCACAAATGGGACTCAGTAGATAAAAATAGAAACAGATATAGGTAGGAAAAAATGTAATGCTAAACCATTAGTTATTAATAAAATTGCAATATTAAAGCACTATTGGATTAGATGCTATTTCAGAACACACCAAGTCAAAGTGTGGGTCAGTCTGTTTTTCAAAAGCTGGTTCACTCAGAAGCTAGTCAGTTGACCAAAGCCTGAATAAAAAAGTAGAGATGGGATTTTCATTTGAAAATATAAGGAAAACACATAGCAGTAAACACATAATGGTGTTTTTTTTTTTTTTTTTTGCCGGAGGTGGGCCTCTTTCATCACTCTCCAGAAAAAAACTCTGTTAAAATCAAATTATTTAGTTCAACGAAGGACGAGTACATGAAGATTTTATTTTTTTCCATTTGCCCTCTTTCATTTGAGCTTTCACCTGGTGTCTATCAAATTGCTGAGAAAGTTTCCCATCAAATAGCATCATAAGTGCTGCTGTCAGGAGCCAATCAAAAAGTCTGTTTGTGGAAGTGGGGATTTTGAAGCTATAAAAAAAGGTCTGGATTGGTTGGAGCCCCTGGTTTCACTCCAGTTGTTCCTTCTGGTGGGCAAACTCCTTCCGAGCACCCTGTACCTTATGCTGCCTTTCTGCCTGCCTGCCTGCCTGTGCCTCTGGATCCTCTCCCTTTTCCCTTGATTTTGGGGGGAAATTTTACCCAATTCATTGGGAATTATTTTTGCTGCCTTTGTGCTGCTCTGCTGGAAGACTTCAAGTGATGGAGAAAGAGAAATCTCCTGTTCTAGTCATTTTGGTTGGGTATGGGGGAAAGCTTTGTGTATTTTTGCCTTTATTTGCTTGATGGCTTTTGTTCTTTTTTTGAGAAAGGGAGCTCTCTCTGTGTGTTTTATTTTGATTTTTTTCCCTATGTGTGTGTGATCCTTTTCCTGTTTAATTGATTTTTTAAAATTGTTAATTATGTGGTTATTTTACTGTGTATTTATTCTGTTAAAGATGTATATTTTGGTGGGGAGTTTTTGGGGACTGTTACTTAGTACTTGTTGTTGGTTGTACTATTGCTTGCTTTTCAAGTAGATTGATTCTCTGCCGCCTTGTGTCTTCTTTTGGGGGACAGTTTTTTATGGATTTGGGGACTTTTTTTACTACTAGCATCAGAAAAACAAATAGGGAAAAATTAAATGAAATGAATAAAAAGAGGTAGTCTCTTTCAAGGCAAATGAACAGATCAGTGCACAAAAGCAAGAAAAATGATAGAGGCTCTTCCTTAAAAAACTGAAAATGAAACAAGACAAAAGTTCTCACCATGCACATTTCTAGTAAAAAATCTTTTTGCTTGCTGGAAAAAGGTCAACAGGGAGGAGATAATGGCCATCCTTCTGGGGTGGGGGGAGTTCTGGAACCTACAAACAGTCATAGAGGAAGGCTTCTCTTGTATCCCTATCAAACACGCCTGAGAGGATGGTAGAATTGAGAGGACATCCCGCCCCTGTGAAGATCTCATAACCTGTCCTTCAGACGAAGATCTGATGTTTAACCAATAATCTGGCATTGCTAGGAAGTGAAATGTTTATTTTTGAGTGGTTTGTGAAATATGGATATGCAACAGAGCTAAAATCAGTGGCCACAAAAGCCCACCAATCACTTAATGGAGCACTGTGCATGCAAAGGAGAAACTGACCCAACTTCAGGCCCATTTTGGCCTTTCACTGTACAAATGATATGGTTCCTTCTATAGTCATGTTCTTTTGCTTTTTTTCTTCCAGATGATTTTGGACAGTGTTAAGCCTGAAGCAATCTCTGTAGTGTATGAACCTAGCGGTGCCACACTGGAAAGTCTTCTTTATTATGTGCAAAAGGCTTTGGATGGCCGAACAGCAAAAAGCATTGGGATTCTTAGTGATGGAGATTCCAGAGGCCTTACCCTGATTCAAGGTGGAACCCCTGTCAACCAGCAAAATGCTTCAACAGATAGCAGATTATTTTATGCTTCATGGAGCTCAATGGATTTGCCAACATTGTTTTTTCCAAGTGTTTGTCAATAGTCTGATGGCCTTGTTACAGATAAGTTGCAATCAGTGGCACAAAGAGGGCCCATGGTCTAATTCAACTCCTCTCCAGAAAAATGTGTGCAAAAAATTGTTGTTGCTTAGTCGTTAAGTCGTGCCCGACTCTTCGTGACCCAATGGACCAGAGCATGCCAAGCACTCCTGTCTTCCACTGCCTCCTGGAGTTTGGTCACATTCATGTTGTTACCTTTGATGACAGGTTCCAACCATCTCATTCCCTGTTGTCCCCTTTTCCTCTGATGTTGGTATTGCCCATCTGGTGATGTCCATGTGCAGAGTTGCCTCTTGTGTTGTTGGAAAACAGAATTTGTGATGACCAGCTTGTTCTCTTGACAAAACTCTATTAGCCTTTGCCCTGCTTTGTTTTGAACTCCAAGGCCAAACTTACCTGTTGTTCCTTTTATCTCTTGGCTCCCTACTTTAGCATTCCAATCCTCTATAATGAGAAGAACACCTTTATTTGGTGTCAGTTCTACAAGGTGTTGTAAGTCTTCATAGAATTGGTCAACTTCAGCCTCTTCAGCATCGGTGGTTGGTGCATAAACTTGGATTACTGTGATGTTGGAAGGTCTGCCTTGGATTCTTATTGAAATCATTCTATCATTTTTGAGATTATATCTCACAACAGCTCTTCCTACTCTTTTGTTGACTATGAGGGCTACTCCATTTCTTCTACAGGATTCTTGCCCGCAGTAGTATATTTGATAATTGTCTGAATTGAATTTGCCCACTTCCGTCCATTTTAGTTCACTGGCGCCCAATGAACTATGTTTATTCTCGCCATCTCCTGTTTGACCACATCCAGTTTATGAAGGTTCATAGATCTTACATTCCAGGTTCCTATGCAGTATTTTTCTTTGCAGCATCAGACTTTCCTTTCACTTCCAGGTGCATCCACAGCTGAGTGTCCTTTCGGCTTTTGCCCAGCCACTTCATTAGCTTGGAGCTACTCATACTTGTCCTCCGTTTTTCCTCAGTAGCATGTTGGACACCTTCCAACCTGAGTGGCTCATCTTCCAGCGTCATATCTTTTAGCCTTTTGTTTCTGTCCATGGAAGTTTTTTTTGGCAAAGATACTGGAGTGGCTTGCCAGTTCCTGCTGCAGATGGATCACGTTTAGTCAGAATTCTCCACTATGACCTGTCCATCTTGAGTGTCCCTGCATGGCATAGCCCATAGCTTCTCTGAATTACTCAAGCCCGTTCACCACAACAAGGCAGCAATCCATGAAGGGGGTGCAAAAAATTACATTTTAAGAAATAGAAAAAAAGAGGGGAATTATATGAAGTATAACTGTGAAAACAGAACAAAACAGTTATATTATCTTTATTGACAAAAAGTTTGCTTCTCACACACACATAGAAAACCATGTGGGTGAGGGGTATTTTTGCAGTAAAACAGTGAGATGGGCAGGTTAAACCCCAAGCTTGGTTGATTGCAGTCCATCACTACGAAACCCTTAAAAACAAACAAACAACACCAGGCAACATAATTACCTTCTGTGAAACATCTAATTGGTCCTAAGATTCTTAAGAAAGACTGCATACTTTGACCCCGCTTAAGAATGGACAGAGATAGATTGCTTCCAGTTCTAGGTGGATGAATTCAATCATAAGAACAGCGAAAACAATAATTGAATGTTATCATTTATTATTTCCATTTTGACTGATACAATTTCTTTCAGGTTACAGAATAAGTAGCAAGAACTTGCTTAAGCCTGAAGTGAAAGGATTTTGGGAGAAATTAAGATGTTGTGTAGAAGAAGGTGGCCATATAGACATCTTTGTTTCTCTGGCAGCATCAGGTCAGTTCTATTTTCTAGAGTCCAGACATATTTTGTTTGTTTACAAGAGGCTTAATCTAACAGAGTTGTTGATACCACGGGCTGCCAAAACCAGAAAGAAGTGGGTGCTGGATCAAATCAACCCTAGACTCCTTCTAAAGATCAGCCTATTGAGATCAAAGATCAAAGGCTATTGCACTTTGGGCAAGTACGGCTGACTGGAAAAGAGAAGAATGCTCGCAAAATGAAAGGCAGCATTAAAAGAGGAACATGTGATGGATTGATTTGAAAGAGGGAACCATGGCCTTGAGATTGCATGACCTGAGCAGGGCTGTTAAATACAGGACCTTTTGGAAATTGTTAATTAATTAGGGCTATCATAGGTCAGAAGCAACATGATGGCACACAATAATGTATCTTAACATTGGAACCCACCTAACTTTATTTGGCTTAAAACATCAAAGCTAGATGCATAACCAATAGATGGTTTTAAATTGAAGTAGCTATCACACAATAAGGAAATACACTTCCCTTTCTAGTTCTCGATATATTTCTGAAGCCAGAAACTGGAATTCAGAGCAATCAGGTGACGATTTCGCTACGTGCCCAGCACCTTCTGAGATGAGATTGTTGATCACAGGGAAATTTGCAGCCTTTTGGTTTCGAGAGCCAGGGTGTAAAAATTCCAAACATTGCTGCAGAGACTATAAGGGGCCCAACTGATTATCTCTACCAGATATGTAACATCAATTTATGTCCTTTTTTTTTTTTTTTTTGCACCATCCCTGAAGGGTGTGCGTGCTTAGAGCCTGAGGAAGTGAATTTAACCCACCAAAGCTTGCCCAATAAAAAAAATCACCTACTCTTGCATTTATGCCCTCTTAGAAGTTAGTTTTTTCCTTGACACAGTCGAATATACTAATGACATTTGAAATGGAAGGTCAAATACGCTGCTGTTGTTTACAAAAGCATAACTCATACTGTCAAGGCATTCTCAGAACATCAAAGGGCAGCCCGCCCTTCAGACTCCTGTCACCTGTAGCCAGTGCAGCTAATGGTTAGGAATGCTGGGATTTGAAGTCCAACAAAAGGGCTGCATTTAACCATATTTTCTATAACATATCCTTGAAACTGAACTGTAATAACCAGTCATTCTTTCCTCAGTATTTATGCACCACCAGAGATGTGTTACGTGCAGTATATTTTAAGTATTGTTTGTATATCATTTTTTTTCTTCTTGGAATTTTGAAATACAGTAATCTATCTTCCCTAACAGCGGAAATTCCTGTGAATTGGATTTCCTCACCCACCCCCTCTGACCCTACAAAGACAGGAATTCATTCTCTAGCATTAGTTTCAATTTATATTGGTGCCCCGCATAGCGAGGTTAATCCGTTCCGGATTAATCATCGCTATGGGGAAACATTGCTATACGGAATTGAAAACGCCATAGAAATGCATTAAACTTAGTTTAATGCGTTACTATGGCTCCTAAACTCACAGTTGTGCGAAGTTTCCCCATAACGCTGCCATTTTCGCGCCCTTGGTAAGCGAGGGCAGGGTGCGAAAACGCTGCGCGTGGCCATTTTGGGCATCCAGTGGCCATTTTGGAACTGCCAATCAGCTGTTTTTTAAATATCGCTATGCGAAAATCGGTAAGCGAAATGCTTACCGATCGTCGCAAAGTGATTTTTTCCCTATCTAAACATCGCAATGCGATCGCTTTTGCGGTCACAATTGCGACGTCGCTATGCGGATTCGTCGTTAAATGGTGCGCTCGTTAAGCGAGGCACCACTGTATTTATTCATTCATTCCCTGGAAGGGCTCCTGAAATGCCTTATATAAGATCCATTAACACAAGGCAATACCCGAATGGTGTTTGAATTTACTAATGGTATGATATTAACATAACCCTGGATCCTAAGCTAATTTTGTTGGGTTCTATCAAAAGACTTGTTAATAAATCAGATACGAAACTGGTTCCAAGTCTACTTGTTGTTGCCAAGAAGATGCTATAGCAATGCACTTGGGAAAAACAGAGCCGCCTTCTGTAAATGGCTGGTTTCACCATATCTGGAGCACTGCCTGATTAATTAAATTAATGTATTATCAGAGGATGCAAGGAATTATTTGTAAGGTGCAGATTAATTTTATGGGTGATGAGCAATATTTGTTATATATTGGATTGAGAAATAGAACATACCCTTTTGTTTGTAATGAACCATTATCAAAATTACTGTTAATTTCCTTGATGCACAGCTTTGAAGAAGATGATTTGTCATCAAAAGCTCATTATTTGTTGTTGTTTTTTTTGTTTTATATACTTAATGGTTGATTAAAGGTACAGCCCTTTCCCTCTTCCTTTTTGCCTTTTGAAATGCTGGAACGGATTAATTCCGTTCCCATGCATTTCAATGGGAAATGGTACTTCGACTTACGAACTTTTCGACGTACGAACGTCGTTCCAAAACAGATTAAGTTCGTAAGTCGAGATACCACTGTATCACCTACTTCTGCATTTGTGTTAATTTTAGGAATACAATTATATATGCATAGATTAAAAGAAATCTCTGCACTGCAGACTAAAAATTTTTATAAAGCATGACAGAAAGGGAAAAAAGGACGAGAAAGAAAGAAGAAAACAGAAATCCTGTTGTAGTCACAGTGTTCTTTCCCTAAGTGTGACTTCTCAGGTGAACCTGGGGAAGATCATATCCCAACCACAACATGGAGATAGTCACATAGATAGAGTTAGGTGGGATTATAATGATCAGCTGATAGTCTCCATTGACTTCGTTTTTAAACATATATAATTACATGTAACAAAATATTATTCTGGACTTTAAAAATATACATATAGTGCCTTCTCCAAAATTTAGCAAAGATTAGGTTGACATGATATTTGGGCCAAGTAAATTATAAGATATAATTCCAAACGTGTGATGTTTTATATTTTAGAAATATGCAATTATTACATTGTGTATAAAAGACTATAATTTTCCAGAAGCAGGCATGGAAGTTCTTTCGCAGCTGTCTCATCTGACTGGGGTATTATTTAGGACTCCCACAGGAATAGCAACTGGATCATACCACCACCGTAAGTGTAAAATACTGTACCTATTCAGATTGTGTTGTATGAAATGTCTGGTTTCAGATGATACTGTGAACCTGCTACAGCCAGTCTTATTCATCATTGGAGCTCCATTTTAGTAGAAACACCGGCATCGTTGTCTCAGCAACAGAACCTCTAAAATATAATCTCCTTTGCTACTGTTTCTTAGAAGAGTAATGTTACTTATTTTGGGGAAGGTGGAGGCCTTCATACTTAGCAACACCAGGAAAGAGTGGTCTTAACTGACTAGATAGGCGGGATATAAATCGAATAAATAAATAAAATAAATAAATAAATAAAGACCTGTCAGCTGTTGCCAGTCAGAATCATCCATTTGGTACAAAACAGAGCCACTCAAGTATTAATAGCTGCTAGGCTACTGGATAATATGCTACTTACACTGTACCCGTTGTACCAATTGCCAGGGCGATCCCAGCCTCAGAATAGTGCCCTTTGATATGATTTTAAGGAATGAAACAGAGTTTAGGTTACTTGAAGGAACATTGTAAACCATGTCAACCTGCTTGCATTCTGAAATGGGCATTGCTGGTCCTACTTATGCGCCAGCCTGTGTAAAAACAGTGAGGCTGGCAGTCACAGGCATAGTGCCTAGTACCACTTGTGGGGTCCCTTTTCCAATTGATGCCTACTTGGTGCCACCATTACAGACACCCAAAGAGGTTCTATTGATTTACCTGCCTGCCTTAACCTATAGTTTCAATAAATGATTTCATTAAGTACCAACTGGTCACTAATTTCTCACCTTGCCAAAGACACAGGTTATCAGAGATCTCTGTAGGCTCTTTAACTTATTACTCCTGAAGAAGACCCCAGAGTAATTAATTGACTGAAAAACAATAGACTTTGAACAAAACCTGCTTTTCTGCCTCTCGGGACTTTGTCTTTCCTTTATGTTGGGTTTCACTGGATATTTCCAGTTTCTTTTGCACTTGTGGTTATATGGTACTATCTTATTTTAACTATTAATTTCCATTTTACAGTTACAGTGGGGTCTCTACTTAAGAACTTAATCCGTATTGGAAGGTGGTTCTCAAGTTGAAAAGTTCTTATGTTGAATCTGCATTTCCCATAGGAATGCATTGAAAACCATTTAATCCGTATCTGCTCTTTTCCGTCCATAGAAACTACAGTGGAACCTCTACTTAAGAAATTAATCCGTTTTGGAATGGTGTTCTTAAGCTGAAACTTTCTTAAGTTGAAGCAAAATTTCCCATAGGAATGGACTGAAAACCAATTAATCCGTTCTGGCTGTTTTTTTGTTATATAGAGGTGTGTTCGTACATTGAAGCATTAGTTCCCATAGGTGAACTCTACCACTAGGGGGAGAAATTTTTTTAACCTAAGATGACCTAAGGTTAAAAAAAGAGCAGGAAAGGTTTTTTTTCCTGTTCTTATCTTGGATTTCTGTTCTCAAGTAGAAGCAAAATTTAGCAAATGGAGCTGTTCTTAAGTTGGATTGCTCTTAAGTAGGGACGTTCTTAAGTAGAGACCCCACTGTATTCTTATTGTTCTTTTTTTAAAAAACAATTTTTTTTGGTTTTCATTTTGATTGTATGCTGCCTCAAATGGTTTCTCCTAAAAGGTGGCATGTAATTTAAATATAATTAATTAAATGAAACCATGCAATAGGAAACTGAAGGAGGTCACAGTCTGGCTTGGTATGCACATTTCTATATAAATAGACAAACAGTTAAGAGCATAGGCCCATTTTCTAATGGTCTGACAACAGGAATCCCACCATTCAAGAAGAGGAAAAGCAAGAGCTCGTTCCCAATGAATGCCTTTTCTCTGGCAAGGGGAGAAAGACCATTATAATTGATGGACAAATATCAGTCCAATTTTGGAGGAATCTTTACCCTCCTATGCGTAATTAAAGGATGTATATTTAACAATTTGGGAAGGAGACGGGGGGGGGTGTCAGCTATTCCAGAACAAGGCTCTTATAAGTATTGTTGCTTTGGTTCACAAGCACTACTGTATAAACAATTAAAACACAGGCAAAAATCCAAAGAAACGAAACAAAACACAAAAATATTTGGCACCTTAAAGACTATTATATTATTAATGTGAGCTTTCATGGACATATCCACTTCATCAGATATAAAGAAACAAAATGAAATGGAATGAAATGCAGATGAAAATATCAGTTTCACATTGTAAATGTTCATTGGTTACATGCAGTAATTAGGCCTACATTTGTGCATAAGTTTTATTTCAGCTATTATAAGTGATTTCCCGTCGCTTGTCCCAGCTCCTGCCAACCTAGCAGTTTGAAAGCATGCAAATGCAAGTAGAAAAGTAGGTACCACCACGGTGGGAAAGTAATGACATTCCATGTCTAGTCACACTGGCCACATGACCATGGAAACTGTCTTCAGACAAACGCTGGCTCTATGGCTTGGAGATGCTGATGAGCACCGCCCCCTAGAGTCAGACACAACTGGACTAAATGTCAAGGGGAAACTTTACTTTTACCTTTACCTTGAGCATAAGTTTTACTTCAGCTATTTCCCTCTGTGTTCTTGATTTGTAATGATTCTGTTCTGAAATTGTGACTTTCAAATCTTTCACAGAGTGACTTGGTAGACTAAACTGGTTGGAGACAGGTTTCTGTACATTGTGGCTTTGGATGTCAGATTTGTGGCTGCTGATCTGTTTCTGTAGAGATTGTCCTGTTTGTCCTATGTAGAGTACAAAGGGGCATTGTTGGCAAAAGATGGCATAGATCACATTAGCTGAAGAACAAGTGAAGATGCCTTTGATATTGTGTATGGCATTGTTAGTTCTTTTGATTGTGTTGCCAGAATAGATATGTGGGCAGAGTGGCATCTGTGTCTGTGGCAGGCTTCAGTCTCCCTCTCTGTGTAGCTGTCCTGTGGTCCATTTGCGTGTTCCTATTTGTTTGTTTGCTGTTTTGTGTGTGTTAATATTTGTTGTGTTTCTTTGGATTTTGCCTGATATGCTTGCACAGACTAACATGGTTACGTCTTCTAAAACTACAATTAAACATTTACATTTCAGTATTTAATAACAGCTTGATAGATACATCACACTGGCCTAAAACATTGCCCTCCCATAATTCCTTGGCCAGCTTTGGAAGTTGTAAGTCCAACACATCTGGAAGGCACCACACCAGGGAATCAAAGAATCATGAAGTTGGAAGGAGCTCATAAGGCCATCAAGTCCAACCCCCTGCTCAGCGCAGGAATACAAATCAAAGGATATCTGGCTGGCAGGTGGTCGTTTAAATTTCTCTTGAATACCTCCAGTGTCGGACCACTCACCACCTCTCAAGATAATTGGTTCTACTGCCATACTGCTCTAACAGTTTTTCTAATATTCAGCTGAAATCTTGCTTCCTGTAATTTGAGCCTATTGTTGCGTCTCATGCAGTCATGGATGACTGAGAACAGATCCTGCCCCTCCTCTATATGACAACCTTTCAAGTATCTTTCAGTCTTTCTTCATAAGGTTTGGTTTCCAGCCCCTTGATCATCCTTGTTCCCTCCTCTGAACTTGTTCCAATTTGCTGGCATCCTTTTTGAAGATGAGGTCTAGCTGGTGCTGAATAGAGCAGAACTAGTACTTCACAGGGTTTGGATACTATAATTCTGTTAATAGAGCCTAAAATAGCATTTGCCTTTTTTGTAGCCTCATCACACCATTGGCTCATATTCAGCTTGTGATCTATGATGATTCTGAGATCCTTCTCACTCGTAGTATTGCTAAGCCAGATAGCCCCCATCTTGTAACTGTGTGTTTGGTTTCTTTTTCCTAGGTGCAGTACTTTGCATTTATTTATTTATTTATTTATTTATTTATTCATTCATTTATTTATTTATTTATTTATTTATTTATTTATTTATTTGTTTGTTTGTTTGTTTGTTTGTTTATTTGTTTATTTGTTTATTTGTTTATTTGTTTATTTATTTGATTTATACCCCACCTATCTGGCCCACCAGGCTACTCTGCTAAATTTCATTCTGATGTTTTCAGCCCAGTGTTCAAGCCAATCAAGATCATTTTGAATTTTGTGTCTGTTTTCCAGAGTGTTAGCTATTTCACCCAATTTTCTGTCATCCACAAATTTTATTAGAATTCCCTATGTCCCTTGATCCAGGTCATTAATAAAAATGTTGAAGAGTACTGGACCCAGGATTGAGCCCCGGGGTACCTACTTGTTACCTCCTCCCAGTTTGAAAAGGCAGAATTATGCTCATAAAAATATATTGGTTACTCTGTTCTTTAGCTAATGCAAAACTATTCTTGACAGTAAAGTCTGATACAGTGCCCATAAACATACTTGATCACCTTTTGCAACTATACTTACTAAGTGAAAAAAAAAGAAAAATTATATTTTGTATCATTATAGTTCTCAGTGAATGGCTGGGAAATCAGAAAGACAACTATCCTCCATTCCTCTACTTCTCTGAAACAAAACTGCTGGTGTGGCTTAGATTCACAGAACTGTTGGAAGATGCACTGAAAGCTGCCAGGAGAAATCTGAGACCATATTTTTGTGATTTGCAGAAACATGTGGCCGGCAAGATTATTGGTAAATACTTTTAATTGTTGCTTTCAAAATATAGCTGAGGTTAAAACTCTGTTGTAACGGGTTATACGTTTCAAAAATGTAACATGTTTGTACAGTTATTATTCCACCATGTATGGAAGGAATGGCTATTATTTAATGGCTAAAATTCCCTCGCACAAGTAATGCCATGCAATACTGATGACGTGATCAGCCACAGCAATTTTTTGGTAATAAAATGTTTCTAGTTTCTCTCCTGAAGGTCCCAATGACCTTACCATGGGAATCATGGTAAGGTCATTCTGGTGACGATGATGTTTTATAGTTAAATACTTCCATCCCTGTGCTGCAGCCCTAAGCGGATTAAAAATGAAAGGGATTCTGCTGGGGACTTTGGCTCTCTGTCTCTCTCTCTCTCTGTGTGTGTGAAATCAGAATGTTTTAATTTTAATTTTTTAATTCCTGAAAAATCACCACAGCTGATGATATCATCAGCCTTATACTGTGTAACTTGCAGTAACAGAATTTCAGCCAATGTTCTATTCTTATATAGACATACTGAAATGCAGTACTCATGCACGCATTGTCTCTAGGCAAACAATTTTTCCCTTACTCCTTTGTGCTTACTCCACTGTACCAAACAGTGTGGATTTTGTTAAAGTTCTGTCTACATTATTATATTTTAAAGTCAGCTTCTCTTGTCTTCAAGAAATTAGATCTCTACAATAATTTTTTTCTAAAATATTTCAAAAATCGTGAATAAACTCTTTAAAGATTATCCCCTCTGCTCAATTATGTCTTTGTTTATTTAGGAAATGGGCCTCCTTCTTCCTCTTACTCCACTTTTCTTCTTTCCTTTTCCTCCCCACTGGAACTGCCGTCTTTTGTGGAACAGATGTTAGAAGCAGGAAGGGAAAATATGGGAAAAACTATAAAGCTTCTTGGGAAGTTGGGCAACTTATAATAACCCATAAATGTCAAATAGAAGTTAAACTACTCCCAACAGTACCCCGGCCTCTCTATGGCTTCCAGGCAAGCAGGAGATACAAAGACGTCCACCAGTTCTGCTACCCCCTGCTCCATAGCACAGTTGGGTAACTGCTAAAATTGGAAAGTTCTGAGATAACAGCAGACACCCACTGCTAATTCATTTTAGAAATTGGCTCCATTGAAAATAGTCTTTGTAAAAAATTGTAAGGAACCCCTTTCAAAATGATCTGTGTTGTATATTTTTGCCTGCTTGCTTCTGTTTACTGAAAACCTCTGACTGTTTTTACCTTCTAACCTCTGCAGCAGGAACAGAACTCTTACAGGAGACAGTTTGAAAAACCACATAAAGCTAGGTTTTTTGTCATTCTTTCTCAGAGTTGTTCCTGATTTAAGCCTTGTGTTGTTTGGATGGTAAGAAAAACACCACGATCATCAGTGTACAATCAGGTGCATATGGGAAACAAACACTCTGTATGAATGAGCCCTCTGACTAGGGTTTTTTTTTTAACTTGATTCATTGGGGAAAACAAGGTAGGATTAATTCCTTGTGTATCAAGATCAATAGATATCTAATTTTGGATCATTTCTCATGGTGGGATCTACTAGCAATTATGTATTGTTGATAAACTGTATCACTGAGAAAAGCTTGAAGAAACTAAAATTGTCTTACAGTCTGACTCATCAGATGATTTAATTTATTATAGATTCCCTTTTGCTGTAATCCGATTACTCCATTTTTTGATGAGAAGCCTGTTCCATTTTCAAGTTTTTAACATTTCAGTAATTAATTGCTATATGCAGGTCAGATTATGTTTGACACTCTGAGCTGGTCTGAAGTTCAAAACCATCAAGGAATAGCCCAGGCTTTAGCTGATGGATTAACTGAACTTTCAAGAGGAAACCAGGTGAGTTAAGCTAATGGTTTTGATTGAATTATCTCAAAGTTTAACTGTTAGGTGTTGCTTAAATTGGTTCAAGGCCATTATCAGCTTAATGCACTCTAATGTTTGTCACGGAATTTGGCGACAGTAGAAATACGCAGAGTTACTGAAGACACAGGTTCTTCTTTTGTTGCAAGACGGTTGTATTTACAGTATTTACAGATATTTACAGGCAGGCATCTTAACAGCATGGCAGGAACTCTTTATACAATCTGACAGCATGCATGGCAGCAAGTGGTGGAAGAGGAAGAGAAAGACACAAAGCCACAGTCCACTTATATGCATGTACATGGCATATTTTGTCCAATCAGAAGACAGATGACGTCATCCTTTGCACCTGGTCTTCTTCTGGTTTCAAGACATTGCATCATCTCCAGAGTGATTCAGCATTCTCACATCTGTGCACAATGGCAGCTCGTTAATGATACACTTATACATGTTCAGGCCTATAAAATTTCTATATTCTGACAATGTTGATGGGAAAGAATATTCTCACTGTACTGGTCCTAAGATGCCATCTACCAAAGCCTTGTACTTCTTCACTAGCCACTACTGGCATTGCTGTGGCACTTCCATCCTTGTACCTCTAGTACCACAGATGTGCTACTAGGATAAATGCCATGTGAATTGGCTTAGGCCAAACATCACCAGCCCATCATTTCTCCTAAAGGGTTGGCTGAAGAGATTTTGTTGTTTGACACAAAGGCTATGATGATACTCCCTTCCCACTCCAAGTATGAAAGCTGACAAGACTAGACACTGAATCAACATTGCCCAGTGATAGCATCCTCCACCAAATCTTGAGGTTCTGTCCTCTAATAACTCTCAACTGCTCCTTGCCTTCCAGCATCCGAGGCAACTGCAACATTGTCACTACTAGGATGTCTGGCTTTGGTTGAGAGGGCAGTCAAACAACAAAGAGCCTTGTGGTCTGGGCCACAATAAACTGAGAGAGGAATAGAGCTTGGAAAGGTTACTTTCTTATACTGCAACTCTCAGAAATCTCCAGCTAGCATAGTTCAAAATATGAGTGATAGCAAGCATTAATGTTCTTTTTCCATCTTCTAAGGAGAACTGAACTGTTAGAAATAAATAGCTTGGCGATGAAATGTTTTTGTGCTAATATTTGCTGCTTAGGACTTGCAAGCATGCCATGTCTCAACCTTTATCGTACACTCTGCTACCCCACTTTCATGCTCTGAACATTCTTCCAGCAATGATTTTGTCCCGAGTATACAGGAAGCTTTGGTGAGGCTCATGGAGAAGTACACCCTTTTTTGTGGTACACAAACCAAAAACGTTTCATTCCATGCCCTTGTGGTGTAAAATAATGCCTGTTAGAATCAAAAGACTTTGGCAAACAGTTTCGCACGATAGCGGCATGATGGAATGCTGCTGTATGATGTTTGTTTAGAAGCTCCTCTCCCTCAGTCATGGATCCAGTTTGTTTCTAGCACCGACTGCCACTCTCATAGCATGTGAAGTGACTGTCCAAGTGATGAAGAGACTTCAGAATTCATGACGCTCACAATTAAGTACTTCAAAGAAAAATTTCTGAAGGCATTGAAGTAATCCTAAAAGAGGCTATGGGTTCAATCCACTTCTTAATCCCTCATGAATGGATTATTGAGTATTTACTGACCTAAGATGGACAGAACAACTCCCATTCATTAAGGTAAAGATTCCCCTTGACATTTAGTCCAGTCATGTCCGACTCTAGGGCATGGTGCTCATCTCCATCTCCAAGCCGTAGAGACAGCGTTTGTCCGTAGACAGTTTCCATGGTCACGTGGCCAGCACAACTAGACACGGAACACTGTTACCTCCCACCATGGTGGTACCTATTTATCTACTCGTATTTACATGCTTTTGAACTGCTAGGCTGGCAGGAGCTGGGACAAGCGACGGGAGCTCACTCCGTCATATGGATTTGATCTTACAACGGCTGGTCTTTTGACCTTGCAGCACAGAGGCTTCTGTGGTTTAACCCGCAGAGCCACCATGTCCCTGCTATCTATTCATTCATGTAGTTTACTCTAATTGGGATTAACATTTTGATTTAGTCTTATAGGATCATGTCATTCAACCCTATTATGCAGATTCCATTTGTTATCATGATGCTGGACCTGTGGAAACCTAACTGAATTTATTGATTAATAGAATTGTAGAACTGAAAGGAATTCCAACAGTCATCAAGCCAAAAACGGAAATCAGATTAAAGGAATTTGACTGATATACAGCTTACTCTGTCCCTCCTTTTGACTCACGTAGCAAATAGTTGTCTTTGCTTAGAAAAGGGACAATAAACATACTATACTACTTCCTTTTGTGGTTTAATAGGAAAACCCACTTGAATTTCTGTCACACTTTCTGATGAAGAAAAGTATCAAAAAAGAAGAGTTCAGAAACCAGGTTGTCTCGACTGCCAGCACAAGAGAAGCATGTGTTGGTGTGTCAGTTCAGGTAAAAAGGAACCATGCTTGTCTTGGGCATGCGCTGTAGCTTTCTAGTATTTCCATTCAACCCTATTATTTTGCAGCCTGATTAAAGAATAGAGAAACTGTGGCTGAAATCCTAGTGTGCTTAGTATATTGTAAAGTTATGCCTGAAGAAGTTCATGGGGGATTATGCCCAAGCAGTCCACATATCTCATTGTGCAAAGAAACACACAATGAACTACATAATAAACAGTGCAGTGGACCATGCAGTGGGCCACACAACTGACCACACAGTTGGCAACACAATCAGCAGCTGTAGAACTGCTTCTCAGATAAGATCTCCACCTTGGTGCATATTTTGTAATAGATTGTGCAACTTAAGTTACACAGTCATAGGCACAGAACAGGATTTCAGCCAATTGGTGTTAAAATAGTTTAAATCCAAGTATCTAAATAGTGTAATAGCTTTTTAATGTTTTTATTGACATGCTCTTCAGCACCTCATATCCCACAAGATATTTCATGTCCAACTTTCTACTCTGTAATCTCCAGCATTTTGAGCCAAGATGGCCATTACTTAGGGAGTACAAGACAAATTAAGCCCATTTCAAGATCTAATGCAAGCAGCCTTCCAGATCTCTGTCACAACATAGTGTTTTAGAACAGTGATTCCCAACCATGGTTCCCCAGATGTTCTTAGACTGTGACTTCCAAAAGTTCTTGTCAGCACATCTAGTGGTGAAGGCTTCTTGGAGTTGCAGTCCAAGAACATTTGGGGAACCAAGGTTGGGGACCACTTTTTTAAAGAAGATTTATAGATCTGATACACTCTCTATGTACTCTGTGTCCCAAAGTGAGAGAAGTGAATGATACTATGTATGAAATACAAAGTACAATAACTGGCAATATTATCTCTTCAGAAAATCCATACTCCCAAGTGAGTGCATATTGGAATGTATCCAAAGACGTTTCTATCATAACATAAATATCCTGATCTGTTTTTTGTATTTTCTTGGTTAAATGCGCAGCCTGCCCTAAATGTGAGTGTGAAGCTCTTAGAAATGCACTTTTGATTATAAATATCCCAGGCTGAATCTCAGATGCTGAAATATGTAAGGTAACTTGTATTTCTGTACTTTAACTTTCAGAGTGGTAAACGATATGAAGACACCTCAGACAAGCGCAAAAGCCTTGCCAGAGAACTCCTGTTAAGTGAAGGAAACTATGTGCACACTCTGGAGATTGTAAGGGATGTTTATGTTAAGCCACTGAATGCAGCATTAGCGTCAAATCGAGCAATCCTAAATAGTCTCAGTGTTCAGCTCATTTTCACTGATATATTGTGCATATTACAACTGAACAGGTAATTTTTTTCTGACTATTTTGAAGCCCATTATGATAAATCACTATCCCTAAATCACTATCCCATTCTAAATGCAGTATATGTGTATCTGACCTGCTGTGCAAGACTTCTAAATCCACTGGCTATAGGTCAAACTTCAGTGTTCCTTAAGGCAAAGGGGATATCACAAGCATATCAGAGCTTGAGAATGTTACTTTTTGGACTACATTTCCCACAATCCTCCAGGGAATTTTGGGAGTTGTAGTCAAAAAACAACAAGGTTTGGAATCCTTGATTCAAAATTTGAATCCTTGATTCAAAATTTGCAATGTGAATCCTTGATTCACATTGCATATTTGAGAATGTGGTGAAACTGTCTGTGGTATTTGAGCATCAAATATATTATGAATGACAAATGTATCACAGCATGTACAAACCACTATATACTCATCAATCCTCTGTATTCACACTGGGGGTTTGATCTGCTAGTACGCAGCTAGACAAGAGCTGCATGGTTCACAGCAACCAATACATTTTGAAACAAGCTTTAAATCATCACTCAAAATGGGAGAGAAGTTTCTCCTGAAACCTGCAAACACATTATCATTATAGTTTGTTTGAACTTGCCTGTACGCAGAGACAAAGAGAGAGACACACCCTTCTGTCTGTTTCATGCACAGGTGGTTTCTAGGTGAGTTAACAGAAAGGCTGAAAGAATGGAGCCCAGCCCAGAACATAGGAGAGGTATTCATAACATTTGGCCATCAGCTTCAAACATACACAAACTTTTTCAATAATTATGCTGTAATCCTGAAAACCATAGACAAGGTAAGAATGAACCATAGTTACAGCACTTGAAAATGGATGTACTTTGCAATATTCCACTCTGTCCCATTGTTCTGTATCTTATTCTTATGGGTTGAGAAGAATGACCAACAAGGAAGTACTAAAGCAAATTAATACAGACTAAGAAAGCATAAAACACATTAAATACAGAAAGCTAGAATACTTTGGGCATGGTAGAAATGAAATTTACTGATTGTTCAAGACAAAATAGATGGGAAAAGGCATGCAGAAAGGAGGTATTTGGTTGAGGACCCTTGGAGGTTGGTTTAGATGCGACACAACATCATCATTTAGACTAGCTGCCAAATGCCAAATCAAAGTACTGTAGTTGTCATGACATTCAAATTCTGGAAGGAAAGGAACAATAAGAAGCTGATTTTTCTAATGTATGTGTTGAAGCTCAAACCACTCCCTGTCAGTTGGTGTTAAAACTGGTTGTGAGTGTTCTCTGTTTATATCTTGCCAGCGGTGGAAGCATTTTGCATGTACAATTTGTACATCTGTACAACTTGTTTCTTAAAATCCTTTCTTTTAATCTCTTATGGCCGTGGAGCCAAAAATGGGTCTTAGGTAGCTTTTGATTGTGCTTTGAGGATTTCCAGTTTCCTCCTTGAGGCTAGTGTATGTTATTTTTGATTAACATCAAACACAACTGGCAGCCTCCAGATTTTGGAAGACTGCTCTAGATACCATACCACCCACAAAAAAGAGGGTAAATTATAGCTGTAGCAAAATCCAAGAACAAGGAAGACAGCTGCGTGGTGAGATTGAGTTCCCAACCCACTTTAAAAAAAACTTACCAAGGAAAACATTCAATGCCTCCCAACGAAACATTGTTCTGGGGTAGATTCTCTGTTGTATCTCATCTCACCAGACTCAACACATTGTTTATTTCCCTTTCAAGGAATGATTTTTCTGTTATTGCATGACATGGCAGTATTCTTGTTCTTGTGCCCTATGGCAGATACACAAACTTCTAATTAATACCACTAGCAGCCTGATATCCTTAAAGCATAAAGCACATTTAATTGAGATCTTTTGTCTTTGCCTTTGTGAATTTCCTGGCTTAAAGGATGAACATTCATGTTGTGGTGCTGACATACTGAAGCTCTTTGAAACCATCTGCTACTTTAGCAAAGCAGAAAGGTGCCAATATATGAGCGGGATGACCACCGTCATGTATGTTATGTGCTGTCAAGTCACCTCTGACTTATAGCAACCCTATGCATGAGTGATATCCAGCATGTCCTGTCCTCAACTGCCCTGCTCACATCTTGTAAACAAAAGCCTGTGGCTTCTTTTGAGGAACCCGTCCATCCCATATTTGGTCTCCCTTTTTTTCATATTGCCTTAAACAGTCATTAGTATGTAGGCACCCTTCAGTCTCTAGAGACTGTGGTAAACAGTCGTTACTCTGGCAAAAATACTATTCATCTGGCAGATTGCACAAAGGTGTAATTATTTGTTCTGTAATGTACAAGGACCTGGACAATTCCATTTTGGCTTTATTTCTGTGAAATAAATCATGACATGATGTAATATGCCATGCATTTTTGTTCATCTAAGGTTGTATTTACCTAATTTTCAGACCAGCTGAGGACCAGATGATTTTTATTATGCCCTGATACATAAAACCATAGAATTCAAAGACGGTGTATTTTCTTTTTCATGTGACTGGGTATCTGGATATTTAGCCTATATGATGTTACCTTCAAAGCTAAGCTTCCTAAGTCATTAGTGTTAGAAACATTTTACTAGCAATGTTATCTTTTTCTTGTTACCTGTCAATGAAGTCTGTGTTACATAAACTGCCTGTGTTTTATTCTGATTTTGCTTCTCATTTTCATATTAATGTATGTATTTTACACATTTAAAGCTGTTTTTGAAATAAAATTAGATCACTGGGAGGGGGGGAAGGGTGAAGCTCAACTTTAGTAATGCTCAGAATATACCAAGTCAGAATCTGAACCTTAATTTGTATTGATTGCTTGCAAACTGGATTACATGCCTGTTTTCTTACCACCATGCCCTATAGCAGTCGCTCCTCTCCCTACTCACACTTTCAGTGAGCTTTTCTAAAGCTTATGCAAGGAAGCATCCAGTACTGAGCATAAGCCCCACTTTTTATGCTCAGTGCTAGATCTCTGGCTCATGTGACAGCATGCCAGAGATCATAGGATCTCTACTGGGAGACACATGTTCTACCCACAAAGAGCAGGAGTCTGGCCTTGAATTACAACCCTTATATTCCCAGATCACAGGCTATAGTGGGTGCTTTGATGGCAATTCCAGTTTAAACATCTGGAGGGTTTCTAATCTAAACATCTGGAGGGATGTCCTTTATACGAAGCTTTAACATGATTCACTTTCCATGAAGAACCTTGGCCATGTGCTTTTATCATGCATTTTAATAGGCTTGTGAATATTTGAGTGCATAGATTTCCCTCAGCGTCTGTGCATTAAGCATGTGATCTGGGGAATCCCTTGGTGCTTAGCCTTATGTTTCCCACCAAACCTATTCTGTCAGGATTTATGTCACTGTAGTTAAAGCAGCCAGCAGACAAGACTGTCTGGACAAGACTCAGTGGAGAAGACAATGAGGCTAGGAAAAGTAGAAGCCAGAAGGAAAAGAGGAAGATGGAACATGAGCTGGACTGATTCAATAAGGGAAGCCATGTCCTTGAGTTTGCAAAACCTGAACGAGGCTGTTAATGGCAGGACCTTTTGAAAACCACTAATTCCTGGGGTTGCCATAATTCACAAGCAACTCAACTACACACAACAACAACAGCAGCAGCAGTCTGTGGGTGTAGAGAGGCATTTTTTTCAATTGGCCTTTAAACGCTTTTCAAATACCCTTTGCCTTCTGTGTAGGTTCAACTAATATACCAGCAGAGGGGAAATCAAGAGTCACTGTTCTTAGGATTAGAAGAAAGCCCTCATCTGGCTTACAGCCTTTCTGGCCTTTCATCGTTTTCTCAGTAGCACAAATTTATTGAGTGGGTGCTCCTCCTCAGTCATACTAGCATGCCAGTGCTAGAGCTGCCATAAGACAGGAGCTCAAGCCTGCTCCACAATGGCAGTATGGGAGGACTAGGTGTGGCAGAACAGATCATAGTACAAGGTCATGAAAGTTGTATTGCCTGTTCTTTTCTTGGTCTGCCGTTGTTGCTTTTTAAAGTCAAGTTGCATTGACATCGTTTGTAACATCTCTTGCTTTTGCAGTGCAGAGAAACTATCCCAGTATTCCGTGCTTTCTTGAGGAGACATGATAGGACTGTGATTACCTCTATGAGGAGGTAAGCCTGGCAGTTTGAAATACTCAAAGACAGCCAACATATAGTAAGCCACATGCTGGCAATTTGCACATCTTTCTTGAATGTGCCATCAGCAAAATATGTTTACATGCTAACTTTAAACATATTTTGCTGATGGCCCGTTCAAGTAAAACCAATGATCATAACAAATGTAGAAAAAACAGAATAGATAAGCTCATGCATCGTAAGCCGTGGTGGTGAGACTTCAGCCATAACTGTACGTCTTTGGTTAGATTAGTCCGCAAGGGAAAAACGCATTATAGAGTGGGGACATAGCAACATTACAGCCTGCGCAATGTTGTAACTAAACTTGTGAGTAGTTTTCTATCTACAAAATGTGAATGGGGGAAGTAAAAACTAATTATGAAATAATCCAACTAGTTCTCCATGTTATTTACAACATTTTTGCACTTCTTCATGTCCATATTTCCTTCCTATTTCCCATCCCAGGACACAAGGTGGTGGGAAGCCAGGTCCTCAAACAGAGTACTAGCTGCTGAAGCTCCAGGCATTCTGACAATGTCTATTGTGATCCTTTAAAGTTGCACATCATAATAGAGTTTCTTGGTTGCAATGAAACATAAAACAGCTATGTCCAGTCTGAACGAGCAAAATGCCTATATAGCGATGATCCAAGATATGACAAGTGGGTGTATAATAGCTAGGAAGACATGTCTTAGCATACATTTTAATTTATGGAACTGTTAGTTGGCTTTGAAGAGCAAGATAGAGCAACGATTTTAGCATAAAATACTTGAATATTATAGCACATGTCTTTTTCCTTTTCTAATTACAACATTATGTTTACATATAATGTGTAGTCTACAAGAACTTCTGTTATGTCCTTCTAAGAGGATTGAAGAGTACCTAAACCTCTTGTATGCTTTGAAGCTTCACACTCCTGCAGAACACACTGACCGTGAAGATGTGACTGCTGCAATTAAGCAAATGGAACAATACAGGGATTACGTAGATCAGGTCTGTCTGTTATATTGTATTCCTTTTGGTATGAGGAACTCAAAAGAATCACTGATACACTCAGGACTAACTACATGTTTCATAGGATATACATGACTTGATCTCCCAATGTAATTGTCTTTTCAAGAAGACAGTCTCCCCCCCCCCCCAATTCTGGATTACGAGTACAAAGGGCATAATCCTTTCTCCTTACATAGTGGAGGTCCCAAGGGATGAGCAAGGCTACAGATCTGTCCACCATTTTTGCAACTGCCCTGAGCCCCTACTATTGCCAGAGAAATCCCAGAAATTCTACTTGGTATCATGGCTATACTCTTCATATTCAGGGATCTAATTACAGCTTTCCCATATAACAGCTCTGAAGGCATCTCCAAGTTCTGCCAGCCTCCATAGATAGATAGATAGATAGATAGATAGATAGATAGATAGATAGATAGATAGATAGATAGATAGATAGATAGATAGATAGATAGATAGATAGATAGATAGATAGATAGATAGATAGATAGATAGATAGATAGATAGATAGATAGATAGATAGATAGATAGATAGATAGATAGATAGATAGATAGATAGATAGATAGATAGATAGATAGATAGATAGATAGATAGATGGCAATCAGAGGTTTTTCCAAGGAGAGTGCCTGGTTTGTGCAGTTCCCTGTCCAGACAGAAGTACTTGGCCCCCAAATTGTTATCCTGTTGGTACCAAGCAAAGCCATCTCAACTGTGCCAACTTCTTAATGATTTATTTTCAGCTTTTAATTTATTATAATTAATTTATTGTGTTTATTCCAATTTTGTAAAATAAAAACATGTAAGCTTTGATATATGCAACTTTTAAAGAACTAGAAATAGATATAAACAAACAAATGGCTAGTTAGATCCTCAAACAATAAAAAAGAATAAGAGATGTATGCAAGTTCACCTTATGATTTCAGAGTCTGCCCTCAACTTTCTTAGCTTCACGATGACTGGAAGGAATGCTGGTGGAAATTCTGTGTTTATGTTTAAAAGGGTATGGCTTTCAGGTCAGATTTAAGTGCTAATTTATCAAGATGTTACCCTCTTTTTAAAGTAACTTAGCCAATTTCCGAAAGGCAAGTCACTCACTAAAAACATGAAAACATGTGACAACACTGATAATCAAAGCCTTTATGGGAATTTTAAAGTAGTACCAGACAGATGGCTTCCCTGTCCTCTTCAGTGAGTGAATATCTCTCTCTCTCTCTCTCTCTCTCTCTCTCTCTGTGTGTGTGTGTGTGTGTGTGTACAGAAACCCAACTTGTTCTTTGTGTTACTGCCAATATATTAGTGCTTCTTTGTGTCTACATTATTAGAGCAAATTCTGCCTATTTTCCATCCTAGAAAATGAACCTTAGGACATGAGGTGATAGAAAGTCAGATCCCAGAGCGGAGTTCCCAAGCTCCACACAGGGATTCCACCATGAGCCCAATGACATCAGAGGACATGATCCCACCTGTCCCACCATACTGTGTTCTAAAACAGAGTCATATTTGCTTGTACTGCTCTTCTTTTCTTTTAAAAAGGTATCCTCAAAAGATGCAGTGCACTCCTGTTAATCTTATAGAAAATGGGGGGGGCAGCTCATGTATTTACATGAATGGCCTTTGGATATAAGCATTACAGACAGCGTCCCTTCGTGGTCCTTGGAAAGCTTGCATTGTTTTACCTTCACTGTATTGAATTTCCAGCTAAAACAAAATGTGGGCAGAGATGATCAGCTATTAAGTACACAAAGTCTCATCCAAGGATGTCCTGTAAGTATTTGATTTGTCTCCCTGAAGAATGGACAGCTGTGTCCTTCCAGAGATTGTTGGGCTGCAATTTCCATTATCCTTCACATTGATGGTGATGGCCAAAGCAGCTAGGAGATGCAGTCTAAGAACAGTTGGAAGGGCCACAGATTGGTCTCTGTTAAATGTAGTGCAAAAAAAATGTATCCTTTATGTGTAATCAAGGCAAGAGCTGGCCCAAGAGTGAATTGTGTTTGTGTATATCCATTAATAAATAGGGAGAAAAAATCCATTCACTGAAGATCACATTTGTTTACAGGAAAAGTTGGTGTAAGTCAAGAGCACATAGTACAAGATACACACAGCTGATGCATACCAAAAGCAAACAGTTTTTAGCAGCTGATTCTAAGGAATGGAATGATGTACCACATGCAAGTCTGTGAAAATTGTATGAAAGGCAGAGAAACTACTAGGGCAAAGGGTGCTTTAATGTGCCTTACTGCAGTAAAGTGATACAGGGAGGCTGGAGGAAAAATGATGAATGAGAAACTGAAGTCACTTGAAGTGCCTTTTAAAGGCAGAATGTGTCAGTCATACTAAGAGGACTGAAAGATATTGGATATTTATGCTTGCATACTGAACCAACAATCCTGTATACACTTTCTGGAAGAAAGCCCCATTGAACAGAGGCACTTATTTGTGAGTAAACATGCATAGGAACATGCTGCATGCAATCCTAGGTAGTAGGTTAAAAAATAACTATAAAAAGCCGTCATATTTCTTAAAGAGGTTAGTGGTGGATTCAGGTTTGGGAAGACTGAAAACCACAATCAAAGACACATTTCTGTTTTATTTATTTTAGAATAATCAGCACTTGTATGTAGTCAGGCTATGATAGTCTTGTGAGAATGTATTGGTTTGCAGTTCTGTGCAACAAGTCTTAATTGCACAGTATTTTTGAACTTATGATTTAGAGAGAACATGCATTTATAGAATTGTCAAAAACACATAACCTTTCTCTTTGTGTTCTAAAGTCTTTAGAAGACTGATTACTGCATATCAGCAATCAAGTATAAACTGTACCCCAAAAAATCAACCTTGGTCTGCCTAATGTTTAAAAAATTCATATTTAATGTTTAATTTACAGCACTTATTGAAGGCCAATAGGTACCTAATAAGGACGCAACAAGTAGTTCAGCTAAACTGCTGCTCTGAAAGAGTCAGTATGCCATACAGGTAAATGGATCAATGCAAATATAAAGTAAGCAAAATTAGGAGTGGCTTTAGAAGAATCTGTTTTTCAGGGTTTGGTTTTTGTAGCCATAAATTGACATCATTGTTGAATTGTTTCCTTATGAATTTTTCACAAATGTTGAAGGGTATGCAACCCATTTAGTGGTCATTTGTAGAAGCATATATTTCCACAGCTACAAATAAGCAGAAAGAAAAAGTCTAAACTTTGGGCTGGGACAGTTTATAGTTCAGAGGTGGGCAAAATGCAGTCCTTCAGATGGTGTTTAACCGCAGCTCCCATCCAGTCTCACCAGGATAACCAATGGTAAGGAATGTTGGGAGTTTCAATTTAACAACATATGGAGAGGCACACTGCCCACCGTGCTCTAGTTAATGGCCTTGATCCCCGAGGACAGATGTGCATATCACAGAAACCCCTTCCTTTTAATGCCTGAAAGTTAAAAGATTAACTTCAACAGTAGCAGGAAATAAGATTGTCTTAAGTACAATGTTTTTGTTCATAAATCTTCTGCTAAATCATTTACAATAAATGTACTCTATTTTTCCCCGTGTATAATATGCCCCCATGTATAAGACGCCACCTTTCTAACCCAAAATTTCTTTATAAGAAATTGGAGGGGGAAGGCAGGGCGCTTTGATTCCAGCTTTCCTCCTCCACATTCTGGGGAAGAAAATGCTTTTCTCCTCCACTTTCTTTGCAAAAAGCTGCTTTCCCCCTTGCAAAAAGTGGAGGGGGAAATCAGCTTTTTGCAAAGAAAGTGGAGGGGGAAAGCAGCTTTTCTGTAAAGAGAGTGGAGGGGGAAAGCAATTCCTTCTTTTCCCCTCCACTTTCTTGTGAGGAGAGTGCTTTCCCCCTCCACTTTCTTTGCAAAACCCTGCTTTTCCCCTCCACTATTTGCGAGTGGGAAAGCAGCTTTTTGCAAAGAAAATGGAAGGGGAAAGAAGGAATAGCTTTTCCCCTCCACTTTCTTCTGAGGAAAGTGCTTTTCTCTTCCACTTTTTGCAAAGAAAGTGGAGGGGTGCTTTCCCCCTCCACTTCCTTTGCAAAAAGTGGAAGGGGAAAGCAGGGATCAAAGCGCTTTGATCCCTCCCTCCCTACTACCGTGTATAAAACGACCCTCAATTTTTCCTCTAATTATTTTAGGGAAAAGTGTCATTTTATACAGGGAAAAATATGGTACACTCAATGCTGATAAGTTAACCTCCACAGCACCTGTGCTAATTTCTCACAAGTCTTGTATTAACAATATTGTATTTTGGCTGATCTTTTGCTTTCATTTTTTACAGGTTATATGAACACACCCATGATCTGACCCTTTTCCTTTTCAATGATATACTTGTAATCTCACTATGCAGCATCTCTTACAAGCCTTTTGAACGGATCCCAAAAACTACTCACCATTTTTTGGCAGCTGTGAAACTTCATCAACTCCTTGTAGAAGATATTCCAGATTCCAAATGTTCGTTTTTCATTGTCCTAATGCAATATAAATATTTCATGATACACACGCCTCCTGTATCTGAATGGCTAAAAGAGGTGTTCTAATCCAAACATTGTCTACAGATTAGCTTTTTAAAATATCATTGCCTTAAAAAGGACCAAAATGCAACATTAAATATCTCATTCATGTGAGAATTAAAATATTTTAAACTAGTTGTTGCCAATCTTGGATCCCTAGATGTTGTTAGACTACAGATTCCAGACAAATGTTGGCCATCCTGGGGGTGGAGCTTCTGGTCCAACCACAAAATCCAGTAAAATATGGGAGCCCAAAGAGAATTGGAGAGTCACTGTTCCAAAATGACATGGATATGTAGAATTGCTAACACACTTCTGTGGAATGGTAGCCATAATATTTTGACTGAAAGTGTTCTCAACATAGTGGAATACAAGGTGAAATGGTAAATAAACATCTAAAAATGTCTTTATGACTTCATGTTCGGCATGTGTGATGATGAGTATTCTGGAGCTCTGCCCTTTGTTAAATTAATTTACATTAATGGGCAGAAACAGGGTTCATTTTAAATCTGGCCTTTAACAAAGATGGTGGGGATAACTTTTGTTACTCCCCATGGATGACGGGGAAATAGAATCAGACAAGCGGACCCTGCCTCCATATGTCAGGGTGCCCCTTTCAACTATACCTTGTTCACATTATGGCCACATGTGGAAGTCCACAACTGCGCAGCTCTTAACTTCAGAACTGATTGTGTAATGGGAGTGTTATGTGCTAGAGTTTTCGTAGATGCAAATCTGTCATCTCTCATATCTAGAGGCAGAATTTGTCTGCAGAAGTCAAGGGTGGGACATGTGTGGCTCCTCAGATGTTGTTGGATTTTAACTCTTATCAGGCCTAGCCAGTGCAGCCAATGGTGAGGGATGGCGGGAGCTCCACATCCATCCTGTCCCAGGTATAGCCAGTTACTCATTTTGATTCAGTGCCCTATAACTCTTTTAAGAATGTGTAGCAACTAACAGTATTAAAAAGGATGATATGTGGTGAAAATGGGTGAGGTCAGGGGTGATGTGGTACCATTGAAAAAACTGGTTATTAGAGGTATAGGAAAGCCTTTTCACCAAATTAACATTCTTAAGCCTTATTTTCAGATTGCCATTTCTCTATATTTTAGAAAATCTGCATCACAATATCTGTATGAATATCAACTGTTCAGTTTTGGAAAAACATATTGTTGCCCCATCTTTGGCTGGGTTGATGGGAAGTCTTAACATTACCGCTGGCTCTATCATTAAGGCATGCAAATTTCCCATCCTGAATGTCAGTAACTATTTATTTTTGCAGATATCAAAAATGCCTTCTTTCTGCAAGGACCCAAGTGTCACTGGATTTGTTCTACAGAGGAAGATGACAAGTTCCCATGGCTTTCTGCACTTGAAAGAGCAATTAACTGCAGTCTTCAAGAGGACATATACTCTCCTTGAGATTTCCTACATTGGTTAATTAGTACTTCTATGGTCACAGATAGGTGTGACCATTTAATTAACCTTTGCTTAAAACAACTCCTTGTAAACAGCTGGCTTTAAGTAAAATCAAGAACCTCCCAAAACTACAGTAGTTACCTATCATTCAGTCAGTCACCAATGCAAGAATTTGATTTTATCATGATTCATAACAAGAACACATTCTGAACCTGCAGCTTTTCAAATTTGCTTTTGAAAAATACTTAAACAAAACTAGTCTTTCTCTCAACATTATCACTGTACTAACATCCATATTCTGCCCCACTATTGTGATAAGTGCTGAATTTGCAGTACTGTATATTGAAGTGTTGGCCACAGGTTGAAGATGAAAATCTATGCTATCCCTAACGCTGCATCTTGGGTCATGTTAAGGAGCGCTCGGCTCCTTTTAAAGAGAAAGGCAGGGTAAATATATTTTAATTAAATCAATCAATCTTAACAGCTGCAATGCTGGCTCCATAAAATAGCATAGTTGGAGACAGACTTTATATAGGCTACTAACAATCAGGAATGTGCAACACCACATTAGAGTGAGTTAGAGGCCTGTAAGAACACTGAATGGAACAGAGAGTTGATAAGAGTTTTAAAGTCAAAATAGAACTGATACAAATACAAGTGATTAGCAAGCTGTGATTAGCTTATCGAATATTAATCATATGTTAACTTCCCTGATCTAATAAAAGAGTTAAGTTTCAAAAACACACATGTCTCCTTGATTAAATGGTATTGAAGCAGCAATACCTGGTGTCAGCGAAGAAAGAAGAAGAGCGAGAACCTTGAGAAGGCCTGGGGGAATAGGGGCTTCAGAGGGGATCGCCACACTGTAATGCTGGCTCCATAAAATAGCATAGTTGGAGACAGACTTTATATAGGCTACTAACAAGCAGGAATGTGCAACACCACTTACGATGCTGCATTAAGTGTTTCTCTAATTCTTGCTGAAGATTGGGTGGTTTTACTTAAATTACAGAATCCACACCACTTCTAAGTAGTTGATGGGGGCATTAACTTGTTTCTTTACCATGGAAAGGTTATCTACAGTTAATCTTGCCTTCCTGGTGCTTACAGTTTCATCATACCATCAAATATATGCTTGTCCTGAAGCTTCATTGTAAACAATGATGTACATTTGTTCGGACATATTCCTTTTCCTGTCATGCATTATGTAGAAATGATTAATATGCAGTTGGACTTCTGTTAATGCATGTAGGTGCCAGTCTTCCAGATGATTACTCCTCAAATTGTTTAGTTGCTGTATAAGACAATGTGTCTGTTCTTTCCTAAACAGCAGAGTTTGCATCCAAATGTTAGAACTGAACAGAAATCTGCGACCCTAGACTAGAATGAAATTGATAGCTCAGTTTTAGACATTGAACACCGTAGTGCAGTCGGTGGTTGGGGTATTCTTAACAGAATGGACCACTGGGCACTCACTGTGAAGGCTCCTTCTGGATTGGGGCTTGGAAGATTGCCGGATAGGAATATGTTATTCCAACATCCATGACAAGGTAGGGATCACATCACCAAGAGTCTTTGGTTTTTGAGAAGCAGCTAGCTCCTCTCTTCTGCTTGTGTTTAAAGCCAAACAGTTGTGCAAACAGTTGCACTAGACTGTTAAGGAATGGAAGCACAGAGGATGGAAAAGGCATAAAAAAGAAATAAGGCAGGCACTCCACCCATCTGAGTAGGACAGCAACATGTATAAATATAAAGCAGAGGGGGGGAAATGTAACTGGTAATCAGGCTCAGGCTATTCTGTCTATACTAATATATTCATTTTTAGTACATTCTTGTTACCTGCATAGTTAAAGTGATGCCTGGCTGTCTGGATTAAGAGATTTATCAGACACCATTGTGGCATGTTCATCTGAATCATTTCAGTTATTTTCTTTGATTTAGTATACCTGAATATATGCTATAATATTCAGGTATTTGAATATACTGTATAATAGTTTTCCATTCAATATACCTGAATATTTGCTATTTCAGAAATGAAAATACCACTTTGCAAACCGTCTAGATTATATAATAGCAGACCAACTGGCATGATCTGAGATTTGATCAGTTAATTAATTGTAGAAAGAGCTGCAAACTGCCAATTTCATCAACTCTGGTATGGATTATGATTTGGTAATAGACAATGTATGACTATGAACATTTTTTTCAAATCCTTTATTGGCATCGAGATTATGGCAGCCAAATCAGATCTCTTAAATCTTAAGGGCAATGAAATTTGTAACCAACCTGAATCCACCAGCGCTTGTAGGAGGTAAACTCAGTTTGATCTGGATGTTGCTGTAACATTCTGGTGCATATTAACTATTATTGCAGCAAGTATTTTAAGATTAACATTTAGGTGGGAAATACAGTACATCTGTACATGCCTAGTATGAACTTTGGGAATGATAGCAATAATGACAAGAGAACTTGGGGAAGAACCTGCCTCAAAACGATTTTAATCTCTGCATATATATTGTACCATTCAACAGGAAAGCTGTCCAGGCCCAGGGGTTTTCCATGCCGAGGTTTCAGTAATTTTTCTAAACTCATCCATTTCTATGGGAATAGAAATGGGCTCCTTACCCTGTGCCTCAAACTCCAACTTAAAAAAAAATTGTTTAACTTTGTTTGTAAGGGCCCTAATTTTTTGTATACAAACTGAGAATAAAAATTTGAAATTCTAGAATCATATTCTTTGGTACAATATAAGGATTATTTTCTGCACTGTTAATTAATGAGATACAATTACAATTTTAATGCCATCTTAATCTATTTGTTAGCAATTAGCCAACTTTCTATTTGCCCAATATTTCTGTTGCTAATATACTAATGTGAATACTACTCCAGACAGCAATTCATATTACCACACTGAATTTGTGACTGACGTCTGTCAGGTCAGGGAGTTTAAGGCCTCAACCTCTCCCTTAAATGTTCTACAGAACCTTAAGAGATTTCCAGCTAAAAATCGAAAGCTTGTGTTTGTCTCAGCTGGCATTTATCCCAAAAAGGTTAATTCCAGAATGAAATCAGACCATCATTTATGATCATATGAAAAATACATTCTAACAGTGCAGGAGCTTAAAGCCTAAAGAAACAAAAGGCAGAGAATACATAACAGAATTCTTAAAAAATAAATATATATTAAAGAAAACTATTTTCTTAGCCTCTAAGCATATTAATAACAGAGAAAAAATAATTCTAAACGCTCACCCAGCCAAACCAGCTTGAAATCTATAGATGAAAATTCGTGATGATTGTACTGCCATTTTGTGTTGACAAGCTGAAAGTGACTATTCCTACCCTGGCTATCTTTTCTGGCCAATATTTATACACTTATTTTATTTATTTATTTATTTTATTGTCATTGTAAGTATATACACAGTATACCCATACAATGAAATTCACAGACACCCAGAGGCCAGACACATGCACACACATAAAATTCCCCAAACACTCCCCACCCACTAAAAAATCCCCCAATACTCCCCATCCACTAAAAGTCCCCACTAAAAATACAAACATCTACACCGCAGGCCAAGTAACACAGTCCAACTAACTATTCACTACTGGTGGTCTTTAAGCTCATTATTAAGTGCAATTATAGCTCTGGGATAAAAACTATTCAGAAAACATGTGGTCCGAATCTTAATTGTTCTATATCTTCTGCCAGACGGTAAGAGTTAAAAAAAAGTTATAAGCAGGATGGGAAGAGTCTCTCAGGATGCTGTGTGACTTCCTCAGACAGCGCGATGTGAAGATGTCATCCAGGGTTGGTAGCTGGAGCCCGATGATATTCTGCGCAATTTTAATGGTTCTCTGTAGAGCTTTTTTGTCCGCTACAGAGCTACTCCCAAACCATGCCAGAATGCCATAGGTTAGGACACTCTCAATGGTGCTACGATAGTAGGACAGAAGTAAATGCTGAGATAAATTTAACTTGCCGAGCATTCTCAGGAAATACAGCCTCTTCTGTGCCTTCTTCACTAGCATGTTGGCATTTATATTCCATGAGAGGTCCTCTGAGATGTAAGTGCCCAGAAATGTAAAACTACCAACTCTCTCCACTTCCTTGCCATTATGTACACTTATCTTCCCTCCACCAAGAACTACCGTATTTTTCGCACCAGAAGACGCACTTTCCCCCCACAAAACGGGGGGGTGAAAAATCTGTGCATCTTATGGAGCGAAGAAAACAGATATTTTCCTGTTTTCTTCTCCTAAAAAATTGGTGCGTCTTATGGAAAGGTGCGTCTTATGGAGTGAAAAATACGGTAACTTTCCTCTCTGCAGGGCCTGGAAATCCAAGGGCCTGATGTACAACCAGCAACAGGAACAGAAGAATAGGAATTTATATTGTTGTATCTATTATAACTCAGAATCTGGCAGAGTGCCACAAGGATGATAAACATCCTTATCTTGCAAAACCTGGAGGAAAAAAGACCTGAGACACAAAGAATCTGGTGCACCGAGGTCCTGGAAAACCAGAGTCCTCTACTGTAGAGTACACTTTAATTCTTTCCTTCCTTTCATCTTAAGCATGTTCAGCTCTAACAAATGTTATGGTTCAGTGACCTTGCTTGGCTGGAGAGCTGGCTTATTATTTTTCAATAATTTGACTTAATAAAATTTTAGCTATATTTTCTAAATTGTCTCTTAGAAATCATAGCATTGTAGAACTGAAAAAGTCCTCAAAGGTCATACAGTTCAGCCCCCTGCCAGCAGAGGAAATCCACAGCTAAAACATGACTGATACGCGGCCATCTAACTTCTGCTTAAAAATCTCCAGTGACAAATAATCTACCACCCACTGAGGCAGTCAGTTTCTTTTAATGTTGAATGGCTTTCAGGAAGTTATTCCTAATATTCAGTTGAAATCTCCTTTCTTATAACTTAAATCCATTATTTCCAGTGTGGCTGCAAAAAAAACCAAGAATACCCCGTCTACCACCTGATAGACCTTAAAATACTTGAAGATAGTTATTCACATTGCATCTTCAGCCTTTTCTTCTCCAGACTAAAGATGTCACATTTCCTCAGCTTTCACTCATAAGGTTTGCTTTCCTTACCTCTTAGCATTCTGGCTGACCTCCTCTGGACACAGTCCAGCTTCTTGATACTCTTGCATTTTAATATGCTGCTTATAATAAACACATGCTATGATCCTTCATACCTAGTTTACCTGTCATACCTAATTTACATGCACCCCACTCAATAGTATGAGGATGCATAATGTTCATTAGCTGTATAAAAATTCTGATGCTCAAGATACTGTGGAGGAATGAAGAATCAAAGAACTTGAGAGCAGAAAAATAAATGCCACAGATTGAGGAAGCATAGCATGAGAAGATGTTATCACTGCAAGATATTGACACAAATTAGAGACAAAAGAAACGAATGAATTCAACAAAAACAATTTTTGTAAACAAATACAAAGTACTGTATACTCTTGTGTGATGTAGAATGCTTCAACACATTATTGTTTGCTCTCTCACCATCACCGCCCACAGAGACTTGAATGCTATATAGGGGGAAAGTATTTGATTTTTTAGAAGGTAATAACCCTGAAGAACTGTTTTTTGGCCAGTCATCTAAAACAGACAGTGGCTCAACTTTCTTCTTACCTAGATTGTATTTGTTAGAACTGTTGGTTGTGGCTTGGGAAGAGACAGATCTGGAGGGTGTGGATTATTATCTAGTGCAAAACTAGGCCATCTTACAGCTTTTGTTGTCAAAAAAACTAGTGAGAAGGCTTTGGCAAGTGAAAGGAATAGGATATATCAGGTGGTATCAATTCATTTCTATTAGAAGACACTCTCTTGTTCTTTGATGTCAAAGAAATGTTATCTTTTGAAAAAGTACTACAGCTGAATTTCCTCTAAATTACCCATGGGGATTGAATCAATGTTCTAGTGCTTTAGCCATAATTATCTACAAACTATTATAATGGCCAAGATGGATCTAGATGCAGAAGTAAGTGTTGTGATCAACATCACATTTGGATTATTCATGCATCTAAGAAAGGCTGTGACAAGGTGGGGAAGATGATCACAGTGCTTGGGCAAGATTTTTTTCCTGCCTGACGATTTCTTGGTTAGGATGTTGATAGATTCTGTCTTCATAACTTTATATTGCACCTAGTCCTAGTGATTTATTTCTCCCAATTGCTTTAAGAGTGGATTTTACTTCACTATGTGAAGTTGTAGGTTGTTCTTTGAAGGGAATCTTTCATCCTTGCATCTCTTTTGTGCAATTCTTGTACTATTTTCATCTTCTGCTTAGCTGCTCTTGTTTTTCCTTTGCACTGACTAGAGTGTGCACTGATCAGAGGGAAAAACATAGACTGAGATTAGCCATCTTTTGAGACTCCTTGTAGTGGTAACAATCCAAATAGGACCTTCAAGACTTCTTTCAGGCAACTTAATTGTTCCATGCAGATAGGCAAAGATCTGAAGCATACGTTGGATTAAATATGGATAAAACAGAGTTAATGGCTCAACATATTTGCTATAGAAATGACAGCTCTGAAAAGGTTAATCTGGAGAAAAAGTGCTCCTAGTAGCCGCTAATGATAGCAGAGAAGCCTTCAAGTGTTTGTGTTGTTTTGGGATAAATTAGTATTACCAAAATGCCGTGGTACAAAGGAGGAGAGTTTAAGAAAGTGCTAGTTGCTTCACTAGAGAAAACGCCTTTCAGAGGAGCCTTCCTCCTTGTTTTATAGTCTGTACCATTTTGAGGGGCAGTCAGTTCCATCTGCTGAAATGCAGACCAGTTCAGGAACAAAGCCGATTCCTTGGTCAAGCAATTCTTGTGTCCTCCTATGCAATATGAATGCATAACCCATTTTACAGTCCTCCACATCCCATTCCCTACAAGTGTTATTACACCCTAGTAAAAGACAACCTAATTCTGTGCACCATTAAGTCATATTAAAAAGTTTCACTCAAATTAAAATATTGTGCTGTTTTATTGGTGTAAAAATCACACAATTGCTAGTTCTGATTCTGCTGAGATACATCCATGCACTTTAACATCTATGATCCCACAGCCAGAATAAGCCATTAAATAGAATATCTGCTGTTAGTCAGCATTAATGCAAATTTACATATGAGATCAAAAGGTGTGTATTATACAATATACAACAAATCCTAATACAGTACATCAACCTGAATAGCAGGATACACTCAGGAAAGTTTGTGTTAATAATGAAGCCTGTCCAGAAGCCAGAAGAATAAGGCTTGAAGACATAGGAAACACAGTAACCCAACCCTTTAAAGAACAAAAATAGGTCTGGGAGAAGGGGCAGAGGAGAGGCTGGGAAAGAAGAGCTGAGGTACTGACACATTTCTTGACTGTAGGGTATGTTACAGTGAAGTCTGGTGGATGTGCCAGTTAATTGAGAGTAATGTGCAAAGCATGCAACTACAGGTGGTATTCAGGAGACGTTTGTGACTGAGATCAACTCTTAGTCCTTTCACAGAAGGGATGCACTTATGTGCATGCTGCAGAATTCAGGTCATGATTGGAAACACTTTAACAACCGTCAAGCTGTGGTCACATATGAAACACAAGGAAAGTACAGCCAAATTTATTTGGTATGGCAAGGTAATGAAATAATGTATGTGGCACTTAGAAGAAGTGTTACTCAAGATGGT
Organism: Pogona vitticeps; assembly: GCF_051106095.1. Taxonomy (NCBI): domain Eukaryota; kingdom Metazoa; phylum Chordata; class Lepidosauria; order Squamata; family Agamidae; genus Pogona; species Pogona vitticeps. Next base: position 80,170,292 of record NC_135783.1, on the reverse strand, counting down.
CTCCAATTATAGATGCCTTGCAAGGCTACAAAATGTGGTTTGGAAATCGCTGATGACCACAGCTGTAAATCTTCGCTTACACAACCAGATGTTGTTTAACAGGCATTCATGATAGATAAATGTGCTTCTGTGTTCAAGGTAGATATCCACTTGCATATCTTGGATGTTTTTATTCATGATCTAGAAAATCCATCAGGTAATCAATGCCATTTGGGGATATTATAGGCCACTGAAGTTGTATAAACCTTGCTCTAACTTAAAAATTGTGTCCTTCCCCAAAATGGGAAGGTTGGCAGTGCCGCTATATAGAACATTCAAGGAAACACTTATTCCATTCTTGGTATTAAAATTATAAAAGTTACTTAAATACAACTGTGGACAGAGAACAAAACAATCACAAAAAATGTTAAGAGTGCACTGAGCTGAACATACGGGTTTTTAATTAGGCCTTTTACCCAATTTCCCCTTTCAGAGTTAATTAGTTCACAGTTAACGGCAATTGGCTTATAAGTGAGAGAAGGGTCGAAGCTGTTCCAGTTGAACCTCCAGTGAAATTCTCTCTTCAAGAACATCCTGGAAAAAATAGATTTACCAGTTATATACCACAAATGAAAGTCACAACATAACATTCGAAACATTTTAAAAATCCCTTTTAGTTGCAATGATAACAGTGTATCTTTATAGTGAGCTAACATTAAAGTTTGTAATACAGTATGCATATAAGTAGGCCGTTACATTCTAGAGCGGGGTGGGGAAAGCGTGAGCCTGAGACCAAATGCTGCTCCCCTGATTTTGTTTTTGCAGACCCTATCATCCCCAGGACACCCCTTTTGCTGGAAGAAATTGTGAACTGCAGCTATTGGAAGCCTCCAGGCATGATGGTTTGCCTTCAAAGTATGTCAAAGCCCTCCAATCATTAATGCATATACTTATATCTCCAGAGTGGTAGAATTTACCAGATGGGCGGGATATAAATCAATCAAACAAACTGAAAGTGGATTTTTATAGCCACTGTCATTTTCTGCATTTTGGGTGTCTCTTTCAACCTCAGAGGGCCTTTGACCTGCCAGTTATTCATACTTGTCCTAGATCCTATATAATTATATTATATAAGCCACCCTGAAGATACCTCTGGGGAGAAATAAAATACTTCTTTTTTCCTGATGGAAAAAAGACACAGAACACCATGGAGTTTTTTTTTATGAATGAGATAAGAGATCTAAAATAGTAAGACACCTTGTATGTATCAGCACCCAGCTGATGCTATATGAAGGAAGCAGCAGAATATATATATATATATATATAAAAGACAAAAACATCTGTGTTGAAAACTGATGTTAAAGCTGAGCAAGGTACTAAAGGCTGGTTTCCGAAGAAAAATGCAGGCTTGTACGTTGTCAGGGCACCAGCTCCTTTAATGTCTTGTCAAACTATTACTTACCTTTAACTGCTGCTGCAATTCACTATTCAATCTGGCCAAAACAGTATTGGTCTCCTTATTGCGCCTGATTGATGCCTGAATAGCCTTCTTGTCTTTTCCTACCGATCTGAGGGAATATTTCATGAAAGAGCTTTCAGAAATTGCCAAGTTGTTAGAAAATTAATTATTGTTCAATGCCTTAGCTCTCATTAATGTATTCAGTTGCACTGTTGTAAAAATAACAATGAATTTCATAGTTGTGCCATTCTGTCTAATCTTTAGGCACCCTCAACAGAGCTGCACTCAAAGCTTGCATTCCACTAATGAGAAAAGGCCCAACTGTTGTGCAAAATAAAAAAGGTATGAATTTTCAAAGCTGTTGGTAGTCAAGATAAAACTGCCTTTTGTGTTCATGCAGTTCTTTGGCTTGTAGCCTTTTTGTTTTCCTCAGTAACTACTCAGAATCCTTAAGCATGTTTCTTGAAAGCCTGCTGAAGCTGAATTTCCCTGTCATAAATAATGGCTGCCTATATAATGAGCAAACAGCTTATACCTAGAGTTCTGTATTTCTCTCTGCCACACTATACAATACAAACAGAGTAAAGCACCAATATTCAACTTACATACAGCAGATATACATCCATTTACATAATCTATTTGATTTCCAGCATTTAGGTTTTGCCAAAGAATTATTTTTCAACTGGGCCAGGTTGTGAAGCAAAGGGAGAGGAAAATGTACAGTAATTAGCATAGTAACAATTGCATTTTGGAAGTAGGAAGAGCTGTATATCTCATTAAAAACATACTCTTAGCCCACAGAGAAAGCCCACTTCATTTACTTTGGGTTTCTTACAGGGTTTTCAGAATAACACATTTTCCTACTTAGTGAATAGCTTTATAATGTGTATGTAAGCCCTGCTTACAATGAATTTTGATAGAATAAATTATAATTAAAATTAGATGGTTGATATTATTACAATCTAGCAAACAATCTGTAAAGATTGTTACCAGTTTCTACATAATAGTTTACATTTCTCTGCCAAGGAGTCTTTGTTTCTGTGTTTAGGAGTCAAGGTTGCTTACATTCTTTTTATTTAACAACTCAACAATTCAATTATCACAGAATATTTGCATTTCTCTTTAATGCAATCTAATAGATATTTTGGTATTAAAAGTGAAAATGTCTCGGTATCAGAAGTAGACATACACATCTTGGGTTACCTAGGAATAGATGGCTGTGAAGCAAGAACAGCAGCTATGACACCTGTTTTCTGTGTATGTTCCTCAGCTTCAGGTCTCAGCTCATCCTCTGATTTTGGCCTTCTTCGTATAGGCTTCGGTGGTGGTGCTAGAGGGGTAGTGCCTTTGCCCTGAAAGAATAAGGAGAGCTGACTGATACATACTTAAGCAAGCTTCTTCAGTCCTCAGAACCAACCTTAGAATGAACTAAGTATTAGTTTAAATTTTTACTAGCAGTTAGTTATAAACAGCAATCTCTGTGAACCTGGACTTGAGAATGTGAATGAGCTGATGACCTCCTACTCTTTCTCTTTGGAGAACAATTCTGATCATGGAATTCAGAAGAAGTATTCCATCCAGTGTGCTTTATGGTCAAATCTTCCCTGTCTCAGAGATTGCTACTCAATGCCGGGATAGTTCCAGGGAGATATGAAAATACACAGGAAAAGGGTAATCTTTCCTATATCGTCAATCCATTGCAGGAGACCTTAAATTTCTATATGCTGACAATCATATTGGTGACAGGTCTACTGATTTAGTGCTGAACCAGACATCTCTATCTCCATCTGGAATTGATGTTACAATGTGAATGGATCAATCTCTGTCTCTTTTAAAATGCTGAGGTGGTATCTGTTTCAAGAAGCGAGGAAGAGTCGATGGAACCAATGGTGAAATTTGAACATTTGGCAATTCTCCTTCCAATAGTGAGCCAAGGCATAGTACTTCATCTGCATTCTGAGATGCCATAGATGGCAATGTTGGAATATATAAATGCAACCCAGCATGTATGTATGGTCATATAAATATGATTGAGTTGTGCAATTTACATATTAGAACTTCTGTAATCAATCAGATTCTGTCTGATGTTAGCCAATAGGTGTTAACTGCTGGATAAAGAGAAAAATATGTAGTCTTGTTATTTAATTAGAAGTCTGCTTGTACTGTTGCTCTGATAACTCTGCTATGTCTGTTAAAGGTAATATGAAACTATTACATGTCTGTCAAGCACAAGTCTGTACCAAGCCAAATGTTTCAAGTGCTGTTAGTTTATTCTACATATAGGTAAGTTTTACAGTAAACCTTCTTAAAAGTTTGGCCAAGACTAAGTGAGTATTATTTCAATATACAAGGGAATATACCATTCATGTCCTCTGTGGTTTTTTTATACTATGACTGAACCATTGTGTACAGTGGTGCCTCGCTTGACGATGTTAATTCGTTCCGGCGAAATCGCTGTACAGCTAAAACATCGTCAAACGAAATAAAAAGCCCATTGAAATGCATTAAAACCCAGTTAATGCGTTCCAATGGGCTGAAAACTCACTGTCCAGCAAAGATCCTCCATAGGGGTGGCCATTTTCCATCCCTGTGCAGAGATGAATCTGGCCCTAAGCACAGCAGGGGGCCATTTTCTTCAGCCTGTGGCCATTTTGAAACCCGATGATCAGCTGTTTTTGATTGTCATAAAGCAAAAATTGGTTCCCGAAGCAGGGAACCGATCATCGCTAAGCGAAATTCCCCCATTTACACCATTGTTTTGCAATTGCAATTGCGATCACAAAAACCTCATCGTAAAGCAATTTCCTCGTTAAGCGAGGCAATCATTAAGCGGGGCACGACTGTACAAATGCTCAATACATTCCAACAGATAACACTGAGGGCAAGTGAAAACGAATGCTCTTCAATACATCAGGTGTTGATATCAATGTAGATGCCTAGGTAACCAATGATGCTGGTTTTGAAACTCAAGGTTAATCAGACTTGTTTTGTTTCTTAGCAGTCTTGGCACAGTCTCTGAGTCGCTATAGCTTTTCTTAGATTTTGAAGATAACTTAGGTTTTGAGAAAGCCTTCTGATTGCTCTGAGTCTCATAAATTGGGCCAGGTTGTGAATCACTCCAAGGGGGCTTGCAATTTACTCAAACTGATATTAGGTTGCATAACAGAAGATGATCTAAAGCCTGCTTGTTGGTCAACAGAGTCCACTTTCTGAAGGGATTTTTGCCCAAAGAATTTAAGCCATGATGGACTGTTTTTCAATGAAACTTTCGTAAAGGCCTAGCAGATAGAACAATTTTGAGATAAATGAGGTTTCCCCCTAAACAGGACAGACACGAGTGGTGGTTGCTATTAGTCCCACAGTCAGTGTGTTTATAAAACAGTGTCACAGGGGCCATATATTCTAACAGGAAAAGTATTGGGAAAGGTAAGAAGTGTGTGTGTGTGCTGGGGGAGGAATGGCAAAAACTGGGGAATACTGACTCTTCTTTTTAAAGGTTTATAATAACAGGAATGTAAGAATGGGAGGAAAACAATGGAAAGATAAGGTAGGTAACAATAAGACAAGGTTAGAAGTTTACAGTCTGAAACACTCTCGCAGATGTGTCATTCACACAGTGAACAGAGAGAGACTGGGCCGTTCGTGGCTTGGAGTATGCACATAGCATATTGGGAAAGGGAAAATCTTTTAATTTTCAGATGTGCATTCTGGAACATTCTGACCAGGCTTTTGAGCAGGCACAGTAATCTGACTATGTGATTCATGGAGACCATGCAGAAGAACACAATTGTTAAACCATCACTATGACAACTTGCACTTAAAGTGGTTTTGGTCTGTTAAACCAGCAGCTTCTTCACAGCAGAAAGCCCAGAAAGAACAGCACTCTAATAGCTGCTGTTTCCTTTAATAATTGGAAACAGGGTTATGGTTATTCTCATTCTCCTATACAGAAATACTTCTACATGCTAGGTGAAATCCAGTAGGTGTAACTGCACCCATAAATGAATGGAAACTCTGTAAAATGGGGTGCTTTTAATATTAGTAAATTGCCACCAGCCATCCACCAGCAATTTTCCAGTGTTAATTACCCTATCCCCATCCACAGTCCCCCAAAATCTTCCCTAGGTAAAAAGGGATTCCTAGGGAGCCTTAAAACATGAAATAGGGGGAGGGAATAGGAAGCTTAAAAATACATTCATAGAAGGACTGATGCTACTGGTCGATGATACTGCCACCATTTATGCCTGGCGGAGCTGTGCGACAGGACTTCAGATAACTGCTCAACTTATACCACATACTATAGTAAGCATTGTTTCTCAAGTCTGTCTAATTATATAAAATTTTCTGTTTAAGAGGAATGACTTGCATTTTCAGTGATATCTGTAGCACTACCAAGGCATATGTAATACAAGTCCACTTGAAAAGACACACAGTTGCATAATTTACATACCGCATTCGCAGGAGTACTAGAAACTGCTTTATCTTCAACTCTTCCATCTGCTTTGGCAACTCTAAGAGATCCCGTGGAATCAGAAGATTTTTCTACCTAGAGAGAAACAACTCAGGAATGCACCATGGAGACAGGTAATGATCCAGAGACTTTAGGTTTGCTGAAAACTGACCTTAGACATTTACAGCTAAAACTAAATGCATACTTCAAAATCCTGAAGTTAACTAGATGAAAATGGACAGAAAATGAAGCGGGCAGAATCCAGAGCCCAGGCAGACAACCAGTTAGGTCCTTTTCTTGATAAAGCAAATCTAAATACTACTATCACATATACCAGTTACATTTATTTAACAAATGTACATATTGTATCTTTACAGAACTACTAGGGCAATTTAGAAAAAGAAAGCAAAATGAATATACAAGGGAAAAGACTATTCAATGGTTTCCAAATTTTAGTCTCTTGATGTTGATGGATTTCACCTCCCAGAAGCCCCAGTCATCATGGCTAGTGGTCAGTGATTCTGAGACTTATAGCCCAATACTACCTGGAGGCACAAATTTGGGAACTAACGTAATCAACTGGAGAAAACATTTAAAATCTGCCTAAGTGAGCTAGTTTACAAATAATGTACTACTGCAATGCAGTCTATATGAGGCCCTCCTAAAAATGCATTCACAAACCAAAAGCTGATGTAAAATCCATTAGCCAGGGGTTCAGTGTGAAGCACAGACTTTTACTGTTTTTATTCCATCTTCATTGATTTCTAGTTTATTTCTGATCTCCATTTAAAGTGCTGGCAGTTGCCTTTAAAACAATGTGTTACTCTTTCCAAAGTAGTGCCATCCAGGTGTTTTAGGCTACAACACTCAAAATCCCAGAACACTGACCATGCTGGCTGGCCATGAACAGAGTTGCTCCACAATATCTGGGGGATGCCTGTGTGGGAAAGGCAGGGGCCCATGATTTTAGCACTGGGATTGATGTTTCTTTTTCTTTTTGCCAATCCCTTACTTAAGCCGCCATTGCCATCTAAGTGTTTCACTGTTTTTCACATTTTCCGCTGGCGATTATACTTTAAATAAAGGGCAAAATTCTTTTGCATAAAGTTATGCTGGTGTAAAATGGTACTGGTGCTATAAATAATCAATTTAAACTAAATGGAAGTTTCCTATCTTCCCTCTACCTTCACTTTCCAAGGTTCCCGGTGGCTCTCTTTTGCCATGGGGAATCCTCTGGGAGTCTTAGGATGCTAAAAGGGATGGTTTAATAGTAGAAAATCACTGCCAGATCATCCAATGTTTTTAGTATTAAGTGAATTTGTATTATCACTTTAACTAGCACAACAGCAGTCAAAAGTCACTTGCTTGTAATGCAGTATAGAGTATGTAATGAATGCACATGCTAACCTGCAAAACCTCTGGGCGTTTCTCAACTTCTTCATCTTCCTCTTCATTTACACTTGATGCAGCAAAAACCTCAAAATGGCTAAAATCTGCAAAATTTGGTTGTTCTGGTATTTGTTGAGGTGAGGTACTGGTATGAGCTATTATACCTTCAGCTTCTGCTGGGCGATGAACATGACCCCCTGCCTACAGTAAAAAAGAAGAAAATTTAATTCAGTAGTTCTTAAATTTAACAATATAAGACCTTAGTCAAGAAATTTAACTTGCTTGAATGATAAACAAGAAAATATGATTTTCCCAACAGAAAATGTGATATTGAATGACTTACACTGACAAGGTTATTATATTAATTAATATTTGAATATACTTGGAATTAGACTACCATTTGGAGAAAGGAAGACATTTTGAATAATTCACAAACTAGCGAGTGGGACATGCTGATTTTGTCAAAGTTCTTCTTTTCTATATAAAACACATTAAAAAGCTTGAATAAAATGCACTGGCCAGAATCCATGGGTTATTTACACCAGCTTTAAATGTAATAGCAATGTTCAATTAATGCCAAACACTGCTTATACAGGTTCATAATAGATGTAGCTGACTATATGGTTTAGTGTATTCTTATGTCAAGAACATGTGTGTTCCATGATCCCCAAGTGTTTTCCCAGATTGCCAATTCTGTTTTAAGTTTGCATGTTAGAAACTGATAGCAATAAGTTGCATTCACATATTCACACACACAGAGATCATCAAGTGTACACACTTCAATACACTTTCGTATACCTGCACCACTGTTCAAGACTAGGCAAGAAACATGCTATTCATCATCTTCTGTCAAACACAGGCCAACACACTTTCACTTCCATGGTGCATTTAATTTAGTACATATTTACTACATTCACATCTCACTTTTCCCACCAGCTAAATTCACATCAGTACTCAGGTCAGTGTCACAGACAAAATAGTGGACCTGTATAATGGAGACCAAGGTTCAAATTATGCTTGTTCAGCAGTAATACAGTGGTACCTCGACTTACGAACTTAATCCGTTTTGGAATGACGTTCGTACATCGAAGTTCGTAAGTCGAAGTACCATTTCCCACTGAAATGCCATTTCAAAAGGCAAAAAGGCAGGGGGAAAGGCCTGGAAATTCGAATTTCCCGGGCACAAGACCCATATGTGTGAATTCAAAGAAGCTCAACACCAGCTAGGCCATAACCTCAACACGAGCTCAACTGCACTTTAGGAGTATAGACAAGAATGCCACAAAAACCATGGCATTCATTTGTAATTTTGAATAAAAATCAAAGTGTACCTGTGATGGTTGAGGTCTTGGAGGCACTGCGGGGGGATATGTAATCACTCCAGCCTGCTGCTGACCTACATAATTTTTAAGATTCAGATGAGTAGAGTTAATATGACTTCTGAGTTTTCAAATATGCAACCTATACTAAAGCACAAATGTCTACCCTATTCTTAAAACAGCCTGGATACAGGCTACTGATCAGGACTATGTATTTTCAATTCTGTCTTCAGTCTATGAGACATAAAACAGTATATTCAAAACACTGAGCCTTAAAGCAAGATTCTCTGCTCATAATCTAGACAACAGAGGCTGCAATCCTATACACACTTACTAGGGAGTAAACCCCCACTGAACTCAATGGGACATCTTTATAAATATCCCTGACTCCGCTGAGACTCCACCACCTTAAACACACAAGAAAAAAATAAGTAAATGCTTGCAGAACAGACTGTTCCAGATGAGACCAGCAAACAAAACAAGTCACACTCTATAGCACATTTCCTCACCCAGCAGCTGCCAGATGTACTGACCTATCATCCTTGGCCTGCACACCAATACAGGCTAGGAATGATGAGGTTGTACGCCAACACATCTGAGACACACCAGGTTGAGGGCCACTGCTCTACAGAAAGTATTGTATTTAATATAATTTGTAAGCCACCTTTCTTCTGATTAGGGGACTCATGGAGGCTCACAACATTAAGACAATTAGAATTAAAAACACAGTAAATTATCTATAAAATGAATTTCTCAAACTGCTTCATCAGTAAAAGCAATCAAAACCATTCTAAACAGGCAGGTGGACTATACAATTGGACTGTGAAATAAAGTCATAGGTGCCGTTTCTGCTATAAAAACAAACCAACATGCAAAACAGATAAATATACTAAAACTCTCTGACCAATCTGCACATATAACATTTTATGTTGAAAAGTTTGGTAATAGTGCTACAATTTTTATAAGTTTTCAAAAAGAGTAACCCATTCAGCCTTACCATCAGCTCAAACTGTAATAGTATAGTACAATGTTACTATATGGCTATATGGCTAATTATTTCACTAGGTGTTTTAAAGCATGATTTAAGTGCTTAAGTCCTAAACTTACATATTTAGGAGTAAATCCTACTGCAGCCCAAGAACTGGGTAAACAAGATTAGAAATGTTCAGTAATTACATAGGTTCTTCATTAACATTATCCATAATTAAGCCTTTTACCCCATAATGTCCTCTGCAAAGTCCAGAATTTACAAATAGGGAGGGGTGGGGGAGAGGATGCAAAACTTAACCACAAAATCTGTAGTTCAAGAAAAGCAAAGTATTTTTAATCCCAGAAAAGTAGCTATGTTTGCCCACTGTATCAAAAACAGTCCTGTAAGATTCAGGAAGCTGTATTTGGCACAGACCAAACTTACTCTAACAGTCATCCAGTGTTCTAGTTGATGTGGAGATACAGTTCTGGAAATTCTTGAAGAAAAATTATTTTAACTCTTATGTGTCAAAACAGTGCACAAATTTATGAACAAATATTCATTAAACATTGCACTAAATTGACTTAGAAATCCTAACACAAGAATTTGAACTATACCTACCTGGAGTAATTGTGAAAGTCCTGTTCATGTCTAATGATGATGATCGGGAATGTGAGGGATGAGGCCTTGGTGGTGGTGGTGGTGGAGGTGCACTATCTGGAGATGTCCCTGAATGTGACCTGAAAAACAATGGATCTACAGAAATTCTATTGCAAACTGTAACTAGCAAACCCTAAGACAACCGAAAAGCATTATTTTGAAAATGCCTGCATACCAAGACTAAAATCAATTAGACAGGGAAAATTATCTTGCTTAAAATACAGGGAGTATTTTTCATGGATCTATTATGCAGAACATGGAAAAGGACAGTGTTTTCTTTTCAGAGAACACAAAGAGCAGTGAGAAAGCCTTTTTCATTAACTAGTTTGAATACTGAATGCATGAAAATAATTATGGACTATCAGCTCCTCCTTTTGAATTCTGGGCCTTTTTGATGTGCTGTTATTACGTTACAATCTTTGTCGACCACATGTGGATCACTTATTTTACTTTAGGGTTGTATGTTGCTCCCTGTTTTTGAGGCTGCACCATGGATGATTCTACTGGCTGGGAATTATGAAAATTGTAGACCAACATCTTTAGAAATACCATGTTTCGGAAAGTTGCACTGAAGATTACAAAAGAAATAGATGGAGTGACAGAACATCTCTACTCGGCCTGCTAAGAGACCAGCTACATTAGGCATCTTCCTCAAATGTTATCTATTCAAAGCCCTCCCATCAGGGTACAGCAGAGGGCAAAATGGAACCACACAGCTATTCTATCGCCTCTGGAGCAGGTTCCTTATCACCTTTATTTCAAGTCATTGTGAATGATACCATTCACAATAAGAATTTTCTGTCTTTAAGAACTGGTGCCTAAATTTGCTTCCCTACCTCTTCCCTCACTATCCCTGTGTTGTGTTTGTTAAATTATCAGCCTATGGACAGGGACTCTCTTGTTTGGTATTATCTTATGTGTGCTGCTCTGTTAGCCTTTTTGGCTAAAGCACAGGGCAAAAATGTTTTTGAATCTGAGGAACAAGGAGTGTTCTGGCCCTTCAGATATTGTTGGACTGAATTCCCAACATCCTTCACCATAGGTTAAGTTGGTTAGAACATCTGGAAGGTTCAGAACATTCAGAGGACCATAAAGTCTCCTGACTTTAAATAAATAGCATGTAGGTCTTCTGGTAGCAAATGCCATTTGCAAGGGTACTTAAATATGGTAAGGATAGAACTATAAAGGCCACTGCAGTTTAGACAGAAGACACCACAGGTATGTTTTTTGTGTAACAAAACTGATCAATAATATGAATGATAGCAACACAGGAACGTAACTCTGTCTTTTGTTTATTCAACTTAGTTTCTGATGGATATTTAATTACCAGATTTAACTGCTATGAACTTTTATACCATAAACTAAAACCTTGGGAATGGCATATCAACACCAACATTGCATGACCAAACAGCTAGATACCTAAAGTGTATTATTAGGCAACATAATCTTTCTAGAGGTGTTCCCTTGAACTGATACTGCACAATGAGAAGACATGATTGCTAGACTGATATGTGCTTTGGGGTGTGTAAAGGCTACAGGAAAGGGTGTGTTACTTCAAGATCCTTAAAATTTAAGGAACTAATTACCGTTGTCTAGTTACAGTGCTTCCAATATGTTCTGGGTCTGAAGTAAAGGAATCTGAGCTGCTGTAACCATCTGCTGGCATAAGAAAAATAAAATCTCATACTGCTTGTTGATCAATAGCGTTTTGATTATTCTACAGAACCATAAAGCGTTAATGCTTATGCATTTAAAGGGAGTGTGATGGGCATAACTGACATAAAATCAGCAAAACATGTTTTCACACAAGCATTTTTAATGCATCTGTCGCCCAAGAACACCTTTTTTTGGACTAAGAATAACAAAGCTATAGTCTCACAATCACTAATTCAACTTGAAATTCCTAGTTCATCTACAGCTGTACGTATAATGGAATATTAGAAAAAGTAGTTAGCTGCTTTGAACAGACAGATCCTCTTTTCACATCTGATTTTGCTCTTGCACCAGCTATCCTCCTACTTCTTCCATAAACAGTTATGGTTAAGTTCATTATACTCTCCATACTGCACTGCTAAAGCCACTTACAGTTGTGTTCAAAATTATTCAACCCCCAATGCTGTAAAGGGGTTTAGGGACTATAGTGTACATTTGGAATTGTATTCAGAATGAAATCCTACAAGGACGTTTTAAAGAACCAAATGCAACTAAAATAACATCAATTGTATATGTAATACAGTAGTAAATGTTTCTTTTGTGGTTTCTTCATTGCCACAATTATTCAACCCCTTAAAGACTACCACTCTGAAGAAGAGAGGTTCATTCAGGTGTTTTCGAACAGGTATTGAAAACACCTGTGGATGTCACCGAGCACCAATCAAGCATAATAAGCACCAATTAGGCAGCTTTAAAAGGACTGTGATACTCAGCTCCTTCTAGACATTTACTGGTGTAGTTACAAACATGGTGAAGTCAAGAGAATGGTCCAGGAAGACAAGAGAAGAGGTGATTTGTCTTCACAGGAAGGGCAATGGCTATAAGAAGATTGCAAAGAAGTTAAACATACCAAGAGACACCATAGGAAGCATCATTCGCAAATTCAAGGCAAAGGGCACTGTTGAAATGCTACCTGGTCGTGGAAGAAAGAAGATGCTGACTTCGACTGCTGTGCGCTACCTAAAGCGTAGAGTGGTGAAAAGTCCCCGTGTGACTGCTGAGGAACTGAAAAAAGATTTGTCAGATGTGGGTATAGAAGTTTCAGCTCAGACAATAAGGCGCACACTGCGTAATGAAGGTCTCCATGCCAGAACCCCCAGGCGCACCCCCTTGCTGTCTCCCAAGAATAAGAAGAGTCGACTGCAGTATGCCAAAAGTCATGTGGGCAAACCACAAAAGTTGTGGGATAGTGTTCTGTGGACTGATGAAACAAAATTAGAACTGTTTGGGCCCATGGATTAACGCTATGTTTGGAGGAGGAAGAACAAGGCATATGACGAAAAGAACACCTTGCCTACTGTGAAGCATGGCAGAGGGTCAATAATGCTTTGGGGCTGTTTTGCTTCTGCAGGTACAGGGAAGCTTCAGCGTGTACAAGGTACCATGAATTCTCTTCAGTACCAGGAGATATTGGATGAAAATGTGATGCAGTCCGTCACACACCTGAGGCTTGGGAGACATTGGACCTTTCAACAGGACAATGATCCCAAGCATACCTCCAAGTCCACTAGAGCATGGTTGCAGAGGAAAGGCTGGAACATTTTGGAGTGGCCATCGCAGTCACCAGACTTAAATCCGATTGAGAACCTCTGGTGGGACTTAAAGAAAGCAGTTGCAGTGCGCAAGCCTAAGAATTTGACTGAACTGGAGGCTTCTGCCCATGAAGAATGGGCGAAGATACCCGTAGATCGCTGCAAGACACTTGTGTCAAGCTATGCTTCACGTTTAAAAGCTGTTATAACTGTAAAAGGATGTTGTACTAAGTACTAAGATTGAATGTCACTTGGGGGTTGAATAAAAACTAATAATGATGTGAGCACAGAAAAGACATTTGTGGTTATTTCATTATAAACTTAAGGTTATATTTCTCTGACCTACAAGTGCCTCTTTCATGTAAATGTAAGCAAGATGACTGAATGATCAAAATCAATGTCAAAATGGCCAAAACATTCAATTTCAGTGGGGGTTGAATAATTTTGAACACAACTGTAAGCAAAGGTAGGAAGGAAACATACCTCTTTGTCTTTAACAGATGTTAGATAGACTGGCACACAGCAAATCCCCAGCAGAACCCACCATTTACATTTACTCCCTAAAACCTCAGAGCTAGTTGTACTCCATGTACACCTCAATTAAAAATAATTTTAAAAAGAAATCATATGTCCATGCTGGGCATGGAGCTAGGCAAGCTTGCTGCTGTACAACCTCCTCCATAAGCTGTCTCTAGCAATTATTTGCTCCATGGGGCTGTCGGTTCTGCTAATCCCATCCTTAAACGTTTCACTAATGGTAACTGTTTAGATAAGCTATATTTATTTATTTTTTTATTTATTTGATTTTTACCCCGCCCCTCTAGACCATGTCTACTATATAGGTGGGAAAGCAGAAATCACACAGTTCAGACTATGAACACAGCCCCAGAAGTTGCCAAGAACGTACTAAGATAATTTCTACCTTGAAGGAGGCTTCACACATTTGTTCCAACACATACTGAATCTATGTAAGACATGTGTAATCTGTAAAGCATGAACACTTTTTCCACTACCATATATGTGGGAATTAGTAGCTGTTCCATACACTGCTTCCTAAGAAAATGCATTTGTAAAGTTATTAAAAAACACAAAGGATATAAATAGCTAACAACATCTAAAAACATTTCAAGAAATACTGCTACTTGTTTTCTGGGAAAGGATTTTCAGCCTAATATCTGTGTAGTCTGAATTATAATCCAGGCCAGTAGTAGACAACTTTGAATGAAAAAACAAAAACAAAAACAAAAAAAACCCACCATTTTAGACAAATTGGTACAGCTATTTCCTAAAGGAACAATAAAGCAGAGCAGCCAAGATATTGTCAGGTTGAAGTAATACTTTCATAGAACTGGAACACACTCACATTCTACTGGGGAAGTAAACGTAATACTTGCCAACTGTATTTCCTCCCACAAATTTTACAGATGAACTTATTTTACTTTCTTCTGCAAGATCAGGTGACTTCACAAGTAAAGGACTCGTCGGGTTTGTGTGATCTGAAGAAGAATTGCATATATATATATATTTTTTGAAAGAGTTGTAGTAAGCTTATGTTTTCTGTGATAGCAAGTTTCTGCTAATATTGGAACCCTGATACAGTATAACCCTAGGTTTCTTATGTATGTGACTTCTGCTAATCCCTTCCCCCATTGGCAGCCAGCTGTATTACACCTCTCTGCAATTGTTAACCCTGTTCTATTCATGGAAATAAAGTTAGGGTTCACGCCTTTGTCTTCTTGAAGGGTGCTAAGTATTATAGAAACACTGGATTAAATCCAATAGTCCATTCTAACTACAGCAGACACAGTAGCAGAAATTCAGTGCTAAGTTGCAACTAGAGTAAAACCTGCTGAATCAAGAGAACAATGGGCCTATTCTAGTTGCAACTTACCACTGGATTTGAGCCAATAAACCAAATGAATTAACGTCAGTACTGACATGGCATATCTCATTCATTCAACTGGTTTATTCTAACTGGAAACTAACTGTTGGATTTAATCTAATTATTACAAGCAAAAAGAAAATGGCTTTATAGTCATACTAACATATTTTCCATTAAAATGAAACCCGCTGAAATATCAATGTTGATATTTCCAATTCACTGCACACAACATAACATTATGAAATTTGTAAACAAAATTCAGTAGTTCAACAGAATTACGTTCTAATGAAAAAGAAAGGTTACTTACCTGTAACCATGGTTCTTCGAGTGGACCTCTGTGAATTCACACATATGGGTTTAGTCTGCGCCTGCGCTGACATTCTCGGAGCATTCCAGAGCTAAAAGTAACAATTTTATGGTATGATCCCCCATGAGGCACAAGCTCCTCCCACCCAAGATTCCCCTCAGTTCCTGCAATTTGTCCGCCGGGCACGAGAGTTATACAACAATAAGATACCTGTGACGGACAGAGGGGAGGATGGGCGGGTAGTGTGAATTCACAGAGGTCCACTCGAAAAACCATGGTTACAGGTAAGTAACCTTTCTTTCTTCTTCGTGGCCTCTGTGAATACACACATATGGGTGACTGGCAAGCTTACTTATTGGCAGGTGGGACATCACGGTAGGAAGGATGCCAACACATTTCTGCCAAATCCAGTGTTACTGCGCGTACCTACATGTAGCCAGTAGTGCCCCACAAAGGTAAATGGCATGGATCATATTGCTGCATGGTAATGTCAAGAATCTCGATTCTACTCTGGATGCAGCCAAGGTAGACAGCACTCCATGGAGCGAGGCTAAAGCTGATTAGACGGTGACTCATCTGACCACTGGCAAGCCATAGATACAGTGTGGACCATCGATCTAGAGATGGATAGGATGAAACTGGACTTTCGAAATTAAAAGAATGAAAGCATCAAAAGAGCCTGTCATCTGTTTAGAAGCTCTGGTAGTGTCCAGACAAAATGCTGGTGAGCGTCTTACATAATTATTGTGGAGCATGTGCTCTAGAGGAGATGATGGTGATCTGAAGAATGATGGTAAGATGAAGCACAGATAAACATGAAAACTAGTCGAAAAGGTCAGAAATGAGACATTAAGGTAGGAAGTCACTTTATCAGGAAAATTGAATAAAAGGTGGATCGAATCACAATCCAGCTATTTCCCATGTTCCCTTGGCAGATATGACAGCCACCAGGAAGGCTGTTCAAAGTAAGTAATTTCGCATTTGAAGAGAAAATGGGCTCGAATGGCGGGCACATGAGTGAATTTAGAATGATCTATAGACCATTGAGGAACAATGCGTTTATATGGAGGACAGGTGGTACTGAGTCCTGTGAAAAGATGTTTGACCCTAGAATGAGACAAAAGTCCTATGTACCAGAATCATCTGGTTAATGGGCAGCAGTAGCAGATATATAACATTTTAAAGCATAAATAGAAAGCCAAGTAGGCAACAGTTTCAAAGAATGTTGGTAAGGTAGTTCTTTGTTTCATTATATTTAATAAAGATTTCATTTATTTACAAATCGACATCGAGTTTATGGTTTTCAAGCTCGATCAAGCACTGATGCCAAAGTGGGAGTAGTTTCCAGGTTGGCAAGTTCATGGCCAATAGATGTGGATGGTAGACCATCCTTCCCTCCAAAGATAGGAGGTAAGTCACCAGAGGGAACTCACATGTGCCTGTCTATATCGATCTGAGACAGGCGAACTAGGACTACCTTGGTCATCAAAGAGGTATTTGGATCATGTTTGATTAGGAATTATGGTGATGGAAAATCCGTAGAATAAAAGGTATAGGAGGGAAGAGTTATGGCAGATTCCCTGTCCACTGCCATATGAAAATGTCCCTGACAGTGTTTCCATCCGCACCTGCACAGGAGCAATAAAAGCGTACGTCGGCGTACGGACCCCAGTGAATACATCGAAGGTCGGTACTTCCCAACGGTGACAGAACCGAACTTGCAGTTACTTGGATTAGGGATCCTCTACTTGGTCTGTATTGCTTTAGCACTGAAGCCGTGGAGGTCATAAATCTGGGGAGATGTTTGCTAGTATTTTTTTTAAAGAAAAATATACGCCATAGTACCAGTACAGGTAGATGTCCATATTTTGCAGGGGAAGGTTATTATCAAACTGATGCCCTGTACCATCTGAAAGACCTTGCAGATGTTGAAAAATCAAATGGTAGTGAAACCTTAGGAATTACTGATTAGATAATAGTGTTGAGGGTGGAATCTGAAACCTATGGTAGAATACACATTAAAAGATTTCTGAGACCAAGGATGGGACGGATGCCTCTGTCCTTTCTGTGTATATAATAGCACAGAAGTAGAAGCCATTGCATAAGCCAGATGTAGGAACTTGGAATATGGCATGTTTGTTCAGGAGGCAGAGGTCTCTTCTTGGAGGATATAGACAAAAGAGTAAGTCTAACGTTACTCAAAGAGGAACAAAGACAATTATATAATGTAACCTTGAGAGATGTGGTGACATTTTTTATGAACCGAAATGTCTGGGAGGCTGAAACTCCAGATATAGTTGAAGTGTGTGTGTGGGAGGGAGGGGGGTAAGCCAAACAGCTGGCAAGCAAAAAAGAAAACAACTCACGGGGGATCATAGATTAGATAATTGAGAAGGGAAAGAATCCAATTTAGAGGGGATTGATCAATAAGCTAAGGGGAAAAACCCCTGTGGAAATAGCTCTATGCTCTGTAGAACTTTACAGCACGGCAGAAAAAAGGAACTGAGGGGAATCTTGGGTGGGAGGAGCTTGTGCCTCATGGGGGATCATACCATAAAATTGTTACTTTTAGCTCTGGAATGCTCTGAGAATGTCAGCGCAGGCGCAGACTAAACCCATATGTGTGTATTCACAGAGGCCACGAAGAAGAATCACATGTTTATGTGAACATACACACAAAACAAAGTTGTATCATTGCCTCCTCCATTCTAAACCTATCATACCTGCATCCTAAACTATGGTTAGTCTTAACTATGATTTAGGGAACAGCTTGACTACATTAATTAAAGTTTTGTCTGAGTATGAACCTCCCAGAGTGCTCCGGGTAGCTAGTGGCTGGTGTGTGTGTGTGTGTGTGTGTGTGTGTGTGTGTGTGTGTGTGTGTGTGTGTGTGTGTGTGTGTGTGTATCTATATATCTATATATCTATATCTATATCTATATCTATATCTATCTATCTATCTATCTATATCTATATATATCTATATATCTATATATCTATATCTATATCTATATCTATATCTATATCTATATCTATATCTATATATATATATAAAAATAAAAATACAACAATGAACTGTAGTTAGGTAAAGGTAAAGATTCCCCTTGACATTTAGTCCAGTCGTGTCCGACTCTATGGTGCCGTACTCATCCCCATTTCAGAACAGATTTTCATGTGTATCATTTTCTAAAAACATCAGAACTACCACCAAACAAGAGAAAACGGTAAGACAGTCAATGGAAGATTTAATAAAAAATTATGGGTCCAGCTGCGCTGTTGTTCAATGCCAGGTCAGTCAGAAATAAAACGACTCTTATTCATGATTCAACTGTGGTTGATAGAACTAACCTGACACACATTATTACAATTGAAAACTGGGAAATCTCATCTCTCTCAGCTGTGCTCTCTTTTAATTATGCAGCATTAGCCCAGATCAGGGAAGTGCGGCTTGTGTGGCTTACAAGAATTCTGTTCTCCTAACTAGGCTTTTGTCAATATCTATTCCCTTTATGGCTGTGTCATTTTCTCTTGAGTTTCAAAGTCCTGGCAGCCTTTCCATTCTGCATGAGCAAGGAACCCTATTTTTAGAAGATGTTGCCAACTATTAGTTATAAATCTGTGACATCAGCTGCCTATCTTTAAGACATGGGATTGAAGACAGACTATAGTCTTTATTTATAAAAAAATTATAAAAAAATGTACATATCTGTCTCCACATAGCTCCAAGAGTGTAAATTGAGACACCTGAAACCTGGCTTGTGCGAGAACTTTAGGGTTGTGCACTTCACAATTATTTTGTTTGTTTCTTAAAGATTAATTAATGTTGGTTAATTTTTATCTCCCTGTAGCATGCAGTATCATCTTCTGTTACTAGGTAGCAAAAGCATCCATGAGAGAACAAACTCCTGTGTGTGTGTAAGGGGAGAGAAAGCCTTCTCTCTCAGGGGAGAGAAAAAAGAACCAGGATAGGGATTAACGGTGTCTCGGCTGTGTATTTTCTCTCATAAATTTGAAAGAGCATAATAAAATAGACAGCTAAAACCAGATAAAAGCAGAAGGGATAAGAAAACCTTAAAATTAAGCTCAGTGCTTGAAACCCTTTATAACTAAAAATTCATGGAAGGGGAGGGGCCCACACAGCCTACATGCTACAACAGAGGAGGCCTTCAATCCAGTCAGCTGAATGGTAAATGGATAAAGAATGAGGTCTTGCACTAAGTAAGCATAACAGGGCATAACATCTTCAAGATAATTTGAAATATATCCCAAGCAATGGCCATATTTTAAGTCCTTCTTTTCAGTGCCAAAATTTGCCCAAGGCAGTCCACCAGATTCTTCCATTTACAGACACGTACCACAAAGCATACTACAAAGCTTAGAATTCATTCTGCCCAATGGGAAAAGAACATTATTGGCTAAGAAACACTTCTGTGTTTTAGAAGAACTAAAATGAAAATATTTTAATTCATTAGGCTTTTAACCAAGAGCTAATACAACTTGGACAAACAAATGCTCAGCTCTTTACTTATATGTTTTAAAAGGCACCATTGTAAGAACTGCCGCTTACCAGTTCCAGTTCGTTTAAGCTCCATTTCCTGCATGTGGATTTTGCTTGGTGTCATTCGAATAGGAACAGGATGAACAATAGCGGTATCCTGAAAGAGGGACACAACTTACTTAGTTTAAACCAATCATTCTAAAATGAGCAGACTGTATATTATCTTACAACACACACTATCTTATCAACATTTACTTGCCTTTCCCCTTACTTAGCTTGCTTGTTTTCAGACTGAAATCCCTAGAGACAGGGGCCTCCTCTTTCATTTTTTTGTACAGTATTACCTACAGTACATGGATTAGGCTCTGGGCATTCTCTTAAGTATCTTTACATTTCTCCTTCCTGATTATATCTGTGGAGTGCTCTTGATACGCGAACAGGAAAATACACAAAGCCATATTTCACTGTATGACTATATAGAACAGATGTCCCTCCAGAGGCATGCAGACTGCATATGTTGGGCTCAATCTTCCAGTCCTCAAGTTCCTCCAAGGAAGTTTGAACTTCCATGACTGGGAACCTTAATAATGCAGAGTTTCTGGTAATCTGAATACTTATATCTAAGCAAACAACAAGTAGAGGCTCCAAAGAGATTCCCCAATCGTGTCCAGGATGATGGAGATACAACTGGGAATACACATAAGAATTTGTGAGGCGAGGCATTAATTCCACACTGACATAAGAAGACAACTAGAAAATGGCATAGCTCCTCCTTAAACCAACCAAGGAAGGATTCAGGAAGCAAGGTGCCATATATTCTTTGGCTTGCTGCAGCTTCTATGGTTCGTATGTTAAACTTGCCAGGAGTAAAGTGATTCAACATGCCCTAAGTTCTCCCTGGCTAGAACTTTGCACTCTGCCTCCACTCCAGCTGTCTTCTGCTTTCTTCAGTGGAGGCCTGCCCCACAGTTCAAGAATAATTACTCAAGCCACCATTTGGAAGCTACACCTAAACGTTTCACCTAAATTATATACAGTAGTTTCAAATGCAGACAACACAAACATTTTTGGAAATATGTTTTTTTAAAGTTTCTTCACACTTTTCAGCAGATAACACTCCCTTAAAAAAAAAGACTGACAGAAAACACGTGATTCCATCTCAGAGGCACAAACATTCTTATTCCCACACTTTGCTTTGGTTTGAACCTTCCTCGTCTATGGTATGTTTTTAAGTTCACAACCTTCTTTAACTTTTGAATCAGTGTCTAGCTTTGGGAAATGCATATTTAAAGTCACAGGTGACAATGAGGAGAAACAGAATTTGTGAACTTGGGAAAAGGGCCCCAAAAATGTTTTCCTACCATACAGAGAGAACTGTATGTGTTGTGGCCTATCATGTGAATATTATGAAGATTCTGTGCAATTGTATGCCAAAGCTTGGAGACTGGAAGAATTAGAAGGCAGAATAATAGTGCAGGTAAACCTAAATGAGAAAAACACTGTATGGGAGGGGAGGGAGTGCACAAATTGATAAGACAAAGTTCTCTTGAGGCCAAATAGTCACATATAAGCCAGTACCTCTAAAGTCAATATCACATTTTCCCAAAATAAACAAAAATTCTATCCCATTCCATTCTTGCAGAAACATAGAATATAAACTATTCTACATTTTTTTGGTGGTGTAGAAATAGCAAGACTCCTCTAGTGAATTTTAAAATAAATAAGATGATCAATTCTGCCACCACTCTCCACAAGCGCTGTTGAACCATGCATTAACAGGCAAAATACAATTAATGAAAATTCAGAGTTAATAAAATTAATGTCAAACAAGCAGGCTAAGTGATTGACTTACAGGATCAGCTGGTGCAATGTTAGAATCAAATTGGGTCAGAGTTTGTGAGCTTGAGGAGCGTTCACTAAATGTCTCCCACTGCTGAACAGACAGAGGAGAGACAAGTCAGCATGACAGAAAGACTAAAGGCTCCCTGAAGATTTAGGTTAGTTCAGAGGTTGCATTGGCTCTGGTTTTATTTATAAACATTGTCAATATACAATTTCAAAAAGCATAACTGAGGTTCCTTTTTTTTGCAATTTGTCAACACTGCCAAGATTATTCATCGGTTCCAAGTACCATATGGGCTAAAGAAATCACTATGAGCAAAACTTTTTCTTAACATGAAAGAAAGCATATAAGTTTACCATCAAACAAAAGTTGGTTGTAAGTTGCAACCTTTTGAAATTATCTGGCCAAAATCGAATGGTGTATGTCTGCAAGGTCTCACTGTTTCCACTAGGATCAACACCTCCCAACCTTCTTCCTGCAGCCATGTGTATACTCTTAAAAAACTGACAGGGGAGGCTGGGAAACTCTCTGAAGTGGATTTACTGGCACTATCCAAAGATAAATTGAATTTTGTTTAGTTATACAGAGGCTTAATTCTCATTTACTTTAGTCTTTTCAGTTAAATGTTTTCCTTTTAATATGATTCTAACTTTTGTCTGCAATTTTCTGAGTGCGTTATTCACACTATTATATGTATACATGAAGCTTTATATCACCAGGGAAACAGAGAACATAATTTTAAACCTTTTTTTAAAGGAGTACAACAGAAAGGGGAAGGCAAGGAAGTCTCCAACCCACTAGCACCAGATATCAAATTATAGCATTAGCTCGCAGCCACGGATTGCTACGATCAATACATACTATGAAAAGTCTTGTTTTCCTAGAATTTTGGGATTTTTTTAAAAAATTAGTTTGTTATAAAATATTAGAAAGTACTTATAAAACCACATTCAGTTTGCCAATGCAATCCCTGAAATGTTTCTCAGTTCATTTTATACAGATATAGAAACATTAAATTTAGAACTGAAACAATTCAAAGGATGACAATTTTGAACTTCGTCAATAAGGAAGAAATCTGCCTTGGCAATTATTTCAACACAATTAAGACATGCTCTATTATAATACTTAAGTTTCAAGTAAGATTTTTAAGCTAAAAAAAAGACATGGACATAAAAGGAATCATAAAGCATCAAAGCAATTAAGGATTTAGTCTAAGATTGAAAGTTAGATGAATTCTCAGGAGGAATGTTATTGCGCCTCAGTTAGTTGAGTGGTGAGTAATTATTAGTCAAATCAAAATGCTACAAACCTGTTTTAAACAGTCTTTTTGGGGGTCACCAAGCAACACTGGAACTGCTTACTCATGAATATCTGCTATATGGTTGGAGAATGTTTGACTCACCAACCATATGAGCATGGCCTGATTACAGGAACAGCTGTTCACAGAGAAACAGTTCATATGTGGCTGGGAGAATTTACAAGGGATACATTAGACAGTTAATTAGAAAAAGGGATACATTAGATAGTTAATTAGAAAAAGGTAACTTTTGTATCTGGATCTTCAATTAGTTAGAGCTCTAAAAATACAGTATGTCCTATACTGAGAATAAATGTTTTCTAATATGAAGAAGCAGAAAATCAATGCTTCAAACACATTGGCTGAAATTCTGTTCCTTAGTATAGTATGTGTTGAATGAGTTTTTATGCTGCTTATGTTTTTCAATGGACTGTTGTACCTTAGTGCTTTGGAGTTGCTGATGTTTTTTTCATATGGTATTTGTTTGATCCTTTTGTATTTGTATATTCACCATTAGCATTAAATACAATATTTTAATGCAAGCCACCTTGGGACCTCGTGCACTATATAATGCCTGAAGCTTTAGGTATTTTTCACAATTTTCATTGTAAGACTTTTTATGATGTGTCTGAACTGCAAAAAACATGCTGCTTGTGATTTATGTCAAATATATCCCAAGACCAAACCAGGCACTTAACAGTCACCACATTACTAACTGCTGAGAAACAATAGCCAGGGAGAACAACTTTTCTTGAGTTGTCTGAATGTGATGCTGCTTCTGTCAATGGTGATCAGCCTTAACTGATCCTGATGAACATCTATTTTCATGCCTGCATACTACAAATCCACCTGTTCTCTTTGTGATTTGTGCACTGAGAGATCCTGTCACATTTAAGTATAGCAAACTGAAGGGGTTCACATTTGCTCTTGTTCTTTATAATTTTTTTAATCGTTTCTTACTGCAATCCAATTATCTTGTATTCACCTCACGAATATACTACAGTCATTGGCCGCAACCCTGATAATCCCTCTTCAAGAAGTACTTTATATCGCCAGTATAGTAGTACAGTGGTGCCCCGCATAGCGACGTTAATCCGTTCCGGATTAATTGTCGCTATCCGGAAACATCGCAATGCGGGTGGGAAAACCCCAACTTTGTTTAATGCGTTCTTATGGGGCGAAAACTCACTGTTATGCGAAGATCCTCCATAGCGCTGCCATTTTCTCGCCCTCAGTAAGCGAGGAAATTGCGCGAAAATGGTTGCGGCGGCCATTTCAGAATCGCCGATCAGCTGGCCAAAAATGGGGCTGGCGCTCGGGCAGGAGAAGGCTCCCCCGCCCTCCTTCCGAGCGCACGCTGGCTTTTTCGGCCGGCTGACTGGCCGGCGCTTGGCCAGGAGGGTGGGGGCTTCTGTTTAGGAACAGCTGAGGGGCAGGCGTTTGGGCTTCTCCCGGAAAAGCGCTTCTCCGGAGCAGCCCCAATGCCCGCCTTTAGGAACAGCTGAGGGGCAGGCATTTGGGCTTCTCCCAGAGAAGCGCTTCTCCGGAGCAGCCCCAACGCCCGCCTTTAGGAACTGCTGAGGGGCGGGCGTTGGGGCTGCTCCCGGAGAAGCGCTTTGCCGCGAGCAGCCCAAACGCCTGTCGGTCAGCTGTTCCAAAAAGCGAGCCTTTGGGCTGCTCCCGGGGAAGTGCTTCCCCGCGAGCAGCGCAAAGCCTGTTTTTTGGAACACCTGACCGGCGGGGCCTTTGCGATGATTGTAGGGGAGCGCTCCCCCACGATCATCGCAAAGTGAATTTTCCCCATAGGGGCCATCGCAAAGCGATCGCTCTTGCGATGGCAAAAAGTCCATAGCAAAGTGATTTCATCGCTAAACGGAGCGATCATTATGCGAGGCACCACTGTACCTCCGTTTACGAACGTCTCGGCTAATGTAATTTTTGGTTTACGAACCGAAATCAATAGATAATAACGCCTCAGTTTACACCCCCCCCCAGTTTTTTTCAGAATACGAATAAAGCTTCCCCAAGATGCATTGTGCCTGGAGGTTTATAGCACTGCCCCCATTCCTATGGCAATCCACGTTTTGCTTTACGAATTTTTCTCTTTACGTAACGTCCCATACAGTGCATTAATTTCGTAAACCGAGGTACTACTGCAATGGCAATTAATATACTTTCAGTATTAACTATTACACCTTAATAAATGGATTACCAAATTGCTTTGAAATGAGGATCAGCTGTAAATGATAGTTCTAAAGCAACACAGACAAAAGCTTTAAAAGAAAATTCTGAAGCAATATCTCACTTCAGTTAAACCTCCTCCTTTGGGAATTTTAGATCCCTTTACTTCTAGTGGCTGACTCACTGTAATTTCATCTGGTTATTAATTTAATCTAGTTAACCAAAACATGAAATGTGACATTTTGAATATGTCTACCATGAGAACTAAATGCAAGTTAGAAAACACTGTTATATCAAAATGCCAAATAAACAAACAGCTCAATGTAAGCAAACATTTCCCATACTGACAACATTCCCAATACAAAACGTCAGATTTTCTCAATCAGATTTCAATTGGTAAAAGACTCTGAAAAGATAAGCACAAGTCTACTTCTGCATTTAAGCAGGTGATTGCTGGATGATAGTATTTTAAAAATAATCTCCACACAAATCCACACGTCAAACAACTGAAATACAGGCATGTGGATCCATGGCCTCTAAATTAAGCATCATGTTCCACCGTTTTTGAGGGAAAAAAAGAAAGGGATATGGGGGTGAGGCAGGGGCACTGGTTTTAGAAAAAATTAACCTTAATAATTGAGAAGTGTGACACAAGTATTATTGTGCAGTTTAATCATGTTTCTCTACCCTGATATTCTCAGAAATAGTTCTTAGTTATGATTGAAGATTTCATAGTAATTGCTGGTGCTTACTAACAGTCCAGGTAAAAACCTGATCTTTCACTAATTGAAGTCTTTATATTAAGTATCTCAAATGGTGACTTCAGAAAGAGAATTTTATACCATTTGGGACCACAATTGGCTTCTTTGTCTATGTCAGCCCCTAAAATTATTTCCATCCTAGTCAATATAAGAACTATCTGAGTGATCACTAGGGGGAGTATTCCTTACTGTGATCACTTACTGTTCTTCAGTTACGAAGGAGCTTTCAAGAAGGATGCAGAGAATTTTGAGTTTGTTTATTGCTTTTCTTCCTCCAAGTCAATCTGGGTAAATCCTAATGCCATCATACTACCTGATGAGTCTCATTTGTGAATCTGCAAAAATCTCCTCTCTACTATACCTTAGAACTAAGATTAGAATGTTGATCAGAATATCTGTGAAACTATCTACAGCTATGTCATTTGCAGAGATTTAACTAAGGAACTAATATGACTGCCATAACAGAACATTTGTTTCTTGTAAACTAGAGAAAGATTATGCTTAAGCTTTATTTGAAGAAATGTTTGTTTAAACAGAAGCCTAGCTACTATCAGACATTCAATTAGCACAATGAAAAACTTGCATCTAGTTCTTATGGTGCAGAGACCAAAAAGGGCAGTCTTAAAATCTACTCAAAACTTGTCTCTTTTGCACTGGCAATATTGCTGTCTCTTTTGCACTGGCAATATTGCTGTTAAGTCTTCAACTTCTACATCATAATACACTGTCATCATGGCTTCCTAAATCGACATATGTAACTATCACACACAGCTGAACTAACGAAAGGCATAATACCACATCCAGAAGAAAACAGAAGTCACCAACTGTCACGCACCCCTAGTTCCCCTGTTGGTTTTTCTACACACCCAGGTTCCCTTTCAGGCACAACATGTACTTTTCACCCTTTTTCGCTGCCACCAGACGGTATGTTCCTCACTGTACCAAATATGACTATTAGATCAGTGCTGTCAAATAACAATGTTTATTTATGGGTTTGTAGGTAAATCACATAAAGAAAATCATGGATGGTCTTTTATTATTCATTCAATAAATGCTGCTTTGATTACATTTATGTTTGCTTATGGAGATTCACTTTAATCCAGGTATTACTATATTCAACTATTTATTTATTTCTTAGCACTTTTAACTCTTTCCAATCCTAACCACACCAACTTTCCAAGTACACTGGTGCCTTAACGAGCGCACCGTATAACGACGAAATTGCATAGTGATCTCTTTTTTGAGATCGCTAATGCGATCACTTACCGATGGCCTCTATGGCCAAAACTCGCAATGCGAAGATCGGTAAGCGTTTCGCTTACCGATCTTCGCATTGCGACGCCAGGAAATCAGCTGTTCGGCGGCTCCAGATTGTATAAATCTTTCGCCTTTTACAAAATGGCCGTTGGACGACCCAAAATGGCCGCCGCAACCATTTTCACGCCCTGCCCTCGCTTACCGAGGGCTCGAAAATGGCGGCGCTATGAGGAAACTTTGCTTAACAGTGAGTATAGAAGCCACTGGAACGCATTAAACTAAGTTTAATGCGTTCCAATGGCATTTTGCATCCCGTTTAGCGATGTTTCCTCATAGCGAGGGTTAATCCGGAACGGATTAACCTCACTATGCGGGGCACCACTGTACTTGTTTTCAATCTTTCCTTAACTATCCCTTTTAACTCTATAAATCTCTCTATATATCCCTGTCTCTTCTTCTAACTCCCCTAACTGGCCTTAACTGTCCCAACTGTCTTTTTTTCTACCCTAGTTCCGTTGGTTCCGCCCGTCCTGTCCTGTCATAGGCTCCCACACCACAGCTCTAACCTGACTGATATGAGTGACGTGTGAGCTGTCCGTCACACCAACTAATTCAACAACCCACCTTTAAAAACCAACAAGGGAACAAAGAAGAAAAATGAGCACTCTTATTTTCGATCAAAGTCATAGTTGAACATTTATTGACAATCCCAAAATATTGACTCCCAAGCCAACTACACCAGAGCACAGGTTGCTGTCCTCTGAAGATGCCGGCCACAGAGACTGGCGAAATGTTAGGAAGAACAACCTTCAGAACACAGCCAAAGAGCCCGAAAAACCCAGAACAACCATTCAATCCCAAAATATCTTCTTATCACTTGGGAGCAAGGCTATAAATACTTGTTGGTTATTTCAGTAAACTCTCAAAATGAGGCACAAAATGCAGATTCTATTGTGCACATGCATCTATTTTGTGCTATGCATTAGTTCTTAAAGGAAAGCATTTCTATAAATGAGAAGACATTTTCGCTAACCTCACTGCTTTGATTCAGTTCAGGCCATGTCTGATTTAGTGATGGCATTGATGGTGATTTGCTCGGAGGTGCTTCTGCTGGTGAACTTGCATAACCTACCTCACCAGACTGATCCCCCACTTCTGAAACAGGAACCACTATAAAAGCCAAATAACAGTGTGTTAATGTCTTAAGGTTTTATGATATAATCTAAGTATTAACTGTCATTCATTCTTTACATCACTTCCTTTAATACTCATAGAAGTCAGCTAGCTAACAAAAATGTTGATATACATAATTTGGCTTCAATCCATAGAAGTCTTTTTTGAGAAGGAGAGGCTTGTGCTTTGCCTCCACTGAATTCTTCCAGTTTCCCTTCCCACCACCAGCTGCTGCACTCCCTCACGCACCATTCCACAAGAAACAAAAGAATGACCTGTGGGCATAGGGGGCTGTGGTGGGAGACTGAAAGAGACAGAAAAGCCATAAGCAGAGATCCACTCTGCTAGCTTGGAATCTAACATACTACATAAACATAGACATTGCAGAAATGAAATGAAAGCTTCTATATTTTTGGGGACAAACCCTAATACTATTGTTTTAAAACATGTTCCTATCAGTTAACTAACTTACAAATTTAGTTTTCTGTTTAATAAATAAATAAAATGAAAAACCAGGTGCTTCCTATTCTCATGTACTTTACAGCTACCAAGCCATAGCTCATGAGCACTCTGACTACACTGGTGAATATCCAGAAAGATCAGAGCAGACAACGGACTTTCAGACAATCTCTAAAAGACTGTAGATGACACCGACTTGCTATCACCTACTTGCTATTCAACCAGGATATCCACAGTTGTCACTACCTGTCAGGCCATTCTATAAGCAGGAATAAGAACTTTTCCTGTCTTGGACTTCTTTATGGCATCAGAGAACTGTTACAGATCATCTACTATGAGATGTTTCACAGAAAAACCCCTCTGAAAATGGCTCCCATCATCCAAATAAACAGTTATCTTGGACTACCAAAAAAACCCAACAACCCATGTTTCACCTTGAAATCTTGGGTATGCACGTTTACTGATTACATGATTAATCCTAAATCTCATTCATTATATTGTCACTATGGCTTCAACAATTTGTTCATAACAATAACACAGGGTACAGCGAAATTCCTGCTTGATCTAGAAAAAGAAGAGACTTAGAAGGATTGAAGTTTGTGTGGGAACAAGACAGGAAAAAGAATAAATGATGAAGAACGGAGGAAGATGTGGAAAATGTGGGTTTTACAATTTATGTCGGTGAGAATAAGAGAATTTTTTTCAAAATGGGTTTAAGATGGTATTTGACACCGACAGAATTGAATAAAAGTAACGCTAGTTATCTGAATGTCTGTTGGAAATGTGAGAAGGAAATTGGTACATACTTTCATATGTGGTGGGAATGTGAAAAAGTACAAAGATTTTGGAAACTAATCTTTAAAGAACTAAATGACATATGTGAAAAATATATAGAATTTAATCCTAAGATAGCTCTGTTATCAATATATGTGAATGTGGAATATGATAAGATGACTGAAGAATTGAGTACCAATTTATAAACAGCAGCTAGATTAATAATAGCTAGGAATTGGAAATCAAAGTCTGAATTTTGAATGGAAGAATGATATAATGAAAATGGAACATTGCTATAAATGATAAGCTAACTTGTAACTTAAAGGTTAAGAAAGGAGAGATGAAAAAAGAATAATTTCTATGATACATAAGGCAGATTTCTTGAACATGTGCTAGCAAGAGGAAAAGGGAAAGTTCCAAATCAGGAACTGATGCAGTTCTGGAGAAGAGAACAATAAAGGAAGAAGAATAAAGATAGAGGAAGAAGAGGATTACTGCAAGAGGTCCCGACTATGGTGGTGGGGAACACAGTCAATTTGTATTTTGGTTTACATATTTTATGTTTATGTTGTATTTTAAGAAAGAAAAGAAAAAATAACAATAACACACGTATATCCGATCACACTGAGAATAAGGAACAGGTATTTCTTATTAAAGCTGAAGCACATTGTTAAAAGAAATAATGGGGGTTCCCTGAAACAGGCTGAATCATAACTTTTCAGTTATCTCTCAGAGTCTGACTTAAATATGGGTTTCCTGGGAAACTCTTACCAGGCTCAGAACTCAGTCTGCTTTGTTGCAATGGCACAAAGGGACATGGCAAAGAACAGAGCGTTAAGCACATCTCCCATACCACAACCCAGCCCTTCCCCCATGAACTTAGGGCATGTATAACTTATACAGTCTGAATGGAATCAGAAGGGGATAATGCAGATGACCTAGTTTCTGCTATAGCTCCCTTGAGCTGTCTAAAGGCAACTTATAGGAGCAGTTAACTGAGAAATAACTTATCTTCCAGGTATAAGAGGGTAGTGCATTGGGTAACTGGTTGCACAGTGAGAGGCTGGAAGTTTGATTCGCAGGAGAAGAGCCAGCTTGTCTGGCCTAGGGCAATCTACACAGTCCTACAGCACTCTCAAAGGAAGGGAATCAAAAACTACTGCTGAGTACTTTATCTCTAGAAAATCCTGGAAAGGGACACTGTAAGTCAAACTGAATTGATGGTATGTAAGTTAAATGAAATATAATTAAATATATATGTGAAAGTAAAACTAGTAAAAGTGAAACAATTTAAAACAGTATATTTTGAATTACCTGAACATGTCATACTTTTTTGCAATTATTTTTTTCAAAGTAATAAAAATTATTTTAGGTAAAAAATACCTGCCGAGTCTTCCAGATCAATCAACTTGGGCATTAGACTTTCAGGTAGTTTCTCAGGTAAATCATAGCCGTTCTTCCTAGCAACTACTAGATGGAAAGCAGCACAGAATTCATCCAGTGTTAAAGCACCATCTTTATCAAAATCTGATAACTCCCTGAAAGAAAATATATATATTGCATCTAAATTACAAGTTTTTACTGCACTTTAAGTTTAATATAATTCTAGTTCATATCTGGAAAACATTAAGCTCACTACATCACATGTCTAGTTCTAAAATGCATTGGTTTACATAGGGAAATGCCAAAATGGCACACGAGATGTCCCTGCTGGCTGAAGGGCCTTCTTTTAGCCTTCAAATTTTCTCCAGAGAACTGGGGAGCATTCCAGGCCAGAGAGAAAAGACATCTCATTCATATCCTATTCCATGGGTTAAAAAAAGGCTTCCGAAACTTTCTTGCCTCAGTCAGTAACGGGCTGCCCCACCCCGGCTTACTCCTCCAGTAAAATTCCAGTACTACACAGGATTCCAGTTCTGTCAATTAGGAGCTGGTCATGTTTCCTAGAGTATGACTCCACTGGAGGAGATATGGAAGGCAACTATATAGCAATTGGTCCACATATTCACCACAAACCATGAAACCAATGTCTTTCCTTCACATAAAATACCTTTAGCAATTGCCATATCCAGACAGCCCTTGAGCCCTAAAAGGCAAATGACTTGAGGGTTCTGTTGGCTATCTGAGAGAAATAAACCATTTTGCGAAACAAACCAAAAAGCCAACTCCAAGCTCCTGTACTTGGTGGAGAGGGGGAAAACACGGAGATTGTGTATTCACCTGTGAATCTCTATGCTCCTCGAGAGAAGACATGTACACGTTTGCCCTTGAGCTAGTGCTGTGCTAAAAACCTCTCCTCTGACAATTCTGATCATTTCTCAGAAAATATATTCCCATCAAAAAAAAAGAATCTCAGATGAGACATTTCAAATAAATGTTCATGGCTGAGGTTCACAATTATTGTGCTTCCCTTACTTATGAAATAGGTAAGGAATGTATACTATGAAAAAAACAAGATATGAACACCATCTCTGTAGTGCCTGACAGACACCCTCACTCTGCCAGCAGCTTCACATGTGTTAATTAAGGTGCATAAGGAGACATCCTAAGGTAACTCCTCCCAGAGCTTTTTCAGGTCAGAGACATAGATAGATAGAAGAGCCATGGCGCGATGAAGCAATGTACGGCGGAATGAAAATGTAGCACTCCCTGCCGCCCTGCAACTTTAGAGCAAGCTCAAAAATAGAAACAAAATAAATTATGAAGGGTCTTGAAGGAAAGAAAAATAGATACCTCTTTCATAGGTAAATAAAACTTGGGGGGAACCTGGAGGCCAAATTATGGTAGAGCGGGGGAGGGGAGATCTGTCTCCGCAGACCAGTCCTGGGGTTGGGGACCCCTGATGTAGAGGACATTGTGGAGGAAGCAAAATAGTGGCCAAAAACAACAGCACTGTTAACTGCTCACTGCAGAACCACTAAACAAAACTAAACTAAATCAAACCAAATATTTGGCAAGGGGGGAAATAAAATAAAACCTTTGGGGGGGAAAAGAATAAAGTTGTGCAGCAACCACTGCTAACAGTGATTTCTATTTGTAAGAAATAATTGAAGAATTCCTCTTCCGTCTGGAGAAACTGGCCCCCATTTTTTTCTGTCCCCAAACAGAATGAAATAATTTTTGAAAGGGAACTTGTGCTCCACTGTATTTTGAGCTACCCGTCACTCTCAGCCAAGATTGTGCTGGGTTCAACAGGTCTCAGTGACACCTTCTTTCTAGCTCACTCTCTCCAAAAAGAATTTCATATTCCAAAAGAAGTTTATTAAGAGCAGAAAGGTTTAATCCTTTCTACGATTTGCTTTGTGGGAAGAGTTGCTGGAATTCCTGGGGAGGCCCCATCTTGTAGATCTAAAGATGTTTCCTCTGAGCCTGAGAAGCGGGTCCTTTCCTAGTCTGTCACTTTCACTCGAGAAAAACAAAACTTCACAGGTGAGTACACTATTTTTTATTATTTTCTAGTAAACTGTCAATTGTGTTGACTCAAAAAAAGAGGTTTCGCAACTTGGGAACTCTATCAGTAGAAGCCAACATCATGCAAGGAGACATCCGCTCATAGTGGAGGACTTGGTCCTCTTGTCCTTTCCAAAATAGCTTGCAAGCATCTGCTCTGGAAGGTGTTCCACCTCTCTGGAACAGACTTTGAGGGTACCTGGGAGGGAGGGGAATCAAACCTTCCAGGTTCCACAAACACAAACTGTTCTCTTTGTGGAAAAACTTGACTGCATTCCATCTAGCCACTGTTCAACTATGGTTTGACAGAATTCCTTAGAAACATACACTGCTGCCTTCAGCTGGACTAACTTTTAAAAATACAATTAAGCACACTATGGAGGTAGTGGCAATGAAATAGCCTTGAAAACGATGCATGTATGTACTCTGCTGTGAGAGTCAGCCATTCTTGATTTGTTCCCCGTTCACTTGCTTTAAGTAGAGCTCAAGGAAGATCTTAAGGAGAGCTTTGTTCTCAGAAGACGATGAGAAAAGGGTGGAGAAAACGGGTTCCTGAACTGTCCCTTCGCCCATGTTTTTGGCAATGGAAAAGAGAGGTTACTTACCTGTAACTCTAGTTCTTCGAGTGGTCATCTGTGAATTCATACTAATGGGCTTAATCTGTGCCTGCGCAGAGGTCTCCAGAATATTCTATAGTTTTAGATACATTCGCCAGGGATGTACACATGGTCCGCCCATCCTGGCAATTACCTCAGTTCTGAAGCCTGCCACTGCATCAAAGGTGATACAGACATGACGGATAAAGGGGAGGACGGGCGGGAAGTGTGAATTCATAGATGACAACTCTGAGAACCAGAGTTACAGGTAAGTAACCTTTCTTTCTTCTTCATGGTCTCTGTGAATGCACACTAATGGGTGATTAACAAGCTGACTTACTGAAGGAGGGACATCACGGAAGAACAGAAGAAAGTACAGCTCTACCAAATGCTGCATCTCACTTGGCCCTGACATCCAGGCGGTAATGGGTGCCAAACGTGGATGGCATTGCCCATGTAGCAGCTTTACAAATGTTCAGGAGTGGTACGCCATGAAGGAAATCTGTGGAAGTAGCTAGAGCCCTGGTAGAATGAGTCTTAATGCCTGTAGGTAAAGGCTTTTTGGTGAGCTGGTATGCCAACTTTATAGTTGTAACAATCCAGTGGGAGACAGTTTGAGCTGAGATATGAGAACCTCTATGAGGGAGGTATGGAATCACAAAAAGTCTTTTTGATTTGCGGTAAGAGGAAGTCTGTGAGATATAAAATACAAGGACTCGTCTGATGTCAAATGTGTGAAAAGATCACTTGAGGTCAGTCGTAAGCGATAGAAAAAAGGTAGGTAGAATGACAGGTTGAGTGAGATGAAAGTCCAATACAATCTTTGGAAGAAAGGAGACATCAGGAAAAAGGGTAACCTTATCTGGGTGGAATTGGAGGAACAGAGGGTCTACTCGGAGAGCAGCTAGTTCAGAAGCTCTGCGAGTGGAGGTAATGGCTACTAAGAAGAGGGTCTTCAGGGCGAGGAAACACTCTGATGTAGTAGCAAGGGGTTCAAACGGGGGACAAGTAAGACACTGAAGAACAGTATGCAAAGACCATTGTGGAGGCGGGAGAGGTGCAGAAGGTTGCATATTGGAGACACCCTTAAGGAAGAGTTTTAACATAGGGTGACAGAAGAGCAAAACTGCAGTGGAATTTTGAGGTTGATGTGCTATAATCGCCGAAACATAGACCTTGAGAGTAGAGAGGGAGAGTTGTTTGTGGAAAAAGATGAGACAGGGACTCAAGGACTGCTTGAAGAATAGTTGGATTGGTTGGGAGATGATGTTGGCGAATTTGTGAAAGCAGCCTATTTATAGGAATAAAGCTGTGTCGTAGCAAGTTTTCCGGCGTTAGCCAAGATGGTATTCATCGAGGTTAAATTCTCCATGACATGGGATGGAGAGTGTGGAGATCGGGTGGTGAGTCCTGCCTTGATGTTGGGAGAGAAGGTGAGAAACAAGAGGCAGTCAGAGATAATGTGTGGAAATGGCTCTGAGCATGGTGAACTACAGTTGCCTAGGCCACCAGGGAGCAATGAGGATTGTGTTGGAGCAATCTTGATGGATTTTGGCTACTGCTCTGAGAAGGAGAGGGATAGGTGGGAAGAGATAAATGAGATGCATGGTCCAAGGAGCCATGAGCGCATCTCCTACAAAGCCTGGTTTGATGCCTGCTCTTGAGTAAAAGAGGGCACATTTGGAGTTTTGCGACATGGCAAACATGTCTATGTGTGGTTGTCCCCAGAGTTCGCAAAGGTAAGAAAAAATGGTTTGGTCGAGAGTCCACTCGTGTATCTGAGTGTATATTCTGCTAAGAGTGTCTGCCACTAGATTGTCTTGAGTGGCGATGTGTACTGCTATGGGAAAAATGTGGTGTTTGAGACACAATTCCCAGAATTGGATAGTGAGATATAGCAGAGCAGAGAGTGGGTGCCTCCTTGTTTGTTTAAGTAAAACAATGCAGTGGTATTGTCTGTTGTGACTTGGATGGCGGTGCTGAGAATGACAGGTTCGAAGGCGTGAGAAGCTTTGAAGATGGCCAAGAGTTCGAGGTTGCTGATGTGAAGATTGCGCTCGGTGTGGAACCAGGCAGCATGAATGTGTAGGTCGCTGCAATGTGCCCCCCCAATCCAGAAGGCCTTGCAGAGGTGATTTGTATTAATAACTGCAGAGGCGTAAAGGACTTTCTGATGAAGACGTTGGCTGGAGTATCACACCAGAGGAGCTGAGCGGAGAGCTTGGGAGTAACGTGGAGAAATTTGGAAGGTGAGTCTGTCATAGGGTCGAAGAGGGGGAGATATCATGATTGTAAGGAGCACATCTTCAATCTGGAATGCTGAATGGCTGATGTGGTGGAAGCCCTGAGGCCTAGGAGATGTTGGGTCATATGTGCTGTGACGAATGAGTACGGGAGAAAATGTCGGATAAGAGCATGGAGTTTGGATGCTCTTCCTTGAAGGAAATTTCTTGCCTTCTGTGAATTGAGAACTGCACCTTTGTAGGTGATCCGCTGTGTAGGGACAAGAATAGATTTTTCTTCGTTGACCTTGAGGGCCAGATCTGCAAGAAGAGAAAGGGTCAATGGAATGACTTTTAGCCTGAGGGGCAGACTATTAACCAGTTGTCTATGTACGGGAAGACAGAGACTCCTTGAGTATGCATGTAAGCCACTATGGGTGCCATGCATTTGGTGAAGACCCTTGGCGTTGTGGATAGGCCAAAGGGAAGGGCTTTGAATTCATAGATGTCAGTTCCTAGAGCAAATCTGAGAAATTTGCGATGGTCTTGGCAGATGGTAATGTGGAAGTACGCATCGCTTAAGTCAATAACCGCGAACCAGTCGTTTTGCTGGAGGATGGGTAGGATTCGTTCTAACATGACCATGCAAAAATGTTTTTGAATGATGTCATAATTGAGGTCTCGAAGATCGAGAATGGGCCATTTCGGGACAGTACAATAACGGGAGAAGAATGCTGGGTCATTGTTGGATGAGTTGACACGTGATATAGCATCTTTGAAGAGAAGAGATTGAACTTCTTGGTTGAGAACGTCCGATGGTGAGGTTAGAACAGTCCTTGGTGGAGGTGGAACAATGAATTCTATTGCATAGCCCGTGGCAATGATAGTAAGGACCCAGGAACCGGTGGTGATGGATGCCAGGATGGAAGATGGGCTGAAAAATGAGTGATGGTGCATGGAGAGAGAAGAGGTAAGTGGATCTGAGGAACAACAAAGTCAAATACAGTGGTGCCTCGCTTAGCGAGGTTAATCCATTCCGGATTAACCCTCGCTCAGCGAATCCATCGTTAAGTGAAACAAAAAAGTCCATAGGAACGTATTAAAACTGATTTAATACGTTCCTATGGACTTAAAACTCACCGTTCTGCAAGTTTTCTCCATTGCGGCGGCCATTTTGGATGCCTCGTTAGCGAGGCAAAACAGCGGTCGCCATTTTGTTTTAGCGGTGGCCATTTTGGAACCGCCGATCAGCTGTTCGCTATGCTTTGATCGTGTCCGCGCGATCATCGCATAGCGAAAAAAGCCCATAGGGGCCATCGCTGAGCGAACGCTCCAGCGATGGCCCGGGACCCAGCATTGTGCGGTTTCATTGCATAGCGAAGCGTTCGCTATGCGAGGCACCACTGTATTGTTTTCCTTTCTTATCAGGACGATGGAAGGACTGCTTGGGACGCTGACACTGTACAGTGTGTCTAGGCTGGAAAGAGGATGATGACTGTGGAAGGTATCTATTTCTATCAGAGAATGATCTAGTTTGCTGATACGAGTAAGGTCGACACCATTGATATTGTTGTGGTTTGTAGTATGGCTGGGTGTTATAAGATCTTGCTGTCTTAATTCTTGCAGAATGTCCAGAATTTCATCGGTTTTGTTGTCAAAGAGGTCAGTGCATCAAAAGGTAAGTCCTCAATCCTCATACAAGTGTCATCTGAAACGTGTGCTGAGGGCAGATACACATATATACAGAGGGCTACAGTGGTAGCCATGTGTTTGGATGAAGCCTTGTGACATGTCTAGCAGTGATGCGTTCTTGACGAGCAAGTGCCATAGCCTCTTGATGAAAGGCGAGGCCACGTGGTTTATATTTGCCTGAGGCAGGAGTGATGGGAGAGCCGTGTTCCAAAGGAAGCTATGATAAGCTCCCATAGCTGCCCAGTAATTAGCAGTCTGAATGGTAAAAGAGGTGAGAATAAATTCTGCACCCAATTATGTCCAAGTTTCTCCCTTCTTTATTATTTGGTGTTGTATTAGAGCGATTTCGTGCTCTGTTCTGGGTAGCATCTACAATCACCAAATTGGGTGGAGGATGTTTTGAAAGAAAGGCAATATCATCTCCATGTGTCTTGTATACATTTTCTACCTTACGAGACATTTGAGGGACAGAAAATGGTTTAGACCAGGACTGCTTGGTCAGTTTTAACAAAGATGGAATAAAACTCATACTTAAAGGTGGTGCCTGGTCCTTGTTAATGTCTTCGTAGACTTTATCAGATTGAGGTTGAACAGGTTGTTGAACATCTAACTCCATACCTTTAGCAATTCCGAGAACTAGCTGCGAGTAGGAGAAGTCATCCAAGGGTGACGGAGGAGTGACAGCTGCCACATCTGAGTCTGGCGTAGGTAGATTAGGAGGAGACTCTTTTAATGGTATGGAAGCCGAGGCATCAGTATCATAAGGAGAAAATGATGATTGAGAAGCACGACTGTATGATGGAACAGGGATAGCAGGAGGAGGCTCTGGTATGAAAGATTGAGGCTTGTGAGAAGGTTGCTGAGTTGGTACCGATACAGATTGATGTGTAGAGCGTTTCTTTTGGTGAGGTTGAAGCATGGGTGAAGGTCCAGGATATGTAGTCGTTGCCTGTACCAAAGGTGCTTGAATCTGAGAGAGCGTAGTGGGTTCTAAAGAAGCTTTAGCAGGAGCATGGGATTGTTTTGGTGCTGTGAGATGTTTTTGGAGAGGCTCGGGATGGGGCCTCTTATTAGGTCTGTGGGACTTTGGTACTGGAGGAGGCGGTACGGTATCATCATCAGATGACATGCAATAATAATCATGAAACTGTGGCCGGTATCCAGGAGGTGAAGAATCAGACATATCAGACGGATAATAATATTGATGTCGAGAGCGTCTGGGTTTGATGTAGAACTCTGCATCAGGTTGATAGTACCAATAAGCTAGATGTTGGGAGCGCTTAGGTGGAGGATCATAATATGATCTGGGTTCATAGAGCGTAACCCGCTTCGAGTGCTGGGATCGAGCAAGAGGCTCTCAAGATGCCAAAGGCCCTGTTGGACTCAAGGGGTGTATAGGATCGGCATTAGAATTGCACATCTCTGGCGTATAATGAGTCTTCCTTAGCCACTTACGCGGGGGTGACATGTCAGGTACAGCAGACACCGACTCAGAATCGCCAACAGACTGAGTAATCTGTAGATTTGGGACTCGAAAGTGCCGATCGAGAAATGACAGTGACCTCAGCTGAGGTGATTGCTGAAGATGGAGAATGTGCAAGTAGTAGAGATGGTGGCTGACCAGAAGGTGGTAAGAAGGTCTCATCTGGAGAGTCAAGACAAAGTGTAGGCTGGTACAATAGAGGGACCATCTCCGGTATCAAGGTATGTTTTGAGTGCTAAGAGTTGGAAGATGATTTTGATTTCTTGGGCTTAAGGTGCTCCCATGTCGAGAGAGGAGGCGGTACCAGGGTGGATTTTGCTGAAGTCGAAGACTTAGGTTTCACAGCTGATTTAGGTTTAGATTTAGGAATTGGCTTAGAAATTGGAGAAGCGGCCAGTAATCCAGGAGATTCTTTAGGAGGCTGGGAAGTTTGAGAAGATTCCATAGTTTGAGTTGGTTGAAGAGAACGTTTTCAGAGAAACGATCTAAGACGCTGTTTTCTGAGTTTAAGAGCCTGCTTAGTGAACTTTTTACAAATCTGGCAGGTGGATGGTTGATGAGATTCTCTCAGGCAGGAGAGGCAAAAATCATGGCCATCTGTAAGGGCAATCTTATTGGAGCATGAGGTGCACTTTTTAAATGGGGGAAGAGGTGCCATAAATGGCTGAGAAGGGGGAAAGGAGGCGATAAGGGGGAGAAATAAGTTCAAAAGTCTCTTACAATTCTTCCCTTGTTGATTGTAGCTGAAATGGAGCAAGTGGCAAATGGAGCTCGACAAGAAGAGAAACCTCGGCAGTAGCAGAAAGGAACTGAGGTAATTGCCAGGACGGGTGGACCATGTGTACTGGGGAACAGTCCCTGACGAAAGTATCTAAAGCTCTAGATATTCCAGAGACATCTGCGCAGGTGCAGATTAAACCCATTAGTATGCATTCACAGAGACCATGAAGAAGCAGTTACTGTATGTATACAGATCAAAACTCAGAATGCACAGTATGTACCATTGCAATGACCACAAGAAAAGAGACTGTGATATAGACCCAAAATGGCTGCTGAGAACAGCTAGGCTTTGTGAGAGTTTGACTAGACTGAGATGCCTCAGTATGGCAGTCTGTTGTACACAGTTTTAACTCATCTGTGTCCCAGTGTATCAAGATGGCCTCTGCGAGAAGACTGGGATCTATGGAAGCACTTCTGTTTTTAACTGCAGCTCTGCTTGTGCCCTCCTGCAACACCTGCTTCGTACACACCTCTTCAGTGACAGAAGCAGCTTGCTGTTGAAAGGATGGACTTATAGGCTTATCTTTTGACATGTCTGCTCAAAGATCAGACTAGATGAGATAGACCGGAGAAGATCAAGTCTCCTATGTCACCTTTCGTTTGCTGACCTTGTGCTCCTCTTCTTTCTGTCTATGAGACTGCCTTCCATGAGCAAAAGTTGAACAAAGACTCCTGGAGGAAGCTAAATGGCTTCCGAGTCTCCTCAAACCTAAACGCCTTCCTGCATTTGAGGAAAGGGAACAACCTACTGTACATGTGGATAGTAGGTTCTTCCTTTTCCCTCAAATGCAAGAACCAACATGGGCCAATGCTAGCAAATGCACAAAAACTAAATCAAGCAAATATTTACATTAAAGAGAAATTTCATTTTCAATGCAGCAGGTTACTATAATTTATCGTCCAGTTTACTATGCTTACTAAATAGCTTTAGTTTTATTTGCAAACCATGCTTCTGAATTATGAAAGAGTTAAATTTCTTTTGGAAAATAGACTGGATCAAAACTCATTTAATTGCTCTTTGTTCCCAATGAAATCAATGGGAAAACTGCCCTAATTTATGCAAGTTTGACCAAAAAAAAGGTTGACTATAAAATACTATCTTTTATGCTTGAAACTCTGGTAATTACAAAGCCAAACACTGATCAGTTTAGATGGAAGTCTACTACTGACTTCAATGGGAACAGATTAAGCTTCTAAATTCTATTGACATTACATGAGACATTTCAATGCAGATTACAGAAAGTGTCACTAGACCCTTCAGTCCATTATGAAAGAAGAGTAATGCTTTAGGAATTACCCAAACCTAGCTATACCTCACACTTACCATATGTGCGAAAGTTCAAGAATAGGAAGTTTTGATTTTGTAAAAAATTCTTTAGCTGCAGACCCTGAAAGCATTAAAACAAGAAAAATATAATTTTGATTCTAGAAGTATAATCTTAAGGCTCATAAAGAGATACAACAAGACAATGGGTGCTAAAGTTAGCTTCAAAATTTCTCAGCCAAACATTAAAGTGTAGTAATAAACAAAAATGTAAAATTCCAGTAAAAATCTACAAAACTAGTAAGATGTATATTCAGGTGTCTATACAAGAATAGAAGGACCCCTTCCATTCTTAGGTCACTGGATCTATGATAGTCATTACTAACAGAACACAGATGACAACTTTCATTCCTCACCCCTCCCACACACACTTCTCTTTACGGACTCCCACACTGTTATGAAATGTCCTCTATGCCTACTTAATAACTGTTGGTGGGACAAAGGGAACTATACGTAAAATAACAACTACCTGTCTCAATTACTGGGAGCACCTTCTGTAAATAGAACTCCCCTTGTAGAACTTAGAAATCAGGCGAATACTTTTATGAGTAAAAAACCTGAAAAGGATATCTATCATATACTGTATATGATTATTTGTATGTTTACAAAACTCACCTGGGATATAGCCATTTAGATCAGGCTGAATGGTTTTAAACTGATTTATATAATACTGCCTTTGTTCATCTGTTATTTTCCAAGGATCATCATAACTACTTGACTGCCTACGAATTTCATTCGCTGTTGTAGCTGATGCTACAGTTCGTACTGTAGTCTGGTCCTGTAATGAAATATTTTCTTCAGCATTACCTAAATTGATCAATGGCCTAAAATGTCCTATATTATTACCTATGAAAAGAAATAACCATTATTTAGTGAAGTAGCTTTAAAAGTCTTCTCATCAGTACTAACTGGATGCAGTTATAAAGCAAATATTCTGAAAGCTGAAGTAGGTAGCAATGTAAGCAACAAAAATTATGAAAAATATGCAGAGAACTGTTAAAAAAATTCTAAGCGCACACAAAAAAAAGCTGAAACTCATTTTGCAGATGAGTTGGCAGATTTTTCAGTTTAAAGATTCTCTGACCAAGAATCACTGGTGACATTCACTCAGTGGCAGACATATTTTAGATAAAGAAAAATGGAGCAAGGATTTATTTCAAACACATATTGAGAATCACAGCATGAATTTTGGTAACAGTATGAAATGAATGACATTAATTGGAATGAAGCAAATTAAAATAATACCAATAAAATGTCACACCTGGACAGAAGCAGGATGTATGGCTAAAACAGTACTGGTTGGTGTGTTATCTGCAAAACTGACCCAGTTTTCTTGATGTGGTGGTGGTGAATGGCCAGACCACATTGGATCACCAGCATTACAGGAGCCTGAAAATCAGAGCACAATTCAGTTTCAAGGCTGCTCCATAAAATACTGAAGAAAAGTTTGTCTTCAAACACTCCTAGGCATACCCACAATTTAATTATGACATTCTTCTGAAATATCATGACCAGAAACTTTTGAACAAATACTGTAAGATCACAGAATTCTAGATTAGTTTCTTCTTTACCTGTGCCATACTATAAACTTTTC
Organism: Pogona vitticeps; assembly: GCF_051106095.1. NCBI lineage: Eukaryota > Metazoa > Chordata > Lepidosauria > Squamata > Agamidae > Pogona > Pogona vitticeps. The sequence goes on along the minus strand of NC_135783.1, from coordinate 80,127,248 downwards.
TGTACTTGAGAAGGGGTATGGGAGCTGCCATTCAGACAGACAGAAACACACACACACACCAGTTCCAGTGGCTAGGACCTATGCTGTTGCAGTAGCTAAGGAACTCTTCAAACTTTGGCTTATTATTTTAATAACTAATATTTTTGATCTCATGGTAAAATTGTTGTTGGTTATCAAAGCAGCAGCTGAAGAATAAAAACAAATTTCCTTCCCCATTTCCTAGCTCGATTCATAATCCACTGCAGTAATATCTCAATTGGATAAACTTTGTATACCACAAACTAGAATATATTTCCATGCCAGAAATGTAAATTCAGTTCAAAACACTCTTTCAAGACTGAATTAGAAGCTAATGATAGGGTAACTACTGTGTTGCTGAAAATTAATAGAGTAACAAATTGGTTATCACAACCAAAATGTAAAGCAGCCATTCTCAATATTTCAAGGGGCCACAGACTGGAAACAATTATTCACATACCACCTCAAAATATTTGTTATGCAAATTATACAATCCTGATTCAACCTATGTTTCTTGCACATTGTGTTTATTGGCCGTGATCAAAAAAAGGTTGAGAATGGCTGATGTAAAGAAAAGAGTGTGAATATGCAAAGTATCCCAAAGCCCAGTATTGATATCTAGAACCACTATGGCCATGAAGTCTGAACCATGCCACAGTATATAACAGGATCAGCCAACCTGAAGTGAAAATAGTTGCAGATTCTGACACATCTGGATTGAAACTGAAGAACTAGTAAACCTGATTAGGACTAGCTTCTTAAGAAGCCTCATACTGGATCAGATCAAAGACCCATCTAGTCTAACATTCTGGTCACACAGTGCTCAACCAGATTACTATCAGAAACTCACAAAGATACCAGTGCAAACAAATACCGTATTTTTCGCACCATAAGACGCACTTTTTCCCCACAAAAAAGGGTGGTGGAAAGTCTGTGCGTCTTATGGAGCGAAGAAAACAGATTATATTTTCCTGGTTTCTTCTCCTAAAAAATTGGTGCGTCTTATGGAAAGGTGCGTCTTATGGAGCGAAAAATACGGTAAATACCCATACCATCCATCCTGCACTCCCCAGCAACTGACATAAAGGAGATGAAAAGATCACATCCTTTTAAAATAAGAGCACAAGAACATTTTTCAGTGTTACAGTTGCCGGTCTTTTAGTTAAGTAGACAGGATGCTAAGATAATACCAAACAGTACTGTGGACTTACAATATTCTTGTAAAAAAGGAAGACCACTACAGGCTTACCCCCATAATGTGTGTTTCTTAATGTTTTGCCTCACCAGTGAAAGCCTGCCAAATATATGGTGACCTACAATAGAGCTTTACACACAATATAATTTGTACATTCACAATAGATTTTGATAAGGAATTGAAAATGGATTATCCTAAATTCTACATGTCTAAAGACTACTGGTCTTTCGACAGGAAACGTCATGTTTCAGAACAAAGGAAATGCCTCTACTGCCTGAGAACGGACCACATTTTAATAAAGGAAGGAAAAGAGATGAAACTCTTTAGAACACAGTAAAAAAACTAGAAAATTTAGCACACAAATGTCCCTGCATTAGTTACAGAGAAAAGAAGAACCCGAATTTAATGGGTCTATAGCTTAGATACACCCCCAAGATAAAAGTTATTTCTGTTGATCATGGGCATCTAATTATGATCCACTGCAATTCCTTGAATTTCACTTCCACTAGAATGCATGAAGGATGTAAAAGAGCACTAAGGTAATGCTCAGGGCACGTGTCTGTTTGGTTTTCAGGGAAGACTCTTGCCCCCCTCCCTGAAACACTGCTTGTCCATTCAGCCCCCGCATCTTCTGTGTACCTGCTTGTGGGGGATACTGTGGGAACTACCATCAAGGAGGTAAATGAAGAATCCGATATATTCCAAACATGAATGCTATTACTCTCTGTCAAATAAAAGCACCTGAACAATCTGTTCTAAAGCCAAGTAAGACATAGTGGTCAATTCCCCATAAAAGCCTATTTCCTATTACTTTAAATATGAAAGTATTAATCATTGATCTCCATCTAGCCTATCCCTCCCAACAGCTTCTAATTTTCCTCTCTCATAATGATAACTACTGATATGAAACAAAACAAGTGCTACAGCTTGTCTATCAATGAGGGGCACATGCCATGTCTGGTGAGGCCACAGCCAAAGAAAGGCAAGACATTCTTTCTTCCCCACCCCATCTCTCTTCTTCCTTGTCACATGGGATGGCTAGAGGATCAACAGTTCAATCTCGACAAATGCTTACATTTAACATTTGCAGAAAGAAGGCTTCTGACTGGGAAAGGCAATGTATCCACAAAATCCCAAGTAGTGTGTTCTCTCTCACACAATCCCTCTCCTCACACACAAACACACACTCTCTCATATGCAAACTAATATGTTGTTGTTTAGTCGTTTAGTCGTGTCCGACTCTTGGTGACCCCGTGGACCAGAGCACACCAGGCCCTCCTGTCTTCCACCGTCTCCCAGAGTTGGATCAAATTCATGTTGGTCTCTTCGATGACACTGTCCAACCATCTCATCCTCTGTTGTCCCCTTCTCCTCCTGCCGTCACACTTTCCCAACATCAGGGTCTTTTCCAGGGAGTCTTCTCTTCTCATGAGATGGTCAAAGTACTGGAGCCTCAGTTTCAGGATCTGTCCTTCCAGTGAGCACTCAGGGTTGATTTCCTTTAGAATGGATAGGCTTGGTCTCTTTGCAGTCCAGGGGACTCTCAAGAGTCTCCTCCAGCACCACAATTCAAAAGCATCAATTCTTCAGCGGCCAGCCTTCTTTATGGTCCAGCTCTCACTTCCATACAATGCTACTAGAAAATCCATAGCTTTGACTATTCGGACTTATATTGGCAAGGTGATGTCTCTGCTTTTAAAGATGCTGTCGAGGTTTGTCATCGCTTTCCTCCCAAGAAGCAGGTGTCTTTTAATTTCGTGGCTGCTGTCACCATCTGCAGTGATCATGGAGCCCAAGAAGGTGAAATCTGTCACTGCCTCCATAACTTCCCCTTCTATTTGCCAGGAGGTGATGGGACCAGTGGCCATGATCTTAGTTTTTTTTTATGTTGAGCTTCAGACCGTTTTTTGCACTCTCCTCTTTCACCCTCATTACAAGGTTCCTTAATTCCTCCTCACTTTCTGCCATCAGCGTGGTATCATCTGAATTTCAGAGGTTGTTTATATTTCTTCCAGCAATCTTAATTCCAGTTTGGGATTCCTCCAGTCCGGCCTTTTGCATGATGTATTCTGCATATAAGTTAAATAAGCAGGGGGACAATATACAGCCTTGTCGTACTCCTTTCCCGATTTTGAACCAATTAGTTGTTCTATATCCAGTTCTAACTGTTGCCATGTATACGTTTCTCAGGAGGTAGATAAGGTGTTCAGACATTCCCATTTCATATGAGAGATAGGTTCTGTGTTCCCAGCAATAGGAATGATAAAGACCCAAGTGAAGCAAGTAATGATGCAGGGGGTTGGACCCAATTATTCTATGAGTTTAAGTAGTGACGGATGAATGAATTTATAGGATAATCATTTGCCAACTACTTGGATAAGCAATGCTCCCAGGAAACAGAGGGCAGGATTTATCTTGATTCAGGATTTTGAACGCTACAGTACAGTACTGCATTTTAAAGAAAAATCTAGCTATTATATCTGGAAGATAGACTGGAAAAAATGGGGTAGTTTCTGCTGAAGCCTACTACCGTGTTTCCCTGAAAATAAGACAAGAGTCTTATATTAATTTTTGCTCCAAAAAACGCATTAGAGCTTATTTTCAGGGAATTTTGTTTTCATGTACAGCAATCTACATTTATGCAAATACAGTCATGTCATTGTCTTCCGGTTGCTGCACAGTGGTGGAGGACGGGGTTTCACTTAACTGCGGCTTATTTTTGGGGTAGGGCTTATATTACAAGCATCCTGAAAAATCATACTAGGGCTTATTTTCAGGGTAGGTCTTATTTTCAGGGAAACAGTGGTGCCTCGCTTAGCAATTGCTTCGTTTAACGACGAAATCACTTAGCGACGACTTTTTCAGAGCGTTTTTACGCTTCGTTTAACAATGGTCCCTATGGGTGATTTTCGCTTAGCGATGGCTGGCACCATGCTTCGCATAGCGATTAAATTTTGGGTGCCCTGTTTCGCTTAACGATGGTTTAAACAGCCTCATGTTAGCTGTTTTTTAAATGTTTTTCTGTTATTTATAAAGTTAAAGTTTACTGTTTAAAATATTTGAAATCATAAAGTGCACTTAGTAAACCCTTTGTTAACCAAATTTGACTTTGTTCTGACTCTTTTTAATTTGTTGTTGTATTTTTCCCAGATTGAGATGCATTGAATAGGTTTCAATGCATTTCAATTGGGGAACTGCGTTTCGCTTAGCGATGTTTTCTATGGTGATTTTCACTTAAGGACGGCAATTCGTTCCTATTGGAACGGATTATCCGGTTTTCAATGCATTTCAATGGGAAACCATGTTTCGCTTAGTGATGAAAGCACTTAGCAGCAATTTTTTTTTGAACCAATTAACATCGTTAAGCGAGACACCACTGCATATGCAGGAGGCAACAAAGTAAGATTTCAGAGGCTGGATGTGTTTATGGGCCTAAACAAATGGCACAAGGCAAAATTATCCCTTGCAAAGGGCACAGGATGGCTTTTGAAGATAAAATGTAAAAGGGCATGTATACGACCCACAGCCAACAGCTTCCACACTTCTGATTTAGACCTTCAATCAGAAGCTTAATTTGACTTTGCAAGCCATCCACAAGATGTCACTACTAAATCTGTTGATCATCCTAACCCTCACACACACAAAAAGAGTTTGGGATTCCTCACATGCACACAAAGGCAAAAAAGTATGCAAAGCTGAACTCATAGTACAAATATTTTTTTAAAACCAAAGAAATGTTTGAGGGCCAGCTGTCATGAAATCTAAAATAACACAGAGGATTTTTCCAAATGACTATGAAAAAGTTAAAACAAGAGAGCAAGAAGCTACACTACCACAGGGAATGAGTCTAGAGTGCACATTTCTAAGTCCCTTGACTAGGGTACTGGAAAAGCTTCACTTGTACTGACTGAGGTCTACTAAATGCACACTGAGATTGGCTGGTATGGCATTTGTGACTCCTCAGATGCCAGTGATGCCTCCCTGGTGATTACGAGCATTGCCTTACATACACACAACACCTTGTATACTGGAAATCAGTGGCCTGCCTTAATCACTGTCCATTAAAAATAATAATTCTAGACTGTCAGATAACACTTGGAAACGTCACACATAATGTTTGTTTATACCTGGTTGTGCTTCACTAAAAGGAGCCCAAAAAGGTCCTGGTCCAGCAAGAGGTCGCTCACTATTTCCTCCACTGGGATGGCGACTGTGCTTCCTCCATGTATGTGGAGAGGTTGGTGGTGACTGCTGTGGTGAAACAACTGGAGATGTGGTCTCCTAATAAAACAAAGGAACTTTAAAAAATTGTTCAATTTTTAAGTCTTCCGCAGTTATAAAGGTAGAATTGTTGTTTAGAAACCACTGGCTAGAATCCTGTTATTCAGATTTGCTGGGTAAGTACAATGGTGTAAAATCCAATGGTGAATTGCCTCTAGTTAAGGAGCTTCACCTCGTATTCTTCATTACGTGAGAAGTCACATAACTGGCACACAGCAAAACTCCTTGCTGTGACTCCTTAACTAGCTGCAATCCACCACTGCAATTTATACAACTGCGCTTTCACGGGAATATAAGCAACAGAATGTGGGTGTGCCATTCCCAAGGTTGCTAAACTTTTGGCTTAATCTACAGTAGAGGGCAAACCCTCCTGAATGATGTCACAGTTGCTTCTGAGGGGCATGACTGCCCACCATTCTTCTTTCTCATAGGTGATAGAGAGCTTGCTTAATTGCCTTTCCCTATGCCAATCATAATGGCATTATGTAACCATTGTCCTATCTGAACTCTGTCAACTATCTGTGAGCTTGTAAGGTTAATAAAAGCACAGTCCTCCTGGGGGAAGGGCAGAGAAGACTTCTCACTCTGCTTCCTCAGACTAGTTGCCCCTCAGGAGCACTGCTGGCAGACATCCCTGTATGTGGCTTACTTTTTTTTTTTTTAACTTTTCTTTAACTTCTATCTCTAAGAGACTATTTACTATCCTATTTATCTGGTGATCATCACAAAGGCCATCAACATTATCATTTCCTGACTTTAACAAATTGGCGCCTAACCTTGGGCAAGAAAAGAGCCACTGCAAGCTGTTAATTGAGGCACGAGAGACAGGCTCCTAAGGAGAAAACAGGCTTGAGGAACAGCCTCCAACTCATTCATCAACTTGAAGGTTCAAGATCATTGCCTGACAGTCAATCCACACAGCTCACCCGTCGCCCCGCAGGGGTTAAAGGCGCCTATCATATCTGATAAAAGATCCCCAGGGTGAGTTTTCTGTCTAAACAAGAACATTTCTGTCTAAACAAAAACATGGGGAACATCTATTTCCCCTCTTTATCTCAATTTACAGGGGAAAAAAATAAACAAGAGCTAATTAATCTCTTGCAAAGCGCAAACCTTTTTAATCGCCAATCAGGACAATTACTAGAAAATTTATGGATTGAGATAAATTTATGTTGTCCCTCTTATCTGGGAAAATGCATTTTAAATCTGTCAGTTTAGGACTTAATTGGGAAAGAACTTCACAAACAACCCATGGCTTCACATGAGATTCTTAACTCCTGGCATGTGTGCAGATATGCCATTTCACAGCTTGAAAATCCTCTTCTCTCTCAGGAAAAGGAGCCACAAACTGTTCTGTTAACTAATCCAAAATTATTATTATGTCAACACTCTCCTAGTACAATTAGCCAAAGTAGTCTGTATTTAGACACGTAACTTTATATTTTGTAAACTTTATACACTGGTTGAAAAGAAGTAGCTGAAAGTCTAATATTAAACAATGACAGATTGTATCATAATAAAAATGCTACTAGCACACAGCAGGTTCTTCAAGAGAGCATAAGAAATTTGTTTTTGGAAACCCATAACAGGGATTCATCAATCAGGTTCAGATATCTTAAAAATAGCACACAAATTCACATCATGCATTTTCCATAGCAGAATCCTGTCTCATCCAATAAGAATCATAAATGAACCAGTACTCACAGATGTTTTCAAAAGATAAGCAAAGAACATGACATTCACAAGTACGACTAATACTTTTTAGTGAAAGGAAAGTTTTGCCCTATATTTAAGATGAAAACTGAAGTACAGTAAAAAACAGAAGTCAGTGCAAAACAAGAGAGTATGAGGGTAGCTTCACAATTTTCTTTTATCACACATTTCTTAATAATTACATGCCAGCATTAAGGTATTAAACCTGATATTTGAAGGTACACAATTTCTAGAGCATCAGACATGAGACACAGTATGAAGCCTTTACTGTCCTGTGCATTTCAGCATATCAGAGAATAGAAACTTAAAGACAGCAAAAACTAATGTAGTATCAATCTTTATATTTAATTACCTGTTGATCTGTTGTTGGACGTTGTTGGACAACATCATGGCTCACGGAGCCTTTTTTAACTTGTATTCTGCCTGGTGGGGGAGGAATCGCACCTGAATAGGTGGATGAGTTATCAGCATCTGAAGAATACAAGGATGAATGCCTCAATTCTTGTTCATTCTTTGACAGAGCAAATCTCGGCAGGGGGAGGTCCTTGACTGTTTAAAAGAAAGACACATGATTATCGTTATGAATTCTGAATTACAAATGGCCTTGACTACTTCAATTCCTTACCACAGATTTCAGGATTTAGAATACATATGTTTTCCAATTCAGCATTTAGGTTATTAACTGAGGAAGAATTTTCAGTATTTTTCAAATAATGAAAATTCCCAACAAGGCAACTCTAACTGCTACAGATGTCACAAAGTTTAAATTCTTCTTCCCTTCAGAAATTCTACAAATATTTCCAATGTATTCAAGGATGAAAACATTAAGCAGCTAATATTCAAGGCTTTTCCTTCCTTTTCTGCTCCTCAGAGTTCATGTTTTGTTTCTTCCAAAGAGAAAGGTTACTTACCTGTAACCATGGTTCTTTGAGTGGACCTCTGTGAATTCACACATTTGGGTTTAGTCTGCGCCTGCGCTGACATTCTTGGAGCATTCTAGAGCTAAAAGTAACAATTTTAAGGGATGATCCCCCATGAGGCACAAGCTCCTCCTACCCAAGATTCCCCTCAGTTCCTGCAATTTGTCCGCCGGGCACGAGAGTTATACAACAATAAGATACCCGTGACAGAAGGGAGGATGGGTGGGTAGTGTGAATTCACAGAGGTCCACTCAAAGAACCATGGTTACAGGTAAGTAACCTTTCTTCTTCGTGGCCTCTGTGAATACACACATTTGGGTGACTGGCAAGCTTACTTACTGGCAGGTGGGACGTCACGGTAGGAAGGATGGCATTACATTTCTGCCAAATCCAGTGGTATTGCATGTACCTACGTGTAGCCAATATTGCTCTGCAAAGGTAGATGGCATGGATCATATTGGTGCACGGTAGATGTCGAGAGTCTCGATTCTACTCTGGATGCGGGCCGAGGTAGACAGCACTCCGTGGAGCGAGGCTAAAGCTGATTAGACGGTGACTCGTCTGACCGCTGGCAAGTCATAGATACAGCCTGGACCATCGATCTAGAGATGGATAGGAAGAAACTGGACTTTTGAAATGAAAAGAATGAAAGCATCAAAAGAGCCTGTCATCTGTTTAGAAGCTCTGGTAGTGTCAGAGAAAATGCTGGTGAGAGTCTTACATAAATATTGTGGAGCATGTGCTCTAAAGGAGATGCTGGTGATCTGAAGAATGATGGTAAGATGAAGCATAGATAAACATGAAAATTAGTCGAATACGTCAGGAATGAGACATTAAAGTAGGAAGTCACTTTATCAGGAAAATTGAATAACAGATGGATCAAATCGCAATCCAGCTATTTCGCATGTTCCCTTGGCAGATATGACAGCCACTAGGAAGGCTGTTCAAAGTAAGTAATTTGACACCTGAAGAGAAAATGGGCTCGAATGGCGGGCACATGAGTGAATTTAGAAATCTATAGACCACTGAGGAACAATGCGTTTACATGGAGGACGGGTGGTACTGAGTCCTGTGAAAAGATGTTTGACCCTAGAGTGAGACAAAAGTCCTACATACCAGAATAATCTGGTTAATGGGCAACAATAGAAGATATATAACATTTTAAAGCATAAACAGAAAGCCAAGTAGGCAACAGTTTCTAAGAACATTGGTAAGGTAGTTCTTTGTTTCAGTATATTTAATAAAGATTTATTTATTTACACATCGACATCGAGTTCATGGTTTCTGAGCTCGATCGAGCACTGATGCCAAAGTGGGAGTATTTCCCAGGTTGCCAAGTTCATGGACGATAGACCTGGATGGTAGACCATCCTTCCTTCCAAAGTTAGGAGGTGAGAAACCAGAGGGAACTGACATGTGTCTGTCTATATCGATCTGAGACAGGCGAACTAGGACCAAGTACCTCAAGGAGGTATTTGGATCGCATTTGATTAGGAATGATGGTGATGGAAGATTTTCTGTAGGATGAAATGTATCGGAGGGAAGAGTTATGGCAAATTTCCTGTCCACTGCCATATGAACACGTCCCCGACAGTGTTTCCATCCGCACCTGCACAGGAGCAATAAAACCTGTAGTCGGCGTACGGACCCCAGTGAATACATTGAAGGTCGGTACTTCCCAACGGTGACAGAACCGAACTTGCAGTTACTTGGATTAGGGATCCTCTACTTGGTCAAACAGAAAAGATACCACTATTGGAGTGGTTCGAGGCTGAGTCTGTATTGCTTTAGCACTGAAGCCGTGGAGGTCATGAATTTGGGGAGATGCTTGCTAGTAATTTTTTTTTTAAAAAAATATACACTATAGTACCAGTACAGGTAGATGTCCATATCTCGCAGGGGAAGGTTATTATCAAACTGATGCCCTGTACCATCTGAAAGACCTTGCAGATATTGAAAAATTGAATGGCAGTGAAACCTTAGGAATTACTGATTAGAGGCTGGAATCTGAAACTTACGGTAGAATACACATGAAAAGATTTCTGAGACCAAGGATGGGACGGATGCCTCTGTCCTTTCTATGTATATTATATAATAGCACAGAAGTAGAAGCCATGCATAAGCCAGATGTAGGAACTTGGATTATGGCATTTTTGCCCAGGAGGCAGAGGTCTCTTCCTGGAGGATATAGACAAAAAGAGTGAGTCTAACGTTACTCAAAGGGGAACAAAGACAATTATATAATGTAACCTTGAGAGATGTGGTGACATTCTTGTATGAACCGAAATGTCTGGGAGGCTGAAACTCCAGATATGGTTGAAAGGACTATGGGTAGAACTGAAAGAGGGATGAAAGGGCTGTCGGCCCATATATAATTTAGCTGTTTTCCTATTCTGTGTAAATAATAATAATAATAATAATATTTCTAGTGTCACCAGTCTAAGACTGAAGAGACTGGTACCATGTAATGGAAGACGTTCAATTCTGTCATATGTGTCCTTGATGAGCCAGTGGATCGTGACTAAGTGAGCCTTCTATAGATACTAAGGATGCGACAGTAGTTGAAGTCCTTTGCATGTCAAGCAGCAATCCTGTGTTGCTTTGCTAGAGTCGTGGTCTCAGAGCAAGAATTTCTAAGCTCTGTTTTAATGGATTCCAAGACAGGTAGAATCTGAGACCAAAATTGCTCCAGGTAGGCGCCTATTGTGATTGATAGTTGGCCACATGGAGCAGAAGTGAATGAAGGGAATAAGTCTCCCTGCCAAAGACATCAATGTTTCCGTATTTTTATTAGTAGGGTTCAGGGAAATCATTTCTCGTTTTGGATAAATTTGTTCTACGATGATAGAAATGGGACTGGAGTCATCCCAAAATTTCTATGTCATTTCCTCGTACCTTGTACCTGTGATACATTCTTCCTAGATCTTTAAATAGGAAGTGGCTTGGTGTAAGCATCCTTTATTAGCTTCAGCATAGTTAGTGTAAGTGCTCAGCTAAGTGATGGCTGGGTCTGGAAAAGGCGGTTCCTCCATTCCCAATAGACGGGATGCGGTGAACCGAGAAGTGAGCTGTGCAAATGAAAAGAAGCACACTGAAGGTGACAGAGGATGATAATGGATCGCATCATATTGGAGGGAGATTCGTTCAAGGAGTGAGATCCGAGCTTATGTCCAGAATTGGCAGTTTTGAAGCCAGGACCGGTCGTGCTCGATCATAATGGGCCTTGACGAGATGGATTGGAATTTGGAAAGCATCTTTTCCTGCCAAAGTGTTGTATGGTAGAGAAAAAGAACAAAAATCTTTTCCATGTTGAGGTCAATCCTAATGGATTCAACGTACATCGAAGATAGTGGCAAAGCTGGTAGCTACGACAGAAAGAAGTCAAACGGACTGACTGGTCAACAACAGAGAAGTAAAGAACCCGCTCAGTTTGCAGTCCTACCAGCAGTTCTGCCGGTCAAGGCACTGCCTCCCCACATGTCTAGGGGCGGCGGCTGGTAACTTTGGGGTTGAGGCTTTTAACGTTCCCGGAATGCCATAGGCTGATGGGAACATCTTCAGGCTCTTGCAGATGTTACAGCACAATGAATGTGTCACCTTCTAGAGCCTGAGCAGGTTATCAAGAATAACAACCTTTTTCTGGCTAAAAAGCCATACACCAACAAATGGCAGATCCTAACCTGCCAGTTGCTTAGACACTGGTTTTCAGGCGTATCGAGCAGCAGTGCGCTCGTGATGCACCTGCAACAGTGCCTCCCAGTGATGTGGAAGGCCTGAACTGTAAGCGTGCACATGAGCTACCTGCAGGGTGGGCAGAACCACACTCCATAAGTGGTGATAAGCCCTTATGGCAGAGGAGTACGTGGCTACACAGCGACCAAAAACAAATAACAATGCCGACCAAAGAACTCATCTGTTGACAGTAAAGGAGTGTGACCATCTGCGACAACCGAGAGGGGTGTAGGAAGATTGGTTGGAAACTCTTCCACCCCCCAGCGACTCATGTGAGTCTCAAACCTGAAGGGGTTAACAGCAGGTTTGATCAAGGCTCCAAACATTATGATGCCGGAGCCGAGTTCGAGGGCGCACTACATCTGTAAAGCGTATGTGGAGGCATAAAGCACTCCACAGCCCATGGCTCAGAACGATGCCACGTAGAGCAGGATGGTGATGGTGGCCGAGAGCTCATAGCTCCTATCCCAAACAAAAGGGACTGGTCCTACGCAACCTTGTCAGTGTGACAGGACCTACCTGAGGAAAATTATCCAGACTTACCAGGCAGCGGCAGGGTTCTCGGGTGGACCCTTGTGAGTCCTTTCCTTATGAGCCTATGCGGGCACTGGCAGCTGAGACAGGGCCACAGGCTACTTTGTGAGTGAGCCCAATGATAAAGAGGGCTTTTTTGTGCCAAATTAACAGCCACCAGCAGGTGCTACCCCAGGCAGGAATATCACCGACTAGCAGGGCTAGTGGTGGGAGTTGCTGCAGCCCCCCTTTCAGAGGCAAACTAGGGCTGTCAAACGCTGCCAGAAAGCTTTTGCCTCGGCACCTGGTTTTGGAAATAGCAGCCACGTGAACAAGGCCTCTGATAAATCAGGCCCAATACACCAAATACCCAAGGGCGTTACCCCAGACAGGCAAAGCACTGACATGCAGGGCTAGCCCCAGGAGCTGAAGGGGCCCATTGTATCCCCAAAGGGAAAACCCAAGCCTTACCATATGTTGCTGGCACATCTACAGCCTCGGTGTGCAGCTCCCTCCAGAAGTCGCAGCTATATGAGCAGGCGCACGAAGGAGGGTTGGTGTGCGGCACTCACACACAGAGGCGCTTCCCATGTCAGGAGGAAACACTGACAGTCAGGGAAGGTGACCGGGGCAACAGGAGGCCCTTCTTCTCCTAGGGACAGGGCAACAGAGCCCTAACTCCTGCAGGGTCCTTTGAACAAGCCCCTTGAAACAATCATCCATCGGTGATTCACCAGTCTCTCTCATGGTTGCTCATAGAGAGGGTGTGGTGAGACATGCCTCCTTTTCACTCTCTTTTCCCCATGAGATAGACTTAAGCTCCAACTCAGGAATGTCAAATGCCCGCCCTCATGTAGGGCTAAAAAGGGCCACGGCCGGACTGGACAGTAGCGCAGTCACTAAATGGCCAGTTGGAGCAGAGAGGCTATCAGGCTATCTCGAAGTCTGTGCAGGTAGAGCTGGCACGTCGTCTCCTCAGAGGGAAATTCGCTAGCCTCCGGCGAGGATTCCTCTGTTGATGTAGACTTAGATTTTAAGGACTCCTTGGCATTCTCGGGTTCCCTACTGCGGCCTGCACCTATCTGGGTAAGATGTAGCTTACTCAGGCAGAAAATCATTAATGTGCCTGGGAGTCAAAATGAGTAGGCCGAAAAAGGCGGGAAAGGAGAAAGAAGGAAACAGTTGAAGTGTGCGTGTGTGTGTGTGCGGGGGGGGGGTAAGCCAAATAGCTGGCAAGTGAAAAGAAAACAACTCACGGGGGATCGTAGATTAGATAACTGAGAAGGGAATTGATCAATAAGCTAAGGGAAAAACCCTGTGGAAATAGCTCTATGCTCTGTAGAACTTTACAGCACGGCAGAAAAAAGGAACTGAGGGGAATCTTGGGTGGGAGGAGCTTGTGCCTCATGGGGGATCATCCCTTAAAATTGCTACTTTTAGCTCTAGAATGCTCCGAGAATGTCAGCGCAGGCGCAGACTAAACCCAAATGTGTGTATTCACAGAGGCCACGAAGAAGAACTGATGATTTGATTCATATTTCATCTGTATCTAGAGAGATTTCACATAATGTTATATTTAACTAATCATTCTATGTGGTTTTAATTTCAGCAAGGACTTGGGGCTCAGTATTTACTATACAGTGGTGCCTCGCTTAGCGAGTGCTTCGCTATGCGATGAATTCGCATAGCGAGGGGGTCCGGGCCATCGCTGGAGCGTTCGCTCAGCGATGGCCCCTATAGCGTTTTTTTCGCTTTGCGATGATCGCTAAGCAATTCGCTTAGCGATCTTCACAGAGCGAAGCGGGGAGAACAGCTGATCGGCAGTTCCAAAATGGCCGCCGGAAGGTCCGCGCCGCATTTTCGCGCCCTGCCCTCGCTTACCGAGGGCGCGAAAATGGCAGCGCTATGGAAAAACATCGCTTAACGGTGAGTTTTAAAGCCATAGGAACGCATTGAACGAAGTTCAATGCGTTTCTATGGCTTTTTTATTCCCATTTAGCGATGTTTTCGCATAGCGAAGGTTAATCCGGAACGGATTAACCTCGCTATGCGAGGCACCACTGTACAAGTATTTAGTGCTCAGGCAGCCTGCTGATGTAGTGATTTTTCTGGTGCACCAGTACAACATTTGATGAGTTACAGGACAACGAGGACAGAAGCTCAGTAATCCTAGCAGAACTGTATGATTTCTCACTAAACTTTCTAGGATTGACTCTTCACAAAGTACAAGTGATGAAAGCTCAGATACTAGCAGTAGTCTTATTTTGACCACAGTATTCTTGGATTTCATTGTTTCCTTTCCATGGTAGATCCCAGTTCAGAAAAATCCTTTGAGAGTCCAAGTCCTTCTTTGGTACCCCGATGGCTTCAAAGTTGTGCAAAGAAGTGGCACAAACAATGTATCTTAGTTTCTAATCTCTTTAAAAGAGAATGTAAAACTATACTGCCAACTCTGCGGTTGTGTATGAACAATATACTGACCAAATGACATGAGTTGTATTCAAGAGATGATTCAGATATCGACATAACACCTCTTCCTTGGCCTAGAAGATCTGGCACATCACGCTTTACAAAAAGCAGGTGGCCCCTCTAAGCCCAATATTAAAAATCAAGGCCACTCCCTCTCCTGTTGCCCCCGGCTAAACATTTCCAAAATGTCCTAATGCCCCCACCATTCTCACATTTCTCAGCTGAATCCTTGGGTGGTTCATTAGACATCAAAGACCTTCCTTTTGAGGCCTTCTACTCCTATTTTGGTTACTGAATTGGGTTCATCTCAGCTTTTTACCACCTTGTGTGGTCCTTTTCTTTGATTCCTAAAGTGAGTTCAATTTTAACAAGATTGTATTGCTATATTTATGCGTTTCCTTCCCACATCTCAGAGAAAAGAACTAAAACATATTCAACATCAGATGGACTCACGGAGTACAGGCAGCCATACAGTCTGCTAATGTCCTTAGTGTGAGCCACACAAGTTAAGACATCTTCCAGGTGCTTCATCAGCAAAATAGATTAGAGAACAAACTGCCTCCATCTCCTGCTCCTGGGAATATCACCTCCCACTAGACATCAGTGTAAACTTAGCTGCCTTTAACACAAGCCTATCTCTAAAACGCATATGCAAGGCGGCCACTGGAATCAATCTTCTGATTTCATTCCCCATGCCAAGATCAATAAATATGCATCAGTGAAGGAATCCTGTAGTCATATAACGTGGTTGTAGAAGGTAAAACATTGGCGATTCTACACTGTGAACACTTATATATAGGTTTGTATTGGTATGCATGACAAGTGATTGGTTTATGCAGTGCCACCAGAGTAACAAAGTCTGTGTATTTCACCAGAAAGGGTAGTGCCATGTTAGCCCTCAGCTGCAACAGTATCTAAACAGCAATGGAAAGGAAGCACTGGCTGTTTGCCTTAGTGTGGTGGTGGGTATGGTCTAAGACAGGGGTGTCCAACCTTTCACCTTCCCTGGGCCACATTAGAAGATGAAAATTTGGTTTGGGCCGCACATAAATTTGGTTTGGGCCGCATAGGGGGGCAGCCCTAGTCATCCTCCGCAGCCCTGCTCCAAGCGCGCTTACCAGCAGCTGCGATCTCAGACAGCAGAGGCTGCCAGCTTCGACTCCGCTGGCTTTATGGGGCCGGGAGGGGGTCCCCCTATTGACAGGGACGGCACAATGCAGTCACGCAGTCCCCCTGTCCCCTCCCCTCCCAATCCTTCCTTCCCTCTCTCCCCCTCTACTGTTGTGATATGACCTGGCCGCATTCCTGCCGCAAGCGCTGGCAGTGTAACTTGAAACTTTGGAATTTTAAAATAAAAAATCGCACTAGGCCGCATTACGAGCCGAGCTGGGCCGCATGCGGCCCATGGGCCTCAGGTTGGACAAGCCTGGTCTAAGAGAAGGAGTCTCATTCACAGGTTTAACAGCAATCCCTAATTTGGTGCCGGCATTTGGGCCAGGTTTTCATTCTACTGGTGGAACATATTGGACAGAGAAGGTGAGTGAATGCCACAAACATCTCAGCTTATGGAATATTGCTTCTGAACTTTTCTTTTTATTCGCTGCACTCTGTTGCTAATTGAGAACTCACAGATGCACTAACTGTAAAGTACTCCTAGGTTCTCCCAGACTACACTTTATTTTAAGTTG
The DNA here is from genome assembly GCF_051106095.1 of Pogona vitticeps. Taxonomy (NCBI): domain Eukaryota; kingdom Metazoa; phylum Chordata; class Lepidosauria; order Squamata; family Agamidae; genus Pogona; species Pogona vitticeps. Next base: position 80,110,719 of record NC_135783.1, on the reverse strand, counting down.
ATGAGGCAAAGAATTCACCTACTGCACTATTTGCATTTGTGTTGTTGCCTAGTAACAGCTAGTCACTGACTATTATGGAGTCCTTCTTTACCTAAATAATTTTAAAATTATGAAAAGTAGCCTTTTGATATGCAATATCTTAAAATACCTCTTAGAAGATACTGGAATCTTCATTCCTGATAGACAGCCACAAGCTGTGCTTTTAAACATCAATTCAAGAACACCTTAGAACTGCCGGTTTGATTGATGAGAGACTATTAGACTAACCATAAATCCATGTGCTCCTTTTTTCTGCTCCAGTAGTCACACAGCAGATATAAAACCTGCTAATCATCATTCTTTCTTTCTTGTGCACGTTCACAGTTAAGCTTTGATTGCAGGAATGTTATAGTGTACTTGTTACTATTAAAGATGTCACAGGACCCTTAACTATTTTTGCTGCAATAATGTAGCTATTGGTTTGGAAACTCCTATTACAGAAAGATACTTAAGGAACACAGACTGCAGAAACTGGAAGAAGTGATAATAAAAAGCAGACCCAGATGTCCAACATTTCTATTCATGTCCAATCTGAAATTTTTCATCCCACACGAACACCTTGCACACACAATGAATGCCAACATCAAGACTCACAGAATAAAGCCACAGGATATAATAATAACAGTTCTTGTAGGAGGCATAAATAAATGTAGAAGGCTGGGGTAGTGTGCCCTGTTCTACTTTGGAGCTATACTTCTGTGCTTCTGAGAAGAGCTGCCCGTGGTTGTAAAAATTCTAGAACTAATCATATAAAACAAGTTCTTTTTAGAATGAAAATTTTAAAAGCAGAAGTGCTCAGAAAAAAAACTTTTGAAATGTATCAGAGATGACAAACAATAATTCAGACAATTATATTTCAATATCCATTTCAAAGCTTACCAGAATTTAAGCTCTCCATCCGTAGTGGAAGCCCAGACTGAGCCACTGCAACTAGTTTCAGAGCAATATAGAACTGGCTTCTTCCAAAATATCCAAGTCTTGTTGCACCACAAAGTTCCATTATCTGGAGAAAAAACAAAGTATCTACTATGAGATTACATTTGTGAATGAAGCTTCCTATCCGGTCAGCAATTCTATTAAAACAAGAGCTCAAAAAATAAGATTTAATGCAGCAGCAGTATGATTCTGGGTCATTTCTCAAGGGCTGCACACTGTACGGTAATTTTGCAACTGATGGGTGTGCTTTTACCCATTATTAACCTTTCTGTGCATAATTTGTATGCTCCGTTACACTGTTCCTATCTCTGTACATGAGAAAGCTGACATATTTCTAGGGTAGTGGCATATTTCTAGAATCCAGCATTTCCAATTATCCATTGGAAATTTGGGGGGGGGGGGAGTTTAAGTTTCTTGTATTCTACATAAATTTCTTTCTGTTTAGCACTATCAACAATCAGTATGGCAGAATACCACAGATGCATTAGTTTCCTATCCAGGAACTATTTTGTACAACTTCAATTCACTGTCTGATATAATTCTCAATACTAACATCATGATTACTAGGTGAACTACATCATATCTCATGACTTCCATTATTAATCTTTTTTTTTGTTGATGCCAAAGACCAGTATAAAAATAAGACAGAATACTCACAAGGATTTTCTATATGTAAGTATTAAACATTAATTAAAAGTTTTCACACAGGCATAGGTAATACGCATTTACCAACTGAAAGTTAACTATCAATAGATCCTGATCTACTTTATGACCACCCTGGTCTATGGTGTCTATTATTTGCTGTCATGATGATTGCTTTAAAACAGTGGTGGCAAACATGTGAGCCTCCAGTTGTTGTTGGGCTTAACTTCTGTCAGACCTATCCAGAAAATGTAATGGTGAGAGATAATGGTTGTGGTAGCTCAATTTTTTTTAAAGGTCATACATTCCACACAATGAAATGGCAATTTTTTCATACTATGGAATTCATTGCATGAGTTTTTAAACCTTTTTAAATTCTTTAATTAAAAGTGGCTTGCCAAGCAACAGCTGAAATATTATACCGGTAACTGCAAGTGAACTCCCTGTGCCACTTATGTACGGTTCACAAAGTCCTAATTCAGTTAACAGCAGTTAAACATGATCCAGCGTTTTAAAAAACGATTTCACTGCACCAGATGTACTCACATTCTTAACACTCTGTAAACTGATTAACTCTGTAAACTATTTTCATGTACAGTACCATTGTAATTTCACTGCAAAACAAATAAGTAGAATCATACAGTACATGCAATTACTTCTTGACAATCACTCCAGTAAAGACCGTAAGAACAAGTTATAAATTCAGACTTTGGAATGCTGTGTGAACATGCTCAACTTCCTGACCAGCAGCATTTGACATAGATTTCTGTCAGCTATCCCTGACTTTCCCCCCATCTTCCCCAATTCCTGCTTGTACAAGCAACAGAACAGAGATAAAACTCAAGTTCTCCTAAATGATTCTACTGAGTTCACCACAATTCACATTCATGCTGCTGCTTCACTTGTTCTTAGCCTGAATTGTGAGCACACAAGTAAATTTATATGTTTATTAATATCTGTTTGTATGTTCTTGGAATCTTGATTGTGATAGATAACTGAGACACAAAAACATATTGTGAAGTCATATTATCATTTCCTCTCCACCAATACAGGGCACATTCAGAAATGAGGAAAAGACTAAAATAATCTGTGTGAAGGGGAAGGACATAGGCCTTTGCATTCCTAAAATTGGTGGGCTGAAGAACACCAACTATGTGTTGCTATTCAGATCATGTACAAACACATCAAACTGCACAGAAATAGATCTCAAACATCTACACTCCAGACAAGTAAGTACAGTGGTGCCTCGACTTACGAACTTAATGCATTCCAGAAGATGGTCGTAAATCGAAGCACCATTTCCCATAGGAAAGCATTGGAATGCGATGAAACCATTCCGGCTGGGGGGGAAATCATTCACTCACTCACTCACTCACTCACACACTGCAAGACCCATCAGAAACGCGATTAATCCATTCCAGCCAGAGGGGGGGAGAATCCAAAAAGCAAACAGAGACTGCAAGACCCATTGAAAATGCAAAAAACAACAACAAACACAACAACAAACAAAAAACCCAACCAAAAAGCAAACAGAGACTGCAAGACCTATCAGAAATGCCAAAAAAAAAAACCCCACCAACCAACCAAAAAGCAAACAAACCCTGCAAGACCCATTGGAAACACAACCCCCCCCAAAAAACACAAAGACTGCAAGACCCATCAAAGCATAGAAACATAACCCCACCACCCAGCCCAAACCCTTGCTGCAAAACCCACCCAGAACAGCCAGTTTTTAAAAAGCAAAAAGCAGCACTTTACCAGGCAGTCTGAACCTTCTGAACCTATACTTTCCAACCGTTGGGGCGAAAGAGCTACAAAGAAGCAGCCTTTTCGCCACCAACAGTTAGCAGTTTGAATTCCCTGCCTTTTTTCTGGTTGTAACTCAAAGCTCTGATCACAAGTTGAAGCAAAATTTTGCGGCCAGAGCTGGTCATAACTTGAAATGGTCCTAAGTCAGGACGTTTCTAAGTTGCAACACCACTGTATACCCATGCAATACTGCACTGAGCATATGAATTATTGTGATCGGGTTCATTTGAATCTTTTGGCAGTTCTTCACTTTTGGCAGGAAATAAAGACTAGATTCATGATTTTGGATTTATTAGTCTTAGGCTTTTCAAAAATTATTTCTATTGGGTCAAAACAAGATAACTCTGGCAACGGGCCATAAATTGAGGAGGTCAACTCGCAGTGATAGTCCGGGCAACTCATTGGGGTGCTAGGCCAAAACATTATTGGTCAGTGGGGTTCCGAAGAGGGGCACTCCTTACCGCACAGATGGTTCCGCAACATGGGTGTCTCACCCAGTCTCCTCCTTTGGGGACGGTTTGTTGTAGGTGGAATCAGGACAAATCACTTTTTTGCCTCTTCCCTGTCCGCATGGGAAGATGATAACTGTCCTCTCGTGTGTCTAACAGTCTCCCCCTCTTACTTTGGCTCTGGATCAGGCAGCAAACCGCCAACCTTTAAGTTCGGAAAATCTTTCAATAGCCCATGTGCCTTTTCGTAATTAGTTTCTGGACCACCTTGTCCCTCCTTCCTTCTCATTCTCTCACCTTCAAACCTACTGCCAAACTATTGTTGTCCCTGGGTATTTATGCTTTCCTCCCAAACTGACATCCTTTGCTCATCCACTTTTCCTTTCTCTCCTTCCTCTACCAGGCAAACCTCAACTTTTCTCTTCATATTTTCTGTCTTTTCTAACATAATTTCTTTCCCCTCGGCCACGGCCACACTACAACCCCCTTTTTCCTCTGTTAGGGTCTCTACTGCCAAAGACGACTCATTTTCTTTTAGCTCTCCTTCACAATTATTCTATGACATGCCATTCCTCATGGGCGGGGGGGGGGGGGGACAAGACACCTCAACATTCTCCTTATACTTTAGATAGAACTTCAGAATGTACAACATGAATATAGCCTGTATATGCAGTATGGCAATCGTGGCAGTGTGCATTTTTACATATACAAACCCTATATATGTAAAATGCACACTGCATTTTTACATGCATATGTATGGAAAAACAGATACCACCACAAATACATTTGTCATATTTAACTGGAAGATTTTAGCATTTTATGTTAACTGCCCTGAATTTCTGCTGTTGCTATAGCTTTTAGAGAAAAAAAGGAGACTCTACTAGACATCATCCAACAATCAGCACAAAGAAGTCTGTTCCCTTAAGGCTGAAATCCTATCTCCATATTCTTGATGTAAGTCCCACTAAAGTTTGTGGATTTTCTTTCCAAGAAATATGCACAGAATCATGTGTCAAGCCCTGTAGAAAGTAGTTACCCAGTTCTCAGACACAGGGACCTGCAAATGCATGTGTGAAGGAGAAGGTTGCAATGGGCATTTGTGAGTGCAGAAAGGAGACTTGGGAGATTAAATTAGTGTTTTCCGATTTTTATTACAACATTCCTGCCCAATAGGCCACACTGTGATCAAATACCAACTACTGAAACATGTCTATTGCTCCATTTTTCAGTATTAAGTACTTTATCACCCAATGCAGTTTACTTGATGTAGGTTATTTAAAAAATGTTCAGACATTACTATGTTCCAACAATTGTCCTTTGCAGACATTTTGACTTTTAAGACTCTAGAAAATGATAAAGATGCCTAAATTGCTTTGTACTCACAGACTCATCATTATTGGGAAACACATTGCAGTAGACGCTATGGTCTTAAATCTTAGTGGGAGTTATTCTAAAACGAGTGTGGGCAAAGTCTGGGTCCCGCCAAACTTGTTACAGCAACTCCAAATACTCATTTTTCAAAACACAAAATGGGCTTCTAGCCATCCACATTCCATGTCTTTTAACACGGTCCCAAGGCAGAAGGCAGCATCCAAGTACGTCCTAAAACTTCTTATCCCTAAACTACAAAACCATTCATATTTTGTTAACACCAAACATAACAATCACTCCCAAGCATTATGAAACTAAAGTTTACAATAAGTAGTGATCAATGCAGCTAAGTGGTTACAACCTGTTTTTATAATATGAATCCATTTATATTACTTTGATCTCAGTTTATTATTTCCATCAAACACAGACAGGGCAATAACCATGGTTTGAAAAACTCAAACTTCGAAGTGAAGATGGAATACAAGCACACTCTTTTTACCAGCTATAGTATTTGTGGGTTTCAGTTAAATGTAACTGAAGACCAACTTCTTTTCATCATAACAGCCTCAGATTACATCAAGTTTCAAGGCTCTGTCCATGCTAAAGAAAATGCAGTACTATTAACATAATCTTAGCAGAATGCTTTTGCATGCTTTTTGTGCCAACAGCTTCTCAATGCACAGTGGACTAAATTACAATACACTGAAATAATAAAGCACAGTTCTTCTTTCCCAGCTGTACTTATCAGCAAGAATTTGTTTCTCCTCATGAATTGCCTGCCATGGCATGCTGATTTTTTTGTTTCTTACTGATTTTTAATATACAGTGGTGCCTCGCTTAACGAGTGCCTCGCTGAGCGATGAAATCGCTTAACGAGGCACTCTGGGCCATCGCTGGAGCATTCGCTCAGCGATGGCCCCTATAGCGTTTTTTCGCTTTGCGAAGATCGCTAAGCGATTCGCTTAGCGATCTTCGCATAACGAAGCCGGGGAGAACAGCTGATCGGCGGTTCCAAAATGGCCGCCGGAAGGTCCGCGCCGCATTTTCGCGCCCTGCCCTCGCTTAACGAGGGCGCGAAAATGGCGGCGCTATGAAGAAACATCGCTGAACGGTGAGTTTTCAAGCCATAGGAACGCATTGAACGAAGTTCAATGCGTTTCTATGGCTTTTTTTATTCCGTTTAGCGATGTTTCGCTATAGCGAAGGTTAATCCGTTCCGGATTAACCTCGCTATGCGAGGCACCACTGTATAACCTTGTTAAAAGAGCATGAAGATATTTACTACAGCACATATACAAATCACAAATGAAAATACACGATTTCAACGGAATGGATTAACATCGCCTAGCAAGGCACCACTGTATCTGATGAGTTCAACATCTCCCAATCACTTTTTACAATTTTGGACCCCCAAATACCATGCTATTAAGTAACAGCGCCAACATTCTTGCCTTTCAGAGGAGGGTCCCCAAACATCTGCCAACCCAAGAGAGCACTGCCCACTGTGTGAGAGACAGTAACTGCTGCTGCATGCTCTCCCTGTCGACAGCTTCTACCTCTTTGAACGGCTGGAGCCTCACTGTAAACTGGTTGCCTCCACCTTCCCCTCCCGCAGATATTTGCTACATGACTGAGGGAGAAGACTTTAAAACAGGAGATTCTGCAGAAGTACACCCATCATGAAAGGGGGTGCCACTCCTTTGAGGGAGCTGCTTCAGGGGAAACATGAGGGTGAGCGCCAAAGGGACTAATTTTTTTATTTGCCTGCCTGTTGTTATTGTGTAGTCTGTTTTTTTGATACAGTCCCTGTCTGGTGAGGGAGTGTGGCTTTCAAATTGGGAGGGTGGTGAGGCGAGGACAGGGAACAGCCATTGAAACAATACAGGGTAGAGGGAGATATGGAAAGGAGAGACAACTGTATCGTCAGTGGGGGAAGAAATAGGATGCTGGTAATCCTCAAGCTACCTCCAAATCCAGACAGCCTGGGTCGCATCGACAATGGTCTCCCTAGGTTAAAAGTGCTGCTGCTGAATCCTGGATAAGCATGCTGATCTGACCCACATTATTGAGACCCAGTTGGAGGAAGCTAAGGAAGTTAGTCTCTCCCTGTTCTGCCCACCTGGCCTCTCTGTGCAGTAGCAGATCAGAACTTAGGAGGTGAGGAGATGGGAATTGTACTCTATTGTGAGTCTATCCTGTCAGATGCAGTGTCTCAAGGTTTGCTGGATTTGAATGTGTATTCCTAAAAGTGGGTACCTGGGAAAGAAAAAAGATTTCTGTTGGTGTACTGCTCATGCTGCTGCTCAACAGTTTGCCTTCCTGAGAGGAGTGAGTTGGTGATGCTGGAGTCATCTAGGCCTGTAGTACTGGAGGACTTCAACATCAATGCCAAGACCATCTTATCAGGAGCAGCTCAGGATTTCATGTTATCTATGAAGCCCACAGGTCTGTCCCAAGTTATATTTGGCCTCATTCACACTACAGAGCACACTCTGGACCCAGCACTCTTCTGTGCTGGGCAGGATGATAGTGATCTAGGTGTGAAGGAACTCTCTGTGGTTCCACTGTCATGGGCAGATCAATACCTGGTGAGGTTTAGACTTACGGGAACTCACAACCTCTGCAGGGGTAGGGGACTGATTAGGATGGTCCACCACAAGAGACTGATGAATCCAATTAGTTCTTTGATGAGTCTTGAGGAGTTTCCTATCACTTTGGCAAGCAATCCTGTCAAAGCTCTAGTTAAACTCTGGAATGGGGAAATGGCTAGGGCTGTGGACATAATTCCCTTCTATGGAGCAGAACCAGATAAGTCCTTGGTTTACCAGAGAGCTGACAGTGATGGAGCAGGATAGAGACTAGAGCAGTGATGGTGGAAAAACTGGAGTGAATCCAACTGAACCAGAGCTAGATATTATTTGAAGGTTTATTCCATGGCAATCGTTGTAGCAAAGAATTGATTCTTCACTGTCACCACTGTGTCTGCATAGTCATCCAGCAGAAATGTTTTCAGTGATCAGGGCTTAATACATGCCCCACCAAAAGAACAAGATGTTGAGTAGCTCAATGGTTTAGGCATCTGACTACGAAGCCAAAGGCTAGGAGTTCTATTCCCCACTGAGCCTCCTTTACAGGAGCAGAACTCAATGATCCTTAGGGTCCCTTTCAGCTCTGCACTTATAAGATGATGATGACACTCAGCAACGTGCTGCGAAGAATTTGCATGATACTCTGCAGGCAAAGTCATTTGTTTCTGTTCTGACTTTGATTAAACAATTGATACAAATCCTGTGGAATTAACTTTGGCCCCTGTTTCTCCTGTTATAATGGACACATTTAAGTTGATACAGACTGAGGATTATTGAAGAGGGAAAGCCACCATAGATGTGCTAGACTCCTCATGCTTCCGGGTTTATAAAAGCAGCCAGAGAAGGAATGGTTGAGTGTCTAAAGGTAGTGATGATTGCTTTCCTGCAGCAGCATAAGATCTCAGCATGTTTAAAAGAGGCAATAATAAGGCCATTACTGGAAAAGCCTTCCTTGAACCCCACTTTACTGGACAACTGCCAGTCTCGAATATTCCATTTCTGAGCAAAGCACTGGAGCATGTGGTCATTTTTTAGTTTCAATGATTCTTGGAAGGAAGTAGATTATCTAGACCAGTGGTTCCAAACCTGAGAAACCCCTTGTGTTCTTAGACTGCAATTCCCAGAAGCTTTCACCACTGGTTGTACAGATCAGGGTTTCTGGGAGTTGCAGTCACTGGTCTAGACCCATTTCACTCAGGCTTCAGGCCTGGCTATGGGATCGGAAAAGCTCTGGCCACCTTGGAGGATGATCTATGCCAGGAACTGGAAAGGGGGAGTGTGTCCCTGTTGGTTCCGCTGGGCCTCTCAGTGGGTTTCTATGGGATGGGACTTGGCAGCAGTGTTTTACAGTGGTTCCAGTTATTCTGGGATAATTCAAAAGGTAGTGCTGGGAGACTACCTGCCCATTTTCCTGTGTCATCCCTCAGAGTTCTGTTGTGTCCCCCTTACTATTTAACATATACATCAGAATGCTGGGAGAGATTGTCCAGAGTTTTCGGATTCAGTGTCACCAGCATGCTGATAAGCCACACAATATCTCCTTTCCAACAAACTCCAAAGAAGCTGCTTCAGTTCTAAACTGGTGACAGAAATGGGATTGATGAGGGAAAGCAAATTAAAATTTAATTCAGGCAAGACTGTTCCTGGTCAACTGAAATGCAGATGAGGAAATAAGGAGGCAACCAACTCTGGATGAAGTACACTCCCCCTGAAAACTAACGTCTGCAGCTTGCGTATACTCCTGGATTCATCCCCGAGGCCTGGATACCCAGGGTTTGGTGGTGTCCAACAGTGCATCTGCTTAGTTAAAATTGGTCCACTAGTTGTCTGATTTGGCTAGAGTAACACATGCCTTAATTGGATTATTGTAACATACCCTATGTGGGGTTGCCTTTGAAGACTGTTCCAAAACTTCCATTACTTCAAAATGCAGCTGCCAGTCTGCTCACTAGAAGTATATACTAGGAGTTAAAGGAGCATATAATCATCCTGCATGAATTCCACCGGTTACCAGTTCATTTCCAGGCCCAGTTCAAACTGCTGTTCATTACCTTTAAAGCTATGTATGGTTTGGGTCCAGGCTCTCCTCCCTGTCCCGTTGCAGATATGTTTGATTGGGCCATGAGAGAGGGCCTTCCCTGTGGCCATTCCCAGAATGTGGAATGGTCTCCCTTGGGCACTTAGGTTAGCCCCCTTCCTTTTATCCTCTTGCCAAGAGGTGAAAACCTACCTCTTCAGGCAGGCTTTTAATGACCATAGCTAAGTTCTGGATGCCAGCTTTAGCTAAGTTAGTTTGTCTTTCACTTTTTATATGTTTCTGATCTCTTAATGCAATTTTAGCTGTTATAGTTAGGGTTTTTCATGTGTGATTAATTGTGCTTTTAGTTTTACTTGTTATTATGTTATGAGCTGCCCTGAGTCCCCTTATTAGGGGAAAGGTGGCATGCAAATGATACTAAATAAGAAAGTAACTGTATGTTAACCACATTTCTAAAACAGCACTTTTGCAGAAGCTACAGACTACCACACTATCGTATGGATTCCTTATTACAACATTGCTCAGTTCGCACATAATCTGCCTCTTAGGTTGACAAGAGTTATTTAGAGGTACATTAATTTAACTATCAGTTGAATTGAACAAACAAAAAAGTTCATTTTAGTGCTGCACAAAAGTTAAACTTAAAGGAGAAAACTATGAAGGAACATTTAAGCAGTTAGGCACAATTTTTCCCCTCTCCATGAAACTCTGACTTGCAGTTCAGAGTAGTAGGACAACAAAATAGAGCAAGGAAGGATCAATAATAGTTACAATTAACACTTTGTTTACACAAGTAGACAAAAACATAAATTGTACCTGCCTTCATGCCTGGATCAAAAACACTTTATCTCAAGATTTAGGAATTAGGCTATTTCATACACAAGATTCAGCCTGAGAACAAATCATGCTGGGACGACAACTCTTCACCTCACCAGTTACAAGGGAAAACTCATCTCTTTCCCTTTGTTGCCCTTTGAAAAAAAGTTCGTTTTAAGAAAAAGGAAGCGAAAGATACCACAGAAGTTCATCCAAGAAGCAGTGCAGTGACCTGTGGAAAGTGCTACAGAAAGGACGGCGTTTACTACTGCCAAAGCACTGGGTGGGCAAAAGTGGCCCCGCCGTTTCATTCCCTACAGAAAGGGCCGCTTCTCCCCACACAGGTCTTGCTCCTCGGAAAGTGCCCCCTCACCTTTCGCCAAGGCCAAACGACCCAAAAGCAAGCCCTGGCGGGGCAGGCATTTCCCTCGCCGCTGCCACTAGCCCTTAAAAGGGCCGGGTGTGTGTGTGGATGGGTGGGCGTTTACGAGGCGGGGAGGGGAACTGTGTGCAAGGAGAACAGACGAAAGGGGCAACGGTGCTCTGGCCTTTAGGGAAGCTTTGAGATCTCTATACATACACACACACACACACACACACACACACACACACAGAGAGTGTTCGAGAACTGTACCCACCTAGGCGTGGGAAGAGTGTCAAGCAGGAAAAAAAAGCTGAAAGAAGAGGCGGCGGCGGATTACCTGCATGACGACCTCGTTGGGCAGCTGCGCGGCGCGGAAGAGCTCCAGGACCCGTCCGTTGGACGCCACTTTCTTGGTGCTCTCTGTGTCGCAGTAGGCGAAGAGGTCGCAATAGTAGCGCTGCTCCGTCTCGCTCAGCGTCAGACCCTCCATCTTACGAAGCCCGGCCCGGCCCGGCCCCGGGAATCGATCCTGCCACTGGGTGGAGAAAAAGGGAGGGGACAGGAGCGGGGGCCGCGCTTCTAAGCGAGGGGGCCGCCGCCCCCGCCGCCCCCCTCCTCTACCGCGGCCGCCTCGCGCCGGTGACGGCTTGGCAGAAGAACGGCGAGGCCTTCCGCAGGGCGCGCGCGCCTGCGCGCTCTCTCTCTCCCTCGCGCGCCGCCTCAGCTGTTTGTTCCCTGGTTGATTTCCCGGCGCTCGCCTGCCCGGGGAGTCCGAAGGAACTGTTGGGAGAGGAGGGAAAGGTTAGAGACGGCAGAGGAAGCCCGACAGCCAAGGGAAGGGGGCGTGGCCGCGCGAAAGCCCGTGCGAAGGGATGCTCATAAAGTTTCTGGACGCCCACCCTAGCGTGCTTTTGGCCACGCCCCCTCAACTTCCCGTTCGGAGTTGCGCGCAGCTGCGGACCTGTTCGGGTTTGTCGGAATTCAGCCTGAAGCTGGAAAAGCGGAAGCTGACTGAGAACTCGTGCACAAGAGCCCGGATGTGAAGTCAGGCTGACGTTGGAGGCGTTCAGTCTCGGTTTTTACCCCGGTTCCTGAGTGGCTGGAGAGGCAAGAGTATGGGGTTAGGGCTCCCCCTAGCGGTTTGGAGGGCTGCTGCGCCGTCCTTGAGTGGCTTGGTTTTGATCCACACGGTCTGATAAGAACAGGATAACCCCCCTGGTTCAGGAAGGAGGCGGGGAAAACGCAAAACATAACAACACTGATGTTAATGCAAGTTTTCAGATTTCCAGCACGAAAATCTGAAAGTTTGCGCATTTGTGGCGTCTTGGTCGGTCCTAATAAAGCTATTGGCTAGCTGGAGTTCAGCTGATGCTAAGGAGGGAAGAAACAGTGAAATTTTAGATCCTTGGCATTGCATAGTTGTCGTTTTTGAAGAAGTAGCAGTATTTGTCTATGTAAAGATATAAAACAAGAAATAAAATAAAAAAGAGGCAAAAACATTGTGGCACACGGATTCTTTGTTTGAAGAAATGGGAAATAAACCTCCTAAAATGCTACCTGAGGAATTTCCACCCCACAAACTGTTTATATGCTGCTCAAGAATGCTTGCCTGACAGGAACTGTAACCATTCCATGAAAGCTTGGGACACAGCTTGCCTGATAAAGATGGAGTTTAAAATTGAAAGCTAGTTATCTATTTGATTTTTTAAATGGTCCAATAAAAGTATTGCTTGCTTCTGCATTTGCATTGTTTTGGGGTGGGACTATATGTCGTTTTTCTGTTTTTATTCTGAACAATGCTAGATATTCTTTGAATGGCTGCTGCCCAACCACAAACAACAATGACTTGTGACACCATCTAAGCAGTACTGTACTGTATTCACCGGGTATTCTGACTGAATTTACTAAAATTGGCCTTTCCCTGGTCCTTAAACAGAAATTTAATCCCATCTCTTTGATGAAGGCCTGCCATGTAGCTGAGTGGCCCTCCATCCACAGCCAAATAAAAGCTCCCATCTTCAAAGGAAAACCAGTGGAAGAGGGAGGTGCAGACTGCTTGGTGATTCTTTGCTTGAAGGTGGAGATGACTATAGAAAGCTAACTATTTAATTAATTTTTTGGTAGTCCACTGAAGGTACTGCCTGTTTCTTTATTTGTATTGCTTTATTTTAACGACCAACTGGGGACACATGGGGCCATGCATAAATATGACAGTCATATAATCTCCTCTCTCTCTCTCTCTCTCTCTCTCACACACACACACACACACACACACATAATGATGTTCCAGATAATTTTCCACTGTGCTCCCCTGGTTTCTACATGGAACAAAGAAGACAATCTCTGTACAAAAAAAAGAAAAGAGAATGGGCATAGAGTTAGGTCCAGAGATAATTGGACACCGACACAATTTTCACAATTCTGGCTCTATACGCCACCACTATGGATTTAAATTGAAACAATGGTTGTTGTGGGGTTTTGGGGCTCTTTGGCCATGTTCTGAAGGTTGTTCTTCCTGACGTTTTCACTGGTCTCTGTGGCCGGCATCTTCAGAGGACTGGAGTAGGAACTCTGAAGATGCCGGCCACAGAGACTGGCGAACCGTCAGGAAGAACAACCTTAAGAACATGGCCAAAGAGCCCGAAAAACCCACAATAACCATTAGATCCTGGCCGTGAAAGCCTTCGTGAATACATTAAATTGAAACAACCAAGGTGCAATTGAAGTGCAGGCTTTCATCTTTAATTCAAAGGGTTGTATGAAACATTTAGGAATTGCAAACATTTTCATATACAGCCCCCTTATTTCAGGGACTCAAATTCAATTGGACAATTTAACATAATCATAAATAAAATGTTCGTTTTTAATACTTTGTTGAGAATCCTTTGCAGCAATGACTGCTTGAAGTCTGGAACACATGGACATCACCAAAACCTGGGTTTTTTTTTTTTCTTTGCCAGGCCTTTACTGTCCTCAGTTGTTGTTCATTCATGGAACTTTCTGCCTTACGTTTTGTCTTCAGCCAGTGAAGTGCATGCTCAGTCAGGTTGAGATCAGGTGATTGACTCAGCTATTGCAGAGTATTCCACTTTGCCTTAAAAACTCCTCTGAGTTGTTTCTGCAGGATGTTTTGGATCATTGTCTATCTGTAAAGTGAAGCACTGTCCAATCAACTTTGCTGAATTTGGCTGATTCTGAGCAGACAATATATCCCTATACACTTCAGAATTCATCCAGCTGCTTCTGTCACATCATCAATAAACACTAGTGACCCAGTGCCATTGGAAGCCATGCATGCCCATGCCATCACGCTGCCTCCACCATGTTTTACAGATAATATGCGTAGTACGCTTTGGATCATGAGCCATTCCAAGCCTTCTCCATACAGTACGTTTTTCTTCTCATCATTCTGATACAGGCTGATCTTAGTTTCATCTGTCCAAAGAATGCTGTTCCAGACCTGTGCTAGCATTTAAAATTTTTTTTGCCAAAGTCTAATCTGGCATTTCTATTATTGAAGCTTATGAATGGTTTGCACCTTGTGGTGAACCCTCTGTATTTGCTGTTGTTAAGTCTTCTCTTTATGTTAGACTTGGACAATTATATGCTTACCTTCTAGAGAGTGTTCCTCACTTGACTGGATGTTATGAAGTGGTTTTTCTTTACCATAGAAAGGATTCTACAATCATCCACCACTGTTGTCTTCCGCGGATGTGTTGCTAAGCTCACCAGTGTGTGTTTTTTCCTCAGAATGTACCAAACTGTTGATTTAGCCGCTCCCAATGTCCCTGTTATCTCTGATTTTTTTTCTTCTTGGCACCCTATGGATGGACTGCTTCACTTGCATTGAGAGCTTCTTTGAACACATGTTGTGGGTTAACAGCAGTAGTTTCCAAATATAAATGCCACACTTGGAATCAACTCAAACCCTTTACCTGCTTCACTGATGATGAAATAAGGAAGGAATAGCCCACACCTGTCCATGAAACAGCTTTTGAATCAATTGTCCAATTACTTTTGTTCCCTTGAAAAAGAGGGGACTACATATTAAAAAGCTCTAATTCCTAAACCCTTCCTCCAGTGGGGATGGGAATACCCTCAAATTAAAGCTAAGAGACTGCATTTTAAGCCCACAATCATTAGTTAACTGTAACTTGAATTTATTTTGGTAAGCAGCCAAAATAACAAAACTGGTGTCAGTGTCCAATTGTTTCTGGACCTAACTGTAAATCTAACATCAGGAATGTTAACACAGAGAAACCAATTTCAGAACACTCCAACCTCCGGAGATACTCTGTTAAGGATCTTGGCGTGTAGCAGCAGCAGCAGCATTAGCTGTTATTATTACTTTTCCAAATTTCCATCATTCTTTTTGTCACAGGCCTTGTTGAGGCAGAAGGACTTGTGCACTTCTGTGAGGTTGTTCTTGTGCAGGAGAAATCAAGCCATCGGTTTCTTTCTTAATGGTCACCAGTTTAGCCATGCCCACGTTGAATTATTATCATGCTTTCCATCAATATTTCTTAGGTGTTGTCCATGCAGTCGTTTATTTTCCCAACTGCTTAATTTGTTTTCAAATTGTTGTTTCTTATACAGCATTGAGCTTTGTTTCTGTCATTTTCAAAATATTTTCCATTTTCAGTGCCTTAAGTAATTTTTCTCTGCTTGTACTGATATAATTATTTATTCTTCTTTTTTCCTCCTCTAATACCTGTTGCATTTGCAGTAACCCACAATTTTTCATGGTAAAAATAATCTGTCTAGATCACTATTTGGATGTAGTGTGTGATGCATTTTCATTAGTTTCCATGTTTTTCAGTCCAATTATTCTGATTCATTTTTAGTCCAATTGATTATTCTAACTGGATATCTAATTACTGGAATAGCTCATGTGTTTCTGGCTTTGATTGTATTTCCCCCATTTAATTTTGATTTTAAGATTTTCCAGTCTTTTCATATATTCCCTTTTGGCCAGTTCTTTAACTTTTGTGTGCTTGAGCAGTTGGTCAGACTATGTGAAAATGACTAATGAAGCCCATAAGTATCAGTATTCTACATCAGCAGTCCCCAACCTTTTTGGGGCCGTGGACTGGTTGGGGGGAGTGGGCTCCATGTTTGGGGGGCACCCTCGCGCAGTGGGTGCTGTGCTCACGCGACATGCCCCCACAGATGCAACATGCCCCCTGCATGCGTGACATGCCCCCTGTGCATGCGTAGGGGGGGCACGGAGATATGTATACACAGCCCAGTTCCAGCATGCCCACGGACTGGCACCAGGCCACGGATCATGGGTTGACGACTCCTGCTCTAGGTCACACTTGGTCTTGTTTTTAATATTGCCATAATAAGCATCCCAAAATGCATACCGTTTGTCATATTATAATATAACATAGACTTTCAATGGTCAAAATCCTGTTGGTACAGTTCCAACAGAGCAAACCAGATCAGGGTGCATAAAATAATTAATTTAAATTAATTTAAAGCTTCCTATTTCCCACCATCATCCTTTTAGCTCTTGAGGACTCTCTTTTGCTCTGGGTAAGCTTTTGGGGGCCTCAGGGTATAGAGAACAGGATATTTTTAAAAGTCAAAAATTTCTGTAGGATCACTGCTAATGGACAGGAAGGCTTAAAATAATTTAAATTAATGAGCTCTGGGCGCCTACTCTGGTTTATGTAGGCGGAATTTATTTATTGACACTGTTGTTATTTCTAAAGGATGCAAAAGCATGCAATGCTTGTAATACAAATCCAGATTTTTTTGGTACTCCTAAATTACATGCTTTTGGAACTGAAAAAAATAAATACCTTCAACAATTTCTGCTTGCCATCAGTATGCATATCATTAAATGTTGTATGGAAAACAAAACAGAGATGCAGTTGTCAACTTTTTGTTTTATTATCTTCTTAAATGTCATAAATGTTTTTTTTTCTCTGTGTCAAGAACTACAGCCTTTATGAGCCTCTTCTTCAACATTGTTGTGGCGGAATGCCCATGTCCATCATGTGGAGCTCTAGAGCTGGAGCCTATGAGAGGACAGGAGGGCGGAGTCAAGGGGACAGTTAGAGAGGCAGTTGGGGACTGAGAGTGAAGGAGAGAAGAGGTTTTGAAAGTTTATGAGGGAGATTGGAAAGTTGATGTAGTTGGTTGATGTGTTAAAGAATAGTTAAAGGATAGAAGTATAATAAAATAGACAGTCATCAGATCTTATTCCAGTGATTGATGTGAAGTAATACAAATAACGAAACGTGTTTAATATCCAAATTTGATGAGGGCAACATAATAAAACACCTAAGAACCTACTTGTGTGGTTCAAAAAAAATAATAATCAATTATATTTGACAACACGTGTCTATGCAACTTCATTGGTAAAGTGTGGATAAAGATCCACTGGTAGCAGTTGGTGAAAGGAGAAGTAAGCAAGTCATGTCCAAAGGTGGATCTGGGTTTGAGGGAAACAAACTAGGGACACTGTTGGTGCGCAATAATCGTTTATGTACTTTTAAAGGGTTTCTTCTTGTTTATTTCATTTGGAACATAAAAAACTCTGAACAATGTGTTAATCTTATGTTAAATTTATCTTATTTTCATGCTAGTATATATAGGAAGGGTATTGTTATCTGACTTGGAGGGAGGGAGAAGTGTAACAAACACTTCTCTCATCATTCCTGCCCCTCGTCTCTAGAAAGCAGCAGAAAGTGGCTATTTATATGCACCATAAAGGCAGCCTAGCGGAAGTAGCATGATCTGAAGCATGCTTCCTTAGAGCCAGGTGTAACATTGGCAAGCAGCAAGTGCAGGAGGCTGCATCATCAAGGCCATTCTGTTTCCAAGTATCAAACTGTTGTCCAGAATTTCAAGGCTTGAGCTAAGTGTCAGGCCAATAAGCTATTCATCTTGTTTAGCAATATATCTATGAAGATTCTCAGGGACCTCCTACCAACTCTACTCAGACTGAAGAGGCTACCTGGATGAGTAGCAAAACGTCTCAACCTCATAAGGAATAAGTCCAGTTGACATGACTGAACTTCCAGATATTCACTTTGTCAAACAGAAGACAGGTAGAAGCACTGCATTAATTCAATTTGGAGTGCAGAGAGTTTCAAGGAATTGAGGAAGGCAGAAACTGTGTCCCACATAGGTTTTCGTTCGCTGTTTTGTTTAGTCGTTTAGTCATGTCCGACTCTTTGTGACTCCATGGACCAGAGCATGCC
Organism: Pogona vitticeps; assembly: GCF_051106095.1. Taxonomy (NCBI): domain Eukaryota; kingdom Metazoa; phylum Chordata; class Lepidosauria; order Squamata; family Agamidae; genus Pogona; species Pogona vitticeps. Next base: position 80,092,453 of record NC_135783.1, on the reverse strand, counting down.
ACTTCCACTGCCTCCCAGAGTTGTGTCAAATTCATGTTGGTTGCTTCGATGACACTGTCCAACCATCTCATCCTCTGTCGTCCCCTTCTCCTCTTGCCTTCACACTTTCCTAACATCAAGGTCTTTAAGACTATTGTCTTCAGCATTCAAGCTGATTGAAAGCAGAATCTATAGCTCTCAACCTGCCTCTTATAGACATCCAGGTGTTTGCAATTAGTTATCAGATGCCTGTTTGACCTTGAAATGCCACTTGTGTTTCTGATATGAAAGTTGGAATTGCTCTCATTCCTTGAAGCAAAGAGTCAATCTATGTCAGCGTTCTTATGTTGTCTGATACTTCTCTGGACTCCACCCTTCTCTCCTGGGCCTCTGAAAGGTGCTGCAAGCTGTGCCACTTAACTCCTTTTTCATCTTGGGTTCCTCTGGCTAAGAAGTATAATCCTCTTCTATCAAGGGAAAGGCAGAACACAAGGCATTGTAGATTGGCTGCTTTGGACTGCCAGACACAGTCCAGTGAGGGTCAGCCCCCATAACCTTGGCCAGGTTCCTGCCTTCCATCCGTGAATTCACACAATGGATAAAACTCAATGGGGTTTATTGAAACTTGGATTGGGGAGAAAGATAATTATGCACAGAGCCAGTAGTTTGAGTTTCCTGCACTAGTCCCTTATTCTCACCATGGGTCTTCAGCGCTCATGTTTTATTCACCAAGAGGGCCAAGGTATCTTGGGTAGAGACAGAAGAGAAGAACATGACGCTCCCATCTCTACTCTCAGGACAACACAGTTCCCTTCATTAAGCCCACAGTTTGATCAGCTAGTCCAGTCCATCCTCCAAGATTTCTCTCTCTCAGATATGTCCCTAAGGGGAGGTATGCCTACACTGAGGGCAGGTATGCCGGGACTCTCCCTTTAGTGTTACTGGTCTCCTTGGTTCTTGATGTTGTTGACTGCAAGCTCTCCTTCACCACCAGCATCTGTTTGGGGAAGAGATAGAACCACCTTCCTTTCTCCACTCCCTCTTTTCTTTCCTCTCCCTTTCTCTCCAACAGGAGGGCTATGAGGTGACCTATATTCCTATTTGGAGCCCTCTCCTTTGGGCCCCAAAACTGAACCTAGATCCCTCACCAGAGATCCTTCTTGTACACATAATCCCATTCACCCAGGACTACTTCTTCAGGGGACTCCTTAGCCCAGTAGTTGCCCAACCAATCTTCCCAAGTGTTTGTCTCCTGAGGGTGTCTTTCTTCTCCCCCTCGTCATTCTGTTCCTCAGGCTTCCTGGGGTTGGTTTTCACCTTCTCAGGCAGGAAAGTCAATTGGTCCCTCTGTAACTTCCTTCATTGTCTGAGAGGAGGTTCACCCCACTCCCCACCCCCGCTTCAGCACATGGATACCTATCTCTCCCCTGGCATAGAATTTATCTTTCCCTTTGATGCAGGGACTTCTAGTCTCTCCCTCATTCCCAGCACAGAGGTATCTATACCTTTTCAGGTGACTGATTCTCTTTCCTTGGGAGCTAGCTCTGTGTATAATTCACCACTGTGAAGGAGTAGGACCAAGTGTGCCGTCCTCAGAAGAAGAGAGCCCGAAAGACGAGAGTGGCTGTGCAGAAGGGATTCTGGTAGAGATAGAATGTGAGGAGGAGCCACAAAGGAGATCTACTGAAGTGTGCCTGGTGGATGAGGGAGGAGCCGAAATGGACTTGATCATGTGGGAGGAGGTGAAAGGGGAAGGATCAAATGCGCGGGAATTCAGTTGGCTGGGGGAAGGCGAGCTGGGCAGATGCATTAATAGAGGGGTGCAGACTGACTGGCTGATAGACGCGAGGAGCCAGGCGGACTTGGCCCAAGGCTTCCCAAGTCTAATGAAAGAAGGAGGACTGTTGCCGGAGCCTTTTTTACCTAGCGGACGCGGTAGGGCATATGAGCCTTTAGAATGGAGGGTCTCGGTTTTCCCGGTGGGCTATCATGGTGGGGGCCGGAGAGTTATCCGCCCGGGCCCCGAATTCCAACAGAAGCCTCCAGAGGGGGATTGGGCCCGCCATCCCTGTTGTGGGACCATATGTGCCGTGCGGAGTGCGCCCCTAAGACCGTTGACGGACCGCGAACGATTTGGCCCGGCCCCTTGGTAGGGGAAGAGACAAACCCACCAGTTGTTAGACCAAAAAGATATACCTTGTTAACAGATGAAGTGTTGAAGGATCCGTTTGATCCGGTGGAATTAAGTGTGCACGCAAATAAAGTTGTTGTTTCACAGGAATCGGATTCGCCTCCGCGCCTTTTTCCCGCCTTTACTACGCAGCCCCCCCGGCTAAAGACGAACCTTGTCACAGTGGCGCCCAACGTGGGGCCGGGGGGACGGAATTGGTGGGAAACGAAGAGGTGACCAAATTGCGAGAGGCAATGGAGAGACAAGCTAGGCTTATAGAGAACCTGACCGAGCAACAGATTTTGATGGCCAGGCAAATGCGCGGGAGAGAGAGCGAAGAGGAAAGGGGCACCAGGAACCTTGCCAGCGTAGGGGGTAGTCTAGTAGCGGGGCTGGCACCGATTCGAATGCAGAAGATGACTAACACGGATGACCCTGAAGCATACTTGCATACGTTCGAGAGGGTGGCCACAGCAGCGGGATGGCCACGAAACCAGTGGACTTTAGTGCTCATCCCATGCCTCACTGGCCTGCTGCAGGAGGTGGTTGATACCCTGGGAGTTCAAGAGGCGACACGATACGACGCAGTAAAAAGCGCTATCTTGAGCACCCTAAACCTAACGGAAGAAACCTATAGGAAACGACTGAGAGAGTTGAAGTGGAAACCAGGGACCCACCCACGTACTGTAGCGCAAAGGATGAGAGCTAACGCAATCAGGTGGCTGAAACCGTCTGAGAATGATGGTGAAAAGCTAGTGGATGCGGTTGTGCTAGAACAGCTTGTACAATCCTTGGGGACCAACGCGAAGAACTGGGTGCAGAAGAATAATCCCAAAACGCTAGAGAGGGCGATTACGCTGCTGGAGGACTACAGCAACACAGAGGAAGCGAACAAGGAAGTGACCGCCCCTTGGGCGGAGAGACAACGACCACGCAGAGGAGAAGTTTCACTTTCAACTTCTAATCTTACTGCGAAGGCGGGCACGGACATGAGTGGACCTGCTAGATCGCGTGGGAAAGGGTTCGAGCCATTTGCACCGAAGCCCGTCAGGCCTATTACTGTGGACCAAAGGATTTACGCGCCGGGCACGGGCTGGAAAGAGGGCAAGGACGGGCGCCCCATCTATACCCCTGGAGTGGTAGGGAAAGACAGCAAAGAGGGGCGGGTCATCTGTTTTTCCTGTGGGGTTCCGGGCCACGTGAAGAAAAATTGCCCAGGGACCGATTGTTCGTGGGTGGGACGGTTAACGCGTACAGTGGAGCCTAAGGGCCCGACCTCAGAGCGATGGGAAATAGACGCGTGGGTGAATGGGGTGAAAAAGAAAGCTCTTATAGACACGGGGTGCGGGACGACCCTGGTGAGAGACCTACCAGGCGACAAGAAGGACGGAGGACTGTCCGTGCGATGTATTCACGGGGACCTCAAGAAGTACCAAACCATGTGGGCTACGGTGAAAGTAGGGAACGACGAGAGACATATGGATATCGGGGTCGTGCCAGGACTAACTCGCGAAATGTTGCTTGGTCGGGATTGGGTGGGCTCCCGCAATGTGGGATCGATTAAGGAAGGGCTGCAAGGGGATGATGAGAATGATAAGGACCAGTCCGATTTTTTGCAGAGAGCATCGCGGGAGCAAGTGCGAGCCATGCAGCAGGATGATGCTTCGCTGCGGGAGCCTTTGTTGGCGGCTCAGCCATCGGGAACCATTGTAAGAGGACAAAGGGGATGGGAGATGGATAATAATTTGCTATATTACGTGCATGATGATGGAAGTAGGAGGTTAGTGGTACCTTCCAAATGGAGACCGAAGGTTATGGAATTGGCTCATGATATTCCCTTGGCTGGGCATTTAGCGGAGGAAAAAATGAGGGCAAGAATTGAGCAGCGGTTTTGGTGGCCTGAGTTGAGGAAGGAGGTGAAAGAATACTGTGTAACGTGCCCTCAGTGCCAGAAAACCCAAAGAAAACCACCTGCGGGAGCAGAGCTAATCCCACTCCCACTCATGGATCACCCTTTCCAGAGGATCGGATTAGACATTGTGGGACCGCTGCTTAAATCTCAAGGGGGACATACCCATATTTTAGTGATCATAGATTACGCCACCCGATATCCCGAAGCAGTCCCACTTAGGTCCACCACAGCCAAGGTGCTAGCGCGGGAGTTGATGCAGGTGTTCTCTAGGCTGGGGTTTCCCAAGGAAATACTCACTGACCAAGGGACGAATTTCATGAGCCAAACCTTAAAAGAATTGTGGCGCCTTCTAGAGGTAAAACCTATCCACACAGCCGTGTATCATCCTCAGAGTAATGGCTTGGTGGAATGCTTCAATAAAACCCTAAAGGGTATGTTGCGGAAACTGGTCATGGAGAAACCCCGACGGTGGCACCTGTTGGTGGCACCCTTAATGTTTGCCATAAGGGAGGTACCGCAATCCTCTACAGGGTTTTCTCCGTTCGAACTGATGTACGGATGGCACCCTAGGGGCATTCTGGGCTTAGTAAAGGAGAGGTGGGAAGAAGGTTCAGATGATGCGCGGATAACTATACAGCAAGTGATAGAAATGCGGGAACACCTCCGAACGGCTGTGGGGCTGGCTAAGGAAAATCTTGGCCAAGCCCAAACTGGGCAAAAGAGGAGATCTGATCAAAGGGTTAAGGTTCGGGAATTTGTACCAGGTCAGAAGGTCTTGTTGTTGATGCCCTCTGAGCAGGCCAAGTTATTCGCTACTTGGCAAGGTCCCTATGAGGTGGTACAAAAAATAGGTGATGTGATTAGGAGATATATATGCCAGACAAGACCAAGAAGAAGGGCATCTTCCATGTTAACCTACTAAAGGAGTGGAAAGAACGAGAGGCTTTGTGGGGGGAAGTAGAGGAGCATGAATTTGGACCAGAGGTTGATTCCTGGGGACGGTCGGAAGGCAGGTTACCTATAGATGAGACCTTACCTGCTGCACAACAACAAGACTTGGTACAACTGGAAAGAGAATTTCAACACTTGTTTTCAGGGGTCCCGGGTGAAACTCAATTAATACGACACGAGATACACACCCCAACGGGGGTAGTTACTAGGTCTGGAAACAGAACTTGGCCATACCACCTTAGGGAGGCCATAAGTAAAGAAGTTGAAGAAATGTTACAGTTGGGAATTATAGAACCCTCGCGAAGTCCTTGGCGCAGCTATCCCGTGATGGTGCCAAAGGCCGATGGAAAGATGAGGTTGTGTGTGGACTTCAGGCAATTGAATGAAATTTCTAAATTTGACGCTTACCCCATGCCCCGGGTGGATGACCTGTTAGAAAAGTTGGGTGGGTCAGTACATCTGACCTCACTTGACCTCACTAAAGGTTATTGGCAAATACCTTTGAGGGAGGAAGACAAGGAGAAAACTTCCTTTGTAACACCCAAGGGGTTGTATCAGTTCAAAAAAATGCTGTTTGGGTTGCACGGAGCAGCCGCGACGTTCCAAAGATTAATGGATCAAGTCTTAGCCCCGGTTAAAGATTTTGCGGGGGCTTATATCGATGATATCTTGATCTATAGCAAGTCCTGGGGAGAACATCTGGAGCACATAAGGAGGGTGCTTAGAGAAATTGAGAAGGCTGGATTGAAAGTGAATCCCGACAAGTGTAAAATCGCGCGAAGGGGTGTACAATTCCTAGGGTTTCAGGTAGAAGGTGGGAAAATACAACCGGTGTCTGATAAGGTGGACAGGGTAGTCTCATGGACGGTACCCAGAAATAAGAAGGAGGTCCAGCAATTTTTGGGGTTGGCCGGATACTATAGACAATTTGTGCCCAATTTTGCAGAAGTAGCGGCCCCTCTGACGGATTTGACGTAGAAAAGAAAAGGAAAGGGTATTATATGGGGTGCAGCCGAACAACATGCTTTTAGACAGCTTAAGGAAACCTTGTCGACCTTACCCTCCAGGTATGCTCCCAGCACAGAGGTATCTATACCTTTTCGGGTGACTGATTCTCTTTCCTTGGGAGCTAGCTCTGTGTATAATTCACCACTGTGAAGGAGTAGGACCAAGTGTGCCGTCCTCAGAAGAAGAGAGCCCGAAAGACGAGAGTGGCTGTGCAGAAGGGATTCTGGTAGAGATAGAATGTGAGGAGGAGCCACAAAGGAGATCTACTGAAGTGTGCCTGGTGGATGAGGGAGGAGCCGAAATGGACTTGATCATGTGGGAGGAGGTGAAAGGGGAAGGATCAAATGCGCGGGAATTCAGTTGGCTGGGGGAAGGCGAGCTGGGCAGATGCATTAATAGAGGGGTGCAGACTGACTGGCTGATAGACGCGAGGAGCCAGGCGGACTTGGCCCAAGGCTTCCCAAGTCTAATGAAAGAAGGAGGACTGTTGCCGGAGCCTTTTTTACCTAGCGGACGCGGTAGGGCATATGAGCCTTTAGAATGGAGGGTCTCGGTTTTCCCGGTGGGCTATCATGGTGGGGGCCGGAGAGTTATCCGCCCGGGCCCCGAATTCCAACAGAAGCCTCCAGAGGGGGATTGGGCCCGCCATCCCTGTTGTGGGACCATATGTGCCGTGCGGAGTGCGCCCCTAAGACCGTTGACGGACCGCGAACGATTTGGCCCGGCCCCTTGGTAGGGGAAGAGACAAACCCACCAGTTGTTAGACCAAAAAGATATACCTTGTTAACAGATGAAGTGTTGAAGGATCCGTTTGATCCGGTGGAATTAAGTGTGCACGCAAATAAAGTTGTTGTTTCACAGGAATCGGATTCGCCTCCGCGCCTTTTTCCCGCCTTTACTACGCAAACCCCCCCCCCCCCCCGCTAAAGACGAACCTTGTCACAACCACCCTTTGTACTTCACAATCCCAGACACTCCACCACCTGAGGGGAATATACCTCACTTACTAAAAAGCAGGACAGCCCTGAAACTTGGTATCACAGAGTAATAAAAATAAATAAATCCTGGGCTTCATACTTGGGAGAAAGTGCGCTTGAACCCAATGAAACCGACATTTCAGTAGATAAGCACCTACAGTATAGGGGCTGCCGTCTTGGGAAAACCCCTCTTATGGAACAGGTCTTGCTGCTTCCCACAGAAATCTGCACCACTGGAAAACTCTCCTCCACGGTCGAGCGCACGTGAACTGCCTGTGGAAAAGTGGTTGCAACCCTGGCGGCGTCGAAGTCCTTCCCTTCGCCAGCGAGCTTGCTCTCCCGCCGCTGAGGGGTGGAGGCGGGGTGGGGGGGGGAGAGAGACACAACAGGTGAGTGAGAGCCGGCCCCTCGCCTCACGTACACCTAACGCGTCCCTGGCCGAAACGGTGCGAGGGACCTTTGCCACCAGGCGAACCGTGGGCAAGAGAGGAGCCTCGCCTTGTCCCGGCGCCTAGCCGGTTGTCTCAGCGTCGCTTCCTTGATGTGGGCGGCGGCGGCGGCGGCTCCGATTAGGTTGACTTTCCACCTTTTTTGGCAGCGGCTTCCCTCCTCCTGACACTCCCTCAGAGAAGCCACACTTCCTCCTGCCCTTTCCTTCCTTCTGCAGGCGGAGGCGGCGGCGGCTCCCCCCTCTCTCAGCCTTCCTTCTCGCTCCCACCCGAAGCGAAGAGCTCGAGCCGAGACGGCTTCAGGTGAGACGGAAGAAGCGCCCGGGCAGCCGTGGCCGAGCCACGAGGCGGGGGGGGGGGGCGGGCGGTGTGTGTGTGTGTGTGTGTGTGTGTGGCATGCCGCCGGTGGCGAGACCCGGTGCCTTTGCGAGCCGGCACAGGGAAGGAAGGTGGGCTGGAGCCGGGCGTGTGGATTTCGAGCCGGCTGGTTAAGGGATGGCCCGGTGCTCCCGAAGTCCGACTCTGGCGATTTCAGCCCGTGATTTATTTTATTTTATTTTTTGGAGGTGGGGGTGGCGGGACGGAAGGGCTCATTGCCCACCCTTCAACCCCCCCCCCGACTGCCACGAAAGGAAGTGGTGGCAATCCAGCCCTTCCGCGCCGTGTGACCCAGCGCCAAATAGAAGGCGGGGAAGGTGATAATCCATTGGGGTGCTAAGATCACAGGCGCAGCCCTGGGGACCCCCCTTCGCCTGAAGCGCCTTCAGAGCAACCAATCAACCAGGCTGGTGGTAATAGCCTTGATGCTGGTGGCGGCGGCGACGGGGTGTTGCGACCCTTCTCTGTTTGTTGCTAGAGGAGTCGCGAGGGAGGCTCGTGGACCCGGTCAGGGGAAGGCACCTCACGGCCACATGGGTGGGGGGGGGAGGCGCCCTCGGAGGGAGGGGGGTTATTCCAGGTGGGTGTCCGTAGGCGGGCGAAGGCGGTTGTGTGCCAGACATCGTTCGTGGGGCTTCGCGTCAAAATTGCACCGGGTTGGCCCTCTATTTAAAAATCATGGCTTGCATAAAATCCGGCTGGAGAGTTCCTCTCTCAGCCTATGCCTGCTTGCTGGGATCGAAGTCTTGAGTGAAAAGAAAACAGCCTTCTTTCCTCGCTCGCCCGGCTGGGTGATTGTGACGGTGGCTTTTTTTCCTCCCTTCGGCTGCAACGGTCTGCTCACGGCTCCCACGCCAGCAGTTCACGCTTGCTCGCCCTCCGGCTCGTCCTCTCTGCGAGTGCCGGCACAGGCTGCCTGGATGCTTTCCTGACACGAGGTTGGCTCTCCCCTCCCCCCCCACCCCCAATTGTCGTTCTCTCGAGTGCAGCGGAAACGTGTGGCGTGTGGGAGTTCTTAATAGAACACGAAAGCTGCTGTGTCAGTCCTGGTGAAGGGGATGTAGAGAGCGGGGATGATGGGTTCCAAGGAAGAAGGCGAGGAAGCCCACATAAAGGAGCCAGTAGTGGCTGACAGGAGCTTATGGAAACTCTTTGGTTAGCTGAGGCTCCCATGACCAAACTAGGCTGTGTTTAGCAACACCAGGAAGGAAATTACTCATCACACCCTTTTCCTTCTCCTTCACATATAAACTGTAGCAAACTCGCCCACCTCCAAAAGAATGTGCTCACCAGCTTTGAATACATTCTTTGAAACACCATTTCTCTTTGTCTTCCACAAATATGTAGTATGATCTGGAAAATTCAACAGGAACATGCTCACCTTTAACAGCTTTCTGCTAGGTCCTCTTCCCAACTTCTACAGCCCCTTTGTAACCCAATCCACGTCACACCCAAAATGGCCAGTCTGGACAGACCCTCCACTGGCTGCAGAGCCAGAGGCTGGGAGTTGGAGTCCACACAATGCCTCCTGGGAGAAGAGCCAGGCCTGTGTGTCCTTGAGCAAGCTGCACAAGTAGTACTTTTATTTATTTATTTATTTAATTTATATCCCGCCTATCTGGTCAGTTATGACCACTCTAGGCGGCTTACAAGATAAATAAAATACACATAAAATACACAAATGAATATAAAATTATTACGTAATGAACAATGGACAAATTCAATGAGATGAAAAACAAACAATAGGAGAAGAAAGGGAAGGAAGACATCGGGTTAACTGGAGGGAAGGCCTGCCGAAACATCCACATTTTTAGTTGATTTTTAAAGATACCCAGTGAGGGGGATGCGCAAATCTCTGGCGGTAGGTTGTTCCAGAGGTGAGGAGCCACCGCCAAGAAGGCCTGGTTTCTTGTTTTTTCCTTCCGGGCCTCCCTCGGCGTCAGGCTCCTCAGCCTCACCTCCCAACTCGCACGAGTGACACGGGTAGAACTTGGTGGGAGTAGGCGTTCCGCCAAGTATCGAGGCCCTAAACCATTTAGGGCTTTGTACGTAAGCATCAAAACTTTGAAGTCAGCGCGGAAACGAATGGGCAGCCAGTGCAGCACGGTCAGAATAGGAGAAATACGGTGGAATTTGCTCCCTCCAGTAAGGAGTCTGGTCCCCGCACTCTGCACCACCTGGAGTTTCCGCGTCAACCCTAAAGGCAGCCTCACGTAGAGCGCACCGCAGCGGTCTAATATGGAGACTATGAGCACATGAACCAATGGAACGGACCACCAACACCACCCGAGTCTCCATGGTGAGCGCCGGGCCCAGATGGATCCCCAGGCTGCGGACCCCACTCTCTGCGGCAATGGTGACCCCCACAATGAGAGAGAGTCACCCAAGCCACCAACGGTGGGGGCACCCACCCTCAGAACCTCCGTCCTGTCCGGGCCCAGCCCCAGCCCATTCTCCTGCATCCACTGCAGGACAGTCCACTGCAGTACGACAGTCCCAGAGCACCCCCAAAAGAAGGGAATGGCAAACCACTTCTGAGTATTCTCTACCTGGAAAACCCTGAAAAAAGTCACCGTAAGCCAGAATTGATTTGATGGCACATGATGATGATGAAGACGAAGAACAGATTTCCAATGACTAGTCATGTGGGGAGAAGTAACAGCATCTTGAATTACATATGGTCCATACTCACATTTGCTAATATGTATTAGAATCCAAAATTAACGTATGGTTTCTAGTATCTGGAATAACGCCTGAATAGATTTAGGCAACTCCCATTCCAAGCCCCATCTCTGCTATTTTAAGTGCTCCTGTTTACGACAGGGAATATATTTATTCTATGGTGTTTTTAGTATCACAACTGTAAATCTGGGACCAGCAGTTTTAGGCCACAATTTTATGCACACTCAGCTAGAAGTAAGTCCAGTTGAATTCAGTGAAGCTTAGTAGGTACATATACGTACTGTAGACTGGTATGATTATATATTTGCTTTTCTCTGAAAATAAAGATTATTCCCTAGTTATCATGGTTATTGCAAAACACAAAACAAAACAAAAACTTTCATTTTTAGTTTTTGTTTTGTTTTGTGTTTTGCAATAGCCATGATAACTAGGGAATAATCTTTATTTATTCTCAATTTCTGAACCGTTTCTAATGTGTTTAATATTAAATTAATAATGTCACTGGCCCTATTCAAATGTTAACCCTAAGCAGGGCAGGCTTAATGTGTAAGCAGGCCATAGTGTTATGCATGGTCAATCCTCTGTAATCCAATGCACACCAGTTGAGAGACCGTGACATGTTCAGCAACAAGGTAGAACATTTTTATCACATTCTTTTGAGCTCTACAACACAATGGTATCTTTCCCAATCAGCTTCATTTGTTATACCTGTTCCTGTTGTTTTTGAACGTTGATAGCCTAGCTAAAGTGATCCATGCATTGGTAATCTCTAGATTATAAGGGGCAGCCTCTGAGATTGTTCCAGAAACTACAAATGGTACCAGATGTCATATTAGGCTATGAACTGGGACTTGGTGGAAACAAATGACATCAATTCTGATGGAGTTACATCAGCTAATATTACACTACATGACTTAGGACTTGAATACTGGATGGATTATCCCGCCATCTTTTCTTTTTTGTACTTGTCCTGCATATTAAGATCTAACATGGATGCTTTCATGGCAGGGAGTAGACATGCAGCAACCAGAGAGGAATGGGGAAGCCTGTGGGCTTCCAGATGTTTATGAGCTATTGTTGCCAGCATTCCTCAATACTAGCCAGGTTAGCAGGGTCTGTTGGAAACTGGAAACAAACAACATCTGGAGGGTTGCAGGTTCTGTATACAGGGTAAAATACAGAAAATTATTGTTTTACAAAAATACTATCAAGAACCATAGAAAGTGGTAAATGAATAAAGGGGAAAAAAGATCCTTACATATTTCTAACTGTTCAACAAGCAAAATGAAAAGAAAGCATAATTACATTGTGAGCAGATATATTTGTATCACATTGTAGAAAACAAATATTTTGTGCATCTAACCAATTCTTATATAAAATCTACACACTTTTGTGAATATTTTTGCATAGTCAATAGAAGTATTATATGAAGAGTAAGCTGATAGTTATCTTGTTCCTCAGTATACCATAGCCATTGTTATTTCTACTGACTTGGTGTCATTTTAAAAACTAGGGGTCCATTGTTAAATATTTGTGTATCAGATCTTCTTTTCAGATTTTCTCTGCAGCAGATCTGATTTCAAACAAGCAGACCACTTTACAAATTAAACAATGGCTAGTCTCTGTGAAAGTTGGAAGAAAATGCTTGCAATCCACCCACTTTCTCCTTATTAATGTGTAAATAAATCAATATTTATGATACCCGTTGATGTGGCGTGTATAGGAAAGTACGTATATACGGTAATTAAATAATTATTTGTTTATAGGCAGTAATGAACATTGAACATGAAATCAGCCTTTTAGTCGAAGAGATTCGGCGACTGGGGACCAAAAGTAAGTACTGTATTTAGAATTTCATGGTTAAAAAGGGGAAGATCCTGCATCTCTCTCAAATCATGGAAGTCACTGTATGCACATCAGTAAAGACTTCTGCACACACTTTCTGGCCGTGACTGAAGCATTACAGGAAGTGGTAAAGAACACGAATGGGACTTTCAGCATTTTTAGACTGCAAGTCCCAGAAATTACTAGCAATTTCTGGGAGCTGCAGGCAAAAAAACCACGTCCTCAGAGGAATTTTGGTATTCACATATGCATATTGGCAAGTCTCAGTCTCGAGCTGCCATTGTTTGCTTGGAGGAAAAGGAAATGGGTAGAACTAGCTGTCAAGGGAGCCACAAGGGATTAGAGGACTGGTAGTCTCTCCTTGGTTTTCTCCTTGGAAAAGACCTTGATGTTGGGAAAGTGTGAAGGCAAGAGGAGAAGGGCACGAGAGAGGATGAGATGGTTGGACAGTGTCATCGAAGCAACCAACATGAATTTGACACAACTCCGGGAGGCAGTGGAAGATAGGAGGGCCTGGCGTGCTCTGGTCCATGGGATCACGAAGAGTCGGAAACGACTAAACAACTAGATGACGAGTCTCTATGCCCATTAGACTCCGTAAAGATTCCTTGCAAAAAAATGACTAGTCCCTGAATCCCTTGTAGCAGATTAAAAGCATAGATGCAATTGGAGCTATGTCAACAGTATGCAGATGACACCCATCTCATCTCTCCTTTCCATATAAATCTGAATGAATTTATTTATTACAGTCGGGTGACCAGCTCATAAAACATATTATATGGCTAAAATATACAAAATGCAATTTAAAAAGTGTACAACAGATAAATAATATATAGGGAGAATCAGTTACAGCATTTTAATAGCTCTCCTTTGAACCATTGGATCATCTAGGGCAAACTGGTTTGGACAGGGTCTTTGGGGTATAGGGAGTATTTCCTACATATTTGTAAACATTTGTAAACATTTCGCTCCTTCGGTTGGGATCACAATATTTCTCTGTGCTCAACAATAAACCACCCTCATGCTAAAACCAGTCAACCTGTGACCTCAAGAGACTATCAGGGAGCACTGTACCATTGTTGCTGCACAAAATTTTGCTGCAGAGCATGTATAAGGGAGTCTTGATCGGAAAGTTGTAGCTTGTGTAAAATTCATCAGGTCTGAGGAAGCTGTTTCAGTTCTAGATGTCTGGTGTCAGAAATGGACTGATGAGGGTGAATAAACTGAAATTTAATTCTGACAAGACTAAGGTGATCGTGGTCCATCAAAAGGCATTACAAGGAATGGAGATGCAGCCTGTGCTGGATGGGGTGAAAATACAGAGGGAACTTTCAAGTTAAGTGGGATATTTAAGGATTGATTTTACCTGTGCCAATTGGTTTCCATGGCCAAGCAGACATTTGAACCCAAGTCTCCTGAGTCCTAATCAATCACTCTGTTCAATATACCACACCAGTTACCCTTTTTAAATATTAGTACGTAGCTACCATTTTTCTTGGGTGAAAAATATATTTATTTAGTTACAATTTAGTTATAATATTTTCCAGTGAAAATAGTTCACATGGTGTGGCTTGCAAACATGCAAATATGTGAGCAAAATTAGTTAACACAAAATGGAAAAAACCAAAATAACAGAAGTTCAGTTGATTAAAACTGAAAGTGGCAAACTGCAAACAGTACAAATCTCCACTTTTCTTCTTTGCTAAAAAAAATGAAAAATTGCTTTATGATGTAAACCAAAACATGTATCTAACCAAATCTGCAGTAATAACATGAAATCAAACTATTGTCTAGATAGTGTATTATTTACAAAGGATACACACAATAGTAATGTACTGTAATTTATTCACAATGTTCATAGTAAGCTATAATAATAATGAAAAATTATCATAATATAGAGAACATTCTATTAATACAGTATGTTTCATCACAGAGAATGATGGGTGTTTTGCTGAAGTATAATCTGCCATTACTATTGGAATAAAAATGAAAGGGAAAGCAAATATTACCAAATGCCAGTTGGAATAGAAGAGTTGAATGTTTTTACACTGTAATGCCTCCTTTCATCTAGATCCTGATGGGACTCTGAGTGTGAAATTTGGAGTGCTGTTTGCCGATGAAAAATGTGCCAACCTCTTTGAAGCTTTAGTGGGGACTTTGAAAGCTGCAAAACGAAGGAAGATTGTTAGTTATCCTGGGGAACTGCTGCTACAGGGAGTTCATGACAATGTTGATATTTTGTTACTCCAGGACTAGCTCAGCTACATGGCATGTTTATTTTTTCAGGTAAATGAATATACAGAATTTTTCTCATGTCATGTTTGCATGATGATGTATTTTCCTATATATCTTTATAACAGAAATTAAATGTTTTTCTTTGAGGTCTTTTAAAAATTATTTTGTGAATTTATCACTGGAAATTATTATTATTAGATAAAATCATCTGATATCCCACTTTTTGGCTTCAAGCATTAAATTTTAAGTGGTTTGAATAATTTTAATAGTTGAAAAGGGTATTTTCCTAATAATTTAATATTGCTTGTAATTTCAAATTTGTTAAAAAGCTATCAGAACCAGATGACTCTGTGACTGTCTGCACACACATTTATTGTGTGCTTCCATTTCTCTGCTGGTATCAATTTGGGCACAATGAGGTAGTAAAACAGTGAAATTAAATTTGAAACTTCCTGTTTAATAGAATTTTCATGCGTAATACTTCAGAAACATTTTCTGGACTTTAGCAATTGAGGGATATAAAGATTTTAGGCTTATCAGAGTGAGAAAAACAAGATGTTATGAGAATGATTACATGTTAGATGATTGTGGGAAGATTATCCTCACTGGCTTTTACCAGAGATTCCATTTCCATAATAAAACAATGAAAAGTCTAATGTGGCTGTGGTATTTTTCCAGAAAGTGAGCAACCCACGCATATGTCCTCTTTTGCTTGGTCAGTTTGACAATGCTGTTTGAGAAAGTAAAATACCGTATTGTGAGAGAAACTCTCTAAGATGAGGCTTATATCGACAAATGTACAGTATTATCAAAGAGCAAGTGAGTGAGCAGTGAGGTCTTTTAATGTAGGACATGAACTACCATGAGGGAAAATTGAATAATTTTTTTAACGTTAAGAGGCAGCTTGAAGTGCTCTGTTGGTGGAATTAGCCAAGAAACATTCTGCAAACATGTCCTGTTTATCCTTCAGGTCTCTTCACAGGATTACTGAAGTGCTCTTCATCCTCACGAGTGTCACTCCTTCAGTTAACCAGCAAAATATTTGTGTCTTAAGAAATATTTATGAAACAGAGAATATAAGCTGAAGTGGCAATACAATATAATTATTAATTTTGTTGCTTATTTGTAAGGCTGTGGTCATCATTACTGCTGCAGAGTTCAAACATGCACTGATGGTTCTATTAATAATAACCACATGCTGTCAAGTCATTTCTGACGTATGGTAACCCTTTTCAGGGTTTTCTAGGTAGAAAGCGCTCAGGAGTGGTTTACCATTCTTCTGGGGGCAACCTGGGACTGTGTAGCTTGCCCAAGGCCACACAGGCTGACTCTTCTCATGGAAGGCGCAGTCCAGAATTGAACTCCTGCCCCGATACCTATCCAGGTACAATAGAAGGTACAATCATTCTATTAGTTTCACATTTTCCTTTTGCCTTTCAATTCTGCCAATGTCCAACTGGTTGTTTGTTAAAATTTGACAAGGGGTCCAGAAATGACAGCTAAAGTACTTGCTAAACAAAGGAGAGGTTTAAGATAACACATAAGTGCTAAAACCATTACTTTTTCATTAAATATATTTTAGAAGACAGATAAAGCATTATTGGACCAATAGAAGGTACAATTTTGAGCATCTGTAAATACTCAGCAAGACTCAACAGCAGTCAGGTGCTTTTTTGATCTTTGGGGTGCTGAACACCAGTACTGGAAATTCAGTTAAGCATTTAAAGGTGTTTCAGTTACAATAGACTTCAGTGTTATCTGAACTAAGTTGACTAAATCTTGCAAGCCCTTATTATGCAGCATTCTAAGCTAGGCAAAGCTATATCGACCAGTTGTCAGGATCCTGTGGCTTTCCAGATACTGACTCCAGTTCTCATCAGCTCAAGTCAAGAAGGTCAACCTGATGGAGTTCGAGTCTTGCTAGAGGGCTACAGTTTCCCTGCACAGAGAGAAATGTGGGAATCACCCTCTACCAGTTAAGATTATTTTTGTTTTATTTTTGTCAATGTTGTATGCTCTGACTGGCGGCAGCAGCGCTTCAGGGTCTCAGGCAGAAGTCTTTCACACCGCTTTCTTCCTGACCCTTTTTGCACTGGAAATGTCTGGAACTGAACTTGTTCTAGCAAGTGGGCTATCCTTCCCAATCTTTAGCACTTATTTAGCACTTTTAGGTTATCAGTGGCTGCCTTGATGGATCGGGCAAATTCAATGAAAGACTGACATGATAGTATCTAAACAAGCTCGAAAAAACCCACAAGAAGAAAAGGAGAAAAGCAAAGGAGCTGGAGGGGAAATAAGTAAGAATAAAACACTTACACAACAACATGTCCAGAGATATCCCCAGTTTTATTTGAATGACACCTTAAAGATTACCCTGTTTTACTTGACATGAGCTTCTCTGGGCCATAGCTTGCTTGTTTTCAGATGCATTGGAAAAAGTGACCTGCAGTTCATGAAAATATAAACCAAACAACATTGCTTATATTTTAAGGTGCCACAGAACTCTGTTGCTTTTGCTACAACAAACATGCTTTAACAGGGTACAGCAAGCTGTTTTTAGTAAATATCATATAGAACCTTAGGGGTGCAGAAGTGAAATATTGCATTATGTAGCAGCCTTGAAACAAGCACATTTTAAAGATATTATCATGCAGAATTGTACAACCTCACCTGTGATTTGAAAATGCTTTTGAAGGTATTGCTGGAATCTCAGCAAATTTCTTTCAAACAATGGAAAGCCTCATGCTAGCCTGAAACTCTAGGTGTATTTTAAATGGTGATTAATGGTTAATCGTTTATCTTGCAAAATGCTGGTGGGAAATCATAAATTGTTTTCTGGACTCTGACTCCCATAATCCTCCAGCTGGCATCTGAACTACAACATAAGGGAGGACCCAGCTCAAAGCATCTCTTCTGTGCCCACCACCATAATCTCTGTGTAATAAATGAAGCCAAACCTGCCCCTCCCCTCATCTTGTGGCAGCTTCAAATGTTAACAAGTTTCATATGCCTTTCCCTGATTTAATTACAACTACATGTGGCAGTGTCTTGCTTTCTATAGCTTGAATGTCTGGAATGCTGCTGACTCAGCCAGAAAATCTTGAGAAGTGTTTTATCTTTTTCTTTTCTCAGCCAGCCTCCTTCTTGATGTGGACGACTTCAATACTGTAGTCATATTTTTCTCCCCTGCCTATTCTCCCCTACTCTGCTTATGTAATAGGAATGCAGCAGTGGGAAGCATTTATAGGATAACACTGGCTAGCTAACAATACCCCTTCCACACCTGCCCATGCTGTCCTATAAATCCCTCTTTGGCTCAGTTTCAGAAACTGGGTGGAGGACCATGTAAACCTCCCTTGGAAGCATTAATATGAAGGAATTGGATATCAGTGGTCAAGTCACTGGCACATTCTCTTCTGCAACAAAATTCCCCCCCATTTTATGAATTGCAGGCAAAGAAATGAGATTATTTTATTTACATTTATATACTGTCTTTCCTCCAATGCATTCAAGGCTACGTGCTGTATATAGCTTTTCGCAGGTCATTTCTTCCTCTTAAAAACCATGTGAAGTAAGTTTGGCTGAGAGGTAGCAACTGGCCTAAGGGCACTAAATGGGTTCCATGGGTCAGTGGACACTTTAAGCTATATCTCCTGTGTCTCAATTCATCACTCTAACCTCTACATACCAATGATTCCCAACCATGGGTAACCCAGGTGTTCTTAGATTACAACCCCCAGAAATTCCAGCTAGCACATCTAGTGGTGAAATTGTTTGTCAGTTGCAATCCAATAATTTTATTTTATTTTTTTATTTTATTAGATTTATACCCCACCCATCTAGACCAAAGGTCTACTATGGGCGGCATTACAAATTAAAAACAGTAAAACCAATCAAACCAATAAACATACAATAAATCCAAGATGTTAAAATGTGAGTTTAAGATACAGTAGGAGGGAAAGCCTGCCCAAATAACCAAGTCTTAAGTTTACTTCTGAAGACACCCAGAGAGGGAGCCAGGCGGATCTCCATGGGCAAGTTGTTCCAAAACCATAGCAGGTCTGCAAAGCACGTAGCATTCCAACCATGTAAGTGACTTGCCAGTCGTTAAAATTTACCTATTGTTTCCAGTCTTGGGTAAGCTGAAGAAAGAGATAGTGGAGAGGCCATGCACTTATGTATTCATGGTTTTGAGCCGCAGGTAGATTCTAATATATGACAAGTGAAATGCATTTAACTGGGGAAGGAAGCATCAGAAATTGTGTAGACCTAAACAACAGTTTGGATTCTTGACTCATCTATTCATTTTTTTGCTACATTATTTTCCACAAAATGTCATTGGATTCTATACTGTTAACTTGTCAAGACAATTAGGTGTGTTGTACACAGAACAAATAAACCAGTAAAAGTGAAAAATTCTTGCTGGTTTTGCATCTAGAAAAATTATGAGAGACACACATTCAGGTTCATATCGACTTTCACAGCAAGTAAATATACAGTATTTCAGGAAGGTACAGAATAAATATAGGAATTTCTCTTAACAATATATTAACCTGGCTTGACCAGCAGGTTAACATATGGTAAATTATGTTGTTATTTTTATCCTTATTGAGTGATAAATATCATGACACATTCCACAAACACATGCAGAGCCCCAAAAAATTACTTTTTTGACTATTAACTCACAGAAAAAGTAATAATTCTGAACATTATTGTCCAAAATAACTCACTTAGTGCACCTGCTCCAAACATTTTTGAGTCCATCTGAGTAGCAACAATCACCCATTTCTTATTTGTATCATGTATTGATTGCTGCAATGTAGATTACATGGGGCTATACTTGAAGAGGGTCTGTAATCTTAAATTGTCACAACATGCACCATTTAAGATGCTACCTGATTCATGGTATGCATGTCTGGCCAGATGTTAGTTTTGACCTTTAAAACCCTAAACAGTTTGGTGCTTGGCTATCTAAAAACACTAATAGGTTCAGAGGTTTGGTTAACAAACCTGTTTCCCAGACTGTGGAATACACTCCCTTCAGAGCTATGATCTGTTTCCACTCTGACTGATTTTAAGAAGGGAGTAAAAACATATGTTTTCAGAAAGGCAGGTGATATTTAACCCACCTTGCTCTGTTGTTTTTAATGGCACCTTTTAATTGTAATAGTTTTAATGCATTACTTGACATTAATGGTTTTTAGGGTGGAGCTAGTTCTAGTTGATTTGGTTTTTTTTCTTTTTGTTCTTTTATGAAGCTTGGAAGCTGTCTTGTGCTGCTTTTTAGTGGAAATGTGGGATATAAATTTAATAAACAAGCAAGCAAGGAAAAAAAGCAAACTTTTCCAGTTTTTGAAAGTCAATTTTAATATGCTGCTAATAATAGTATATTTAATAATAAATAGAAGGAATACTCAAAGGAACTGTTGGCTTTTGGCTATAATAAATAATATAAAGCTTCTAACTTGCAGTGTCTGCATATAGCAGCTTGAAGCATATTGATAAAAAACGACTCTGTAGATTAAAATGGGATGCTCTCCTTTATGTGTGTTAGTGCTAGCAATTAATAGTAAATAATCACTTGTGCTTTTGGTTAAAACATTAAATAATGTTTTCTGTTTATAAACATATTTAAAGTATAACATAACTCATAGTCCTTAGACATTTGATATTTGCCATACATATTCTGACTTACTGACATATTTCTCCAGGAGAAGTTTAGATCTAATACCAGCAATCATGAGAACTAGTCCAAATTATAATTGTGAGAAACTTCTTGCAGAAAGGATTTGGACTTTTAGAAATGGTGTGTCTATATGATTATAAAATAATTAGGGGAAACAACTATGTAGCGGATATGATTTCATAGCTGGGGGCCCACATGTAAAATGTAAGGACTTTCTCAAAACTTCTGCCTTAACAAACCTACAACAAATTATCTTCTTTTCCAACTATGTTGTCTGTGAATTGAAAAAAAGGCTCAAAATAATAAGTCAAAGGAACACAATAGAAACCTTTATGTTATGCCATTTTGCCAATGGGACACAATAAAGTGTAGAGCTGGAAGGGATCACCAGAATCAGAGTCCAATTCTGTACCAAAGAAAGAAAGTTGCAACTAAATGTGTTCTGCTTAAAGCATTCTCTGGCCAGTTTACAGTTTAACTGTGCAGACTAGACATTCCTCCACCACCCCTGCAAGCTGAGGTGACTTCAGATTTACTGACTTCAGATGGATGGATGGCTGAGTTAACCTTGTGCCAGTTATCTGAGCCCACAGGGATCAACCTTAAGACATGAGCAGAGGTTTGACTGTTGTACTGCAGTTTAACCACTGCACCATGAGGCTCCTAAAGCATCCTTAGTAAATGTTTATCCAACCTCTGTTTCAAGAATTATTTATTTAGATTATTTATATGCTGCTGTTTTCCTCTTAGGGGACCCTCCAATGAAGGAAAGTCCACCACTTTCTGAGATAATCTATTCCTCTGTGAAACAGCCATTACTAGTTGCACGAGACAGCATAATTCTGCTGTTCTGAATTTGAGTACTACCCAGTTCAAATAACAGTCTCTCTTTGTGGCTTTTTACTTTTACCAACCTCTTTCAAAAGTGGTATAAGAGGAAGAGGAAAACCTGATGGGTTTTCCAGATGGTGGTGGATTACAACTCCCACAATTCTTGACTGCTGACTTTGAGGGATGAGAGTATTGGGATTCAGAATCCAATGATCAGGCCAAGAGCCAGTGTAATGTAGTGGTCAGAGTGTTGGCAGATAATCCAGTTTTACCCACACTTGGCCATGAAACACAGTGGGTGACCTTGGACTCATCACACACACTCTTTGAGCCTGCCCTACTTCACAGGGTTGTCATGAGATTAATGGGAGGAGAGGGACATAAGGAGCTATCTATACAGTCTTGGGTTCATTGAAGGAAAGATGGGATATAAATATAATGAATAAATATATGTCTGAAGCACCATACCTTCTCCAATACTGTATAGAAGAAATCACAACATGGCTTAGAATGAATGCATTCTATCAGCATCTGTAACAAAAGTTCTTGTGGACACAGACATTTGGAACCAGGGAATGGCAGCCAAAACTTCACTCATACAGCCAAAGAGGATCACAACAGTATTTCTCCCAGCAGTGGGAGGGTTCAAGAGTTCCAGTGCTTATTTAGGTTTGGTTTCCTTTGTCAGGAGATCACAGGACTGTCATATTTTGCAGAATTTGAGATATTATTTTCCAGATGTGCACAGTGAGCATAGGTAAAGGTTCACAGTCCACTACGCCCTCGTCAGATCTCTTAGGGGTCTAGAAATCCCTTCAGATTCTTGAAAGGAATAATTTGGCCCTCTGGCTGGTTGTTTAACCTGAATCAGTATCCCACAAAACTACCAGTACAAACTTCTTATTTCTGCTTACACATAAACTTCCATTAATTCTCAGTTCTCTTTAGGAAGAAATAGAGAAGCCACATCCCAGGTGATTGGTGACCATTAATAGGAACAGCTACCAGTTAATCTCTATATACATAGTGAGATATGCCAGGCAAAAATTGTTCAGCCAGTTTGGTCATTTTATTTTTTTCTCCTGATAACATAGGAGCTGGAGGGACCAAAGAGATCATCTAGCACAATCACCAATCCCATGACACTTGAGTATAGCCTATCAAGACTGAGTGTGTCAATAGGGCTTTTTCATGAATTTCATACAAAACTAGCAAAGTAGTGATTGAAATGGAGTGGGATGTCAATTCACTGAAAATCATATACTGTAATTGTTAGTTGGAAGGGGCCTGAACATGTCATCTAGTCTAACCGTTGCTGATGCAGGAAATCCACAACTACATCATTCTAGTGTTCACCCTGCTCATGAATATTTATGTTGAGAGTTGCATGCACCAATAGGAGTTGATGGGGGTGGAGTTAAGTGAGGGGAAAAAGAAAAGGGAAAAGAGAGGGCAGAGTTTAGAAGAAAGGAAGGTTTTAGTTGAGAGTTAACAACATTAACCGGACTTCTATCACTTGTAACAATAAACAATTTCTAATTGATTTTTAAATGATACGTCGCCTGGACCTCTGTCATTAATAGGGAACAAAGTTGATGTAATCAACTGGTGGCAGCTGAACGACATGTAACGTGCTCCTTTGCTTGGTGAAACAAGCAAGGGACATGCAGGAACAGGACAATCATGTCTGACAGAAGTCTCTAGCCTTTTCGGGTGGGGGCAGTTCTTGAATTAATTCCACATCACACTTTCTTCCAGACAGATAAAAATGAGTTTGAATTAATATCCTGCTTCTGTCAACTGGGGAACAATCCTTCTTCCTTCCCCACACGTTTATTCTAATGGTTCCAAGAAGTGTCAGAAGCTTGTCTGCATGAGACACATGCTATATTTACATACAGCAATACAACAATGTGCAGTTAAAGGATGGGGTGGAATTGGTCAAGCACTGGAACATGCAGTCCCTAGTTCAAATCTGGATGTTCCATATGTCAGGCTGGCAGTAGGGGGCTGATCTGCCAGCCTTGGAATTAATTACTTTGTTGCTGTCTCTGCCTTTTGAGTTGCCCTCTCCATCCATGGAAATAGTGACAAGGATGCAGCAGTATCTTTCATGACCTCCCTTCCCTTCTGGGTAGATGAATAGGTTGAGCTCAAATGAGCAAGGAAGTGAATCCTTAAAGTATTACCCAAACCTGATTTTAGATTCTGTGTGCTTAACTTTGCACCCTAAGCAACTTGGATCAGGAGCCAGAAGCTTTTAATTTACACTAATTCAAAGTGTCCTATCCCCAACCCACCCCCCTTTAGGTTCTAAGACTCTCTTGGGATTCCTTTTGCTCTGGGAAAATCTTTGGCCTCTTGATGTGCGAGGGGGTTGCTTTAAATTTTTTTTTAAATTCCTGTTGGATTAGCAGCAGCGGTCCCAATCCCAGCAATCCAGCAGGGATTTGTTATTTTTATAGCACCTACTTCAAGGCTCCTTCCCCAGGGCAAAACACAGCCTCAGAACCTTAAAAGAGGGAGGCCAGGAAGGTTTTAATTGGTGTAAATTAAATATATTTGTTGCTTGAGTTGTGCTGGAGAACTCAAGCAACAAATACATTTAATTTACACCAATTAAAACGTTCCTGGCCTCTCCTTTTTAAAGATACTGCTGTATCACCTGGCAGGACAAAGTTCCAAATAAAGTAGTCATAGAACGAGCTGGAATTTTTAGCATGTATACACTACTGAAACAGTGATGTCTATGTTGGCTTAGGCATGTAGTGAGAATGGCTGATGGTTGGATTCCAAAAGATCTCCTTTATGGAGAATTAGTGCAGGAAAAGCGCCCCAGAGGGAAACCATAGACTGCTGGCATCTGATCTTTCTTGGAAATGGCTTTTTTGTTGTCACAAACATTTCCTCATAGCATTAAGTTCCATGATTCTGTTCTTGTTATATTTACTATATTTAAAATAGCTGTCCTCATAGTTCCTCCTCAAGAGAACCTAAGATGACTTACAAAATTAAAAGAAACAATAAAAAATGGGAAAGGGGGAACAGTACCCTCCATCTTAGGCAGAACATTAATGAGAAAAAGTCTACCTGAAGAGAAAAGTCTTTGCCTGCCAATGGAAGGAGAGTAAAGAGGGGACCAGCATGACCTTCACATTAACAGTGTTTGTACATACATGTCAAGGTAGGTAGGGGCCCATGGGAACCTCAGTGTGTCATCACTGAAAAGTGTGGCTCCATGTTATGTTTACCTGCTCCTGCTGCAAATAGAAGCAATTGAGTGGCATGTTCCAGGGCACCACTAAGCCACTTGTTTATGACCAGCCAGGTTTTCAATGGCTCGCTGATTTGCTATGTTATGGGAACACAACAACTGCCTTTTGCAGTATGAGAACAATATTAAATGGAGGAGTATTCAAGCCCTACTAATCTATCAGAAAATGATCTGATGGTTGTTGTGGGTTTTTCGGGCTCTTTGGCCGTGTTCTGAAGGTTGTTCTTCCTGACGTTTTGCCAGTCTTTGTGGCCGGCATCTTCAGAGGACTGGAGCAGGAACTCAGTCCATGCTCTGTTGCTGTTTGTCGGATAGTTGAGTATTTATAGCTGTGGGAACAGCTTTTGTCCTTTTCAGGAGATAGCGTGGTCAGCCTGTTTTTGTTGTGGATGTATTGTTGTAATAATCTCTCCCACTTATCGCAACAATACATCCACAACAAAAACAGGCTGATCACCCTATCTCCTGAAAAGGACAAAAGCTGTTCCCACAGCTATAAATACTCAACTATCCAACAAACAGTAACAGAGCATGGACTGAGTTCCTGCTCCTGAAGATGCCAGCCACAGAGACTGGCAAAACGTCAGGAAGAACAACACGGCCACAGAGCTCGAAAAACCCACAACAACCATCAGTTCCCTTTTATTTTAAAATATTTTATCCTTCCCTAAGGGTTGTTCCAGACGTATTCTCTGCGGTACAATAGATTGGGCTTCTGCATAACAAAGCACTCCCTTTCTGCCTCCTGAACTCTCCCATATGGTTCAAGATTCCAACCTCAGCAAATGCAGACAAGACCTTGTGAGCTCAATAGCCTAACAAGGGCTGACAGAAGGTGCTGACAGAAGTGTTTCAAGTTTTTTATTTTTAAAAAAATGCAGACAACTTTAGGTATGACTCAGACAAAGCATAAAGTAGAGGGTCTCACTGACCGTTTCCCAATAAATGGATGCAAACAGCAAAACCTCTGGACGGAAAAAAACCCCCACGTACCTGTCAAACTTCTGGTCACTCGCTAAATGGTAAGCATCCATTTCCACACCTCCCTATCTCGCGGTGATCACGGCGCATCCTCAATTTCTTCGCGCCTACCCTACCCAAACTCCGACCAACCGTGGAGCCGTTTCCCGAGGAGGAGCCGCCGAGGCTGCTGCTGCCGCCCACGCTCGTGATCCCAGGCTTAACCAGCACGCGAGGGGGTGGGGATGCCTAGTAGCGGGCCTTCCACCAAAATAACCTTCATCATCACCCGGCTACGAAAAGAAGCGCTTTCTGCGGTCCCACATAAAGCCTAAGCACCTCCCTGTTGCTAGGCCAGCCTCTCAGCCGCGCCTTTCCTCCGCCCTTGCTCTCTGCCTTCCCCTGTCGCCAAGGCCTGGCGAGGCGAGAACGAGGAGGAGGAGGAGGAGGAGGAAGCGGCGGCTAGGGAGGGGACGGGAGAGGAGCGGAGGGAGGAGGAGGAGGAGGAGGAGGAAGGAGCCGCCGCCGCCTCTGCTGTGGAATCAAAACAAGCGAGACACGCCTTTTCCCTCGCTTGCACTTCTTCCCGTGGCCAGGCGGTTGTGGCGTGTGCCCGTATGTGTGTGTGTGTGTGTGTGGCGTGTGCATGCGACGGGGGAGGGCGAGTTTGCGCCTCCGCCTGACAATGGAGCTGCAATAAGCCCGGCTCGGCGGGGCTAGCGGGGTAGAAGCGGAAAGCCCCAGCCGCCGCACCGAGCGCCTCTGGGGCCGCCTTCTCGTCCTCCTCCAGCTTCCCGCGGCCGCCGCCGCTGCGACCCGCTCCTCCTCCTCCTCCTCCTCCTCCTCCTCCTCCTCCCTTGGCGATGCCGAACCAGAAGAGTAACAAGGGCAAGAAGAACAAGCGCGCCAACAGCAGCGGGGACGAGCAGGAAAATGGAGCCCTGGCAGCGTCCGGAGCGTCGGGCCCAGGAGGTGCCTCGGGCGCGGTGGCCGCGGCAGGAACGGGCGGGCCGGCGGCGGCGGCCTCTGGAGGCGCGGGAGGCGCCGGGGGAGCGGCGGCCGCGACAGGCTCGGCGCCGGGGGACGCCAAGAACGGTAGGAAGCGGAGGGGGAGGAAGGGAAGAGAAGGGAAGGGGGCGGCCAGGCAACGTGGGAATGTGCAACTTCTCCCTCGCGTGCGGGGCAGGGTTGGCGGGCGGGCGGGCGAGGTTGACGGCGCTGTGCTTGGAGCTGCAGGCCTTCGATGGCGCAGCAGGCTAAGGACCGGGCCGCCGCCGCCGCCGCCGCCGCCGCTGCCGCTCTTGGGATCGGGGGGGGGGACTCCTGTGTTTACCCTCTCGGGTTGCAAAGACCCCTGGCCTCACAGGGTGTAGCCAAGCCATGTGGTTTCTCTGGCGTCTGGTCGGTTTCGTTGCTGGCCCAACCCCTGTTCCGATGGGCGTGCAAGCCAGCAAGGAATCGAAAGAGCTTTCAGCTCGTTGCTGCGGCCGCCGGGCTCCTGGGCTGGAAACCCTGGCGAGCTGTCTCTACTGAACGCCCCTGGGCCTGATCATTAGATTGCAGCGGACCTCCTTCCAACTCTGGTTTGCAAACTCGGAGATGCACAAAATTGTCCGATGGAGTGTGGCTTTCTCCCAAGTAAGTGCGCGTGGGATTGAATCTGTAATCAGGACTATGTAAATATAGTAGTGTGGTATATAAATATTTAGTACCACCAAAAGGCCTACGGTTCGGGGTAGCCGGCCTTGTTTTAAGATTTTGCACATTTGATCTTTGACTCTGGGTATTTTAGAGAGCGGTTGTATTAGACTAGACAGAAGGTGGGCTGAGGCTTACCTTCATATGTTCAGTCCTGCCTCCACCCGCTACAGTATATGGGGGAGTTCATATCCTGCAGAATACATTGAGGGGAGAGACCTCACTTTTGTGCATGATTTCCTCTCTCTGTTAACCTGGGTCTTTCTGGAATACCCATGGGTTTTGTTATATTCATAATGGGCTTTTCTGGGCATCCTGTTCTGAACTTTGGCACAGTTCTGGATATTTTTAATTTATGCAACAGAATTTGTAGAATAGTTCCCATAAAAATAATACTTAGGTGGTATACAGTAAGAAAATAAGAATGTACTCCAACGATAAAGCAGCATAATATCTGAAGAGTCAATCCTAAAAACAAAAACCATGAGAGAGCCTGAGAAATGAGTGATTCTGATCCACCAATTGTAGTTCAGGGGTCTTGAGTGCTAATAGATGGTTTTTCTCTCCTCAGGACTGCTATGGTGAGAATAAGTCACTGCTAGTAAATTCTTGTGTTTTTGCAGTAAAAGTAATCCCTGAGCACGCATACACAGAAGCGGCATGTGGGCTAGCTATGATGCCACAACTTCAGGATAAAGTATTTACGGATCAGTC
This sequence comes from Pogona vitticeps, assembly GCF_051106095.1. Lineage (NCBI taxonomy): Eukaryota > Metazoa > Chordata > Lepidosauria > Squamata > Agamidae > Pogona > Pogona vitticeps. Next base: position 80,064,704 of record NC_135783.1, on the reverse strand, counting down.
AGCACATACTGTATAATGAAGTTCAAGGGTGCTGCTTCCTCTCCCTCCTCCATCTCTCATTCTCATCCACGTAGGATATGCATGGAAGGAGGAAAAACAACAGTGTCCTTAACAACCTTTCCCCCTCACTTTACCAGCACCCCAGGCCCTTGGAGTTTGATATACGTTACCTATTTTAAGCATGCAAGGGGGGGGGAGTTAGTAATTTTAAGAAGAATAAATATAGTTCAAAAATCACTCCTTCCCTTTTCCTCCATTGGCAAGAGAATGATAGCTGCCCAAGGGCTTTTGCGTGTATATGTGTGAGGACACACAAATACATCATTTATTGTAAATATAAATAAACATTTGGGTAGTATAAAAAATGTTTCACTTGCGGGTGTTTATTCTGTTCCTTGCTGAGCACTGTGCTTGAACGAAGAATAGGTGTTTGCAGGAAATGGGAGGAATATATGCTTGGTTTCTGCCAACTACTGTGAAATACCATAGACTCATCCAAAAAACACAGGGTTCACTCTGCTAATGTCCTATTTCAGCAAAACACAATTTAAATTCTGCAGTCAGAGTTTTCAGCAAAATGCCCACTAGTGACGAAATACAGCAGACTGTTAGTTTATAGTAAATTTAGGACATTGGTTCTGATGTTCAGCACATTTGGATGAGTTCTGACACTGCATGTCGGTAAGGATGGCATCTGTTCCCAGATGCTGGCTGTTCCTACACAAACTGGCATAACTCAAAAAAGAGTGTCTAGCTGT